>NC_091118.1:32961468-33632718 GCF_040183065.1 Periplaneta americana | reverse complement strand
CCTGAATTCATCACTACAGCTAGGCTTTGAAAAGAAAAAAGAAATTAACTTTTCCTTTTCATCTTTCTTGACTTGTTTTTACTCTAGACCAGACAGGTCATTAAACTAGTGTAAACACTCTGACCTTTTCCTCTTTGTTATTATACTAGTCTTATTTCTTTTTCACACCTGTTAGATGTTCCCATTGATGGTAGGAAAAATCAATATTGTTTATATATAAAAGGTCAGAGTTTTAAGCCAAATGTGTATTTATATCATAAAGTTTTATGAATGGTCTTTAGTGCTATGATATTTTAAGATATTTCGTATCACGTATTTATTAATGGGAAATTCTACTCTTGCTTTAATCCGTGAGTGAACATACATTTCTTTAACTCGTGGTGCACTTCATACTTTGCTGCACCTAACTGAATTTCCGTGGTTAGAATAATCGTTTTCCGTGTTATAATCAATGATTCATTTCGTTGAGAAGAAACAAAATAAATCAAATAGTTTAACATATTGATTTTTTTTTATTATAAAATTAAATTTAAATTAATATTACAAAGAACCTAGTGTCATTTGACTTGTGTGGAGTAAATTATACAGAATGTCCAAAGAGTCCCCCACCACAGAACTATAGTCCCGTTGCTCTAATTTCCGGCAGCCAATCACGTTGCAGATCGGCTACATTTAAACGTGTGCGTCTTTTAATTCGCTGATGATGAAGTCATACATTTTCTAAGGCTCCATAAATACTTAATATAATCGCCCGCCATTTTGGCTCTTTCGTTGGCGTTCGCAGAAAGCACACGAGAACGTTATTTGCCGCTCAATTATTTGCTGAATTACAGTGCGTTTGATTTATTATCATAGGAGCTACGGCATGATAATGTTTAACGGTTTGGTAAATAGATCCCTCGTCTGGTAGCTCGGCAACGAAAGAACAAAAATGGCGAACGATACACCTACCTAGACTTTATAGAGCCTTCACTTCCTAAGACGTAAGCAAAGAGGAGGAGTCACGCCGGGAATAACAGCGTCGCGACTATAATCACAGTATGTGTTCTATACAAAGTGTTTCAAAAGTAATGCATAATTTTATTGCAAGTAAAATTGAGTAAGGGCATTTGGGACATAAAGCTCAGACGCATCGAACCTTATATTTAGAAACGAAATATTTTTTGCAACTCTTTGTTTTGCGAGTTATGACACCATTGATAATATTTTTACATGGCACCTAATAGTTTTTTAATGTCATCTGAAAGAGCATATTTTTTATGTGATATTTCATTTGTTTTGTATAGAAGCATTATGATTATGGTTACTATGGTAACATTTTTATTAGCCCACCACTGTGGAGTAACAGCATGTCTGACCGTGAAATGAGTGGGCCTGGGTTCAAATCCTGAATGGAACAAGTTATCTGATTGAGGATTTTTCTGGGGTTTTCCCTCAACTCGTTAAGAGCAAATACTAACTTTCAATGCTGGACCCTGGACTGATTTTGCCAGCATTATCACCTTCTTATCATTTAGATGCTAGATAACTAACGCAGTCGTAAAATAAACCACTATACAAAAAAAAATTATTGTTGATTACCGTATTGTTAGTTTCTGTTATGAAAGCAGTTTTATTGTTGAAATAACATCATAAAACAACATATTTTTAACAGAAAATGAGAGAATTAAGATTCTGATGATAAGAGGTACACAAAAGAGGTATGCACACTTTTTAACAAAACTCATCCAAATCGACCATCTCAGTCAATTGTGAGGTTCACACCTGTGGAGTAACGGTTAGCGCGTCTGACTGCGAAACCATGTGGCCCAGGTTCGATTCCCGGTTGGGGCAAGTTAACTGGTTAAGGTTTTTTTCCGGGGTTTTCCCTCAACCCAATATGAGCAAATGCTGGGTAACTTTCGGTGTTGGACCCCGGACTTATTTCACCAGCATTATCACCTTCATCTCATTCAGACACTAACTAACCTAAGATTTTGATAAAGCGTCGTAAAATAATAACCTATTACTATTCAACTGTGAGCAGAATAGAATCGAAATTCAGAGAGAACGTCATATTCTAAATTCGATGGTGTTTGGGTGAAAGGAGAAAAATCATAAAAATGAGTTTTGAAATACATGAAAATTAAACTTTGCAACCTTATTGCAAATAATTTTGTATACAAATAAAACACATCGAGTGTTACTATTATTTTGTTTTTTGTAAACCCAGTTGTAGAATTTAACTTGTGAATTCACCTGGGGAACAACATTTCATTTGCAGAAAAAATTACCTAACCCCCTTACCCGAATTCTTATATTCTTGGGCCACATTATTTAATATAATAAGAAAGTAAAAGATTCTACATATTTTGGACAACCCTGTAAATGGATAGGTCTGTATAAAGCCATAGATGCGCATCATATAAGAGTTTTGCCATAAATGATATGACTGCTCCTTTGTTAGAATACAACGACTTCCTGCTATCATTATTCTTTGCGTTGATCCATAATAATCGTGTTGGTATCTCAACAGCACCCAAGAGTGTCGCTAGTTAAAGCACTGAACAAGAAGAAGATGTGTTTCTGTTACAGAACAATGGGTGATAAGCTGGGAGAAGCCAAATCCAGTGGGAACCTAGGCAATACGCTCAAAGTAATGGGCAAGTTTGATGAAGCTATGATCTGCTGCAAACGCCATCTGGAAATTTCTCGGGAACTAAAAGATAAAGTATGTGTAAAGCCTGCTAACTTACGTTCTGCCCATTGTGTGTGTCCAGGAGATAAATCTAATGCGCATAATGCTTTATTTTCCAGCTCAGTGAAGGCAGAGCTCTTTACAACCTTGGAAATGTGTATCATGCAAAAGGCAAGCACATAGGCAGAGTGGGTCAGCAAGATCCAGGGGAATTTCCAGAAGATGTCAGAACATGTCTCCAGGAGGCAGTGAAGTATTATGAGTAAGTAATGTGGCGATTTATTTATGTGGACAATTTATTAACTAAAGAAACAAACTACTATTAATACTAATTAATAATAATAATAATAATAATAATAATAATAATAATAATAGACGTGCTAGCTAGTACACATTTTCCGTAATTATTACTGATTTCCTCGCCCTATTACGAAGTTGCTGCGAAAGGACAAATTATTGAGTTGAAAAATTATCATGGCAATAAATAAATAAATGTGTTTGTGTGCGCATGCGTGCATGCTTTTTTTTTACAACAAATCCATGCTCTGTCATGTGTTGTCACACAGGATGGTGATGTTTCACAATTTCCCTTTTATGCCTCAAGTTGCCAATTACACCTCATTAATATTTGTTTGTAATCCTCTGTGTTACGCAGGGTGCGTTATTCTGTCTGATGTTGACAGTGTTCTTGCCAGTGTGTGCATTGAATCTGATTCTCTGTGACGTCACAAGTTGGTATTCACAGGGAAGAATGAAAATGTTTTCCTTTGATATAGACAATGCGTTTAGAGTAACGAGTTATGAACTAGACACAAATTTTAGCGTAATTCACATGTATAATGCACTTAAGTTGTTTTATAAAAGACAATTTCTGTTATGAAATTTATACAAAGTTAATGTACTTAAGTTATTTTGTGAAAGACAACTGTCCGTTATTATATTTATACTAAGTTTTGAAGTAAATACAGTGAAACCTCTCATTTACGGACATCGAAGGGACATAACAATCTATCCGCATATAGGAGGTGCCCTTTATTGGGAGGGAGGCTCCCCAATCTAACAGAAAATTTATAATATGCATTATGTTTCCCTTCACGCTTTAAATGAAATGTATTACTGTAGTTTAATTCTAAATACAGTCTACTGTACTATAGTAAATTCTTTGCAACTTTGAACTACAGTAGATAAGACCGAAAAAGGAAAATTCAGTACTGTGCCATGCAATTTTATTCTAGGTCTACAGTTATGCAGTACTGTAATTTACAGTTTTCAACTTAACCTTTACGTTCAGGTGCCATGTCTCTTGAAACAGAAACACTCATTGAAGTGAAGAGAATAATCCTACTAACCCTATCGTGTCGAATACAATTTCACGATCGCGGAAACATTGGACCCATCAGACAGGTTAAATTGTATGACTTTTTTTTATCCACCCGCTTCCAGCTAACAAAGGGTAGCAGTTGGGCTAGTGGTAGCCTATTATCTTCTTTCATGTTAAGGAATTTAGTTCTCAAAACTGAATTTTCCATTTTTGTTACACATTAGATCTTGAAATCCAAGTTCTGTCCGCAGTCAGGAGGTAAAGCAAATTTTAGGACTGTGAAACAGCTGTCCGTGTCCGTGTCTGAGAGTGTCCGTAAACGAGAGTTAAATTTATCATTATTTCTATACCAGTATTAGTTCAGTTGGGACATAAAATCTGTCCGTATATGAGTAGTGTCTGTATATCTCCGTAATCAGAGGTTTCACTGTAATATTGTAATGAGATTTTGGAACAACTTGCTGCTGGAAGTCCTTGGTGATCTAATGATTTCCATATTTCCATTATATCTGGGATTTGTGATTCAGACCCAGATAAGGGTGATGGGCTTTCAATCAATCAATTAGGCATTACAGAGCATGTCGATTCTGTGCTGATTTCACAAAGCTTCTCCAATCTGTTCTGTCCATGGTTCAATCTTCTAGTTATCAGCCTCCATCTCCATGTATTCTTTTGTGATCTCATCCGTCCGTCTACTCCTTGATCTTCTCACAGGTCTTTTTTCATTGAAAATGTTTGAATATACCTTCTTTACACTTGTGCTATCGTCGGTGCACACCTTAGTTTCTACTAATTGTAGTCTTTTGGTATTTACCAGTTTTCTAATTGTGATTGGTCGGCCTTTTAAGAGTAATAAAAATCCTAGCATGGCTTTGTTTAGAAGGGAAGTAAAGCTCAGAAATCCATGTCTCAGATTTGTGATATATTAGAGAACACTAACATTTCTTTTGAGCAGTTGAATCTTTCTCTGGCGATATTACCAACACTTTCTGGAGACCTTGGACATGCCCAAGACATTGACTAAGATGTGGCACACTTGTTCAGTTGAGATACGCATAACCTCGCTAATTTCTGACACTTTCAGCATTCATTCAACACCATATCGTGGATTTTTTTTTTTTTTTTTTTTTTTTTTTTTTTTTTTTTTTTTTTTTTACGATTTCTTCACTCTTTGCTGTTACTGGAAATCCACTGTGGTGGTTGTCTTCCAGACCCTCTCAACCATGTTTAAATAGTGCCACCCATTTTTTCACAGTCAAAAACACTGGAGTGGATTCTTCCAGTGTAACATCCATGTCTACTTTAATTTCTATTGAACTCATTTCCTTTTTTACGAAATATTTAAGGACGGGACGGAGCTCGATATTTTCCATGTTTGCCAATCTGTTCGTTGGCGCACTACCTTCAAAATTAAACCACACAAAATGTAGTCAACAGAAAATTATGATATTTCGTGCTAGAACTAATGTAAAATTCCCACTAACAATGGCAGCATTGTTGACATGTTTTTAATGTCAGGCAAACGTACCTCATAATAATGTAAAGTGCGTAACATATGAAATAAATAAAAAATATGGCACAGTATAACCTAAAACTGAATACAGATCAAGCAAAATCTAGGTATACTTTATGGTGAAGAATGTGTAGAACGGAGAAAAGTTCTCTCTAGCACCAGGATTAGAACCCGTGTTTTCAGCTCTACGTGCTGATGCTTTATCCACTAAGCACGTAGAGTTGAAAAGCCGGGTTCGAATCCTGGTGCCGGAGAGAATTTTTCTCAGTTCTACCCATTCGTCACCATATGGTAATGCAGAATTCCTGCACGAAAATATCATATGTACTTCGGTACATCATAGTAATAGGTATACTTTGTGAAGGTAACACTACTCCTGATCTACTTTATTCACTATCGGTACTGGTTTCAGTATCACTGTCATTCTCTACTGCAGCATCACTTCCATCATCCTCTACTGCACAATCATTTCCATCGTCGTCATATTATTATATTACCACAGGTAGTAATTGAAAATGTAATGCGTGTATTATTCGGGAATTTTTTTTTGTCTCAACATATTACTGTAAAAAATTGGGGTGTGTACATTATGCAATGGTGTCTGTTATGCAAGTAGATACAGTAATAATAAAATTAGTGATTGGCAAAATCGAATAATTGTTCTTGAATAATTTTAAGAATCAAATAATTTATTCAAATAAAAGTTCTCGAATACTTTTATCATTCGAATAACAATTTGATTACTCACCAGCAGGTTCCCGCTTCTCGGTTCTCTTCTCTAATATTCAGCATGGCAGCAAAATAGCAGTGATCTGTGACAGCAGTGTATTGTGCAAGCACAGAAGTTTATATATATATATATATAGTATTCTAATTACATGCTGTAGCTATCTGCAACTTCTCATATTTCTACATCTCATAATTAGGAGAGGTGAGATAGAGAGAGACGATCTGGAGCAAGTTTTTATTGCACGCAACTACTGTAAGGTTAGCCAAATGTATACAATTAATGAGCAGTCGGTGTTCTCGAGAACTTCTCTATACTGTTTCTTGCTGTTCTCGTTCTCCACGTCTCGCAGCATCTACCATCTGAGCAAAGTATTCGAATACTTGTTCTTGATTCGAGATATATCTCGAGAACTTGAAAGAATCGAATAATTGGTATTTTTGTATTCGAATACTCCTGTCACTAATATTAATGTTGTATATCTGTAAAATTAGCATTCGTTGTAATTGCATTTTCTGATTGGCATGTTGTACTGTTTCAGAGAGAACCTAGCACTGATGCAGGAGCTCAATGAACGAGCCGCCCAGGGTAGAGCATGCGGTAACCTCGGTAATACATACTATTTGTTGGGAAACTTCCAGCAGGCCATACATTACCATGAGGAGGTACGTGTCAGAGTTTGTTTTGAGAGAATGCCACTAAAAACTACAACAATATAGCATACTTATTTATGGCTTACAGAGACTGAAAATTGCTCGCGAGTTTGGAGACAGAGCGGCAGAGCGACGTGCCAACAGCAACCTCGGAAACTCTCACATCTTCCTTGGAGAATTTGAAGCCGCAGCAGAACATTATAAGTATGTATAACTGGATGTCAAGGACACGGACAAAGTTACGAACTGTTTTCCATCAGAGTGGACTTTGCGAATGCTGTGGTTTGAATGAGCATAAGAGAAAGCGTCAGTCAGGGAATAAGTTACTGCATACTACAGCAATGTAAAGTTAATATTAGGGTATACATAGCGCTAATAGGATCATTTATTTAGGAAATTTGTGTATCGACAATCATGTGAAATAATATTTCTTTGGAGGTATACTTGACAATAATTCTTAATAAAAATTATTTCACATTATAACACAAACAATTTTAACTATTACTATATTGTGAATGACACTAACCTTTCATGAATAAATGCGCAATAGGCTATATCCTAACACCTTTTCAAAATTGTTATACATTGACGAATTTTTCAAAATAAAACTAAATTAATTGAAATCTCTTTTGTCTTTACACACATATACAAACATCTGGGTTTGTCCTTATTCGTGAATGTTTCAATTTTCTAAATTTTTGTTATGTTCTCAAGAAATAATTCTTCCAGTATCAGTTGAAGTGCTGACCCAATGTATTACTGATTCATTGGAACCTTTAATAAATTCAGAATATGAAATTTGTATCAAGTTTATTTCTTCCTTTTTTTTTTTTAACAATATCTTGGATTTAAACAATGACTGTTAAATTAGAATTCAATCTTTCAGGATTTGCTTTATCTCATATCTCAACACAATTAGCACATGGTCCTTAAAACTCTGTCAATCAAATAATAATCTCTACGAACCATTACAGCATACAGACTTCCAATGTAGCTTCATTCCATCCTAGCAGAATCCTGTATACAATCACCAATCTCTAACCATTGGTTGAATATCTTGTTACCAAGCCATATCAAAGCCCCTTTCAATTTCAATTTGACCTGATGGCTCCGACCGTCTTCAACTCCCCACTCGCCCCGCCTCCACCATGCGCATAGCAACAAGAAAACGTCAGAATCTGCTACATCGAAAGTCCTTTTCTGAACACACATATTCAAAGATCATAAAGATACACCAGTGATACACATGATTACATTCTGCCGGATTACAAAAGAAGCCACTCAACATCCATTACACAATCTTGCTGGAAACTATCCTCATAACGGACTATATGTGAAAATCTGTCAACCGTGTCTAGCTGCAAAGTACTGATTTGCTTACAGACGTACACTGGTATTAGCACAGGAGCTGGGTGATCGGGCTGTGGAAGCTCAGGCATGTTACAGCCTTGGTAATACCTACACACTGCTGCGTGATTATCCCACTGCCGTCGAGTACCACTTGCGACATCTGATAATTGCACAACAACTCATGGACAGGGTGGGAGAAGGTATGATAATTTTTATTTTAGTGTCCTTTTTTTCATTTAAAACATTGTTCTAAAGGTACAATCACAAACCACTATTTAATTGGTGTGCAGTGTTTCTGCTGCAGCTGCAGAAGTTGCATATTGTGTTCAAATTAAGTCAAAAGTAGCGCACTGCACACTACTTTTCGTGCTGCGCAATCAGAGCGCTGCGAAAGTTGCATCTGGAGGTTGCGAGTCTGTTCACACACAGGACGCTACTTTCGCATCTCCGTGTTATTCAATACATTTTGCGGTTATGTTCGGATTAGGGTTTCAGATGATGAAATTCAAGACAGCTTATTTATCAGATGTTTTAATTATAAAACTAGAACAAAACGTTAAACTACAAAAAGCAGGCGGTACTGAATGAAAGAAATAATAAAAATAGAAAACAATATGAAGTTACAATCTCTCTTGATAACTATAAGGACTCAGACATGGATTTGATTCCCACTTGGGCTGATTACTTGGTTGGGATTTTTCCGAGGTTTTCTTCAACCGTAAGGCGAATGCCAGATTATCTGTGGTGAATCCTTGTTCTATCTTGCCAAATACGGTCTTGCTATCACCAATCCCCCATCGACGCTAAATAATCTCGTAGCTGATAGAGCGTCGTTAAATAATCAAGTAAAAAAACTACAAGGAAGGAGATAATGTTATAATAAGGCTTTTCCGAGTATCAAGGAGATTATTATATTTTTAACCACTCTTTATGTTATTGATTCCAAAGAATGTACAAATTATTTTCAACGTTCTTCTGAAATTTGCATTGTAGTAGTAATTTCTGCTAAAGTGAACTGCCTTTAATTTTTCATATGATAGTCGACTTTGCAAATTCCACAAGCACTCTCTTAGTTCAAGTAGGTCCTGTCCAAGTTACTTGCTAAGCTCTTGTCCATAATGTAAACATTGCAACTGTAGATTTGTTATAATAATTTCAAGGGAAAAATTGTTCTAGGGCTGGTTATTGATCCCGAGACCCTTTGCTTAGTGCATGAATGCTCTACCGACTGAGCTACCCAGGAACTACACCCGACATCATCCTAATTTTTCCCTTTATATCCACACACTTAAGTGAGTTGACAAGATGCCAGAAACCCAACTTTGAGTGCAAGTGGTTTTCTGTTAATGTTCCTACAGTGACTTATATACTACCTGGCCCTGGAACAATTTTTCCATTGAAACTATTCAAGTCTGGTTCACAGGGAGCTATACCTGAAAGCCAGATTTGCATAATTATATAAGCATTTTGTCTATTTTTGAGAAAAATGTTGTTGTCGAATGACAATTAAAAGTTTATTTTGGAAAGTGAAAGAATTTTGAGAAAAATTAATTTTTAAAACAGTTGTTTGATTCAACCACAAATTTACAGATATGAGATATCACTTCTTAGCCTTTGATATGATATTTCAGTATCCATTGTAAGATAATCTTTTTATTCCATCTATTTAAGTGGAGTAACTTAGTACAATCTAGAATTTTGAATTTTGTCACTTTCTGAGGATTGGGGTACAACTATGTGACTCCACTGATAAGCTTACAGCATTTAAAATGTTGCCTTGAATACTTACAAGAACTTTCCATTTGTCAGGACGGGCATGTTGGAGCTTAGGCAATGCACATTCAGCAATGGGAAACCATGAGAAGGCTCTCTACTTCGCAAGTAAACATCTAGAAATATCGAAAGAGGTTTGTATATCTTGATGCTGTAACTGTCACCTCCCTTTATACAGATCCAGAAACAAAATTTGGGCCACCTGAATTTTCCAAGTTCCAGTTATAACCAGGGGCAGGTATTTAGGGAGATTAATTTTCTCATTTGTGTTTTTTAATATTGGTGTTGATGGAGATTGGAGATTATTTGTACTCTTGGCGGAGATTAATAGAAATTTTGGAAAATACAATTATTTTGAAATTGAAGTATTAACTCAGTATGAATATTACTTTCGAAATAATTAACATTAAAGGTTCGTTGGATTCTGGTAAAGGTGCAGTATGGCCAGTAGTCAATATTTGTTGGATTGAGACTGTATTTAACACACATTCATTAAAAACGAAAAAAACTTGCAGTCATCAAATTAACACTTTCAAATTATTAGTGAAATGTTGAATTCTCCGTCTTTTGAGTTCACTAATATAATCAGAACACCTGGAATACCATGTAATGTAGCCTACTTGGATATTATAACAAATTCAAGTGAAAAAAAAAAACTCAGAATATGAAATTCGCTATAAAACGACGCAATAGTAATAATTCGCGAATGTGTCCATATGTCGCTTTCAGATTGGCAACAGGCCATGATTGTTTGGCCAAACATCTGCATAGAATTGGAATATATCAGTCCCCTAACTGCCCATTGTGCAACTCAAACCAAGAAATGGATTCGGAACACCTCAAAATCTGTGCTTCAGTGGCTGGCCATGATAATATCTTTGAAAAATATTGGAGTGCAAGAGGTCAAATGACTTTATTGTGAAACGCCTGGCATTAGAAAACAACAACAACAACATGTCGCTATTAGAACTCTACTTCGCGATTGTTTTATCCACATATTATTAATCAGAATCACTTAATTCTTAAAGATTAGTGAAAATCTATTGTATATTTATTATGTCGTGATTTTCGTGATCTCCATAAATACTTGGCCATGGTTATATACTGCACATGCTCGGTAAGCATTAAGCATGCACAATATGTTGTAATTGGAGCTTGGAAAATTCAGGTGACCCAAATTTTGTTTCTGGGTCTGTACAGTAGTAAACATTGAGTTCAGGAAAGTAAATAAGAAAACATAGAAATGAAGTTGCAAAGGGATGTACTAAATATATAATTGTATAAAAAAATGAAGCCCAAAAAGGTAGAATGAATCGCACTTTTTACAAAGGAACTACGTCATAATTCTCTGCATTTCAGGGGATCAAAAGAAACTTATTTTCATGAATAAATACTAGTGTACCAGTGTCGTACTCTAAACATCAACTTGATATTAGTGATACAGGAAAAGGTTTGACTAAGTTCCTTTCTTTGCCAATCAACGCTTCTCGAAAGTATTAATCATTTCATCAGTAAAAACAAAATTGACAAATTTTGACGTTCCTTTCTAAAAAGTGCAATTCAACTAAAATGACACCAATTTTGACATAAATTTGTGGACTGGAGGAAAAAGGAAAATTTTATACATCTTGATTACACAACTTTTAACACTATATCACTTCAGAATATGTAGTATATGTCTTTCTCGTGTTAAATTCTTTCGTACCTGGTTAACATTATTGTACTTGGTTAACATGAGAAAGACATATAATACATATTCCAGAAAAAAAAAAAATTATACTTTTCAGGAGAGCAGCAGAAAGATTGAAATTGGTGTCAATTATAGAGTTTTTATTTTAATTAAGAGGTTTTTTCTGGATATTATTTGTTTATATTTCTTCTAAAATAGGTAATGTTACTCATTTAACAATTTTCTTGATTATTTCCAAAAAAGGAATATTTAAACATAAGATCTTTTTCATGTCAAAATAAATGAGAAATGTAAATTATTAGGAATGCAAAATGGGTCTTAAACAATTACTCTGGTGCTGAAAGTTTTAAAAGGAAAGGGCGTCAGTATGTGATAAAATGGCTAAAATACAAGTTAGACCTTTTTAACAGGGACGCATGGAAAGTAAACATGTGATGGTTTGTAAGGAATAAAGTATTAAATATTCTTATGTCCTTTATTCTGTGTGTGCTCGATTCAAAAAGTACTTAGGACATTTGGTAACGCTCTATAAGTCCAGTCAGGAGTCTTATTTGTCTTTAACCGTTTTACCAGATTGTAGAGAATTGTTTCCGCTTTCAGAATATATAAAAATCTTATTTTCAGAAAAAATTGACTTAAGACCTTTTTCCTCCCGGCCACAGAAATAATATAGAGGCAGTCACAAGGTTGCAATCAGAATTTTGCCTTCATTGTTGCTTTAACTTACAATATTTTCAGTTGGGTGACCCAATGGGCCAGGCCACGGCCCAGATGAACGTGTCAGATCTGCGCAAGGTGCTGGGTCTGCCTAGCAGTGACCTGTCTCCTGACAGCTTGGAGGTGGTCTCCTCCGTCGGGGGACAACCCTCCCCTGGGATCCGGAGATACAGGGTGAGGAGGCAAAGCATGGAACAGCTGGATTTGTTGAAGGTGTGGTACAGTTGCAAGTAGGTGCATGCGGGGTTACTAATTGGAGGCTGGACTTGGCAAGTATAGTTGGATTGAAATTACTTTAGTACTGATTGTTGGAACTGAGCCTGTCATAGGCACAGATTCAAGTTTTAATTTTTACTATTCAGCATCCCCTCCTCAACATCTCAGTTACCTCCCCAGTAAACAGTACTAAAGTAAATTTAAACAAAAACTAACCCTTAGTTAAAGTTGTGATGTTTTGATAAACCTGCTTGCTGTAGTCTTCTTCTGCCCACTTCCTGCCAATACCCAATGAATGTACTTGTCTGTTTACTGTAATGTGATTTTGAGGCACTTTTGAACACATTTCATTTTTCACCGATTGACGTTTCCTTCGGCAGTTTTTTCCACGTTGATTTGCTTCTTGCACACCTCGTCCACTGCTTCCCTGTTCTCTGTGTAAATGTATTTGCCCATCTGGTTCTCTGTCTTCCTGCACTCCGCTTCCCGATCCTGGGGTCTCACATGGTCACTCTGTATGTCAACTGGGTGTCACCGCATCCTAGCTACGTGACCTTCCCATTTCCATTTGAGTTCGTCTGCAACCTGTACTGTGTCTTTCATGCTTGTGGATTGTATCTTACATAAGTTCAAATGTTAAATCGCTTGAAATCAACTCGGGTACAAAGTTTCATGATTCTACAACAGATTGAGAAAATTTTGTATTTCTCGCCCAAAAGGAAAAAGAAAATTATTTTTTAGGTATACTTAATCTTTACATTCGTTAGTTTGTTTTATTCTCGTGTGTTTACGAAATTGGCGAATAATTTGCTGGTTAGAGATGTTAGAAATATGTTGTTGTTGTTTTCTAATGCCAGACGTTTGACAATAAAATCATTTGACCTCTTGCACTCCAATATTTTTATTAAATGGCAAGTTGTAGCCGATTTAAGTGAACACCGTATTTTAACGTTTTGGTGGCTACTTCATTCACACACAACCCCAAGAATGTCTGGAGGACCACACCTGCTGTTGGTCGATGGGTCCATTGGACCTAGCTGGGAGATCTTGTTGATCACCAGCTTTCCCTCCTTAAGCCACTGGAGGACGATTTTAGTGCCATAGCAGGTCAGCACTAGGAACAGAAAAGTAGAAAGAGGAGGAAGGAAAGTGAAATGAACCCCTAGGCCTCGAATGCTCTAATGCCGTCGGGGTCAAAGAAAGTAAGAGTTCAGTCAGAGGACTGGATAGGAAAGGGTAAAGAGGGAATTAGGTATTGAATAGAGGAAAATTATACCAAATTCAGTCATTAACTCATCAAGCCGGCCAGTGCTAATTGATGAGTAGCCCCTCCCTTTAGTTCAGCTTGTAAAATTATGCTTACTAACAGCTGCACCACAGGAAGGTAGGGAAGGGACATTGGGTATTTGTCCAGGTTGGTTCCTTAAAGCCTTCAATGGGAAGGATTAATGGCTCTCCCCCCTGTATCTGACAGATACCCTATTGCAGCCATGTTAGAAATATATGAACCCAGTTTCTGAGGAAGAGTGATTCAGGACTCTCCAAAAAATGCATTCCATTGTAAATCCAAGGGAAGGAGAGAAGTGAAAGATCTTAAAATTAAGAGATGAATTCTGAATTCCTCATTGATCCCTGGAGACCTAATATTTGTGGTAGAACAAGAACATGTGATGAAAAATGCAAAATTTTTTTCTTAATTCAGTGAGAACCTCCCGATTGAGGTGCTGGCTGATACGTACATTTATTACCAGCCAGGTACATCTCACTTGACGATTTGTGTCAGAGGAGGAACAATTGTTTGTATACATCTGAAATCTGACTAGTGTAATATGTAACTAGTCAGTGATGTATGCAATGACAGGGGGAAGGAACTGGCCATCCTATCCCATTATCTCTTGGCCTAGTTGCCTCATGAGTGATGCCTTGTTGGTTTCACTTGTGGAGTCCAGACCTGTTTTCAGACAGTTGACTAAACAATACATCACTGAGTTGTGAAATCATATATGGGGATCAGTTTTTTTAAATATAGTAATTTGTGGTAACTTTCAGTGGTAATACTGGTGAGATAATGGAATTCACAATTAAATCAGTATCATCCACTGTTGCAGTTGACTCCGGATGGAAAGCAGAGGGCCAATACCTCACCAAGTGAAATTGAGGCTGTTGCAGGTGCCCACAATCTCACTAATGCTAACAATGCTGCCGCAGAAGATGCTAAGGTACTGTCTGTTTTTATTTATTTTTTTAAGGAGTAGTGTTATCCATTTTAGATGTCTAAAAATGATGTACTTTTAACACCAATTGAATTCCACTCTTCAACTTTATTTCTTCAGAGAATTCTGCACCCACACGGAATAATGCCCTGCTTTATGTCTGCAATCCCAGTTGAGACATTGGTCTGAAATGACATTTGCAGTGTTGCGAATGATTTCATTTGAAAGTTCTTCAGACACACTGAAAATGCAACCAAAAAACTACTCTAAAAATGTTCCTGTATATTTCTGCATAGAAAATTCTAGCTTATGTGTTAATATTTATGTAAATATACTGTATTTACCTACGTAATAGATGCACTTCTTTTTTTAAATAACAAAAAACTAGGGTGTGTCCTTTATGCGAGGAAAAAATTTTAGTGAAAAAAAAAAAAAAAAAATACCACGTATTAAAGATGTGGCAGTCAAATGCTGAAATAATCGATCGAATACATAATGATATTTGGGGTGCTACTAATTTATACACTGTGGAAATTGCAACACCAAGAACGGAGCGGAGCGCTCCACTATAACTCGTTATGTGCTCAGGTGCTTCCACAGACATATGCAAGTTCACGCTCCGACTGGACGTCTCTAGCACCACAACCGGTTTCGGAGCTTACAACTCTGACACTACTGGTTTAAACAGACACACTCTATTTATTTATGCATTTATTTATTTGTTTATTTACATTCTATATCTTGATTTAAAACTTCACCCTGCCTTTATGGACGAGTATTATTTCTCCTGCCATATCTCCATCCAGTCTACTTCCAGATTCTTTTGCGTGGTTCCACATTTTGAAAACCCAAGCACTATATTCTCACAAATTTCAGATACTTCTGCATGTGTAAATTGATAAACATTATTTAGTGTTGTAGGAACTGCAAATATTGTTGCTTCTAGACTGTTTAGTGTGCATATATAGTGAGGGTCACATAAGAACAGTTCCTAAACAGCAAATATTGCCGTCTTGTCAGTGTTGCCAACTGTTACCAGATATCACATGATCTTATGTACTAAGTGACTTATTTACTTACCATACTTTATGTTGGAAGGTTATTCTAAATAATTCAATAATTTGTAACATATTTTCGTAGGCAAACTATACGAGAAAGGGATCAACATGTCAAGTATTTTATCTGACAATACGAAATTCATTGGTTTGACTAAACAGTTGACTCATGAGACCTAACCTAAAATGTATTTTGTTTGACCACATGAAATTATTAGTACTAACTCCGAAAACTTACCTGACTATAGTCTTATAACCACAATGCAACACATAAAATAACTATTATGTATTAATATTAATGCTGATATTAATTAATTATTAGTATGTTTAAATTTCACTAGCTTCCAGTAACAGACTTAGAAATCTAGTAAATTTTAATTTCATGGAACTCCAGTACCAACAAATATTGCCGATGTTTGTCTCAGCTACCAACATACCAGTTACAAAATCACTACCATTTGTAGTATTTGCCAGTATCGAAATTCGAAACGAAGTTGGCAAAAGAAAATTCAACCTGCAAACTAGAAAATCACCACAATCCACTAGCATATGTAGTAGTAATGGGGGAAAAATGATTAGGTTTCACCCTTAGGGCATGAAGTAAGCCGGCCCGGACTATATATATTTACAGTCTTACTAATAAACCGTGTATAGTTTTTATACAAGACTTATGCAGAGTTGAGACAGAAAACGTTACTAATAAACCGTGAATAAGCTATGAACGTATAAACAGGCAGTAACTATACAATGGGAATTGCTTTGCAGTAGTTATATACACGAAACCCCTTGTTTAAGCGTTGTATATAGGGAAAAAATAGCCGCTCCTTTAACAGCTGTTCGTATCGACTATCATTTTATGATGATGTTTACCTTGTAACCACAGAAGAACAAACCAAAGATCATAGAATTATTAGAATAATATTGCTGTAGCTTGTACTCTTTGACCAAAATGTAGTGTGGTAATCGATTAGAGCCAGTTGTACTATCGATATTTAACACGCCACACTAGAGCGCTCTACCGGATCCAGTAGAGAACCTCAGATATTCTATTACCTTTCGTAACGAAGTAATGACGAAACTATGACGTAGCTGTGTAACAGTTATACTGTTATACACGACATATGTAGTGATTATTAGTAAGGAATTTACACACGACTTATAAACGAGCTACTCATTGTATAAGTATAAGACAGTTAAACATCTGTATATAGAGTTTTTATTAGTAAGACCGTTAGTAAATTGGAATTTGTTTTGTAGGCTGAGCATCTGGATGATGAAGAGTCGTTCTTTGACTTGCTGTCTCGCTTCCAGTCCAAGAGAATGGATGATCAACGGTGCTCTCTCACAGTAACAGAGAACAAAGAGAATACAAATTCTGTGCCAAAGAGCAATCACAATAATAATGCAGCAGCCAACAACATTGTAGCTGGCAGCAAACCCACAATGCCACTCAACAACAGCAACGGTAAGACAAATGAAACAATAATACTTATGAAATACTTCCCTCTTCCTCCTTTTTTTGGTTTTTGCTTCTTTCTCATTTCTTCTCATCTTATTTTTTCTTTCTCTCTCATCTTCACTGTTTAGAAATAGGATCTAAAAATTGGTAAGATATGTTAAAGCACAGCTTTCAAGGGTAAGTTTTCTTTTAGTCTAAGTTACGAATACGAATGCATTCTTGTGTTACAAGGTATGCAAGATGATCTGCTGGACCTGATAGCTGGCATGCAGAGCAAACGGATGGATGAACAGCGCGTTGCCCTGCCCCACTTGCCTGGCCTCCACCCTCCCGCACAGTCGCAGGTTCTGCAGAGATTGTCAGTTGCAGGCATGGGAGGTGACGCAAACTCAACTCCTGATGACACATTCCTGGAAATGCTGATGCGATGTCAGGTTTGTCATCTGTTGTCATTGTCGTCTAATGCCTGACGATTGGCAACAAAGCCATTTGTCCTTTCGCACTCCAATATTTTTCATAGATATTTTCAAGATGAGCTACTGAAGTACAGATTTTAAGATGATTTAAATCCAGCTCTTCTTTTAAGGGGACACTCAACTATATTTTGGAACTTTTTTCCTATTTGACCAGTCTTTTTCAAATATACACATGGAAAGTAACATGCAAAATCTCAGCTCATTAGATCTAATACTTTTCAAAATAAAAAATATTTCAATTTTTAATCAATCATTAATTGAAATATCACTTTTAATTATCATTTTTTATTTTTTGGCTTTGTGCATTTGACTGTGACTTCTCAATGAATAGGGGAAGAATTCTGCGTATTGATTTAGTTCTGTCACGTAAATTAGTGTAGAAATTTAATTTTTCGTTTCTATGACACTTTTTCTCCAATTTTTAAGTTGAGTGTCTCCTTAAGTCACATAACGGACAACCTGGAGATTGACGTACAGTAGAACCCCGATAAGACGCTGTTCAAGGGACTGGGTGTGAACCCCGTATTAACCGGGACCACGTATTAGGTGGGTATACTAATTTTGACTTACATACAGTATTTATTAGCATTTTTCTTTATTGAAATACATGATTCATGAAAGATAATACAGTATTACTCCATTATGTAATTACTGTACTGTAGGTCAAAGGCATTTACAATTGGTACTGTACTTAATTCTTTCAAAAAAAAAGAAGTCATTTATAGATGTTTGCCGTGTGCATGTTTTCCAAGTCCTCATGTTTACTACACTTCAGTTTCTGCAATTACATCCTTCCGACATGGTAGCTGTAGTGATTGAGTCGCGATTTTTTATTATCGTTCTTAATGTCGGTGGTGGGACTCCTAATGAATCAGAGAGTTGTTTCTGAGTAAGAGTACTGTTCTCATCATACTTTCTTAAGATTTCCAATTTTTCCGACACAGAAAGCACTTTTTGTTTAACACTCATTATCATTGTAATCACATTCACAGACACTTCAATACACTAAAGGACAACAAACTGCCCAGCAAAATTTCCAGAATTTTATTAAGGCCGAGTGAGGAATGCTGTTTGAGAGAGAGGGTTAGCAAGAGGGTTATGTATTGTAACTGTATGTAGGCTTTAAGCACGCAGATAAGGAGTCGAATAAGAGAGCGTAACAAGAGGGTGGGGTATACTAAGGTGTGAAGTATGAAGGTTTAAATGTGCAGGTAAAGGGTCAAATGCTATTTCATTGCTGTTACAGTACATTGCTGAAAATTACATCGAAAATATTCCAAAAAATTAGCGTATTATGCGGGACTTGAGCATTACAAACGGGGTATTTTATAAAGGTGTTATATATGAAATGTGCAGGGACCAGACAAAAAAGCGTATTACACGGGATAGCGTAATAAGCAGGCGCGTCTTATCGAGGTTTTACTGTAGTTCAATTTTATGCAAATGCTTGGCCAAACAATCGTCCTGTGATCAATCTGAATGCTGCTACAGAGATTTCCATGGTAAATCAGGAATCACAATGTGGATTTTAATACAAAATGTTTTATTTCCTTTTTTGTGATTTGGATATAAAATTTTGATTATTAAAATCTCTGTATATTAATTTATTGAGTCTCTGTACAGAATGAAATGTAGATTTAACAACAGATCTATAAATGGCTGTACTACTCTTCATAGCTAAAGCATCGGCATTTTCATTTCTCAGAATTCCACAATGAGATGGAATCTATTGGAAAATTATTCTTTTGTTGAGTGTTGTTAATTGGGAGAGTATTTGAATTATTTCAATTGGTTGAGAGAAAGATAGGAGTTAGAGATTAAAATAGCCGATTTACAGTCTGACAGTATGACTGCATTTCGAAATTTGGTGATATGATACAAAGATTTCTAAGACTTTCATTTATGGTTGTAATTTCTTCATCAAAACTTGTACCATAACCCAAAGGTCTATAAAGTGAAACAGGAGATTAGATAGCTTCTGCACCAGCATCTTGCTCTATGGAAATCAAAGATCCATCTGTGTGTGTATGTGTTTATATATATATATATATATATATATATATATATATATATACATACATACATACATACATACATACATACATACATACATACATACATACATACATACATACATACATACATACATACGGGTCATTCATATATCGTGGCACCACAGCTGAGATGAGATCCCACTTGGCTGATAAATTATCGCTTCCCGCCGGCCGGGCAATATAGCTTTTATTTAGTTATTTTGCTAGGTGAATGTATATATTTTAAGGGTCATGGAAAAATGATTTATATTTTTGTAAACCTCTACTTATTCATTAATATCGTTATTAAAATTCTGAGTCAGCCTGGGTGGCGCAGTCGGTAGAGTGCTGCCCGAGGTTGCAGATTCGATCTTGGCCCATGTCGATGGCATGTAAAAGAACTCCTGCTGGACAAAATTCCAGCACACCGACGACGCTGAATTAACATTGGCAGTTGCGAGCATCGTTAAATAAAACAATTAAAAATTTCAATTAAAATTCTGACAAAAACAGGAGAGCAGAAAATGTTTGATTCAACATTTGTCACAAAAATGCTTTTCCAATTTTTGTCCCACTCGTAACAAATTCAAAAAATATTATTATTTCAAATACATTAATAAAATTTATGCAGGACGATTGTTTGGACAAGCATTTGCGTAAAATTGAAATACATCAATCTCCAGATTGTCCATTATGTGACTTAAAAGAAGAGATGGATTTAAATCATGTTAAAACCTGTACTTCAGTAGCTCATCTTGAAAATATCTATGAAAAATATTGGAGTGTAGGGTAATATGCTTAATTTGAAGAATTCAAACATGAAAGGTTACACTGCATTATTTAAAGTAATGTAGCAGTTTGAAGTTTAAAATCTATGAATGTCCCACCCGTAATTATGGAATGGCTGTACTATACATATACATATACATATACATATATATTTTTTTTTTCAGGGCTCACGTCTGGAGGACCAGAGAAGCTCTCTGCCTGGAGACACAGATTCCGATACAGATCCTCGCCCACCTACACGGGGTCCCACCGTTCCCGATGAGGACTTCTTCTCCCTGATCATGCGCCTGCAGTCTGGCCGAATGGAAGACCAGCGTGCTACAGTGCCAAACCAGCCACCGCTTGGTGAGAACCGTCTCAACAATGCCAGCAAAACAACCAGCAGGAAGGATAAGAAAAAATGATTAACGTTTTCTGCACCCAGCTCCGTCGACTATTGAGACGGTGGTGGAGGTGCAGTACTGTGTTGCATTTGTGTGGATATTGAGGGCGCTCCTTACCTGCTGACAAAGAACTGGTATGCAGCCCCTTTTCACAGTAAGGGGAGTGATACTCATAATCTTCCAGAATCTGCCCTGCCAACAAATTGCGTAGCAGTAGATATGTGTTTAACTCGTGTAAAATCCCAATTCCTGTTCCTCAGGTAAATGCCACATGAAGGGGCAGTAAACGTCACAAGAGATTGCCATATGTTCCCAGAAGATGCTTTTAGTTGGTAGACTGTTTGTAGCTGTAGTTCACTCAACTGCACACTTTGTCAGTAGCAGTTCGTCTAGTGAATATTTCCTCAGCCATTGCAGACTCGAAGAATCTCCAGGGTACTGGTAGACACGGATTATACATTTCTCGACTCATCGATAAAGTGCAGCAGGTAACTTTGATCACAGATCTGAAGAAGTGAGCAGTATCTGTACTTTCATTAAATGAACGAGTCTTTTCTGACAGCTGTTATTATAGCACACGATCTGGGAGCTGTGTTGCCAGATGTACTTGTGATTTAAATTGTTTACATAAACAATTTAATGCACTGGAAGTTCAGAGGAAAGAATTTTAAGAGGTATCTTTCAGAATATTTGGTAATATCGTATGTATGCGAATAATCCGCGCACCTTTATCTTAGGAGAGAAAATTGGAAAGAAAAAAGAAAGAAAATTGGCAGTAATTTGTGTTTTATTTACAAGAAATTAATCCTACATAAAGATGTTCTTCAAAACTAAATAAAATAACAATTTGTTTTAAGAACTGCAGTCCACACCTGTGGAGTAACAGCGCATATGGCCACGAAACCAGGTGGCCCAGGATCGAATCCTGGTCGGGGCAAGTTATCTGGTTGAGGTTCTTTCCAAGATTTTTCCTCAACCCAATACGAGCAAATGCTGGGTAACTTTCGGTGCTGGACCCCGGATTCATTTCACCTACATTTCACTCGGACTCTAAATAACCTGAGATGTTGATACAGCATCGTAAAATAACCCAATAAAATAAAATAAATAAGAAACGCATCATAATCTTCACATGCTGAGAAGCAACTGGGACTCTACCTACAATAGCAAAGAGAAAATTCGAATTACAATTTTTTATCAATTTAATGTTAATATGTGCAATAAAATATTAAAATCAAGAATTATATACTCCTTTACCTCTATTCATCATCACTTTCATCGGCATCACTAATGGAAGAATCATTGTTGGCATCACCATCTTCCTATAGAGCATCATCTTCAGTTCCGTCAAGAGAATTCGTGATACCATGAAATGATGCCAACCTTATTTAAAATAATGCATGCACCCCAGTTTTTCTTCGCTAAATTTCGGAAAAAAAATATGCACAGAGTATTCGCATATATACAGTAAAACTTCATTTATACTTACGTTTTTGGAGGGTTTGAAAAAAAAAACTTAGAAACAAGTGGATAATTCTGATAGTACAGTAGCACTAACTACACTCGCCACTAGTGACCGGACTGTATTGAGCCATATCAAACAAACGGGGATCGAAATGTTGCTAGTAAAATTCGTGACATTTTAAGAATTCACTGCACTAGTCAAGTGCAAGATTTATGGAATATAACGACGGATATTTAATACACTAAAGGAAAATACAGATTTTCGAAGATTTCGTAACACATTACCACAGAAAAATGAAGGAAAAATATATGGTTCAGGGGATATCATTGAAATCAACTAATTTGAAAAACGAAAATATATCGAGGGATAATGGACCTAACATTCACTTGTGTCATTTTTGCATGGAACACTTGTCACTAATATATTCCCTCACCAAACCCTACCTAACCTTGTGAATAACAGTGCGCCTACTTGTAACTAGTCTCATCTCCTTATCAAACCCTACCTAACCTTATCATTAATAGTGCATCTTATTGATACTAATACATCTCCTTATCAAAGCCTACCCAACCTTGTCCAAGTTGCTGTGCTGTCTCTCAGGAATGTTAAGAATGATGGAAGGAGAAAGAAAGAAACTTATTTCTCCTGGTAACAAATCCACAGGTAAATATCATGCCTGTATGTTGGTGACATTGTATAGCTAGTTCCAATTGGCTATCATCATAATGGCGCAGTTGAAAGCTGCCTTATTATTTTCATTTTCCACCTAATAGTAATTTATTACGTTTAGTTGCCATTATAGCGATGCATAAACTAACAAAGAAAAACTTGGAAACAGGATCCACACAACTCGTGAGAACAAAGCAAGTAAAGCAACCACTCTGTGAAAGCAATGCAAAGCAAGACTATAAAGAATATGCTGCTACATTACTATCAATTGAGATGCACTATAAAATATGCTGATACTATTGATCACTGAAAGTCTATTCAATATTTCAGGCTTCATTATCACAAAATCCACTTCAAAAGTATTCCTTAAAAGTGGGATTTTCCTTAAACTGGTTTTCTTAAAACTGGAAATTAGCCTAATTGTTTTTCTTATGGTAATTTGGCTGAAACTTCACAGATTATTACTTAAAAAACGGGAATGTTAAAACAGGGTTTTACTGTAATAATATAAAGTAACTGCAATTAGAATTAAAATCATAAGAATCTAGTAAAAATCATATGTAAATAAATTCCATGTAAGCCCCTTTACTTGATTTAACAACCGTTTCAATGTACTGGCATGGGGTGTAGGCAGTGGCAGCAGCAATATTCCCATGGCAACTACTAAATGCTCGTCCTCAGCAACAACTGTCAGAATGGACTCATTCTTTTAATAATAGTATAAAACTGTGCTACCTTAACAAAGTTCTTCCTTTCAATTTTGTAGTAAAAGATCTCGTAGATGTACAACCACTTTTCTATTCCATATTGCATTTTCATTACATGTGCCAAAATTGCACGTAGTTAATATATACATATTATATATAGATTATATAAATATATATAGTTTTTATGCTAATCTTACTATGGAAGCAGGAACTGGTTGAGAGAAAGTTTAGTGGGGGCCAATATTGCGAGATCGAGTGTTGCCAAAGAAACACCACCACTTGTTACCAGGTGTGAGGATCGATGTGGTCTGTCCAAAGATAGAATTTGAATCGTTCTATTTTTATTAACATAAGTCTAGATGGAACTTTCAATGAGATTTTAGATGCTTATTACTTTCACTTCTATGGATTATTAACATATTTTATGTTATATTGTATGTATATAGATATTAAAGTCTATTCTACATCATACTGAGTTCTTTTCTAGCAATATATCAATATATAAATTCATGGATTGGTGTATATTGCATCACAATGACTGGTTGTGTTTACCCAGTGAAGTATATCCTTCTCCTCATATTGTTGACTTATTGCTATACTCCAACCATTCCATGCATTCCAATGCTTGAGAGGGGATTATAGCAACTGCAATATAGTCACCAATTTGATACTCCAACAGCTAGCAAAATAATGGTGTATAATAATTGGTTTTTCTTTTAAGATATGTAGAAATGCAAAGAAATCTGAAAGTTAGAATTTATGAAGCAGTTATATTACCGGTTGTTCTTTATGGTTGTGAAACTTGGACTCTCACTTTGAGAGAGGAACACATGTTAAGAGTGTTTGAGAATAAGGTCCTTAGGAAAATATTTGGGGCTAAGAGGGATGAAGTTACTGGAGAATGGAGAAAGTTACACAACACAGAACTGCACACATTGTATCCTTCACCTGACATAATTAGGAACATTAAATCCAGACAGGGCATGTAGCACGTATGGGTGAATCCAGAAATGCATATAGAGTGTTAGTTGGGGGGCTGGAGGGAAAAAGACCTTTGGGGAGGCCGAGATGTAGATGGGAAGATAATATTAAAATGAATTTGAGGGAGGTGGGATATGGTGATAAAGACTGGATTAATCTTGCTCAGGATAGGGACGAATGGCAGGCTTATGTGAGGGCGACAATGAACCTCCGGGTTCCTTAAAAGCCAATAAGTAAGTAAGAAATGCAATGAGTTTTATTTCCTAGTTAGTAAGTATCAATGTGAACATCATTCAGCCACCAGCATAGCTCAGTCAGCTAAGCAGCTTCCTGCTGATCCAGAGTTGCACTCAGGCATGGCTTCAATTCCCACTTGGGCTGATTATCTGGTTGGGTTTTTCCGAGGTTTTCCCCAACCGTAAGGCAAATGCCAGGTAATTTATGGTGAATCCTCAGCCTCATCTCGCCAAATATCATCTCACTATCACCAATTCCATCGATGCTAAATAACATCATGGTTGATGCAGCATCGTTAAATAACCAAGTTAAAAAAAAGACCCATTCAGAGTTTTGCAGGCATCTGTGTGATACTCAGTTTCTCTCCAGGGACACTGAATCATGTCGTGTGATGGTTGCTATCTCATCGGTGGTTCGATTTCAGGTGATATAGGTTACAGATTTGTCAGATTGTTTTGTGGACCATAGTTGTGTGAAATTACAGTAGTATTTTTGGTTGAAATACATTGTTGGAAGCAGGTTTCTAGCTCAAATCATAACAGTCACCTTGATGTAAAGTAGATAAACCTCCCAAGCAGACAATGTTTGATGATGGCAAAGTGATCTGCAATTTCAGTTTGCAACTTTCAGAGATGAGCGATATGCTGTCCACCATTTTTTACTGGGTATGATTCATCAGCTATCCATATAGCCTGAATTATTTCTTATATAATTGTAACTTACACTCATACATAAACGTAGGAAACAATAAATAGGCATTATAATCGCAAATCAAGCTTTCAGGTAAAGTAAAGTTGATTTGAATAATTTCGAGGGAAAAATTGTTCTGGGGCCGGGCATCGAACCCAGGACCTTTGGTTAAACGTACCAACGCTCTCCCAACTGAGCTACCTGGGAACTGTACCAGACACCGATCCAGTTCTTCCCTCTATATGCACAGACCTCAAAGTGGGCTGACAACCGTCAAGCAACCAACATTGAGTGCACACTAACTCTGTGTGACTTAAATTGTGGCTTTCTGTTAACGAACAGTGACGTGCATTATGCAAATCAAGCTTTCAGGTATAACTCCCTGTAAAGTTGATTTGAATAATTTCGAGGGAAAAATTGTTCCGGGGCCAGGCATCGAACCCGGGACCTTTGGTTAAATGTACCAACGCTCTCCCAACTGAGCTACCCGGGAAGTCTACCAGACACCGATCCAATTCTTCCTTCTACTTTACAGGGAGTTATACCTGAAAGCTTGATTTGCGTAATGCGCGTCACTGTTCGTTAACAGAAAGCCACAATTTAAGTCACACAGAGTTAGTGTGCACTCAATGTTGGTTGCTTGACGGTTGTCAGCCCACTTTGAGGTCTGTGGATATAGAGGGAAGAATTGGATCGGTGTCTGGTAGAGTTCCTGAGTAGCTCAGTTGGGAGAGGGTTGGTACGTTTAACCAAAGGTCCCAGGTTCGATGCCCGGCTCCAGAACAATTTTTCCCTCGAAATTATTCAAGCATTAGAATCCTTCTGAAAGCAATGTTGACAAACTACAATCCTCTCATTATGTAGGTGTAATATATTAGAGAAGTGATGTAGACAATGGTTGAAGCTCTCAGCTTTAATTTGAATCCTGTCTAGAGTAATGATGGTTTCTTGTCAGTTGTGATGACCTGTGTTATCTCGGGTCGATGCTTGGTATCTTTTGCCACCAGAACTCGAAATATTCACCATTATTCCGTCTGGAAACATTTGGCCTTGATAAAATCAAGATATAGACCAAAACTAACCTAGAAAAGCCGTGCCATAAAAAAAAAAAGAAAGAAAATATAATCGTAATGGGTAGGCTGACACAGGTTTAAATTGATTAATGCTTCTGATAGTTTTGTAAAATGATGTCTATAATACTCTAATTTAACCAATAAAATTGAGTTTAACTTTTGTGTAACATATTTCAGATGTTATTTCGTTACGGTACCTTAATATTAGCAGATATATACAAAGTTTAGATTTTGTAGTGTAGGCTTTCACAGCCGGAGTCTATAGATCTAGATTCATTTTCCGGGCTGAGAGGCCGTGGTCTGTTGGTTGGTTTTCTACCAGACATTTCATCTGCAACTGCGGCAGATATCTTCAGTGGAGTGGTATGCATGGACCGCAGCGACAACAGGTCTCGGCCTGCTAGTTGCATTATAAATACACCTGCACAACCAGCCACAGGATCATTTGCCTCAGATACGCCGAGAAGAGCTTTGCAACCTCGGATACCACTCCACTGAAGATGTCTGCCACAGTTGCAGACGAAACATCTGGTAGAAAACCAGCCAACAGACCACGGCCCCTCAGCCCGGAAAATGAATCTAGATCTAAAGTTTAGATTGTTAATCTGCAGGATATTAAACTATAAATATTAATTCCACACTAATCCAAGTAGCAGTACCTAATAAATATTCTAAAAATATGAGAAATCTTAACTTGTATATCATCTGTTTACAAGCAAAACACATTAAGTCAAAAATATTACTTCTGAGAAAAAGGCTTATGTAATGTATGTGTATAAACTTAGAATCGGAAAATTAAATATACATAAAGAGAAACAACTTACTAAAAATAATATTTTGAGGATTCAATTTTGTTAGAGTAAAAACTCCTTTTTCTCAAAAGTAATATTTTTAACTTAATGTGTTTTGATTGTAAACCGACGATATCCATCCTATAAATTTTCATAAATAATTTACAGAAACAGCGTCTGCTGTAAAATGACCTTAAAAGTGCCTGGTTTATGTTGATTACACAGAGATTAATACTTTTATTTATATAAAGTCTTGTAAAGTGTAGTAGTACTTTTGATTAACCTGTATGTGTATATAAGATGTATTTTGAATAATCATCTAAATGTGAATTTGTATTACTACTATATTATAACTTTATTAAATAATTTAATAATAAATCATAATGAGAATTTGAGATCAAAAGTCAGAACTCTGATTTAAAACTTGGTAACTTTGACATACAAAGAATTATTTTACACTGTGATCTGTTTTGTGAGCAACAATGTATCATTACTTGTCAGAAGGTTGAATGGACTCAAGACACATTTAGATTACCCATCAGTGTACCACATAGGGTTGCCAACTTTTTTTTAAGAAAATACGGGAGACTAAGGAATCGACAAAATTTCACATAGAAAATAGATAAATTATTCAGTTCAGTTACTAAAAAACGACTTTATTCTACACTTCGGCAGCTAGGCTTAAATTAACAGTACAGTCAATTCTGGATATAGTGAACTCGGTTATAGTGAATATTCGGCTATAGTGAACCCTCACTTCGGTTATAGTGAACCTTGTATTCTGACAAATTCTTATTTGAAGTCAGACCTTCTTGTATGAAATTGAAAGAATGTGTTGAGAACAACATTCTAAGTTTCTTACTCTTTTAGTCAAAGGACAAAGGTAGGATTAGTGATTCCTAGACAACGAGCTGCACTGTAAATCCAGGCAACACGTGACAACCTTGCCTCACTCCACCGTCAAAGGGTTGACATTCTGTTCTTAGGCACTCTACTGTTATTTCTAATCCTCCACCGTCAAAGGGTTGCCTTTTGTTCTCAGAAACATTTCAGTTATGACAGATAGCATCGAAACAATGGAAAATGAAACTGCCTTCTTTTATTAAAAGGGGATGGACATAATATCCAGAGCATAAATGAAGGTAAAATTTCGATGGTTTTCAAACTCCATCAACCCTCTCCCAGTTTTCATTAAGTGACTCGAGAAATTCCAAGGCTGAGTACACAGTCAAACCATAACAGCGTTTGTCATTTCTACATGATCAGTCTGTTTATAGTGTTCCAACAGTGAATGTACTGTATAAAAATTTCGAAATGTAAAATGTTTTCTTTGGAAGATAAGGCGAATATTATAAGTGACATTGAACGCGGTCTTTCGTAAGCGGATGTGAGTCGACAGCTAGTTTAAGTAAATCAACTATGAGTAACAGTATACAGTGTAATCCATTCCACAAAAATGAAATTTTTATTTTCTTGTTCACAATTTTATTCATTTCTGTCATTTAAGGTTAGCGGAGAGAGACTTTGGATTTAGTGAACGTAATATGCAAGTCTGTAAAGGTTCACTATATTCGGAGTTGACTGTATTTTTAGACAGATTTTGTCTCACGTAATAGTTGAAGTCGACTTCAGTTTTCAGCTCTGATTTGATTAGATGTGTCGTGCTTCTGTTTCGAACATCCGTCCAATTATTGTTCATGAAATGAAACACCCTTTTTGTATGAGCATTACTACTTGGTATGCTTAGAGCAAAACTAGTCAGTTTTTTCAAATTTATAATATTGATATTGTTTGATTTTAAACAGGTGAGCACTAAAACCCATTTCTGGCAAGCATTACGTTCTATAAAGATTGCACATTTTAATACATATCTTGAACAACAAAATTCATCATATAAACAATCATCATTCATGGCAGAATCAAATGTTTGGAATAATGATTTTTACATTATGCAAAAATAAGGGAGAAAAATGCTCGAAGAGAAGAAAACTATGGGAGCCAGGAGACTATTAAAAATTAGGGGCAAATATGGGAGATCCCAGGAAATACAGAAGGGTTGGCAACCCTAGTACCACACATTAAAATTTAAAATGGTCACCTATCTGGACTTCATCTTATTTCAGCGATGATTGAATACACTCAGTTGCATATATTTAGATAAGTTGTTCACTATTTTGTAGTAGTGTGTCATTTGGAATGACAACTGATAAATTTTAGTACAGCGTCAGGAACAAGATACCTAGAAAATGTTTAGGAATCATCTTTTATCCGTACATTAATTCCCCCTCCCCCCAGAAGTCCGCAGAAGATGCTCCTTCTCTACTAAAAACTTCCTTTGCCATTGCTATCCTCCTTTTGACTTCCTGGCAGCAGTTCATGTTACTGCTTATAGTACATCCGAAGCATTTGAAACTGTTCACTTGTACTGTCTCATTTCGAATTTGCACGTTCACCTTCTTTATTTTCCTTTCGATAACCATGATCTTTGTCTTGTTAGCATTTATCTTCATCCCATACTGCTCATTTAGCTCCAGTGACAGACATATCTCTTCTGCTAACAACGCCATATCTTATGCACTTTATTCTTCTCCCTCCTCCTACTATCACCCCTCACATGTTCTGGGAACTGTTCTTCACTAAACCCTCCAAGTAGATGTTGATCAGGGTAGGTGATAAAGAGCATTCTTTCGGCTTAAGTTATTAATATGAACACTTTATTTTAAAATTATTTTGATGTTTAAATGGGAAATATTAAATTTTATATTCACTGTTTTCACTTGTGAGATGCTATTAATTGGACTTAACAAAAGCTGGTTTTTTCCTCAGTCCTTGTGGATGAGGGGATTATCCAGACCAACATTCCTCGAAAGTAGCAACCCTAGTAATAAGTACAGTACATGCCATCATTAATTTCTGTGCGTCATTTGTACCGTTGCTCATCGATTAAAGACATTGACAGGCAGACCAGGGGCCTATTGCATAAAGCTAAAATTACTATTTTACTAGTGACAAATTTGTAAATAAGTAAAAAAACAGTTATTTCTGTTGCATAAATCTGTATTGGTAAATTTGTCTTGTGCTTGTATAACTATATAAATTTTTATTAGTGTTTTTTAATTTTAGTCTGTAAAATTGTATCAGCTTCTTTTGTTTCTGGCTAAGTGGAAGAGAAGGCCTGATGGCCTTATCTTCGCCAGAATAAATAAATAGATTATTATTATTATTATTATTATTATTATTAAATAGACAAGTGATAAACATTAATAATTTAGACAGTTTCATTTCTTTTACCAACGAATTGTTGCATAAAAATGTTGCCATTTGTTAAATACTTAGAATTGAGAGCACATTTTCTACCAATCCTTTGTTCTTGGTAAACTTTCTTAAAAGTGTAGAAATAATATTTTTAATGTAATGTGACTTCATCTTCAAGCTGTGAGAGTGAAGAAGAATTCATATATAGACAGAGAAAAAGAGTTAGGCCAAGGATAAATACTGATTTTCAAGAGTTCCAGTTTAAAGAAAGATTTCACATATCAAAAATTACATTTGAGATATTGCTTGCTACTGCAAAGCCTTCTTTAGATCCTGCAATACAATTTTACCTATAGCCTCCTAACCAAGAGAAGGCTATTTTAATGGTAATCAAACCTTGTATTTAAAAAAATTATAATTAAAAAATTAGTAATAATATTCATATGAAAGGTAATATGTAAATAAATATCACAGCTCTCTTCCTTAAGTTCGGCAAAATTGTCGCTCGTGTATATTTCCAATTGGTACCAGTAGTACCAGGCCAATTTATTGAGCACACATGTGGCGTTGTTTCAGTTTATTTTGATTTTGGTTCCTTTGTCAAATTGGAAGAAAACTGTCTAAATACAGTAGTAATATTTTTTTTTTTTTATCCAATGCCACCAGGTTGTCTTTTCGACATTTCTGGTCTTCTCTCCTGGCCATGGCTTAGTTGTAACCCACTTCTGAGGTTGGTGCACCTGGAAGGCGGAGTTACATTACCCCGATGATGTGATAGGATGATTATGATAATGTGGTGCTAGGAGAGGTCTTAAATCTAAACTTAACCTAAATCCCAGACCATGGACGAACACAGGAATAATCCCCTTTAAGGAAAAATTCCTGTGCTCTAACCGGGAATCGAACCCGGGACCTCATGAACTATAGCCAGAAGCTCTGACCACTAGAACATGAGGCTGGTCACAGTAGCAATATATCGTTTTCTTCTCTTACTTTATTGAGAAACATGACGCCAAGATAGTTTCGCGAATTTTTTACAATAATGAAACACATAAATGTTGAATATTTCGTATGCATCACAGACTAAGATTGTTTTCTTTTTCTTTCTTAATTAAATGCAAAACTAAATAATATTTAAATCTGATTTTAGTATTATAACACTACATCATTCCTCACAATATTCTAAAACAGAATTTGTCATTATGGCTACCTTTCACTTTTAAAATTAATAAAATTGTGTTATGCAGCAGAAATTACTAAGATTTGTCGTTTGTCATCCGTATATTAGTAAATTGTTACTTGCCACTAATATTTTTTATGTAATAGGCCCCAGGAAAGACTATAAGTGACATAAAATTAAAATTTAACTATTAAGAGGACACTCAACTATATTTTGGAACTTTTTTCCTATTTGACCAATCTTTTTCAAATTTGGAGAAAAAGTTTAATATACACATGGAAAGTAACATGCAAAATCTCAGCTCATTAGATCCAACACTTTTCAAAATAAAAATATTTCAATTTTTAATCAATCATTAATTGAAATATCACTTTTAATTATCATTTTTTATTTTTTGGCTTTGTGCATTTGACTTTGACTTCTCAATGAATAGGGGAAGAATTCTGCGCATTGATTTAGTTCTGTCACGTAAATTAGTGTAGAAATTTAATTTTTAATTTCTATGACACTTTTTCTCCAATTTTTAAGTTGAGTGTCACCTTAACATGAAATGTTTATGATCGACTGTAAAATGAATAAAATGTTCCATTGGTGCTAGACAGCCATCCAGTTGATACAGCGCCATTAAATACATAAAAAATTATTTATGAGCGTACTTAACCGAAGTGGAGAGGAGGGTAAACTTATTACATTATTATACCTGTTCCACTTTTAGCTGAAAATTGGTCATGTCCAGTTTCTGGTTTCTAGATTAGGGTGATCATAATCTTTGTTGATCACGTCTAGAGCACTGGAAACAACGAACCAGGATCTCGCCAATAAACTGACTCAAGATGTATTTTTAATACCCTTATCATGTATTTATACAAAATGACTATGTTACACTGTAAGTATATAAGTGATACAATGCTTCTGTTCTCGGCTATAGTAGAGGTTTCTTTGCAATGAAAAGACGATACCACATGTATGAAGTGGCTGCACTCAGTCCATACCTGAAATAAAAACAAAATCATCATAAGTAACAATTTTATTGCTATAAATTTTTCCAGGCATCAGAATCAAATTAGAGGATTCTATAGTTATTTGCGCTATGAGAATTTTGTTACCAGTCTCAAATTATGTTCTGTTATTAGCGATATTTTATTTGTCAGTGACAACTGCATTAGTGGGCTGTATTCAGATACTTTTGTTATTTATATCAGCTTATTTGTTAATTTATTAGCATATAGAAGCATAGCAGTTTATGTATTAGCATATTGAAGCATTATTATTTATACCACTTTATTTGATAACTTATTAAAAATATTCTGATTATTTATATCAGTTCGTATGATAACATAATATAGAAGCATTCTTATCAGTTATATCAGTTTATTTAATAGCATACAGAAACATTTTTTGTTACTTATATAAATTCATTTAAGAGGTTAGGTACAGCTCGCAGCAGTAAAATTTTTGGAAATATTCAACATTTTTTTCCTCCATTATTGTATCTTGTACAATAATTAAAATTGGTATGTGTAAAATACTGTCCTTCTGCTATATGAAAAAAATACTTTTACGATTTAAAACAAATTATTTATATATATATTTTTTTTCAAAATTCAAAATGTTGGCAGTTCACTATGCAGTGATTGAAGCATTTCTCTCATAACTCATAAACTTGTTAACTTTTTCATGTTCTCTCTCTTTTATTTTATTGCTGAAACTCATGTTTACAATATCATGCTCTTTCAACTACATTCCTTAATAAATAACATTTTTTTTTTTTTTAATTTTGTGTTAGAAGAAAATATTTGACCATTTTTTTTAAATGAATTTATTTTTTATCAGATAATCTATCAAAGGTAGAGAAGTAATCTTGCATCATATTGTAGATATGACATGTATAAATACACACAAAAAATTTCATCAGAGATTGTTGGATAGTTTTTGAGTTATGTGGGAAATGCTTCATCACTGCACAGTGAACTGAATTTTGAAAAAAGAAATGTAAATAATTTTTTTTTAATCGTAAAAATATTTTTTTTATATAGCAGAAGGAGATTATTGTATAAGACACAGTAATGGAGGAAAAAAAAAAGTTGAATATTTCCAAAATTTTACTGCTGTAAGCTGTATGTAACCCCTAACAGCATATAGGAACAGTCTTATTTATATTAGTTCATTTAATAGCATATAAAAGTATTATTACTTAGTATATACTTTATTTTATAGCATATAAAATATTACTACTTGACTTAATTGTCAGCCTCTACCATTGAAAAAAAAAAAATAATAATAATAATTATTATTATTATTATTATTATTATTATTATTATTATTATTACTATTATCATTATTAGAGCTTGAAAAAAGCACTTGTCTGTGACGAGCGAAAATTTGTAATCGAATAAAAAAATTCTTAATTGCACTTGCTGACCAGCGAAATTTTTGCCTGACTGGTGAGCCACCATACAATTTTTAAAGCTCTGATTATTACTTATATTAATTAGCATCCTTATTATTTATACCTATTTGTTTGTGTGCAGGAGCAATATTATTATTATTATTATTATTATTATTATTATTATTATTATTATTATTATTATTATTAAGTCAACTGTCCATAGACAGATTTGAACCTTCATAAGTAACACCAACAAGGCATCACTTATGAGGCAACTAAGCGAAGAGATAATGGGTTATGGTGGCCAGTTTCTTTCCCCCTCCATTGCATACATCGCTGGCTAGTAACATATTACACTAATCAGACTTCACATGTATACAAACTATTGTTCTTCCTCTGACACATATCGTCAAGTGAGATGTACTGCCTGATAATAGATGTACAGTGAGGGACATAATTGTTGAGAGGGCGAAAATGTTTCAAGATCTGTAGTGCTGTTCATAGGAGGCTATAGGTTTAATTCCTTCTCAGCAGACAGAAAAGCGACTATCTCGTAAACATATAACCGAAAACTTTCAGCTTGAAGCATGCATAGTGTGGCACTCTTTGACTTAGAAAAAACCAGAGTCGCTGAACTACTGTATTATGTCCTTCATTGTACATATTCAGAGTAGTATTATTATTATTATTATTATTATTATTATTATTATTATTATTATTATTATTATTATTATTATTATTATTACTACTACTATTTCTTAAAGTGAGCTGAATTTTTTCAGATGTGCTTGCTGTTTATACTAGTTTATTTATTAGTACTAACTGAACATATGGACAGCTAATCCCCACGATAATTTTAAAACAAGTAAAACTACAAAATATAAACAGATAATTTACAAGGAAATTTAAGTCCTGGAAATTGCAATAAATATGGCTGGCTAAGTGTATGTGATGTGAAGCATACAGTACCTTACAAGCCACCATTGTAACTTAGGGTTAACACAAATTTATTTAAACAATCATGACAGGCTGGGAAGAAACAGTTTTTCCTTCGCAAAAATTTAAAACATAACGTGTATAAATTTGTTGTATGATAAAATTTATATATTAGATATCAATTGGACATAATATGAATTTATCTGAGTAAGGACCCATGTTTATTTTTCAGCCAAAAGGGATAAACGAGCAAAAATGTTTAGGGATACCCACCATGTTAACAAGTAAGATAAGTGTTCATTTCGAAGAGATATTCTAGTCTGTCCTCCAATAGGTCCACCTGGAACCGTTGTGTCAGCTGTAGCTTCTAGAAATATAGGCTCAGTTCCTGCTACCTCCGCCATCTTTGGTAGATCTCTGTAAATAAGATGTAGCAGACCAAATACTTATTGTTTACGTAATTATTATCATTATTATTATATTACATAAAGAGAAGTGGCCAAACAGACAGACAAGAGTAAGAAAGACGAAGACTATAAAGTACTTCTGAAATTAATACATATAAAGAGTTCAACTTGGTTTTAGTGATCATGGTTAGTGCGATACCTCCACTATAGCAGCAGTCATTAGTAGTAGTAGTATTTATTCCGTATTTATAAACCCTATTTTACATATAGTATATTAGGGTTATATTTTAAACTAAACATAACAAATTGAAACTTACAGACTCCCATACAATAAATATACACTTGTAAGAGTGTAACATATATAAATTAATTAGATTAAGCAGCAGTCATTAAAAGTAAGGTTTTTATCAGTATTAAACAAATGAAGGGTACAGAGAAAAAACGATCAAAGTCACAATTCTCATAAGGGTGTTGACACCATCTAATTCAGTATATTACTGCAAAATTTATGTTTTTGTTATAAAAACTGGTAAAGGAAAATTAACAACACCAATACAGTTTCCTTACCTACTTTTTCATTAAAAACTGCAATAAATTTTGCAGTAATATACTGAATTAGATGATATCACTCTTAAGCGAATTGTGACTTTCATCGTTTTTTCTCTGTACCCTTCAAATGTGATTTATTATTTTTATAATGACACATTTTTAATAAGTAACTCGTTTATAGTGAAAGTTGGAATTTACAAAACAGTTATATTACAGTTATTCTGTATGGTTGTGAAACTTTCACTCTCACTCTGAGAGAGGAACAGAAGTTAAGGGTGTTCGAGAATAAGGTACTTAGGAAAATATTTGGGGCTAAGAGGGATGAAGTTACAGGAGAATGGAGAAAGTTACATAACGTAGAACTGCACACATTGTATTCTTCACCTGACATAATTATTGTTTGTTGTTTAGTCAACTGTCCGAAGACAGGTCTGAACCTCACAAGTGATACCAACAAAGCACCACTTATGAGGCAACTAAGTCAGGAGATAATGGGGTAGAGTGACCAGTTCCTTTCCCCCCTCTAACATAATTAGGAATATTAAATCCAGATGTTTGAGGTGGACAGGGCATGTAGCACGTATGGGTGAATCTAGTGTGTTAGTTGGGAGGCCGGAGGGAAAAAGACCTTTGGGGAGGCCGAGACGTAGATATTAAAATGGATTTGAGAGAGGTGGGATATGATGGTAGAGACTGAATTAATCTTAATCAGGATAGGGACCGATGGCAGGCTTATGTGAGAGCGGAAATGAATCTCCGGGTTCTCTAAAAGCCATTTGTAAGTAAGTAAGGTCTAATACAAAAGTACTAGAATTGGTCACCCTAGTCAGTGCTGGCACATACCTGTAAAACCAGGCATCAGGTTGATTTTTGGGAGTGAAAGGAGCTCTCTTCTCATCTAGTCGAACAACACCCACAATTTCAACTTCTCCTTCAATTTGCCCCGCCTTCCTTGTGTTTGGATTCTTGCGATTTGTTGGCACCCAGCCTCGGTTTACAAGGACAGTAGTACTGAAAAAATATATAAAAAGACAGTTTGTTACTTATCTTCGTACAAAGAAGGTTTCAGTATTTCTATACTGAATGCACGTGACATTTACAGGTTTCCTGAAAAACTACTTGAAGATTTCCTTTAAATGATAAGTTCAGGCACTGCCAGGCATGCATTCCTGAATACAAAGCACATTTCAGTGAGCAGATGTGCTTGGAGTGTCCTCTTTTCTGTGTACAGTAGTGGCAATAAAAACCAGACCGACCCTTGTAGCTGATTTCAGAGTCTTGTTCACTCCAGAGCATGATAGACTGGTAACTAAGACTTTCGTGGTTCGAATCCTGCCTGGAAAGGAAACTTCTTTTTTTTTTTTTTCGTTCCTTATTCAAATTTATTCCCAATACTTTTCGATTGCTGGTAAAATTCATATTCTGGGAATAATAAATTAATTAAGTAGTAAAATATCGCTGCAATAGAAAATATTGGGAATAAATTTGAATAAGGAACAAAAAGTTTCCTTCCCAGGCATGATTCGAACCACGAAAGTCTTAGTTACCAGTCTATCGTGCTCTGGAGTGAACAAGGCTCTGAAATCAGCTACAAGGGTCAGTCCGGTTTTTTTTTTGCCACTGCTGTACATTCAGTTAGCTTCAGTATTTAGTATGAAAACTGGTATGACATTTGAGAAGGTAATCGCTGCACCTCCAAAATCCACTATGTGCATTTAAACAGATTTTTCAGAAAAAAAAAAAATGATCAAATTATATCAAAATTAGCTTTGAAAATCAAGGGAATTAAGTGATATTTTTTTTTCTCCTGAAAAATCTGTTTAAATGCATATAGCAGATTTTGGAGACACAGGGACAATATCTTACTCAATGATATATGAGTGGCAAAATCAGACTATTATAAATATGAACAAGGGACCAATATGTCACACTGATGGTTCCAAAACCAGTCATGATGCTAGTACCTAGTGTGTATGGATGTAACAGGCAACTTTGAACTGTATTTCAGGCTGAAATCTTTAGGTACATCGGTATGGAAAAGTACGGTATTTTTTTTTACTTGGTTATTTAACGATGTTGTATCAACTACAAGGTTATTTAGTATAGATGGAATTGGTGATTATTGCTATTGGCGACACCTACAAAACTATTTTATAAAATCAACTGCAAAATTGGGTTATCCAGCACTTTGGTCCATAGTTGCCAGATATGAGGGATTCTATTGTACATGTAGTTCACTCTTGCATCAATACAGAACAATTTTAACTCAGTGCATACGTTATTAACAGTTATCTTGTCTCTCAAAGCTGTTTGTATTAGATACTGTACACCAATTATTAATTATTCTCACTCTCTGTCTGAGAGATGGAAAGGGGTCACAACCAAGTATCCAGATTGCACTCCAGACTTCTGAGTGGTCAGACCTCCTTGGCTGGCAGCATCACCATCAACAAGCAAGGTCCGAGGTCCCATGTAGAGCTCCCTCGAGTGGTCAAAGGAACCTCGCATACGCACGGGGCAGTATTCCAAATACTTCAGCTCTTCCGGACTGTAAACATATGGTTTGGCTATTAATGTTCAGAAAGAAAACAGTTTTAAATGTAATAGGTAAGTTAATGTACCATACTCTTCTGGAAGATCACAAGGTGGAGAACTAGTTTTAGCCTTCAGGTCTGCAATCAGATGATGTTTCCATTTTCGTCTTTGAACCTGCCATGTCCCCAAACCGAAAGTTGTTGCAGGAATAAGCTGAAACAACGGAAAGAGTTTCTGCTTTATGTTTTTAACTTTTTAGGGATCCAAAAATGAATAAGCAAATTTTGATAACCATTATATATCACATTCAGACTAAGAAGCAAATCGTAAAATTTATTTCGGAAAACGTATTATTAGTCTTTCACGTGTTAAATTTTAATTACCTTCTTTACATGTTTCGGCCTGTTATTGGCCTTCTTCAGAACTGGTTGCTGGTCTTGCCACCTTTTGTTTTATTTTGCAATTCATTTTTTAGTTTTCAGAGAAGTCTGTATTGTATATTAAAAGTATTTATTTCAGTCACTGACTTCACAACATATGTTTAAGGTGTTAAACCTTTACATTACAATGAAAGAGTATGATGACGCAGAATATCTGCATGGAAATATCATATGTACTTCGGTACATTAAATAATCTTTACATTACATGTTTAAAAGATGTATAAACGTTTTCGTTGGTCAGGGCCAACATCATCAGATACGAAGTACATTTCGGTAATATGTATTGTATTTGTAGAAATTATGTAGAGATTATTGATATTACCGAAATGTACTTCGTATCTGATGATGTTGGCCCTGACCAACGAAAACGTTTATACATCTTTTAAACATGTAATGTAAAGGTTTAACACCTTAAACATATGTTGTGAAGTCAGTGACTGAAATAAATACTTTTAATATACCTTTTGTTTTGTTTCCTGTGAGGGTGTGTTTGTGTAGTGTAATGTGGAGTCAAAGAGTGTGTGCATTCTGAAATAGAGTTGTGTGTTGAGAATTTCATTTGGATGTGTTTTTGTGTGTCTGTATATTTCTGTATATTTCGTATTGTAAGACCAGCCTCATGGTCTAGTGGTCAGAGCTTCTGGCTATAGTTCATGAGGTCCCGGGTTCGATTCCCGGTCAGAGCACAGGAATTTTTCCTTAAAGGGGATTATTCCTGTGTTCGTCCATGGTCTGGAATTTAGGTTAAGTTTAGATTTAAGACCTCTCCTGGCACCACATTATCATAATCATCCTATCACATCATCGGGGTAATGTAACTCCGCCTTCCAGGAGCCCCAACCTCAGAAGTGGGTTACAATTAAGCCAGAGCAAGGAGAGAAGACCAGAAATGTCGAAAAGACAACCTGGTGGCATTGGATAAAAGAAAAATAAAATATTTCGTATTGTTCTAGTGTGTTTAGTTTCTGGCATTTTGGTTGGATGTGTAGAATTTCCAATGTCTGTGTTGATGTCTCTGTATGTGTGGTTAATTAAAATTTAACACGTGAAAGATTAATAATACGTTTTCCGAAGTGATATAGTGTTAAAAGTTGTGTAATCAAGATGTAAAATTTGTGTCTCCTACAATTACCTTTTGCACTTCCTTAGCTCATTACAGACACATCCAAGTGACCTCTTCCTTATATACAGTAAAACCTCGTTTTAATGTTCTCGTTTCTAAGGAATAATTTCACAAGCCCAGGCAACAATGTAATTGATTCTCGCTTTTAAGGAATTCCACTAAGGGGAGGACCTATATAAAATAACAAAATTTGACAAAATAAGACATTTTTAAATTTTTTTTATATAAAAATTGTTTCTTCTACGTAAATATCATTAAAGAAAACCGCATCATGATATGATGTTAAACAGCTGGTCTGTTATTATTTTTAAATGGTCGTGTGTGCCTTTGGGTCATTTAGCTGTAGAAACTTCTTTTCTCATGTCTGCGGAAAAAAAATTTCTAAATTTTCAATCTTCAAAATGCAATAACTCTGGCATTATTAAATATATTCATTTTAAATTTGCATGATACGTATAATGTAACTTAATGAACAATTCCAGATGAAGAAATTTTGATATCTTCATTTTTTTATGAAATACATTTACATTTTCTTTTTTAAGTTAGGTAGTGATGTTTGGTAATTTTTTAAAACTCTCATTAAAGTGTTTTCAAAATTTCCTCATTTAGATTTGTTACACGCAGTTCATAAGCTTTCATTTGAGCCCTAAAACATGCTTTTGTATCAAAGAATGATGAAAACTCATTTGTATCAATGCCTTAATTCTAGGACATTTTTTTACATTTTTCACCCTTGAATGGTCCAAAAATTCAAACTAACATTTCAATCTTAACTTCCAAGACATCTCATAATTTCTAGACATTTACATAATTTACAAGCACACACACAAAAAAAAAAGTATTTTCATAAGTCTTGTCCTTTAAGAAAAATCTCGCTTTCAAAGAATGCATTTAAATGGATTTGCTGATTACACAATGTATTAGAGAAATTCCGAGCCTATGCCAAATATTAAGTTTAATTGATTTCCGTAAAAGGTATGTTCACACCAATGTGACACTGAAGTCTATCCAAAATAAGAGCCGCCCCTGATGTAAACACTGACTGAAAAGGTCTTTTGGTCTAATTTTCACAGGATATAAATTCCTATCATGGTTTTCCTTGGAAGGGAAAAAAGTCTGGAGTTCACATGACGCACATTATATTGCACAAAAGAATCCTATTTCTCAATGACGCAATTTCTGGTAAAATGACCCACATGTTTGCTCGCTCAAGCTTCCTGCTTAACAGATACAGACGTTTCTGAAGACCCTATAGAACTGTAGTGTTTTCTGATGCTCGAATCGGGAAAAATTCTGTTCTAAGCATCATTTCAAAGTTTCTGACTTCAAGTTCATTAAAACTTGTAAAGCATAAAAAAAAAAAAAAAATGTTTTGTATCTGATATTAAAGAGGTAGGTAAGTACAATGGGACTGAAATACAAAGAAATAATGTAATTAGTTTCTAGAGCTAATATACAAACCTAATATATGCAGAAATATGTATACTTTGTGAATATCTTCTCTCCATAAAATGGAACAACTTCATAGATCTCGGATTATATCTCTGCCTGTCAGTGACTGTTAAATTTCAAGTGGCTTATCTTACAACGTGGGCATCAGCGTACTGAAAAGCATTACAACTTTCCTTCCATTGCCTCACTTCCCTGCTGCAAATGTGATGTTGCACAGAGGCAGAGATAAAATACGAGATCTGCACAAGAAACCATAGGATCAAGAATTTTCTCCTCTCTTAAATTAAGAAAATTATCCTTTGCGTTTAGTTCACAGCAAAGAACTAAATTATAATAGGCTTAGTATTAATTTTTAATTGCTCTCAATATCACAATTTTCTTTAATTTAATACACTAACTTACCAGTAAGAACCATTTCATGGAATTAAATTCATTTTCTTGTTTAGCAATGTTTCGCGAAGTTGATACATGCTGAAATTGCTGGGATAATAATTGTGGATGTTTCCTCAAACGGTGTGCCAACTATAAAAAAAAAAAAAATCAATTTATACAAGCATTTATACAAAATATTAATAGACAATTTTAACTGAATAAAATAAGGAAAAATTTACATAGGTATGTCAAGTAGCATAAATCAAACATTATCCTTACAAAAGGATAGCATGACATAATTATGGAAGTTACTAAGAGATAACCAAATAATGTAGGAATAGTGCTGCGAAATATGTGGGTACCCACACCATGTTTATAAGATGAGAATTATTTTACTATTTCCTCTTTGGCATGGTGCAAATATTCAGAACCTTTAATGGCTCGTAAATGTCCTGCAGTAACAATATGAAAACTACAGCATATAAATATCAGATGAATGACTCATACTTTCTCATATATTTTGAACAGAAACTAATAAAACCGCTATTTGTGTAGTTCTGTGAAATGAACTGCCTATAACCAATTTATTAAATTCATAATTACACAAAATATTTATTTCAAATAACTGTCACAATAGAAATGTCAGTCCATTTAATACGAACATCGTGTTAAATTTGAAGATGAGTAAGCGGAAGATCAAAGCTAAATAAGTTGAGAAGATATTAATCTTCACATGAGGTAGATGGCAATGTGCTGAGTAAAGTGTGACTGATTGATTCTGCGCTTTAGCATGCAAAATAAAGACCCAGTTTTAGCACAATTGGAGACTCAACATTCTTAAGGTGCTAAGTGCCAAAAACAACGTTATGAGATGTTGATTAAAACACACTGTCAAATGCATAATGAGATACCTCCAATACCGTCTTTTGGGGAAAGAATGAGTCACAGCTATGACAAAGACAATTTAGTATGATATTCTCATATCCATCTTCCTCCCTTAGCTTGAATAAAATGAAATTTGAAAAATTGGCTCTTAGCAACTTTAGAAAGTTAGGTCTTCAATTGTAAATACGAATTATTTCAGGCGGATAAGACCTAACTTTCACATTAATTTGTTCTAAGAAAAATTGAGCACTGAGTCTTTCCTAGGTCTAACAGGTGGGCAGAGCATACTACCTCGTTCTAAAACCGAGGTCAGGAAAGCAAAGAGCTCTACTTCCATGCCTCCCAAACTGCTTTCTTGGCGTAAAAGGGAATACCTTTACCTTTACCTTGCTCTAAGGTACTTGTATACATTTTCTAAGTACTATAACTTGTCTTACATACAGTAGGCCTAGTTCTCCTTTGGAAACGTAGTATTGGAGGCATATACGAACGAAACTCATCCACTAGTTTAGACTCAGGAGCTGCCACGGCAGTCCAGTGGCTAGAGTGCTGGACTCATAATCCTGTAAACCCGGGTTTAATCTCTGGCGTTGGGCAAGACTATGGTCCAGGTAACACGAGTTCTCTCCGGGAGTTTCAGTTCCCCTGTGACATCCCAACGAATATCCATCATTTATCGCGGGTGTAGCGCAGACCATCCTCCTATGGCGCAACTTGGACGACTGTCAGAAAATTGCAAAATTGGTCTCTGGCTTCATAAGACTTCTAGGTAAATGACGAGCGGTCAAGCACGCGCCATTAGATTAAAAAAAAAGTTTGGACTTAGAGGAAGCTTATTGGGGACTGACAAATAGGCTGCAGATTATGTCAAATAAAACACTACTTTTCACCGTGATGCTGAGAGCATATTTTCTGGAAAAAATCGCAAGACCTATTATTCTGTCAGTGCCACCATTCATTACTCTTCATTATAATGAGAAAGTAAAAATCTAATGGCAGCTTATTTTGGTGATTACACTATAACCTTAACTGAACTAAAAAAACTTACGGGAAAGTATCCCAATGCACTCATTTGCTTCCCATATACCACGGCAAGTTTGCTCCGTATCATTTTCTTATTTCTGCAGAATTATTTTATGGCACGAATAACTATTTTAATTATCATTAAGTTTGAATTATTCTCGTGAGGTTAGGTTGAGCTATTGGCTGTCATAAAAAGATTTACGATGTGTCACATTCACATTTGCTTTAAATAGTGGTATTTAGTCCCTCAGCATGTTTTACTTATTATTACAATGTACATTTTCACACCTATGTGAGAAATATTATATGCACAAGACAGGAAGTATGAAATTGAAGATCAAACAATTCACAATAGAATTTGAAGGTTGGCAATATTGAGGACTTTCTACCAGCATACCATCTGGTGTAAGTTTTAATTACAAAAAATAGCCATAGATGATTTTTAAGAACTGGATGGCTATAACATGATAAATTCGTAAAGAAGGATTTAAACGAGTCCATTTTCACTATCAATCGTGCAAACAATCTTTAGAGAATGTTTTTAAGCTGAGGAGCGATAATTTCTGAGTCCTGAATAGCATTACGCATGCGCACATTTTCGAATATTGTTAGCAGGTGGTGGCACACATGAAATGTTACATTGTAGCCAACTATCAAGGGAGAACCTCCAACAATTATTTAAATAAAATGTTATATTGTCTGTAATTTAGAATTTTTAATTCCATCTAGAACTATCCTGTGTTTTGCGTATAATAGTGGTAAGTTGTAGGTACGAATGACAAAACTATTGTATGAATACCACTGTCATTGTACGTCTGGCAATACTGCTTTAGAACGTGCTTGATTGAATATTTTAGCAATAGGTGGCATAACGATTTGAAAGACGTGAAGTAGTAAAAGGAGAAAGGGATAAAATTAAAAAGTTTAAATTTCCGCAGTGTTTTATTTAGGATTAATTATGGTTGAAGAGATACAAAACAAGCTTCAGTTAGAAGTGGATAAATTTAAAGCCGTCCAAAAAGGTATATTATTCAATATTTTCATGATTAGATGATCTAACCTCAAAGACTGCACAGTCTTCTAAAAATAATTGAGAACTGTTCGTTATAGCGCATTAGGGCCAAATAATGTAAGGTTTATTGACATTTTCACTGATTCGAGAATGAGTTCATATGTTTTTCAGTTACCTTACCTTGTCATTTTTTTTAGATTACCATAAAGCTCTAGCGCAGCGACAACAATTGGATGGACAATTAAATGAGAATACGGCTGTTAAGCAGGTTAGTACCGGTTGTAATAGAGTTCAGAGAAGAATTTGTCTCTCTCTCTCTGTCTATGTAGCCTATATTTTGCTCCAAGTGATGCATTTACAATGGTTTTTTCTCTTTAAAAACTGTTTAGGAATTAGATTTACTCCAGTCAGGAGCAGAAGTATTTAAACTGATAGGACCGGTACTGGTGAAGCAAGATCTGGAAGAAGCAAAACAGAATGTCGCCAAAAGAATGGATTATATACGTAATGAACTGTGAGTATTGCACTGCCATCATCATCATCATCATCATCATCATCATCATCATCATCATCATCTTCTTCCTTAACAAAGTATGGGTCTTGCTTTCCTCGTTTCGAAGGAACACATTAGAAATTTTGATTAAAAGTATTGGCTAAGTCGTTCCGGCTATTTTTTTTTTTTTGTATTGCTTTGTGAGTAAGTTAATGATATTTTTCCATGGAGATGCTACCAACCTTTCGCATAACCCTGGTACTCGGAGGACCAGGATTTTGTTCGGGAGTTTCTCCTCTAGGAAAACTGCTTTCACCACAGGTTAGGGGATTTTCCTGCTCTACCTGTTGGTCCACGGGAGATATTTTATTTTCCTTCTACTCACCGGCAAACCGGTTTGGGCATTCCCCTATTCGCCATCTGGGGCTAGGAGTTCTGGTAATTTCTAAGAAAAGTTCACTCTTCTTTTGTCACCAAATCTAACTGACCTGCTGGGGCATGTGGACGTGAGGCCAGCAATCGGCTTGTTGGCCCTGAATCTTCATGGCTGTCCTGCCACGGATTTAATTTAGTTATTTGTATCATTCACTGCCTTTAATTGACTTTAAATTGTTTCATTCCTTTTTCTACAACACTTCAATCCTTTCACGATTTAGTATAGGACCCTTTCTTTTTTCACTTAATATTTGAAGCATTGGCTGGAACAGTGTTGTAAGTTACAAAATTTTCATTCGGCGTGTTTCTGTGTAATAATGTTGTATGTCATGTTACTTTGCTATACTCCTTGGCTTGCAACTGTCCATCAATGCAGTATGTGAAATTTGTCCACTCAAAAGTTTGCCACCCTCACAAGAACAACGTTGTACGCGTACACATTTTTGAAGCTCCTGTAAATTTTACCAAATGTAACTTATAACGTTGTTCCAGCCGACGCTTCATTTAACTGCAGAAATTTTCTTCACCATGGTGGTTCCTGACCTGTGGCATCTGCATTTAAGCTATTTTTATTTTTTAAAATACTCCTTTTAGCCCCCCCCAGTCTTTACTGTCACTCTTCGTATAACAAGATCATTTTTAATTCTAGGAATCTTTTAGGAGGAGGAGTAGAATTTCAAGCTTCCTCTTCTCCTCTTGGCTTGCAAACTTCCCTAATCACAGCCGAAATAAGAAAAAGACATAGGAATAGCTAGTTTCACAAGTTCACGAAGTGATAGAAACAAAGTAAATTTTCAGAAGTTAAGAAACTTTTCTTAATGAGGTTTAGTTGGTACAGTTACATTGTTAATGTAGGCGTTATCGGTATGGTTGAAAGGAGATGCTGTTCTGCCCTTTTCTGGAAAAGATAACCTTAAGACTTGTCCACAAATTGTACACTTTGCTTTTAACACTTCCTCAAAAGTGAAAATCACAAAGGAATAGATCGAGGGATCAAGGTTTCCTCAGATTTATGGCGAAGTGCATCAACATCGGTTAAAAACGCAGTAATCATAGATTACGAAACGACGGTTAAACAGTAACCGTGGTTAAAATGTAATTTCTGTGCACCATTCATAATCACAGATTACTTAAACATAGTTAGCTGACACTTCATTTAACCAGAGCAAAGTGTATGATGGTACACTGTTTCTACAAAATGACTAAAGGAAAGCATTCATACCACAGCAAAGGTAATAGTCAACATCTAAAAACGACTGCGCTCACTCCGTTCTACATCGAAGTGAACATGTCCTACATTTTCGCGTTGCATTTGTTTGCCTTTGGGCGCTGTTATATTTGCGAGTTGCATTTCTTTGTTTTTCATTGCAGTCAGGTTAAAATCGTACAAAACAGAAAATTGAATGCAAAAATGATTATATCCCAATGTGAGGTTAAGTATCGATAGACTTACTTAATATATTTAAATATATTATATAATAAAGAAGGAATATACATAAAGGAAAAGGATGCAGAAGATTAGTAAAAATGTGTGTACGACCCAAGATCCCATTTACACCAGGTTACTGTTCATTATCCTAAGATCCATTCATAACCTCTCTTTGTTCAGCCAGTGACAGAGAAAGAGACATTCAAGTATTCCCTCTTAAAATACAGAAAATAACAGTTACATCGAATCTTAACATAAGGAGCTGATCAACAGAAGAAATATGACTGTTTTTGAGTTATTGCAAGTGAGTCATTTGTAGATTTTGATAAACAAAATTCCTCCTGAAATTTTCTGTCACCTAATTCCTCGTAAAGATTCTCTCTTTCCACTAAAGAAACTTCACGCCCACGCTCTATCCAAGTAATTCAAGTACTGTACAATAATAATCGTCTTCGAAGTAAACATCTGTGGCTCTGGCCGCCATTTTGCTTTACTTGCTGTACTAATCACTGGTTATCTCCTTTAACCGCTCGAAAATGGCCGGTTATAGATTACTGTGGTTAACCTCCTATTTAAGCCGTAACCAAGGTCGATCCACTGTAAAAATGCTTAACCAGAGGTTAGGTGACAATTTTAACTGGTGGTTACACTAACCGACGTTGATGCACGTGGGCATTAGCTTCTTAATCTGTCATTGAAGACACTGCTGTTATCAGTGGCTGGTAAGAATTTACGTTATGTGTTTCGTTAAGTTGGCTAAGCTCAAGACCTGAGGTAACACTATGGTGGCATAAGACAAACACAAGACAGTTCAACTCACACTCTCCCCATGCAAGAGAGTTGAATTTCTTGCGTGGTCAGACCCTGAAGGCAGCAGTCACAACCCTTAACAACAACCTCTTTCTCGTTAGAAATCCGCACTTTCCATAGAACAGTGGTTCCAAAACTTTTTAAGGCGCGACCCACTTTTGGCGAGACATTTGTTTCCGACCCTTTCCACCCATTTTCATACCGATACTTAACCACATTCGAAAAATACAAATCCCTGTAAAATCGAAAACAACAATAATTTTATGAAAACTGTGGGATACTACCCACCTTCTTATGTACTATTACCCACAAGAGGAGAAATTGAATTATACAAACTTATTTGGAAATTCTTTATGACTTCTTAGACTGGATTTCCTGTTGACATATTTTTTTAATGCTTTAATACTTTGAATAGTAGCTTGCAAGAGCAAAATTTTAACATAATAACAGCCAGAAATAAAATAGACTTGGTCGACATCTATAGACAAAAAGAGATTTGATTCATTTCAGTGCATTAAAAAACTCATGGAAAATTTGGCTACATACAAAGCTACATGATACCACAAGTACTGAGTTTGTTTTTTTGGACATGCAATTAAAGTTGCACAATTTTAAACAGCAGCTTTTTCAGTATTTTTGGAACAAACTCAAAACAATTATGGCAGCCACAGATGGATACTGAATCCGTTTCTAAATCGTTGCATTCAACTGGCTGTAGTTCCAAAAAATATTAAGGAAAGACTCTTTGAAATTATATGATCTGATGGAATAATGAAACTGTACTTTTTTTTTTTTTTCGGAGAACGTATACCAGTTTTGGCTCTAAAAATGCAAGAGCACCTCTCGAGGTTGCAAAAGAAGCTACTAAATATTTTATAGCATTTGCAAATTTCTATTTATGCAAAATAAGTTTCTAGTCTATGATTGCCATCAAAACAAAAGTGAGAAATTGAAAGCTGTAACAGTTTGTGAATGCAGAGTTCAGATTTGAAAAGCTACTTTCTTTAAAACAGGAGCATTTATAGCATTTTATTTTACGTTATAATTACTAGAACATTTTCTTTCTTATTTTTATGTTCAATGTTGTTTATGTTTGTAAATGCATCATAAATTTATGCTAATAAGATTTTTTTTTTTTTGTTTTATTTCGTAAATAATTTCGCGACCCCTTCAGCTCTTTACACGGACCCCCTCCCAAGCTGCGTCTCCCACTTCGGGAAACATTGCTATAGAGGTTTAAAAGATCATTCAGCATTAATAGTTAACAGTGTTGTCAAATGTCATTTTAAACTTGGAAGATACAGTAAAGTACTGTTATCAAGTTCTCAGAATTTACTTAATGTATTAAACTTTCATTCATTCATAGTTTTCTGTCCAAAGACAGGTCTTTCACTGCAAACCCAGCATTCGCCAACCTTTCCTATTTTCCTCCTTACTCTTAGTCTCCGCATAATATGATCCATGTAAAGTCAAGGCCATCTTAACAGCATTATAGGCCCCTGGGCAAAGCAGTGCACTGGGCTCTGCCTACACAACCATTCACAAAAGTAAAAATATAAATTACCTTTAAAATAAACTTAGGCTATGTACCTTTATTAGTGACTAAGTGGTCGGGATCCAACGGGAACCCAAGAGGTGGAACTTAAACTGAGAAAATTCGATCCGACATCGGGATGGGAATCTGGTGTGGCTTAGTGGATAGAGCATCAGCACATAGAGCTGAAAACCCTGGTTCAAATTCCGGTGCTGGAGAGAATTTTTCTCCATTCCACTCATCTTTCATCATATGATGATGCAGAATATCTGCACGGAAATATCATATGTACTTCGGTACATCATAATAATATACAATATGCGAAAAATCACTTAGTGATTTATGACCGTGCTTATTCCGTCGGATCCCGGCCACTTAGTCACTCATAACGAGTGCACCTCTGCATATGTGTGTGGACATTGTGCCACTGTCATACATCTATGACGTAGTGCATGAGGGTAGGCCACTAGAGGGAACCCAAGAGGTGGAACTTAAACTGAGAGGATTCGATCCGACATCGGGATGGGAATCCGGTGTGACTTAGTGGATAGAGCATCAGCATGTAGAGCTGAAAACCCGGGTTCAAATCCCGGTGCAGGAGAGAATTTTTCTCTGTTCCACTCATCTTTCATCATTTGTTGTATGAGTTTATACATCGATTCTGAAAGAAAATCTTCTCTAGGAGGGGTGATCACTTAATAGGAGTGGTCTTTCAGTGAGGTTTCACTGTAATGTAAAAGATGTTTAACTCTTTATGTCTAGTAGGTACTCCATTTCAGCATAATTAATAATTTATGTGCAGGAAGAGAACAGATGACATGATTGCTAGTCTGGATAAGAAGCAGGATGTACACAGAGAGGCAATCAACAAGCTGCAGCAGCAGTTCCAGCAGCTGCAGATGAAGGCCGCCATGAAAGCTTAATACCACCACACCGCACGCAACTCTCATCGCTCTGCTTCTTAAGTATCTCGCCTGTTGTTTCAATATTGCCTCGACGTTAACAAGAATTGTATTTATTTAATAAAATTTCAATTTCTTATTAACCAATGCCAGTTTTTATCATAAAAATATTATCTGACATCTTATAATATCCAATATCCTCTGTTTTCGGTTGACATATACTGAGTGTTCATTTCAAAGTGTGTCATGACGTCACTGTTGTGAGTCAGCGATTTGAAGCGAGTTTCAGCTTTTATGTCAGAGAAGTTGCCTATTAATCAAGGCGTTCAATCTGAACTTGAGAACGTGAACGGTATAACTTGAACGTCGTAGCAACAGATGGCGGCCTGTACGATCTGTGTGCTACCATAACCTCTTTCGAACTGTGTTTTGCGCGGGCAAGTCGTACGCAGGTATTTGTTATCATCGATTGCGTACGGCAACATTCCACAACACAAATCAAATGCTCCATGTCCCTGTTGACCGTCCAAGTTAATGTCAACAAATACGTAAGTAATCGTCTTAACCCTCTCCCCATATCCCGACAGTAAGAAAAAAAAACTCACCTCAGTACATGTTTCCAAACAGTTCACATTCCTGCCACTATCTGGCGTTACCGTATGTATCTGTAAGTACTCTTCAGAATGAACGCCGTACTTGCTAGGCAACTTCTCTGGCATATAGGTAATATGCCTCTGTAGAAGTGTAGGAAGATTGAATTCTCTAGGCTCATCGACTAGCCACATGACTGCATACAGCGAGCCATGACACACTTTGAACTGAACACTCAGTAGAGCTACCAACTCTTAATTTTTCACTTTCTCATCTGTTTCTTCCCTCTAACTCCTGAGCCTTTTTCATTTCTACTTTTTTATTATATGAAGTGTAAGTAGAAACATGACAGAGGATTTAAGGAAATCCTGTTGATTACGTGAAATGTCTATACTCGAATTAATATAATAAAAAAAAAAAAAAACAATATTTTATGCTTACTTTTAAAACCTCGTAAGCCTCCAAATATTTCTGTATTCTGTAAATAAAAAAAAAAAAAAAAAAAAAAAAAAACATAATTGTTAGCTGGGGTATAAAAAGAACAAGAAATTAGTTTGCTCTACATTGCAGTTTCCTCAAATGCAGTTACTAGGTTTTAAAAGTAAGCCAACGATATGTAGAAGTACAAGCTTTTTTAACACTGTATTATTTTTTAATTTGATATTCATGTATGTATACATAATCAAATACCCATTATTTTTATGACTATTGTCCTAGATCATATATACCCAGATAGCTCGGCCTTATAGGCTTTGACGGTAACAACTTTTGTCAGGTTTACTATGCTGCCATCTAGTTGTTACATAAGGAGTCACATCATAACTCCCATTTGAATTGCATTAGAGACTGTACTGTAATCTCGTGTTCGTTTACGGCGGACGGGTGGCGATCCTGGTGGTTGTTCTCTTCAAAGTGCTGCCGATTTTAACATAGGGGTGAGCTATCTGTTACATAATATAATATGATCTATGCTATTATGTGAAAAAACCTTACAAGGCAGAACATTAATATTGTTAGAGATATCTAGTTTTCGCAATCCACAGATTCTCGAAATATGGTTTTTCAGGTAATAAAAAGAAACATTTTACGACTCAAGCCCTTCCAGGCCATTTTTTTAATGAAATTTTAATTGAAAGTGTCCAAGAAATATATTATTTAGTCGACCTGGTTGGCGAGTTGGTATAGCGCTGGCCTTCTATGCCCAAAGTTGCGGGTTCGATCCCGGGCCAGGTCGATGGCATTTAAGTGTGCTTAAATGCGACAGGCTCATGTCAGTAGATTTACTGGCATGTAAAAGAACTCCTGCGGGACAAAATTCCGGCACATCCGGCAATGCTGATATAACCTCTGCAGTTGCGAGTGTCCTTAAATAAAACATAACATTAAAAACATTATATTATTTATTTTAAGTCACATAAATATGTACGTGAATTAATGCAATAAGCTTTGGTGAAACCCCAGATCATGATATAGGGTGAAACTAAGTTCACTGCTCACTGTAATGTTGGCAGGCATGGCAGTGGAGTTAGTTGGAGTTACTATTTTGTTTTAATTAGGTAGTGGAATTTTCTTAAAAATTGTGATTAAAATACAATCTGTTTTGCATTGATAACTTATGAACAAAATTATGAATTTCAATACTTACAGAATTTTGGATCTAATATTCAGATCGTATTTTGAGTGACTTTATTTTTAAATACAAAGTAGAAATGGCCTCAATTTTTTTTTGTGCCTCGTTTATTATTCATATGAAGTAATACAATAATTTCTCTACACAACAGTTGTATTTTTAAATGCAAAATATCACCGAATTTATTTATTTATTTTATTTTTTTTGAGATAACACTGTATTTAAAGTTTTAGATTGTCATTGACCATAAATTAGGATCCCTAACAGTTACACAATTGATCCCCTCTCACATTGGACTATAGAGAATGAACAAGCAGATAGTTTGGCGAAAAAGGGCACACATACATGGGTCATTCGAAAATCAATGGCAACATTTTGATTGAGAACAAAAACTTATCTATTTACAATATGTTGACATATGTACAGTTCTTAAAAGTAATCTTCTCCAGCAGGGGCGGCTTTTGAAGAGGGGCTGCGGAGCTGCAGCACCCCCAGACATTTGTGGCTCTTGTCTCGTTTTATGTTGTGAAATACATTCATTATACAGTCTCTATTTAGCGGCTCGAATTTTTTTAAAATTTCGCTCTTATTGACATGTACGCAATCGTTAGTGAAGTTACTTTCTCCCCTGGTGCTGCCAGAGCGAAGCCAGAGACAAGGACTATGGGTGAAGCTACTTCCTCCCCTGGAGCTGCCAGTCTCGTCTCGGATGCTTTGCGCGTTAGTTTTACCCCTCCCCCTGCTGCCCCTGGCCGTGAATCCAGTTTTTCCAGGAGCTGCAAAATTTGCAGCAGCTTGCCAGTAGCGCGCAGTTTTAAATACATTTTCTTTAATGTAGTGAGTATAACAAGTGCAACAATGTTTAATTCTGTACAATATTTACAGTCTATTCAGTTCAGTATCTTAACAAAATCAGGAGAAATGTGAAATTAAGTGCCCATCAGTTGAATCTCATAATGGAAAGAGCCGCTAAACAAAATACAAAGGCTCGTATATTTTTTGCTGATTTATCCAGTATCCCTGCTTTCTTCTCTCGATCTCCATACAGTCTGTATTAGATTAATGTGTTTCAAAGACAATTCCATCAGCTGGGGCAACAAGATGGAGTTTTAAAATAAGAACAGTAAATGTTGTTCATGAGAAGAAGGAGCCATTGCTAGAATGTTTTCAAACCATAATGGAATCTGAAACATCTAACAACATCACAATAAATGAGGCAAGCGCCCTGGTGTGTACTCTTGAAGATCCTGAATTCAATTTCTGACTCAGATTTTTCATTTATTGATGTATCATGTATATATATTATACAACCAACTACAACATCGCCAGTTAGATATTTCTAAGGTTCAAATCTGCATATAAAAAATTTAATTTTTGGTTTATTTAACGACACTCGCAACTGCAGGGGTTATATTAGCATCGCCAGTGTGCCGGAATTTTGTCCCGCAGGATTCTTTTAAATGCCAGTAAATCTACTGACATGAGCCTGTCTCATTTAAACACATTTAAATGCCATTGACCTGGGCCGGGATCGAACCCGCAACCGACTATGCTACCGAGGCCAACTCTGCATATCAAGCTTTGTTAATGCCATACAGACAATATGGAACAGTGCACCGTTGAGCAGCGAGATCTGTGAAAATGAAAACCCTAAAAAGCGTCGTAAGGTCGAAGGGATTCAGACAAGGGTTGGGCAGCCAAGGAAGTGTGTGACCTCATTATCACACAAGCTAACACCCGATTCCAGTTCATAGATAATCTGATATTATCTTCTCTTCTGTATGAAGAAAAATTTGAATGCTACAAAAGCTCTTTCCTGAAAATGACCTAAATGTATGTGTAAATCTTTTTCCAATGTTCGATAAAGACAAACTAAAAACGTAACTCACTGTGTTGTATCAGAGATAAGAATTCAGAAATATTAGTGACGCAGTCAAGCTCTTGCAGTTTCTTCTATCTGAGAATTTGCAGGGCTCATTTTCAGAAGTTGTGGAACTACTACGCATAGCTATCACCATACCAATGACAACTTCCGAACCAGAACGTTGCTTTTCGTGTTTGAAGAGAGTAAAATCACAGTCTACTATATACAGTCGCGAAGCTTAATACGTAGTAAATATGCAAACAGATAGTTGCTCACCACTAGGATCGCTAATATCGCCTCATTATAGGCAATGTAAAATAGTACCGTCACAGTCTATTGTTTCTAGCATCCTCAAAACTCAAGCTTCATGACTGTATATAGTAGACTGTGGTAAAATCCTATCTAAGGGTATGTACATGTTGGAGCAACGATAAACGATAAAAGAAATGACTTAGCGACGCTTTGGTATTATCAAAGAATCAAGTGTTCATATCGGAGCAACGAGGACGCGGGAAGCGAACATTTTGATTTATCAGTAGAAGATATTCGATGCATCCACTTAATGGAAGAAGATTATAGGAAATATCAGCTGCTAACTTCAAGGTTAATATAACTTAAATACGTACAAAATTGAACCCATTTCTCATCCCAAAGATAGTATAAATTCGTTGTGTTGTGATTGGTTCTTGTGATCACATAACATATGATGAATAAATACACAACTGATCAATTTGCCAATATCTACAATAATTAATTTAATATGCCGAAATAATAATAAATCGATTAACATTCGGATATATTGATAACCACCGGTATTTAAACAGATTAATATTATCTTAATCAGAGATCATATGAACGACAAGAGTGAAGAAAATGGAACTTATCTTTTTCGTCGCTTTTATCGTTGCTCCAATATGCACACCTCAATGACAATGCATGCTTCAATTCTCTCTGATATAGCATCGCTGCTTCTTTTATCGTGTATCTTCGCTTTTATCGTTACTCCAATATGCACACCTCAATGACAATGCATGCTTCAATTCTCTCTGATATAGCATCGCTGCTTCTTTTATCGTGTATCTTCGCTTTTATCGTTACTCCAATATGCACACCTCAATGACAACGCATGCTTCAATTCTCTCTGATATAGCATCGCTGCTTCTTTTATAGTTTATCGTCGCTCCAACGTGTACGTACCCTTAGAAATACGATGAGAGAAGAGAGACTGACCACATTAGCTATGTTTTCCATTGTAAAGACTATGTTAAACGACATATCGGATTTTAATAAGAAGATGATTCAAAAGTTTGCAACCTACAAGACAAGGCGCATGGAACTAATATTTAAATAAGGTAAGTTGCATGGTTTATTTTTGTATGCAGCCCCCCCCCCCCCCGAATTCAATACCCACGAGCCGCCACTGTTCTCCAGTATCATGTACTAGTCGCCATATGTCTGGAAAGTGAAGGATCCCACCCACAGCTCTTATAATGACATCTAAAGTGTACCCCTGTCAGTGGTTCTTTTATTTTAGGGAAAAGGTCTTAGTACCAGGGACTTGTATCCAGAGAATACGGAGAACAAAGCTTCCTTTAATGCTTCATTACAGGTCTACAATCTTCCAAATGAAAAATAGTTAAGCACCCCCTAACCAGGGGCTTTCAATGTTCATTTTTTAAGATTCTGTCCAACCTATGTTGCCAGACAGAAAGTGCATGGTATTTTGGTGGGAGTGATATTATAAATGATATTATAAATGTCTGCACTGGACAGAAATTCTATTTCATATGAATCACCCTACAATGCAAATAGCAAAATTCTGGACACACACACATCCAAACCAGTGGCAGTTCCTCGGGAGAGGGAAGGGAGGAACGTCCTCCTCACATTTTCTTCTTTTGAAAGTAAATACCAAATAAAATATGTGCCTTGAAATTCGAGGAAGATTCGATAATTTTTAAGTTCACAGCTATAACAAAAACTCGTTGATCGATATTTAAACGACGCGCGCTCATGTGCTGTAGAAAACTGTGAGAAAGATGCGAGATTGTCTGTGTGGAGGAAAGGCACTCCATTCCTCCTCTACTGCAGTTAACACACATAGACAACAGCGCACTAGCGGCCAGAGAAGGAAGCAGAGTTTTAAAGCGAGTAAATGAATGGAGAGGGAGGAGATCCTCCTCTGAATCAGCGCATGGGCGGGAAATAGAAACCGACTGGTCGTGCAGCAAGCTCGCTACCGCTGCCACCTAACGATGTTACATTCAACTGGACTATAACACATCTAGGAGGAGACACAACAAAAACAGTTTTAACGCAACGCTATGAAAGACACCATGTAAACTTTTTTAAAATTATAAATCAAAAATATTATTCATTGCACTTTATATAGGCTACTATTCATGGTTTGAAACTTTCGTGGATATTTGAAAGTTAAAGTCGAGTTTATGTAAAACAAAGAGGAAGTAGTTTTACGTAGTTGGCCCCTGAAATTCACTTCTATTCATTGTTTACTAGACAGGGCAACAGCCAAGTTGTCAGTTTTGTACAAATATATTTGAAACTGAAAGTAGGTACTCCAAACTACATCATTTTTAACATAAAAATTAATCGGCCACTGGTAGCTTTGAACAATAATGATAGTATGACTTTACAAGAACTGACATTCTTCAAAAGCATGTGATACTGAACTTGTAAAATGTACATGTGGCAATACAGACCACGTGGGTGGGTGCAGTGTTCTCGCTTTCCTCAGATTATTTCCCATTCCCATTTCCATTTTTCCGTAAAACGGTTCTGGTTACAAGTTAGTAGCTAGTCTCTTCCAACACGTGTGATGCTGTAGTGTGCTCGAAAAATGCTACGAGGTTGTGTTGTGAATTTCCTTGTAATTGTTAATTTGTGCAATTATTCAACAATGAATGGAAGTGAAATCATAATATATTTTGGACAATTTAGGAAACTCAGTTTACAAGAACAGATTATTGCTATACAGAAGAGAAGGCCAACCCCAACACTATCTGGTCTTACATGTATGCATGTAGGCTAATTTGTAGCATGTTTCATTCAAGAAGGTGTCATTTAGTGCTGTTAATTTCTTTCATCCTCTTAAGAAATATGCAGGAGCCGCCACTGTTCCAAACATATCTGAAAAGAATTGTAACCTGTCAATGTAAAGGAGAGGTTAAAAGAATAAAGAAAACACGATTTATATAAAATTTACATTTATGTTCATGAATGATATCAGGCACTATATTAAATGAATGAAATTACACAACAGCTTCAGAGCCAGTTCTGAGAGAATATGGATTTTCTTTCTTCGAGTGTCCTTTTGTAATGTCCTTCAATCCATATTCTGACATATCTGACTCATTATTGCTCTAGGAGGGGGTTTGAACAAAGTGCAAAGTATAAAACATATGACGGAATGAAATGCCTGCATTAATACAAAATATATGTTACAAGAATACAATTTACTTATATTGTGAACGGTTCTTCCTTCATCAATGATCACTGCGGTTTGTACACATGAGTATTGAATACATTCTGTGCATGTTTATATGATGTCAATTCTCGCACTCAGGGCGAGTTTGAAATACGAAAATAGCATTTCTCAGATTAGAAAATGTGAAATTTAAAAATTACATTGGTAGAGAACAAATTCGTGTTTCTCATACTGTTCTGCACTTCAAACTGCCCTGACGTCGCTGCCAATTGTGTGGTACAATATTAAAACATTTCAAATATACAGTTTAAATCATATATAAACATACAATAAAACTCTAACAGTATAATCATAGTTCTCTAACAATGTGACCGACAACACTTCAATTGTTCATATTTCTATTCATCCAATATACAGGTACGGATGAGGGCATTGCACACAGAATAGGGATCACAGTTAGACGAGGGGCGACGATCTTCCAAATATCCTTTCTTCTCCTCAGCAACACCTCGAGGGATGCGAATACTGGCACCACGATTGGCTACACCTGGAATCACAAGCAAAGAGTATGAATAGAACTTACTTATGGTCCACCATTGTGACTGAGGGGTTAGCGAGTCTAACTCCGAACCCGGCGGTCCCGGGTTCGATTCCCGGTCAGGACGAGTTGCCTGGGTGAGGTTTCTTCGGGGTTTTTTCCTCTCTCCTATGGATGAATGTCAGGTAACTTTATCAGACGATTGGAACCCCACTCATCTTCGCCACTTCCTTTCCTCATCATCCCATTTCTGTATATTATTTTAATGTACCGAAGTACATATGATATTTCCATGCAGAAATTCTGCGTCATCATATGATGAAAGAGTAATGGAACAGAGAAAAATTCTCTCCGGGACCGGGATTTGAACCCGGGTTTTCATAGACATCTGTGACGTAGTGCAGAGGGCAGCCACTGGAGGGAACCCAAGAGTTGGAACTTAAACTGAGACGATTCTGTCCGACACCGGGATGGGTATCCGGTGTGGCTTAGTGGATAAAGCATCAGCACGTAGAGCTGAAAACCCGGGTTCAAATCCCGGTGTCAGAGAGAAATTTTCTCCGTTCCATTACTCTTTCATCATCCCATTTCTGGTTTTTCTGATCACTCTACAGGCGGCCTCCCAGGACTACCGGCTCTCTCGACCAGCCTCCGTGGAATGTAGCTAAACGACGTTGGATGGCTTCTGCAACGAGCACCCGAGGGGACCTACTCGGAGGAGGAGTTTCGCCTCGGACCGAGAGGGCGGCCTTGGGGGAAGTTGTCGAAGCAGGAATGGTATATGGATTTCTGTTGGCTGTAGGGACCGGGAGTCATGTGATTTGGTTGGTGCACGTAGGGGATGATCTATGGCACGCAACTCATTCCATAACGAGGGTTAGCGCAATAGATCTCAACAGGTCGCAGTGCTAGGTCATCCGTGCCCCCCCCTCATTTAAATTCCAATCCATTCCATACTTACTTATGGCTTTTAAGGAACCCGGTCCCTATCCTGAGCAAGATTAATCCAGTCTCTACAATCATATCCCACCTCCCTCAAATCCACTTTAATATTATCCTCCGATCTACGTCTCGGCCTCCCCAAAGGTATTTTTCCCTCTGGCTTCCCAACTAACACTCTATATGCATTTCTGGATTCACCCATACATGCTACATGCCCTGCGCATCTCAAACGTCTGGATTTAATGTTCCTAATTATGTTAGATGAAGGATACAATGTTTGCAGTTCTGCATTGTGTAACTTTCTCCATTCTCCTGTAACTTTATCCCTCTTAGCCACAAATATTTTTTAAGCATCTTATTCTCGAACACCCTTAGCCTTTGTTCTTCTCTTCAAAGTGGGAGTCCAAGTTTCACAACCATACAGAACAACCGGTAATATAACTGTTTTATAAATTCTAACTTTCAGATTTTTTGAGAGCAGGCTGGATGACAAAAGCTTCTAAACCGAATAATAGCAGGTATTTCCCATATTTATTCTGATTTTGTAAACGTTTAAAAAACTTATTTTCTAAATATTCTTTATATAGCTAATATCTTACCAGCAGAGAAATCGTGTATGGAAGAGGTTTCATGATGTCCAGTCAGACGGCGAACATTGTCCTTCCCCCCCTTTGGATCGTAGGCCTGGATGTGTCGTAGGTGCTGCTTGGAAAGCTTGTCAATTGCCTTCTCGATCTCACTGAAAATGAAACAGAATTTCATTATTAATCATATTACATAAAACAACATGGTGTGAACAGTTTTCTTTTATCATGATACTTATTTGAATCTTCCTTGCATAAATAATTTATGCCCACTTTCTATGAGCAGGATGAGTGATATGGGATGCTGTAAGAATGAAAAAATATAATCTCTAGAACTGCGAAAACCTTTTCAACCGTTTACAGCAGCGTTTTTAAACTTTTTTCAACATGTGGTTCGCTGAAAGTGTAATTTAAAATCAAGCGGCACGCTCATTTAATCTAACCCAATGGTTCCAAACCCAGGCTGAATTCGTCCTAGGAGGATTTTTTTAGGACGAAATGAGACTATAAAATACAAATAGATCAGATAAATCTACCATCTATCATCACTGAGAAAATCGGCATATTCAAATTCCTCAGACAAAAGAAAAAAAAAAGTTCTTTCAGTTCATAAAACCTTGACATACGACCACGTGATAACCACGAGTGTATTAATCCATTGCAGAACGAAGAAATGAAAATAATCTCGTTTTTAGTGGTTTTTTTGTATAATTATCCATGATGTCAGATTATTGTTGGATGCTGTATCGCGAGGACACAGAAAAACAACATAAAAGACAATCATCTACTAAGCACTTCTAGCTTCCAGTTCTCTAGAAATCTATAATCCTGTTTTTAATTATCACTATAAGTATCATAATAATTAATAATATAGAAATCTGATCATTTTATCATTACATAAGTGTATTGTTGTATTGATAACATTTAAATGTTTGTGTATTTCCATAAATTTAAAGTATTGTGTGTAATTATAAATCTATTTCCATAAATTTAAAGTATAGTGTGTAATTATAAATCTATACGTGACACGAAGAAACGGAAGGTGTATCCGTAATCTGCATAAAAAAATTGATCTCTGGCGATTAAAAAAAAGTTAAATTTTGTCGACCAGTGTAATTATCCATTTTTATAGTGTCAATTAGACGTACTGTCGAGATATTTTCTAGACATCATATTTCTCCTTCATTGCATCGACCATGGTAGAGTCCACACCTGTGGAGTAATGGCTAGCGCATCTGGCCGCAAAACCAGGTGACCCGAATTCGATTCTCGGTAGGGGCAAGTTACCTGGTTGAGGTTTTTTCCGGGGTTTTCACTCAACTCAATTTGAGTAAATGCTGGGTAACTTTCGGTGCTGGACCCCGGACTCATTTCACCGGCATTATCACCTTCATCTCATTCAGACGCTAAATAACCTAAGATGTTGATAAAGCGTCGTAAAATAACCTACTAAAAAAAACCATTGCAGAGTGGTTAGCGGCCCAGGTTCGATTCCCGCTTGAGTCACGAAGAAATTTGTGGTGGACAAAGCAGGCGCGAGGAGTTTTTCTCGGGATTCTCCCGTTTCCCCTCACCATCATCATCATCATCAGGTCGACCTGGTTGGCAAGTTGGTATAGCGCTGGCCTTCTATGCCCACGGTTGCGGGTTCGATCCCGGGCGAGGTCGATGGCATTTAAGTGTGCTTAAATGCGACAGGCTCATGTCAGTAGATTTACTGGCATGTAAAAGAACTCCTGCGGGACAAAATTCCGGCACATCCGGCGACGCTGATATAACCTCTGCAGTTGCGAGCGTCGTTAAATAAAATATAACATTTTTTTTTCATCGTCATCATCATCATCATCATCATCATCATCATCATCATCATCATCATCATTCCACCATACTCCACAATCACCCTCACTCTGCGAGGTCCTGAGGCAGGTCTCCAGAACAAATAAAAAATGGCTAAACATTTGAGCCTACACCATAGTCTAGTATATACAGTCGCGAAGCTCAATAAGTAGTAAATATGCAAACATTATATAGTTGCTCACCACTAGGATCGCTAATATCGCCTCATTACAGGCAATGCAAAATAGAACAGTCACAGTCTATTGTTTCTAGCACCCTCAAAACTCAAGCTTCGTGACTGTATATAGTAGACTGTGCCTACACATTGTGTTTAATAGAGACTATTATTGTTTTTCCTTCCTTTCGTTGTAATGACATGTTGTTATATGTCCGAAAATGTGCATTTTTCTTTCAGTGCATTCACAAACAGTCATACTCCGTTAATGTTGCACTTGACTAGTGTGGTCACGAATTTTACTAGCAACATTTCGATTCTCTTTTGTTTCACATGGTTCGGTACGACCATCTGCTCTCTCTGTGGCTCTCTGATTCGTTTTCCAAGAGTATTTTTATATTTTGCTCTGAATGTCAATCCTGGTTTCATGGCGATTGTGTATGCTTATCCGATAAAGAAGTACAGCTACATAGTGAGTCTAATTCTTTATGGATTTGCCCTTCTTGTAATAACTTATCTGATACTACTCATAATTTTTCAGCCCATACTGACGACCTTTTATCTTGCTCTCTTTGTTCTGACAACACTGATAAATTTTACAAGGGTCTGAAGGGACTACGTATTCATACCGCCAAAGTCCATTCTAATGTCCTTCCTCTTTCTCAGCACCTTTCCGATACTTCTTCCGAAGACACTTTCTTTTCAACGCTCTCAAGATGTAAGAATAATATCCCCATTTTACGTCGAATTCCTAAAGGTGCACGTTGTTTCGCGGCTGATAAATTAGCACAACTTATGGCTAAATGTGTGTCGTTCCTGTGTAAGAAGATCGGAAGTCGGATAAATCTTTAATCTCAAAAATTAAAGCGAACATTCAGACATTCTCACTGGAATCTACGCCCTTTAAACATAAATTTTCCCTCTCTACTTCTCGTCTGGTTGAAACTAAGGTAGCTGATGGTGATATCCGTGGAGCTGTTCAAGTCCTTTCATCTGATTATGGCATAGCCAAAGCTTCAAGTGCTGCATACGAAGTCTTAAAATTGAAACATCTTCCACATTCACGGCCTCTTTCCTTCCCCGTTCCGCCTTCTGGGTCAGATGTTATGTTGACTCTCTCTCAAGACATGGTTCTTAAAGCTATACATACTGTAGTTTTCTCACTGGTTCTGCGTCTGGTATTGACGGCATCCGACCTCAACATTATAAGGACCTCACATCTAAGTCTGCAGGTGATTCTGGACGTCGTCTCCTTCAATCTAGGCTATTACTCAATTAGTTAATTTCATGCTATCAGGCAATGTCAACAACCATATTTGCCCGCATTTATACGGTGCCTCTCTGCTAGCCATTAATAAAAAGAGTGGTGGAATATGACCCATTGCAATTGAGAACACTATTCGTCGACTAACTTCTAAAATCGCCTGCATTTCTGTCAAAGAATCAGTTAAAAATGTTATGTTTTATTTAACGACGCTTGCAACTGCAGAGGTTATATCAGCGTCGCCGGATGTGCCGGAATTTTGTCCCGCAGGAATTCTTTTACATGCCAGTAAATCTACTGACATGAGCCTGTCGCATTTAAGCACACTTAAATGCCATCGACCTGGCCCGGGATCGAACCCGCAACCTTGGGCATAGAAGGCCAACGCTATACCAACTCGCCAACCAGGTCGACAAGAATCAGTTAGTACTTATGCTTTAAATTGAGTAATAATATGTATAGCTCTATTGATAAATTGTTTGTGTTTGTAAAATTTGAAGTAGTTTGCATTGTATGTATTATCAATTTCTGTATATCACAACTGGTTGAATTGCTTATGCCTTAAATTTAATCAAATTAATTATACATATAGCTCAACTTATGAATGATCGTTTGCGTTTGTAAATTTAATAATCTGATTGGCTATGTATTGTATACTTTTAGTAGAGCCATCGATGTAGCTCAGTCGGCAGACTCGCTGGGCTGCTGATCCGGAGCTGCGTTCGGGCTTGGGTTGGATCCCCCTTTGGTCTTTGGTTTCTTCCGAGGTTTTCCACAGCCATGGGACTGAAGCCGGATGGTCTATGGCGAGTCCTCGGCATCAACCCCTTTGATTTGATTACCCCCCTTTGATTTGATTACCTAGTTGGGTTTTTCCGAGGTTTTCCCCAACCAAAAGGCCAATGCCGGGTAATATTTTGGCGAATCCTCGGACCTCACCTCATCTCACTACATCTCGCCAAAATATTGTAAAAAATTGCACAAAATTGTAAAAATTGTAGAAAATTACTAAATTGTAGAACTGTAAAAATTTGTAAAAATTGTAATTGTAATATTGTAAAATGTTGACTTGTTCCACATCTTAAAGCTTCATTGCTCATGTAAGATCTATGGAATAAAATGAATGAATGAATGAATGAATGAATGAATGAATAACTTCCTCCTTATTTGCCCAAAACTTCCAAACTCGCTGGGTCAGCCGCTGCATCTGCTGTGACAATTAAACGCAATAAGTATCTCGATCTTCTGGATAGATATAATTTTGTCGTTTTCGCCGTAGAATCTATGGGCCCATGGTGTTCCGAGGCGAAGTTGTTAACTTCTGATATCGGCAAGTATTTATCAGCACTTAACGGTGACTCTCGTTCTACGGCTTTCCTCCGCCAAAGAATTAGTATTGCCATTCAACGAGGGAACGCTATAAGTGTTATGGGGACTTTTCCAGAATCTAAATCGTTGGAAGAAATATTCTATTTCGTTTAAAGCTGTAGACATTTTTTCGCATCCTTTAGTTTTGTTGCTAATTTCTAGTTTGTCCCTTAATGAATTGTTTAATTTAAATTTCAAATTGAATTAAATTTCATTTTGTATATAAAAAAAATTATAGAAATGTGAAATTTTAATATATCTTAATACAAAAGGTAATCTTCGCACAATTATCTTATTACTCTGTAACACAATACAATAGAAGATATGTTATTTTCAAATTTATAAAAATGTACCGGTATATGTTATATTGGGCCGGTTTCTTCAACCTTTGTTAAATTATAAGTGTGTTACTCCATTTTAACTGTAAACTTAACAGTTGAAGCATTTCTTCAACTACTGTTAGTACTAACAGGCTGTTAAAACCTATGTTAATTTAACTGCCCAATTTCATGCAGTTAAATCATTTAACTCTCTGTTAGCATAGAAGTAGCCAATATGGCTGGTGCGTTAGATGCTGAACTTATATATCTGGATTATTTAGAAAATGATATCCTTGAATACATAAACAGAGCGGATGATTTCTGTGATTTGACAGAATAGAAGTTCGTACAAAGGTATAGGCTACTTTCTGCCAAAACCTCACTTTTCGCTTTCAACTTAGATCCGTTTGTTTGTTTATTCTCATTAATTGGTTTATACTGGGAAATAATTTCCAGCAGAAGGTTTCTTTCGAAAGAAGAGAAATTAGTCCCAAGATTTCTTTTTGTTCCAGTGTTTTCAATTTCAGAACAGCAACACCAAAACGCCGCTCCACGCCATTGTGGATACCAAAGACGTTTTATAGTTTGGTGGATACAGACGAAGAAAGAAGCAGAAATCAAACCTGAGAGAATAGAAAGACTTCTATTCTCTCTGAATCAAACAACGGAAACAAGCGAGAATCGCAATTGTCAGAGTTCAGAAAACAGAAATGAGCCTATACTTGGTTATAGGTTATGGATAAACTCTAGAATCTCTGGTCCTAACAGAGAGTTAACAAACAGAATATTAAAATGTGAAATGTAAGGTCGAAGAAACGCAATATTTTTAATAGCAATTCATACTTTTAACTTACAGTTAATTAACGCTATGTTAGGTGCATTGTGTTATAAATTTTAAGTACGCCTAACATAACAGTGCAAATGTATCTCAACCCATCTCGATGTTTATTATAAATAGAATTATGAAGTTTTATTAGGGATTAATATCATATAGTATTAATGTATTTTACATGTGGAATGATGAAACTAATATATTATATACATATATTTAGTTGGTATTGATACGACCCGCCACCAGAGTCCGTGCTGGCACTAGTGTAATGTGCGCTGTTGAACGTTTCGCATCATCCAGTTGTCCCTGAGATAGTGTGGTGCGGGCTAGGTTAGACTTGTGCAGTATAGATTATTAATTCTACGTAATAATTTCAGTTCAGAAAACATATCTACATTTGACTGAGTAATTCGTTTTTTTTTTAAATAACATCTGACATTTCTTTCGCAATACCCCGCGCTTCAAAACAAGCAGTTTTAAGGGAACTAGGTAGTCTGAGCATACGACTTGTGTGTAAGTGAAATAAGTGAAGAAATTTTGCTGTTACTCTTCAACTTTTGAATCTATCATCTTACAATTTTCACAGTATACACACAATAATTACAGGTATATTTCAATTTTTAGATTATCTTTCTATCACGTATACTTGATTTTATAAACAATTTTAAACCCGAAAAATATTAATTAAATTTAAGTTTAAAACATAGATAATTTAGGAACATTTTTCTCTAAAACTACTGAGTCTAGCAGGCCGAAATTTGGTATACTCCTAAGTCATATGGTAGTGAAGATTCATGGCCACTTTCATACGGTTACCAAAATTATTATGGATTTCACAGCCAGAAAAGTATTAAGAATATGAAAATTTTTAAATATATATATTTTTTTTTCAGTATGGAAAATATTTTTTTTAGTTGAACGAATATATATAATGTGATTAAAATGGCTGAAAATATAGTCAACTGCATTGGAAATATGCTTGAATTTTTAGGAACCTGTAATGCAAATATTTTCTGGGAAAAAATGTTCCTGAAATATCTATGTTTTTAACTTAAATTTAATTCATATTTTTCAAGTTTAAAATTTGTTTATAAAATCAAGTAAAAGACATAGAAAGATAATCTAAAAATCAAAATATATCTACAACTAATATGTGTACGTTGTAAAAATTGTAAATTAATAGATTCAAAACTTGAAGACTAATAGCAAAATCTCTTCACTCGTACACAACAGCCATATGCTCAGAATACCCAGCCCCCTTAACGTAATTAGCAATTTCTTCCCCACTTTAGTGATCACCCTCAGAGAAGAAAACCATGTTCTAATTTCTGTAATATGTTCGTGTTATTTGATTTAAATAAAATTCATTACATTCAATTCAATACGGTACAGGTAATGAATTTGCCAAATGGATTAAAAGGGTTAAAACAAAGACTTACGCAGTCAAAATATTCGATGCTAATATACATAAGAAAGATCAGATAATGGTGACGTAGTATCATGTCTCTAGTTGGTAACAGATGGCTCAAATTATTAAAACACGTACCTTCTTGAATACTACCAATTTTTAGCGCAATTGTACATTAATTTGTTTAACAATCTGCTCGGTTAACATTATGAACGAATATGAACAGATGTTTTGGGAGTTTTCTTTAGTTTGTTAGAAAGTGAATCGGACAATGCTGAATTAGTATATTAAATTTGATTAAGTACTTAACCGGAAGTGACTTAAGACACGCTCAGTGATGGACGTCCCAGATTGCTGATGAAGACCGATCCTCTGAAGAACAGTACGACCATCAAGGCTTCTGATTCAACATTAGCAAGGTACCGTGCCCCGACTTTTATTAATGTAACGGCATAGCATTAGGCCTACTGTCTGTTTTCTGAGTAATAATCAGGCTTCGAGACTTCGGGCCCAATAGAGCAGTTCAGTGGGAAATCCGCATAACGGCGTGCTGAGTATAGTGGTAAAGCGTACAGTGGGTGGGAGTACTGTAGAATGAATGCCAACAAATACGCAAAGAAAAACGCTCTGGATTTGAAGGTTCTGACGAATAATTTGGTTTTCGTACAAACTGTGTCTGAAACTATTACACGGTTAGAAAAGTCAGAGCAAGAGATGCCGGAAGCCCTCAAATTAATTTAGAAAATGATGCAGAGAATTAATGAGACATCAAGTACACCGGTTACTGAACGTGTAAAACAGAAGTGGAAAACAATTTTATGTAAAAAATAACGGATATGGAACATTGTGTAATATAAACAGCAAATTAGTGAACATAGAGTCACCCGAGAATAAAGGACTGTCTCTTAGAGACTGCAATGATGTTAGGTTTTTTCGTTTTGCTCCTATCAATTCATGCGACGTAGAGCACAGCTTTCTACAGTACAAACTGTGTTTGGCAGATAACCGGAAATGATTTACGTTTGAAATAATGAGAATGTATCTTGTAGTAGGTACATTGCAATTCGGTACTGTAACTGCACTTCCTAAAGACGGCCAATAGGATAAATGAAGAAATTAAAATTGCTACATGTTTATTTCCACCATTAACACTGTGTATAATTAAACACAAATGCTTATAAAAGACAGGAGAATAAATGCTTTTTATATTCTTTTGACATTATCATTGTGTAATGTATATTTACTTTCAGAATGCACATATGTGTGTTTCCCCATACTACCGTACTCTACTCTAAATAGCAACGTTGTTACCTCAACACATCTCTATCTACCTGCAGCGAGTCAGCAACCTATAGTGCATGCACAGTAAACTTATTGTATCGGGTCCAAAGTCTCGAAGCCTGCTAATTACCATTTGAATCAACGGAGCAGTATATAAGCAAACTCCGCAAGTTAAGTCAGCTGTTATGGTCACTGTGGCAACATCGCATCTCTTGCTATCAACATTAGGCAAAGCTTCCAGGTGCATGGTTACAATGATCTGGGTATAGATATTCTACGAAAGCATTTAGTAATTTACTGGTACAGCTTTCTACGTCAATTCCAGACGAATTCTGAGAATCATTAACAATACACGCCATCTGCACTCTTAAAAAGAACAGAATAAGCACGACATAGTGAAATCTGGTTCATGAATCTTGTAAATATATACTAATTTTCTTATGTTAGGTTGGATTAGCTTGTTTGAACACGAATATTCTCATAGCTTGGCTGAAGCGTTCCCCAACAGATAATAGTACATTATGCAACGAGCCTATAATGATAGTAATTAAGACGCAAGTATGTCTGTTTATGAAACTCGCTTGCGCTCGTTTCATAAATTTCATACGAGCGTCTTAATTACCATTATAGGCAAGTTTCATAAGACTTTTTATGCTCGACCATATTTCTAACTTTAAATTATTCAGAAGTATACATTTTATTTGTATTTGACAGAAGATCGGAAGTGACCTTATTCATAGCTCTTGAATTGTGAGATGTGCGCAGACGCGAAAGATTTTTTTCCGAGGAACAATAATGTCATTGACCTTCATGTAATGCAGAGAATGTATAACCTGGAAATTGATTTAGAATTGAAAAGCGAGATGACAAATTGAATTTATTTGAATATTATTTACAATTAACTCTAATTATTATAGTAACAGAACATAACCTTCTGCGACAGTATTGGATTTCCAGCCTCCGTGACGTTTCCCTCGTTATCTCTCGATTGCATATCCGAGAATAATCGAAAACCTGAACTTTAATGAATAGGTGTACTTTCATGACATGCATTAAAGTACTGCTACCAGGTGTATAATTACTACATTTCGGCATGGTCGAGCATAAACGTCATTAATGGTTCCTTGAAAGAATTAAACTGATGTGGAAATCTGTTCCTAATTTATTTCCCTCGTTTCAACCAATAAGATATGAGCAGCAACTATAAAAACTATTCGAAATAGACTCTATACATAATAGAACATTTAAAAGACACACACGCACAGATTTTTAATTTGACAAAACAATTTTAATTTACGGTATACATTCAATGAGATATGCCCCTCCATTTAATAATATGAGACGCTTAGCGCACAAAATTGCCCAACCCACGACTTCTATTTTCACTTTAATTCATTGTAACAGTGCGCGAAATGCGATACACAAATGAAATTTATGCTAAAATCTCATGGAAAAAACTGGGAATGGTGATTAGGCCGATTTACACTTTGAAGAGAACAATATGAGGAGCTCTTTAAAGCAATAAGCTCAATGTATGCAGATTTTGTGGGTTGGGCCTTTTGTGCGATGAGTGCCTCATATACTAAAAATCAGTAATGAATCAATTATTCCTGAGCAATGCTATTGAAAACAGGTAATTGAAGATATGCTATTAGAATAACAAACACACTATGAAATGTTACAGTTGGCACTATAAATATTTTGCATATTATTATCAATGTGTTCTCTATTTACAACACAAACATTTACGAGCTTCCTTATCTTGCTAACTTCTAGATTTCATAGTAGTAACGTACGTTATTCCGATAGTGTTATAGCTTCATGGACAATAACATAATACATTTTAAGATAATACTGTATCTGCAAATATAAACCGGTGATAAAAATTAAAAGACAGTGCAAATGACCCTGTTTATTTGAGGTTAACAACTTTAGAGCATACATTCTTTACTAGGTCAGGGATAGCAAGATGTAGGCTATTAACTTTCAAATATAACATAACACTGACGTGTCAGGTCTAGGTATCTTGCTTTGATTGCAGGGAAGTATATAAATTACGTAAGTTTGCATGTATCACATCAGGATAGAGAAATGTGCTTGTAGGTAAAATTGGAAATTTTAAATTGCTGTCCTCTAGGCCTACAGTAGGCTAAACCTAACTGCAGATTCAAATAGACTATCTCAAATCCATGAATACTGCGTAGGAGTTGTTTGTATTATTGTGTATTTAGATCTTTAAATATTATCATGAGCCTGGTTTTGATAGCATTAACATTGGCAGGAATTAATCTGTGAGTGGACTTTAAAAATAGTTTAAAAAAAACTTTACATGTAATTTACGAAAATGACCTGAAGTTTAATATTTATTAATTCCAGAATAAGGTCCACAAGAACGTAATACCACAGTCTAGTATATACAGTCACGAAGCTTGAGTTTTGAGGGTGCTAGGAACAATTGACTGTGCCGGTACTATTTCGCATTGTCTGTAATGAGGCGATATTAGCGATCCTAGTGGTTAGCAACTATCTATGTATGCATATTTACTACGTATTGAGCTTCGTGACTGTATATATTAGAGTGTGGTAATATTTAATATCTCTCATGACATTTCTGATTATGAATAGGTCTATTTGCATATTTAACACTTTCGATCGAACTTTTAAATACCGGTACCTAATAAATTCTTTTGGCACTGTATCAAGAAGTGCACAAAATCTGAACCGACTGAAATAGGCTACTTTTATACATCATAAATTGATTGAAAATTATATTCTTCCAGCACTATATGGAGGAGCACAAAAAAAAAAAAAACGAATAGCGCAATTTCAGTACTAATGATTGTTCACTAGGATAGCTTCATATTTTATAAATTAATTCAGTTTTATAAATTGATTCAATTAACTTATGTAATTTTAAAATTGAGTTTAGATGTTTAGAGCTTCGCATGCAACTAGTTTTGTATTAAACCATTTTTGAAACTGCTGCGTAAAACTGCACTGAAATTTTGAAGGACAGTTGGAATTATGTAACCTACTCTGTTAAAACATTCTTCTCACAAAAATAGGCAGAAAAATTAAGCAAGAGTTTAAAGTGGAGCACAGACTCGAGAAAATAACTAATTCATTCCGCACAACTGGAATAAAAATGGCACAATGCTCTTAAAAAAAAGGACATGAAATTTGAATTATTACTATTTAATACGAGAAAAATTCGTACCGGCACCGGGAATCGAACCCAGGACCTCTCAGCTCTGCGCGCTGAGCGCTCTTTCCAACTGAGCTATGCCGGGACACGATACACGGCGCCGGCCGAACCCCTCTCGTAATTCCCGGTGCCGGTACGAATTTTTCTCGTATTAAATAGTAATAATACACATTGGCTACTTCATAGTAGTCGTGTAATATTCAATGAGGTGGGCGAGACCTCATAATGAATATGTAATGTATGAAATTTGAAAATGACTAAATTACCTATTAATGAGAGATTTTTACGATAGTAGTATGGTATCAGTGTTCAGGATTTGCATTACCAGATACCAAATAAAAGCTAAAATATCACTAAAATAGAAATTATATATTGTTATTGAACGGGCACTGTAGTCAGTATGCAAAGCTCTTCCGTCTCGTGGAGTGCGTCAGTGTTCGGTTTAACGAATATTCGAGTTGTTTCTCACTCATTGTGGGTGGACGGCAAAGACAGACCACATTGAGCCATGCTATTATCATCGTGTAGGCCTACTATTTAATTGATAATTCTTCTTCTCTCATACAGTCAATCAATCATCCATTGACCCATCCATCCATGGATTCAAGTGGCGTAGCGTCAATGTAAGCTAAAAAGCTCAGCTTCCCCAGTTAATAATAATTTCATAATAAACCTGCAGTTTATGGAGAAAATTATTTATTAATTTTAATAGAATTTATATTTACGCGTTAAATATTGTGATGCGGCAGCTCAGGATGATTTGTGATGCAGCAGTAAACAAGAAGCCTGCACACACCAGCTTCCAAGCAGACTGGTTTCTTCTGTGTAATCCACCCCGCAGATTTTCCATCCCTTTCTAACTAAACTACCCTAGTCGCAAGGCTCTCAAGAAGCTAGCTTTAACATTTAAAATAAGTAGTTTCCGAGTTATCCCTTTTCGTCAGTTGTGTTCAGTTGAAGTGTTAGTGTGCATTGTGGCTGATATAGTAAATAATGAGTGAAATAACAGTTCCTGACACTAATTTACTTGAATTTTTTTTTTAGGACAATTGTATTATTAAGACTGACTTACGAACAAAAGTGTGATTTAAAAAACAAATGACCGACTCCCTTGCTGTCAATGAAGGACACAACCAAAAGACAGCCGCATACTTACATAATGATACTAATATTGTGATTTCTCTAAGTATGACAGGGAGTGAGCTAATGTTATACGTATACGTGTCTATTTGTTAAGAGATATATGTAAACCGTGAAATCGTATTTTATTACGTCTCATTTGAGGTCATGCCTTATTGGTGTTACTTACGATGTTCCAACCAATCTTCGACTGCTGACTTGAAATTGACTACTATTTATTTTAAGACTGTATTTTTGTAATACGTTTTCTCATATTGCATGAAAGACAACTTGAGTTAGCTTCCCCTGCTCAGAATTTCATGCTACGCCACTGATGGATTCATTGACTCACTCACGTATTTACAGTGGCATCGTCAAGAGAAAAACATAATATCTTCTTAGAAATTATTTATTAATGACATAATGCACCTGCTTAAAGTAATTAAAAGGTATTAACAACTACTGTTTTAGAGATCTGCATTTTGAGTTTAAAGTGTAAACGTTACAATAGAATATACAGCATGTACTTATTTTTCTTCTATTTAATAAGTAATTGTAATTTATTCTATTCTTGCATTTCTTTATACACCAGATGTCATATTAAGCATTACAATTTCCTTTGTTGTTACCCGTTTTCCATTTGTTCATCTACATATGTTATGAACATATATGCAATAAAATATGCAATCAATTATTCTAGGACTATATTAAACATATGGCCTACATTTTTTAAATTACACAGGGTAAGTTTCCTTCAATTGTTACTCCGTTTGTGTGCTCAGAAAACGTCAGTGTTTTGTCTAGCCTGTAAAACATCAGGGGCAACCGGTTGGAATTCGAACATTCGGGTGGATGCCCTACCTTGACGGATGTTCTCCGACCGATGGAATGAAAATCAGTTGTAAGCTCTATTCTGCAGCTATCTCAGCATACTGTGACCTTGGGCCATAATGAGTAAGTTGACAAGCAAGTTAATGACCTAATATCTGTTCAATGTCATTGAACGGATTCCAACATTATCTATCATGTGTAATGTATTTAAAAAAATTAACGACTTTCTATTCTTGCATGACATCAAGGCTATAAAAAAAGTGTTTGACCTTTTGGCTAAGTATGTTGAAACCTAACTAAAACCAAATTGTCTCCCATTTTTCCCCAGTATATTCCGTGCCAAAATGTTGTATCGAATCTTAGAAAAACTTGTGTCACATTATGAAATTGTTCGGTTACACTAATATTCCGAACATATGCACTTATAAAAGACATCTCACAACTCATAATTCTACAGCGATTTGTAGGCTAATATTTTAATTCTTTGCGTCGTGTGAGTGTGTAGAATAATTTGGTGAACAACAGGGAAAATCACCTTGACAGATTACAAGTAACGTAAGGCTCCAAATTAGTTACCGTAATTGAGTAATTATTGTTCTAGATGTGCATGCATCCCAGCTGAATTGATTCACAGACATCTAACGTTAACAAAATTCGTGAGATTCTGCATTATGTTGTGCATCCTGATAGCATCTTTATTCTGGCAAAAAGACTACATTCATATTTCTATTATTTTCTCTTAACCCATTGTTGTGCAACATGATAATTGTGATGTTACACAGTCGTTCAAACTTTAAATTCTCACTTCTGAAAAACTGCAAAAAAAATGGCGTCACATGTTGCCTTGGAGCCACAGAATTGGTGTAAATTTAGGGAATAGCGAGTCACAGCTTTCACTTCAATAACAGTTTGAGAGCTCCTATAATTAGTATAAGCAGGGCCGGGTATTTATGGAGATTGCGAAAATCACGATATAATAGATACACAATAGATTTTTACTAATCTTTACGAATTAAATGATTCTGATTAGTAATATACGGATAAAACAATCGCGAAATAGAGTTCCAATAGCGAAATTTGAAGACATTCGCGAATTATTACGTTTTATAGCGAATTTCATATTGAGTTTTTTTTTTCGGATTTTTTTTTCACTTGAATTTGTTATATATCCAAGTAGGCTACATTACATGGTATTCCAGGTGTTCTGATTATATTAGTGAGCTCAAAAGACGGAGAATTCAACATTTCACTAATAATCTGAAAGTGTTAATTTGAGGACTGCAAGTTTTTTTTTTTTTTTTTTTTTTTTTTTTTTCGTTTTTAATGAATGTGTGTTAAATACAGTCTCAATCCAACAAATATTGTCTATTGGGTATACCCCACCTTTACTAGAATCCAACGAACTTTTAATGTTAAGTATTTGGAAAGTCTCTTTAGGAAAAGATATTTGTTACAGATGTTAAAAGATTATATAAAACAATTATAAAACCTATTGTAACATATGGATCAGAGTAATGGACTTTAACAGACAAGCCAAAAAAGCAACTAGACTTGGGAAAGGAAAATACTTCGAAGAATTTACGGTCCAATATATGAAAATGGGATATGGAGAATTCGAACTAACGCTGAAATTATGAACAAATATAATACACCAGACATTATGGCAACAATAAGATCAAGAAGATTGAGATGGATGGGACATGTACAAAGAATGAGCCCGGATAGAGTGGTGAAGAAGATTTTAGAAGGAAAGGTGGGAGGCAGCAGAAAGAGAGAAGAGGCTATGTAGATGGAGTGATGTGGAAAATGATTTGAGACAGCTGGGAGTAAGAAGGTGGAGAAACAAAGCTTTGGATCGAGACATATGGGCATCTATCACAAAGGAAGCCGAGGCTAACTCAAAGGGCCGTAGAGCTATAGGATGATGATGATGAATATTCATACTGAGTTAATACTCCAATTCCAAAATAATTATATTTTACAAAATGTCCATTAATCTCCGCCAAGAGTACAAATCAATCTTCAACAATCTCCGCAGACACTAATATAAAAAATGATAAAATTAATCTCCATAAATACCTGCCCTCGAGTATAAAGGCCCATTCACAATGAAAATTAAACATAACCGTAACATAAACACAGAAGTTTGCGGCCAGACTACCACATGGGATCATTCACAATGATTCACATAAACATTGACATAAACATTACCGTAAGACGTTAACATGAAAGTTTGCAAACTCCAAGCTTTCATGCTTATGCTTACGTGATTTGCAAACAGAACACAATCGTGGAGCGCTGAAGTATATGACAGAATATGAGGAAATGGCGTCGTTGTTATGTTTCCATGGTTACCAAGTATTTTTGCGGTTATGTTTATGTCCCCATCGTGAATGATGTTATGACTTCTTGATTTTACCGTAACGTTTACATTCTTAAGTTAACGCTTACGTTATGTTTAATTTTCATTGTAAATGAGCCTTAAATTATTGTAAGATATTGTATTGTCAACACAAGTAAACAAGGTTACTCACATGATTCCGTTTTCTTCTCTCATGGCTAACGTTGAAAAATTGCAGTGTGCTCCCGAACCATTCCAGTTGCCGGGCATGGGTTTGGGGTCAAAGGTTACGATAACTCCATACTCTTCCGCTATGCGATGCAGGATATACCGCGCTACCCAGAGGTCATCCGCACACTTGATGCCTTCGCCGGGTCCCACTTGAAACTCCCACTGAAATATTACAAACAATGTATTACTCCTTGCCACTTGAGATTTTGTTCAAGTCAGTACCAAATTTATAAATTTATACCTTTCGAACTCCAGTACTACTGGCCCGGGATCGAACCCGCAACCTTGGGCATAGAAGGCCAGCGCTATATCAACTCACCAACCAGGTCGACTAACTGAATGCATGTGATGAAATACCATTACTTTAATCATTGCACACTAGTATACCGTGTCCCGCTTGGAGGGATCGAGAAATAAGTGCTAATTTAAAGTATAAATAATGGTTTTATAACATAACTTTTGTATAACTTGATGTAAAAACTCTCCGAGTTTCGGAGAATGGTCAGTGCAACTCGATGTGTGCGCCTCGAGCTACCCTGAAGACATCCAAAAGGTACTCAACCTTCTGCCAAGTGTTACATAACATTTGTGGGGCGATTAGCACAGCTGCATTTATAATGCACTGTCTTAGTTTTTCCAAAGTGTCAACTGTACCACGTTGGTACACAACATTCGTCATAAAGCCCCAGAAAAAAAAAGTCACTGGGCGTCAAGTCGGGTGACCTAGGTGGCCAGGCAAGGGTTCTCCTTTTCTGATCAACCTATTGTGAAAGTTTGCATTCAAGAAGCAATGCACTGTTCCATAGTAATGGGGTGGAGCCACATGTTGCTGAAAAACAGATCCTGAGGGAGTTGATCAACAACAGAAGTTCTGCACAAGTCCAGATACACATTCCCTTTCGATTGTCGTCTCAATGAAGGAGAATGGTCCAATGACGGAATGTTCTACTAAATGGCGTCAGGCTCGTTTACACGATAAACGTTAGTGCGCATGCGCATGAACATGCAACTGTTTTTAAAACCATTGGTGCATAAACTTGGACAGTTTCTGCATCTTGTCAGAAGTAAAGCAAAACAATATCTTCATCTGATTTTAAATGGTGAGCATTTATTTCTCGATCCCTCTAAGCGGGACACTGTGTATTTTCCTTCCCTTGAAAATATCCTCCAGAAATCAACCCATTAGTATTAATCGTACCCCTGCAATCACTACATGCAGGTATCTGTACTGTAATGGTATAGCAAGGGGAGTAACACTATGGGGATATAATGGCATTATTTTTCTCAAACTTTGTTATGAATTGCTAAAATCGTCGTCCCGAAAAGCAAAGAAAGAATCTAACGTTAAACTATAATACTTGTCATCAATAATAATTTATGGCATCGCAAATTTTTTCATATTTTCTAAATCTAGAACGTTTGACAAGTCAACACATTATCAATTTCCGAAAGCACTTCGAGATATATAGATTAGACTGTATTTGTTCACAAATTTCGATTAGGCCCCTAATACATAACATATTATATGTACGTTACATGTACACTGATTTCAAAGATATCTGATCCGACTAATCGTTAGTGATCGATAATTTGTTGGTGTAAATGTGGATTCTTTAGTTATTGCTTCTATGAATAGATGGTGAAGATAAAATAATCACTGTTGCCAATTGTAGATAAGTATTCTCGCATTATGGAATTCAATTTTTCATCCCACTCAACTGATTGTAAAACAACACTGCGTTTAGCTGGAAACTGCTGATATTGTCAATTGTTATAATTAATCTATATAATCTTTTTCTCTGATATTTTAACTGTCCCAATAATGGTGCCACCTATTGAGAACTAGCGGAACTGTTTCAAAGTTTGTCAATTTTTTTATATCTTTGGTTCTGACTTATTCCGTGGTTGGAAAGTTCGCTTACACGATCATAAAATCGTAGGTCGGATACTTTTGAACGTCAGTGTACAAGAAAAGAGGAAACTAATGCTCAGTTGAAGTTTTTGCGCAGAATCTGAGAATTTCTGGTGAAATCGGCCAAACGGCTGCCCTGCTTGTAAGTCTCGCGGTACTGTATTGCACCATTTAACCGCAACACGTCTGTCTCAATAGAAAATTATACACGATTTCTTACCTGAGCTGGCATTACTTCTGCATTAGTGCCTGCGATATCGATGCCTGCATACAGACAGGCCCTATAGTGAGCTTCAACGATTTCTCTGGCGTATACTTTGTCGGCACCAACTCCGCAGTAGTATGGCCCTTGGGGTCCCGGGAAGCCATTCGCAGGCCAGCCGAATGGACGAAGATCGGAGTCCAAGAGGGTGTATTCTTGTTCGATTCCAAACCACGGCTTTGTGTCTGCAGCTCTTTCTACTGCTTCCAGGCATGTGTGTCTGTGGTTCGTGGCTGTGAAAGAGAAATCAAAACCGTCAAAGAAAGCTCTCCTTCAGTTTACGTTTCCTATTTTTTCTCCAAGTTTTTGTACAAAAATAAAATTTGCCTACCTTTAACAAAAATAATCACACTCGTAAAAACTATTTATTTTGATGTGTTACATCTATATATATTCAACCCAAACTAACAGAAAAAATGAAAGTATTTTTTTGGAACTGAAATTACACCGACATCATTCGACTTAGGTTGCTATGGACAAGCTTAATATGTCATATCCGATCAACTCAACAATGTAAACGATTTGATTCATATAAAGAAGATGAGGAATCCGCATCATAAGCTCACGAAGCTCGAGTTGTGAGGGGAGGGTGCTAGGAACATAGACTGTGCCGACATTACTTCGCATTGCTTGTGATAAGGCGATAGTAGCGATCCTAGTGGTTAGCAACTATCTATGGATGCATATTTACTACGTATTGAGCTTCGTGACTGCATACACTAGACTGTGTTTTAAGCCTGTTTTAATCAGTGTTGCCAATTCAGCGATTTTCCCGCTAGATCTAAAGTGTTAGTTTAGCGGGTAAGATTTATGAAATTTGTATTGCTCATATAGGGATTTAGCGATTTTTTTAACACTCACAGCGGTAAAATAATCTTATTTTTACATTGACAATTTAGCAATTTAGAGGTTTCTGTACTGTAAATTAGTGAGTTTTTAAGAATCGAGTTGGCAACACTGGTTTTAATAATAATAATCAGTTGTTCCTTAACATGGTCGCTAAACAGACGCGTGCACAATACATGGGTAACTATAGAAAGTTAACACAAGCTTGACATTTCATACATATGAGTAAACAACAAGAATAATAATTATATACGTGATATTCTGATGTGTTTATACAGAACATACCACTTAATTATTAACTGTACGTTGCTCAAAAATATTTTTTCATTAGTCTTATTTTAATAGTATATTGTTTTAATGCGTGTGTTATTATTATTATTATTATTATTATTATTATTATTATTATTATTATTATTAGATTGGCTTATCCATAGCTTATTTCATTAGATGCTCTTAAATTTTACAGTAAGTACAACATAAGATCGAAACAAACAGGAAGAACTACTAGCTTAGGAGAGGGAATGGAAAAGATTGAAAGGTCACTGGTCTGTATGTGCGTTGCTTGTTTTAATTGGTTGTGAATGATACCAATAATTTATTATTGCATCTGATTATATAGTCATAGAAGTGAAAGCTCTATTGGCCTACGGGTTCTTAGTTTGATATGACAAACAGGAAGAGACATATTTTCGCTGTTAGTTCAGGCTATGTTGCCACATAGTTGCTCGAATTCAAAGTTAAGAAACGAATTTTTTGTTTCCGCGAATTATGTACTGATTGAAAAAAATAATACAAAGATTTTAATGCATGGACGATTAGATGTCCATTCGGCACCCATCCAGAATAGTAAACTACCGGTACGGTAAGTTTTAGTTCGACTTCGTATTCATAATGACATTTATATCGTCTCTACTGTCATAGACACAGAGCATTGACTATTTGTTTTACCTGGCATATACTGATAGCTTAATCTTTCTCATGCTGCTACTAGAGTGACGTCTCGCATCTTTATCAGCTGTACCTGACCCCTGTTCTGCATATTCCAAGCGCATGCGAACAACGAAAAGTTTTGCCTTCAATGGTCAGTGTTTGTGCTACGAGCAGTCTCAACTCTGCTCAAACTTGCTGTATCGTGCTGTATAGCGTTTTTGCTTTTTGCTTAATGATGCTTAAACTTGCTTCATCCTTAGAAGCCGGAAGACTTATGCCACTATTGCACGCAGATGCCTAACTCTTAACCAGCGTTTCATATACATGCATAATCGAGTAAATTCGTGTTGGGTTCGTTAGCCTAGCGGTTTAAGGCGCACAAAATATGTCCGGCCAGCATATCGTGCCTAAGATCGCAGGTTCGCGTCCCGGCCACTGCAGTCAATTGAGCCTGTGGTAAAGGATGGGGAGGGCCCATGTAAAACAATCGGTGTAATGGTACCCATGGAAGCTGAAATGATTCTGCTCCTTTAAAAAAAATACAAAAAAGAAATTTTGTTTTAATTAAGTGCATTGCCCTTAATGTTATAAAATTAAAGAATATCAACTTATTTTATATATAACGTACAATTTATAACATATTATATCACGTCATGGCCATATTATTATTATTATTATTATTATTATTATTATTGTTGTTGTTGTCACACTAACATTACTTATCCAACTTTCATTATTTACTTTCATGTTGTTTTATGGTTTAGATATTAATGTAATAACTATGTAAGCAATTGTATTTAATTAGAATTAGAGTCTGGCTGGGCGGAAGAGAAGCCTACTGACCTTAGCTCTGCCAGATTAATAAAGAATAATAATAATAATAATAATAATAATAATAATAATAATTATTATTATTATTATCATTATTATTATTGTCATACTAACATTATTTATTCAACTTTCATTATTTACTTTCATGTTGTTTTATGGTCTAGATATTAATGTAATAACTATGTAAGCAATTGTATTTAATTAGAATTAGAGTCTGACTGGGCGGAAGAGAAGGCCTACTGGCCTTAGCTCTGCCAGATTAAATAAATAAATAAATTATTATTATTATTATTATTATTATTATTATTATTATTATTGTCACGCTAATATTACTTATCCAACTGTCATTATTTACTTTCATGTTGTTTTATGGTCTAGATATTAATGTAATAAGCTAATAACTATGTAAGCAATTGTATTTAATTAGAATTAGAGTCTGGCTGGGCTGAAGAGAAGGCCTACTGGCCTTAGCTCTGCCAGATTAAATAAATAAATAAATTATTATTATTATTATTATTATTATTATTATTATTATTATTATTATTATTATTATTATTATTATTATACTAGCTGGCCACTATAATGGACGCACGACTCCTAAGGGTTAATCGTGTTATACATCGTTCTTGCATTTTGCTTAGTCATGTTTAAACTTACTTAAACATGCTGCACAGCGTTTTTGTATCGTGCTAGAAAAGTATCCGGCAGTCTTATATTAATAATTGAAAAAACATGTTTAAGCAATAACGTTTTCGCTTAAAGCAGTTTTGCTAGGTAAATGTGCGCCCAGTCTTAGTCTAGCATCTCAGTGTGTTCATAGCTGTACTTAAGGAGAGCTTATTTATTTATTTATTTATTTATTTATTTATTTATTTATTTATTTATTTATTTATTTATTTAACCTGGTAGAGATAAGGCCATCAGGCCTTCTCTTCCCCTCTACCAGGGGTAATAGGCTAATATAACAACACACGAACTAACTGCTCGTACTATATATTCCGTTAATGCCGTCACGTTTGAAGTTGTGTTTATGGCAGGGTTGCCAGACGTCCCGTATTTTACGGGAAAGCTCCTTATTACATAATTACTTATCCTGCATCCCATACAGTTACTCTAAGGGACCTCGATTGTCCCATATTTCAAACATAATGTTGGCATCCTTTCGAAATTAGCGTAGCCTATAATAAAAATGTTTATTTTCTGCCAAGTACTGCCAACAGAGATCGTTGTTTTTAACTTCTCAACTGCTGTTCCGGATGTGATTCCGTACATTGTCACAAAATATTACTTTTTGTGTCGCATTCAGCTTCGTTCATATTGTCACCATCTGTCTCTTGGTTAACTTTATTTACAATTGTCGATATTTCAAGAGTGATTCCGCGTTTAATATTTAAGAACGATCCACCGTTTTGGAGTAGTGGTCAGAGTGTCTGACTGCGAAACTAGCTGGCCCAGGATCGAATCCCGGTTGGGAAAAGTTGCCTGGTTGAGGTTTTTTCCGAAATTTTCCCCTTAATCCATTATGAGCAAATTCTGGGTAACTTTCGACGCCAGATCCTGGGTTCATTTCGCGGTCATTATCACCTTCATCTTCATCCATCCTGCCTACTTCCATACTCATGTCATCCTATCAAAACGGGGCTAACAGAATCCTGCCTAATGGGTGTCCTAACCTCAGTACAGGATTATTCCTCATAATCGCCCAAAAGTAGGTAGAGAGGCAAGTGGCTACATTCCAATATGCGGGGAATTTTTTTAATAAGGAATATAAAGAAGTTTCTTTCTTAATTATAATCTCCACCGAAGCCAGAAATCGACGATCAGTCATACAGAATAGCTGTACGTAACGATCCCAACAATAGGTTTTTTCTCTTCCCTACTTCCTTCCACCTGAAGACGAAGGGAGAACCACCCTTCGAAACGTTGTGTCTTAATTTTTGATTGTGACAACCAGCAATGGAAAAAGTCCAAACCCCTCACATAAACATTAATATAAAGACAGCATTATTCTTTTTTGAAGTGGAGGATTTTGATTCATTTTCTATAACGGCCATTTTATTAATATTTCAATTTCATGAGAATTTTAAAATGTTACATTTTATTTTAAGGGGAATTAAATAAGACATTTCTGCTTAGTTATCATTATGCTCAATTTTGATAAATATTGTTACTTCACACTGTTTTCTATCGAACAGCATCCTTGACGCGCGCACGCCTTTTGATATTCATACTACTGTTACTTTGAAAGAAATAGTTTCGAAACAATGTTAAAGTTGACGTGATTGAGGCATTACGAGCTCTCATGTTGAATTACCTTGAATTTACACCTGCTGTGTTGAAATGTATCTGAGTTCCTTGTGTATCTGTTGAATAAACTGATGTATGAAACCTTTCTTTTATCATTATTTTGATGCCTGATGCGTAATATAGGTTTCCTTTTACGTAAAAATATCTTTCCAATTTATACGAAATTACTGCGGTTATCTTACAATTAGCGATAAAACGTGAAATATAATATATTTATCACGATTTTTTCGAAGTTAATACGGAATTCTGTGTTCTCTAGCCCAGGAGTTACTCGTCGTAGTTGATAAAGCATCGTAAAATAACCAATTAAAAAGTTACTCGTCGACTGCAACACAAAACAAGTAAATAGCGAACAACTAAGGCACAGTAGTTCAACGGGGCATGACCCACGCCGCCTTCTATTGTACACAGCAGAGGGACTCTAGAACACAGTTAACCTGAAACCACTTGTCTCTCTCCCATCGGGCAACAAGTTTCGGTACCTGGTCATCAAAATCCGACCCGTATAATAATCATCATATGAAAATTTCTTCCCCATGAGGATTTGAACCTGCGCTCATTCCGTAAAGCAAGTACAGGCACCATGTCGCCTCGGAGAGGGACTCTAGTAATATTACTATGGTATTTCTGCAAAGCTGACAGAAACGTGGAAAGGTATTAGCCTAGCAACAAGCCAAGAGGGCTGTATATACCCAAAGAAAACAGTTAGAGCGATAATAATTGATGGGAAAATTGCTGTCCAGTACAAAGGTGATATTTACAAGTAACTGTAATTAACAGATAAGACTATATATTACAAAGAGTGTCCTTTAGCTTTCACTCAACTGGTTTTCCGTGCCTTTTAAAGTATTTGTGACGAGAAAAGAGGGTAATTCTAGAAGAATGATGGACGCTTCCTACCTGTGGAACGGGAGAGGACAAAAACTTATTATTCTTAGATTTTACGGTTCCATGTATTGTTAATTTCTCTTAAATTTAATGGTTGAGTTGTTTGAACTTTTTTCATTGCTAATTTTCAAAATTGTAGCACAACGTTTCGAAGAGTGAATCTCTCTTCGTCGTCAGGTGAAAACCTACTGTGGGGATCGTTACAAACAGGTAGCCTGTCTGACTGAAATTGCTTTTCACTTAGTCAAACTTCATCTTTTCATTTGCTGTTTATCTATCCTAAGAAACACACAAACGCATACATATTAAGAAAATCAGAGAAGAGCGCTGCCTTAGATTTGAGCTGGATCGTCATTGCTTGCTTTCTATTTTGAATGAGTACACGTTGAAGTTTGGCTAAAATATAGTTTATATTAAAATTCCCACATGCTGCTAAAGGAGACTCCATGAATTTGCACAAAAATCTGACTAACAGTTCAGAAGACATCGCTGTATACAGACACGCCCAAAACCACTTTTTTCGGCATAGAGGTACTAATAAAGTGTATTTATATGAAAATGTCTAATTATTTTTATCAATATCATTATTAATCACAAAACTTTCTGAATTCTTCACAATATAAAATTTAGACCTATTCCCACCCTACAATTCTACCACCGATTCTATATGATTTTGAACAGTCGGCACTGGTCTCCCAAGAACACAACTTGAAATTCCTTTTACTTTGAAATTTTATTCCAAGAAAATATATTTTAGGCCACCAAATCAGAAGCCAAGAAGTTGTTTACAATGTGAAAGTTCAACATTGCTCGCTAAAATATGGTGCTGAAACCTACAATGTGCCTCTTGCAGTGATTGATGTCATTTCATGTGTTATACATCTATGCAAACAGGAAAGTAACTGGATGACTGGCTGCAAGTTAGTGTACAATTTTGTCAACTGTCCGAGACGACTGTATTCCAATAGACTACAATGGGACAGAGGGTTGTCCAAAACTTGACAGCCAACTGATAAGCAACAGTAACTTATCGCGTCTTAAGTATCCAGTTCAACCAGAAATTAACTGCTGAAAAAAACACGAATGCGGAAACACAGAGAAAGCGCAGCAGGTAGGCGAAGGCGAAGACGGAGAGAAAGAGGAGCGTGAAGGCGAAGAGGAGAGAAAGAGGAGCGTGAAGGCGAAGACGGAGAGAAAGAGGAGCGTGAAGGCGAAGACGGAGAGAAAGAGGAGCGTGAAGGCGAAGAGGAGAGAAAGAGGAGCATGAAGGCGAAGACGGAGAGAAAGAGGAGCGTGAAGGCGAAGACGGAGAGAAAGAGGAGCGTGAAGGCGAAGACGGAGAGAAAGAGGAGCGTGAAGGCGAAGACGGAGAGAAAGAGGAGCGTGAAGGCGAAGAGGAGAGAAAGAGGAGCATGAAGGCGAAGACGGAGAGAAAGAGGAGCGTGAAGGCGAAGACGGAGAGAAAGAGGAGCGTGAAGGCGAAGACGGAGAGAAAGAGGAGCGTGAAGGCGAAGACGGAGAGAAAGAGGAACGTGAAGGCGAAGACGGAGAGAAAGAGGAACGTGAAGGCGAAGACGGAGAGAAAGAGGAACGTGAAGGCGAAGACGGAGAGAAAGTGGAGCGTGAAAGCGAAGACGGAGAGAAAGAGGAACGTGAAGGCGAAGACGGAGAGAAAGTGGAGCGTGAAGGCGAAGACGGGGACAAAGAGGAACGTGAAGGCGAAAACGGGGAGAAAGAGGAACGTGAAGGCGAAGACGGAGAGGAAGAGGAACGTGAAGGCGAAGACGGAGAGAAAGAGGAGCGTGAAGGCGAAGACGGAGAGAAAGAGGAGCGTGAAGGCGAAGAGGAGAGAAAGAGGAGCATGAAGGCGAAGACGGAGAGAAAGAGGAGCGTGAAGGCGAAGACGGAGAGAAAGAGGAGCGTGAAGGCGAAGACGGAGAGAAAGAGGAGCGTGAAGGCGAAGACGGAGAGAAAGAGGAACGTGAAGGCGAAGACGGAGAGAAAGAGGAACGTGAAGGCGAAGACGGAGAGAAAGAGGAACGTGAAGGCGAAGACGGAGAGAAAGAGGAACGTGAAGGCGAAGACGGAGAGAAAGAGGAACGTGAAGGCGAAGACGGAGAGAAAGTGGAACGTGAAGGCGAAGACGGAGAGAAAGTGGAGCGTGAAGGCGAAGACGGGGACAAAGAGGAACGTGAAGGCGAAAACGGGGAGAAAGAGGAACGTGAAGGCGAAGACGGAGAGGAAGAGGAACGTGAAGGCGAAGACGGAGAGGAAGAGGAACGTGAAGGCGAAGACGGAGAGAAAGTGGAGCGTGAAGGCGAAGGAGGAGAGAAAGAGGAACGTGAAGGCGAAGACGGAGAGAAAGTGGAGCGTGAAGGCGAAGACGGAGAGAAAGAGGAGCGTGAAGGCGAAGAGGAGAGAAAGAGGAGCATGAAGGCGAAGACGGAGAGAAAGAGGAGCGTGAAGGCGAAGACGGAGAGAAAGAGGAGCGTGAAGGCGAAGACGGAGAGAAAGAGGAGCGTGAAGGCGAAGACGGAGAGAAAGAGGAACGTGAAGGCGAAGACGGAGAGAAAGAGGAACGTGAAGGCGAAGACGGAGAGAAAGAGGAACGTGAAGGCGAAGACGGAGAGAAAGAGGAACGTGAAGGCGAAGACGGAGAGAAAGAGGAACGTGAAGGCGAAGACGGAGAGAAAGTGGAACGTGAAGGCGAAGACGGAGAGAAAGTGGAGCGTGAAGGCGAAGACGGGGACAAAGAGGAACGTGAAGGCGAAAACGGGGAGAAAGAGGAACGTGAAGGCGAAGACGGAGAGGAAGAGGAACGTGAAGGCGAAGACGGAGAGGAAGAGGAACGTGAAGGCGAAGACGGAGAGAAAGTGGAGCGTGAAGGCGAAGGAGGAGAGAAAGAGGAACGTGAAGGCGAAGACGGAGAGAAAGTGGAGCGTGAAGGCGAAGACGGGGAGAAAGAGGAACGTGAAGGCGAAAACGGGGAGAAAGAGGAACGTGAAGGCGAAGACGGAGAGGAAGAGGAACGTGAAGGCGAAGACGGAGAGAAAGAGGAACGTGAAGGCGAAGACTGAGAGAAAGAGGAACGTGAAGGCGAAGACGGAGAGGAAGAGGAACGTGAAGGCGAAGGCGGAAGAAAGTGGAGCGTGAAGGCGAAGACGGAGAGAAAGAGCGAGTATGAAGGCGAAGGCGGAGAGAGAGGGGAGCGTGAAGGCAAAGAGGAGAGAAAGAGGAGCGTGAAGGCGAAGACGGAGAGAAAGAGGAGCGTGAAGGCGAAGAGGAGAGAAAAAGCGTGAAGGCGAAGACTGAGAGAGGAGCGTGAAGGCGAAGGCGGAGAGAAAGAGGAGCGTGAAGGCGAAGGCGGAGAGAAAGAGGAGCGCGAAGGCGAAGGCGGAGAGAGGAGCGTGAAGGCGAAGGCGGAGAGAAAAAGGAGCGTGAAAGCGAAGGCGGAGGAGCGTGAAGGCGAAGGCGGAGAGAAAGAGGAGCGTGAAAGCAAGGCGGAAAGAGGAGCGTGAAAGCGAAGGTGGAGAATGAGAATCGCGAAAACGGAGAAATTGACGGAACTTAAACTTCATCTACCAATCATACACAGGCCTGTGTATGGGTATTATCTGAAGAGTATTCTCGGTTTTCTTAAGACATGCAAAACGTATTGGTTCTGTATGTTCTCTAGATCACTCAATCTTCTTATTAATCACTTGTGATAACCTAAAACTTTTGTCACCTTGTATTAAGTTCTTGAACTTACAACATTTGAATCTTGTGTAAAGCAACATTTACAGCACTCCTGCTTGAAAATTATTCCTTATCTGCTGCGAAGGTCACCTTACGAACTTTAATGTCGTATCAAGAGCTATCATCATAGCTAGAATGACGTCAATAAGAAAATTACATATTCTGGAAGAATTTATCTGCATAGGATGTGTGTGTCAGTGGCTTAGAGTTTATAGCAGCTGCCATAATGTTCGACATAAAATGACATTCTGTGTCTGAAAGAGTTGAATTCCTTCTTTGTGCCTTTACATGCGTTCTAGATTTTTTCTAAGTGTTAATGTTGCTCTTTAGTAAGTAAAATCCGTAAATATACCTAATAAAACAGCTTTATGGCGTTTGAATGTTTTGAAGAATCTGAAAAGTGAGATACAGTCAAATAAAAACACCTTTTTCATGCTGTTCTAAGATTATCCTGTAATGCAGCTTCAGTAAAGAGTAAGAGTATCTATTAATTTAGCTCTCCAATGAACTAGCATTGAAACTGACGTTCCCACAAACGATGAAACGGTGAAAAACGCAGTAACACAAGTGCCCACCAGACTTGGAGCTCTCACAGATTCTTCCTCAAGGCTCCAAATTCCCTTGCAAGAAACCGTGATCGTGTAACTTTTGTTTCAACTCCTATTTCCTCCCTTTCTTTCATTGCGAATAAAAAATAAAAACTATGATATAGCCCTAATCCACTGCTCAAAATTGTACCTATAATTCCCCACATGTCTCGGCTTGTAACACAGTACCTGTACTATAAATCTGTTACAACGACACTGGTTTGTATGTAACAAAGTTTTTCATATTCTTTGGATGACATTATAACCAAGTTCTACTGTATCTTCCTCTTAGTTCCAATGCAGTGAGTGAGTTGTCAGCGAAATGAGTGTAGTGCTGAAAGGTACTTGTGCAGGTGTGAACATATCATACTCGTGGGTTTTAGTTCGAACTCAAGGTTAAGGTATGTATTAACGTTTTGGAGGAAAATCTACATTTTTTGACCAACCTTTTTAAGATATTTATCAGACAACATATGAAAGTAGACTAACATAGCCATATATCAGAAACGTCAATTTCACTTTTTGATTCCTTAAAAAAAAATAATTAATTAAAAATTATTCTATTTCTTCAAAATGCCATATATTTTCTAAAAATTACTCAATTTTGAAATTTCTTTCACTGAGTTATTGCTGTTTATGCGTATAACGCTCTGTACTAGGATTTTGCAGCTAACATTATTACAAAGAAAATTTTAGTAAAAAAACGCCATTTCAAACGTTAATACATACCTTAAGATACAAATTAGATTTACTTTAAGTGTTATTTTAAGTGATCTTGCTTCATTTAATTTAGGATGCTCCCTGTTATTATTATTATTATTATTATTATTATTATTATTATTATTATTATTATTATTAATTATCATTAGTATTATTATTAATTGCATTTTTATTAATTGTGTTTATTATTGTCATTATCGAGTGTAATTAGTTACCACTGCCACCGGGTATATACCCATTTGCAATGTGAATACATACATACCTACATACATACAATCTTGTTTTTTTTTTTTTTTATTAATCGGATGGACAACTTTATTGGGAAACCAGAAGACTAACGGCAAATGTTTCAGATGTCTAGACCATTAGATTAAATAAATATATTTTTTATTAATTTCTTTAAAATGTATATTTTGACGACGTTGTTTCAATTTCGAGCGGAACAATTTTTGGAGCCAAAAACTCGCCACACAGCCGATTTTTCAAAACGAATAACAAAAGCACTTTATATTTTCACTTATTGTACCCCCAATCGAACCCAGCTGTAGTAGGATACGCTACCACTCGAGCAAAATTTCATTAAAGTAAAAGAATTCATCAATTCTCATTGTGTACATAGAATTAGCAATTCTGTGCGCACTGCATAGCAACAGATGAAAGCTTGCGCTCGTTCCCTATCGTATCAGATGTTTGAACTAATTTACACAGACGATGAATTGTTTGCAGTAACAAGGTTAACCTTTATCTCTCTCCAAACTCGAGTCTGACATAATCACCTCATATCTATCTTATGACGGAGTTCTGTACGAGTGTTGTTTGCATTTCTGTTCATTTCCAGTACAAGGGTCCTCAGTCTTTGTTCCTCTAGAATTCCCGTGGAGTGTTCGCGTTTAATTAATACTCAGCCGGTGTCGAAGACGACGACGCTTTCCTTTAAACTAAAGAGTTAGGATTTATATTGATTAGGCCTTCTCAAATGCGGCAAATATGTCTACCAGTGATACATCACTTACAAATAGCTTTTAGAGAACCCGGAAGTTCATTGCCGCCCTCACATAAGCCCGCCATCGGTCCTTATCCTGAGCAAGATTAATTCAGTCCCTAGCATCATATCCCACATCCTATCTACGTCTCGGCTTTTCCAAAGATCTTTTTCCCCTCAGGTCTCCCAACTAACACTCTATATATTTCTGGATTCACGTGCTGCATGCCCTGCCCATCTCAAACGTCTGGATTTAATGTTCCTAATTATGTCAGGTGAAGAATACAATGCGTGCAGTTCGGTGTTTGCAACTTTATCCATTCTCCTGTAACTTCATCCCTCTTAGCCCCAAATATTTTCCTAAGCACCTTACTCTCGAATACACTTAACCTCTGTTCCTCCCTCAAAGTGAGAGTCCAAGTTTCACAGCCATACAGAACAATCGGTAATACAGTATAACTGTTTTATAAATTGTAACTTCCAGTTTTTTTGATAGCAGACTAGATGACAAAAGCTTCTCTACGAATAATATCAGGCATTTCCAATATGTATTCTACGTTTAATTTCCTCCAGAATGTCATTTATATTTGTTATTGTTGCTCCAAAATATTTGAATTCGGCCACGTCTTCAGAGTTTAAATTTCCAATTTTTATATTTCCATTTCGTACTATGTTCTGATCACAAGACATAGGCATATACTTTGATCATGATTCGGAAAACTAATTAATAAATTATGAGTTTAAAAGTAAGAAAAAAATAGGTAAAAACCTAGAAATCCGGTGCCTATTTAGTTCAGTCACCCTTATAATCACCCCTTTTAAAGAACGTATTTTGAATCCTATATAGTCCAAAATCTTAGTGGGATTTAACTTATTTTACGTACCAATTTTTGTGTAATCTTACCTATATTTATCTGTTTTGTTAGATCCAATCAATCAGAAGGAGTATGCTCAGGGGCAGGTATTTATGGATATTAATTTTATCGTTTGTGTTTTTTAATATTGATATCTGCGGAGATTTTTGGAGATCGATTTGTACTTTTGGCGGAGATTAATGGAAATTTTGGAAAATACAGTTATTATTTTGGAATTGGAGTATTAACTCAGTATGAATATTACTTTCCAAATAATTAACATTAAAAGTTCGTTGGATTCTGGACAATATTTGTTGGATTGAAGCTGTATTTAATACACATTCATTAAAAACGAAAAAAAAAAAAAATTGCATCCCTCAAATTAACACTTTCAAATTATTAGCGAAATGTTGAATTCTTAGTCTTTTGAGTTCACTAATGTAATCAGAACACCTGGAATACCATCAATTGTAGCCTACTTGGATGTATAACAAATTCAAGTGAAAAAAAAATCCGAAAAAACTCAGAATGTGAAATTCGCCATAAAACGACGCAATAGTAAATAATTCGCGAATGTGTTCATATTTCGCTATTAGAACTCTATTTCGCGATTTGTCGCGATTGTTTTATCCACACACTTTGTCCTATTTTTCACGTGCGATATTATTTCTTCTCTAGTGTTAATATTATATTATATAATTCCATTGCCGCTAAAATTTAAATTTTAGTTCCTATTTTATTTTATTTATTTATTTTTCTATATTTCTCTTATATTAATATTGTATTATATAACTCCTGTAACTGTAATTTTAATTTTATTTCCTATTTTATTTTATTTTATATTCTCTTATAGGCCTATTAATATTATATCTGAACTGCGACCGAACACGAGCGCTGCTCATTCGGTCTCAAATTTTGTTAATACTACTGTATCTCCTTTTTTATATTGATTGTATTATTTTATTTCTATTTCTCTTGTTTGTAATTATATTCTTTATTCTGTGTATTTAAATTTAAATAAATAAATAAATAAATAAATAAATAAATAAATAAATAAATAAATAAAAATAAACATTATTAATCAGAATCACTTAATTCGTAAAGATTAGTAAAACTCTATTGTATATCTATTATGTCGTGATTTTCGCGATCTCCATAAGTACCCGGCCCTGAGTATGCTCATTGTCTCACATTATTAAACTACCCATATTATCGAGGGACTCTAGAAATGCTACCGATGTCTACACTTCGGTATGGCATAGTTGCGCCCCGCGGTCAATTGGGAGGCCTAGGTATGGCATAATTGCGCCCCGAAGAAATCAGGTATCAGCAGGGACATGGCATAGTTGCGCCCCGATGGGCATAGTACTCACGAAAGTGATTGTCATAAAATAAATAAATTACTTACAAATATTACAGTGATAGCTGCATTGAAATCAGGTAGGCTTAGCATACGATCAATTTTACTATGTAAAATAACACTTTTTATCGATCGCACACAATAAATGAATTGCATTTTTTGTTTGTACACCGATATCTTAACCCTACGGTACAGGGTTTCGAAAATCGAAACTTAGAACCATTGTGAATTATTAACTCTTTACCCTTTTCACTAAACTTAACATTCTTTTTAAATTAACCTCATTATACGCCACAGACGGTGTGAAAATCATTAATAAAATGTCAAAGACTGCTAAGCCCCCCTATTCCAACGGCTCACTCATTTGAATATGTCAGTTAATAAAGTACTGCCAACTTCATGGTGTTCATTTTAACGGTAGGTTATTGATAAACACTGCATAAACAGTAGAAAAACAGTTAATAAAGTACTGCCAACTATATGGTGTTCATTTTAACGGTAGGCTATTGATAATCACTGCATAAACAGTATACTCTATTTTATTTCAAGGAGTGCAGTTCGATGGCTCCTTTGAACACCCATTTACAGATTTATGACTTCCTACACAAACAACTCTGACAATTCCATCCTGTCCCCTCGTCCCAACATTGCACAGTTGTCACAATCCTGATGACCTTCGAAATTATGCAGTGAAACTGACGGGATTCTTGGAATTCGGAAAAGATGCGGCAACTCTGCCTCCACGTGGATTTGACGGGCACCTGTCAATTCTTGTGAACGAGGGCTGTGTATGTATGTATGTATGTATGTATGTATGTATGTATGTATGTATGTATGTATGTATGTATGTATGTATGTATGTATGTATGTATGTATGCATTTATTTATTCACACTGCAGTGGGAATATACCCGGTGGCAGTGGTAACTAATTACACTCAATAATGACAATAATAAACTCATTAATTGAAAATACAATTAATAATAATACTAATAATTAATACTAACAATAATGAATAACAACAACAACAACAACAGGGAATATACTGTGATTGGTTACTAAGAAGAGAAGACAAGATTTCCGTCACAGTAAGGAAGACATTTATTTATGACAACCAATTAGTAGGGGGCAGTAGAAGGTCTGTCGGCAAAGTCCTTTCTATGAAACTGCACTCCATGAAAAAAAAATAGAGTATAGAAAAACAGTTAATAAAATACTGCCAACTTCATGGTGTTCATTTTAACGGTATCGATAATGAATATTAAATCGAATAAGAAATCAATAAGGTTGGTTGATTACGAGGCTCGAGTTCCCGTAGTGTCTTTTTCTCTACCTATTTCATCGGGGCGCAACTATGACATGCCCTTTTCTCTACCTGATGGGAACGGGGCGCAACTATGCCCACAAAACAGGGACCCTTTTTTATCTGCTGCATTTTATCTGACCGTGGGGCGCAACTATGCCATGCCCTTTTCTCTATCTGAGGGGAACGGGGCGCAACTATGCCCACAAAACAGGGACCCTTTTTTATCTGCTGCATTTTATCTGACCGTGGGGCGCAACTATGCCATGCCCTTTTCTCTACCTGATGGGAACGGGGCGCAACTATGCCCACAAAACAGGGACCCTTTTTATCTGCTGCATTTTATCTGACCGTGGGGCGCAACTATGCCCTGCCCCTACACTTGACGTACTGCAGCTCACTCACCAGTGGGTTCCTTGTTGTGCTTGTACGTATCGCAGAGGACGAGGGTGTTGTTGCCGCCCGGCCTGAAGGGGTCCTTGTACTCCGCCACGGGGCACAGGAATGTGTCGGAATTCGTGCCCTCCGCCTGGTACGTGGAGCTGCCGTCGTAGTTCCAGATCGGGTAGTCTGGAAAAATAACATCATTATAATTAGGTCGGCGGGTCTCCAAGGTGACGCCCGCGCACATCCCCGCGTCACGTGATCGGCAGGCGCGCGTGCCAGCTCTTTAAATATCACGGGAAAACAGCTGATGAGGAAACAATGACACGACCTGCGTGCGAACTGCCCCCCCCTCCCTCACAGCGATGACACGCTGGGCTCTTCCTCTGTGTACAGCGGAACTTAAGACACTCCTGAAGCTAGATTAGTTAATTTCAGAGGATGTTGATACTGCAGTAATAATAGTACAACTTAAATGTCAGGCGGAACTTATATTCTCGAAGAAGAAAATCTGTACCACAGGCTTTCTTCTACGACAGGCTAAATAATAATTGAGTTCGCGGGAAAACGATGAATGTCACAGTTTTGTTAAGGTTGATGTCATTATCTAATTCAATGGATCACTACGAAATTTAATGTTGTTCTTATGAAAAATGGTAAAAAGGAGAATTATCACCACGAATACAGTAATCCTTTCCTTTATTTTCTATAGAAACAGCACTACATCTTGCAGTTATAGACCCAATTAGATCATTATCTAATCCTCAACAGAAATGTGACATTCATCGTTTTTCCCGCGAACTCTTCAATTTATTTATTTATTTATTGATATTTATGTGCTCGACAACAGCCATTGGCCAATAAATGTCCAGCACAGTGATACAATTAATACATTAAAATGAACAACTATGATACAAATTAAATACTTGTGTTAACAACAAAATAAATAACACAGATTACAATAATTAATTTACAAGAATTAAAACTATAAATTCGACCCTCACAAGTACTAACATTGTAACTCACTTTCTTACATTTTCCAGGAGATGAAAATGAAGTTTTAAAATGATCGTGTAAATTAGTGTATACAAATATGTAGAGTAACAATAAGATTTTACGTACAATTGAGGAGGTTTAGAGTTACAATGATAGTACTGGAAGAAAAAGAAACAATTTAAGACTATATTAACTAGGATAACTGAAAACCATAAAAAAAAATTGAGTTACAATGTTAGTACTTGGGAGGGTCGAATTATTAGGGAAAGGAGTTGATTCGTACTACCAATTTGTGTATAAGGATTATGCAAAAATATTAGGAAAGACATTGCCATATTCTAATACTTCTATACATTGAATGGATCGAAATCGCCTACATGTAAGTTAGCATGTTTAATACATCTGGAGACCGGCGAGGAAGATTTAGAATTTATAATATAAAAGAGTTTGTGATGTCTCATATCCTTCATTGGAATACGAAGGCTGACACCGTTTAAGAAAGATTGACAATTAATGTCACCTTTAAGGACCTTACATAAGAATAAATAATCGAGATCATGATGTCTCGCATACAGGCTTCGACATTTAAAGTGCTCGCATTTTTGATCATAGTTATACTCAGAATAAATAATAATAATAATAATAATAATAATAATAATAAATAAATAATAATAGACAGTAGGCTATAGAAGAATTGCACTACATTCACCTTACATTTGCTGTAAACTTCGGGAAAATCTTACCAGATAAATAACACTGAACAACAAGAATTTTGCTCCGACTTAAAACAATGTATCCCTTATGGCAGCCGTGGCGAAAATATGACTCACGAGCACATTGTGGCTCGCAATGATAGCTGTGCATTTCTCTTGCTTTCTACCTCCAACAACCCCACCCTCCCTCTCAATGGAGTCAAACTCCGTTCCATTTGTATTTGTCTCTGATCTGCGAGTGGCATATCGTCGTAATGTCTCTCTCTCTCTCTCTCTCTCTCTCTCTCTCTCTCTCTCGAATATATGTACAGTACATCTACAAAAACGATATTTTCAAGTAGGATGGGAAGACGCATTTTTTTGCTGCCAATATGATGAGAATATTAAATGTATGATTTGTTCACAAGTATTACGAGGAAAACGGTTGTATAACATAAAACGGCATTGTACTACATGTTACTGATGAAACATTAAAAGGTTAAGTGTTGTTGTTATTATTATTATTATTATTATTATTATTATTATTATCATCATCATCATCATCATCATCTTTGTACGTCGGTCCTTTTTCAGCAGATGTACGAATAATGCTGTTAGATCTTCAATTTAAACTCACATATTTACAATGCGATGTTAAATGAAAGCTATATGTAAGGACTTGACAAATGTTGAACTTTTCAAATCTTTGCCAAAAAATAAATATCCGAAGCTTCGTTCTTTCGCCTTCTCTTTTGAAGCCATGTTCGCTACAACTTACGTTTGTGACAAATTATTTTCAACAATTAAAATAGTAAAAACCAAATTTGGATCACGACTGGCCTTCGTGATTAACTACGACTGGCAGTAAGTGACATAATTTCTGATTTTGAAACTCTGTCGCAGAGACATTGTGAAAACAGTTAATTTTAGATTGTCATAATGTGTCCTATGTTCTCTTATTCATTTCTTTCTTCGTTACACGTACTAAATATTAGTTTGTAGCCTTGTACTGTATAAAACTGTATTTAAGTGCTTGACGTAAGGAAAATGGAAATACGTTAATAAGTCAGACAGTTGCTTCACTTCCCCTTCGGGTGTCCGCTTCCCTCCATAAGTGCTATGCACGTTGCAGGTTACACAGTGGTTCGGCGCACGATGACATTTTCGCCACGGCTGCCTTATGGTTTGGTGTGCGCTGAATCTGAAAATGCATCTCTTTTCTTCGTATCACGTAAGGTTTTCAAGATATACTATGATTTCACTTTTCGATAAGCGCTCCTCCAGGAAACATCTGGCGCTGGTTGGGTTGTAAACCAAAACAAAAGCTAATGCATTTTATGAGTTTATGATTTATTTCCGGTTTCTTATGTTTGTTGGCATGTTCTTTTGTAATTCTAATAAATAAATAGATATTGGTCCCTTCTGTTAAGTAAATTTCATAGAAGTTCAAAGTGAGGTCTATGCAATGAACGAACAGTGGTGAGGTTTTCAGTATTTAAAGGAAAAGTTTAACATTGTGAGTGAAGGCAAATTAAAAGAGGGCATTTTCATCGGTACACAAAGTTATGGCTGATCCTTTGTTTGAGGAAAAACTTTCCATTGCAGAAAGAATGGCATGACGCGCTTTTAATAAGTTTGCTCAAATTTTCTTTGAAATTCTAGGGCAGACAACTACATATAACTTGTGGAAACCATGTTAAGTGCATATGACCAGATGGAGTGTAATATACACTTTTTACATTCTCATTTGGATTTCCTTCCTCCTCACCTTGGAGCGGTAAGCGACGAGCATGGGGAAAGATTTCATTAAGAAATATCTGAAATGGAAAAACGATATAAAGGAAGATCATCATCCAGCAATGCTTGTAGACTATTGTTGGTTCCTTCTAAAATACAGTCCCGGGTCTAGTTATAAACAGAAGTCATCCAGAAAATTATTTTAAATGTAAGTTCAAATATCGGGATTTTTGTCATTATACGCATGAAATATATTTTTATTGTTCTGTTTTAAACTATGTAGCATCATTTTTGTATCCAGTACATATTTTTCAAGTATTAAAAGAAATTTTGAATTCCTAATGTGTTGTAATTTTATCAGTAGCAGCGAAAAATTAAAAAGAGATAAGTTTTGTAAAAAAAAATTTAATTCATTTTCTCCGGAAAATGATACGTGATGGGGCAATTTAGATTATAAATTCAGATTTAGGGCACACATATTAGTAATATTCACCTATTTTTATTTCGGAGCAAGACAAAAAGTAAAAATTTGTTGTTCACGCGGAATATGAAAAGCATAGAAAAACAGGAAGTGTTAATGTAATAAAACCTTTAAAAATCACCCGAACTTGTTTACCGCGAGTATCCAGGCAAAGGATAGTTTGAGGAACAGCAAGCCTCTCTGTACAGTAGATTTTAACAACGCTTCACTTCTTGATTTAATTCTCCATCCAATAAAAGGCAGTGCTAAAGAACTTCATGGCCAGATTTTGACCCAGCATACCTTTTACGCAATGGCAACAGCTATTCCACATTACGTACTATGCAGCTGTTATTTACTGTTGTGTGTTAATATCAAAGTTATTCTCCATATAAAAATGACATAATATATCAGTATTTGAACCAGAAATTAATGTTGTCCTTTTAATGACCCAAACTCTAAACATTTTTAAGAGATTAGATAACCATGACAACACAAACAGATAAGTGACCTCAACATAACGCATAGTCCCTTGCATTTCGGTTTAATTCAGTTTTCTTATGAAACGAGAACAGTTGAAGATCATAGGTGGCAAAGTTCAACAATCTACTCGATTTTGTTTAGTCGGCAAGGCAAAGTCTGCCAGCAGTTCAGCACATTCGCGTCTAGTTGGCACCCACTTGTATGTAGTTAAACACGAGTGTAATGGATAAATATCCTCTTTTTTTGCGGTAAAAAGAAATGGTCTGTCCCTCCGCAGAAAAAAAAAACTTTATTCGCACTCAGCTGTATTTAAAAACAAAGGGAAGTGGGTCTCCTGCTAAGAAAGAAGCTATTTAGAGATATTTTAAAAGAGAATCTCCCAGAAAATAAACGGAGTCGTGTAAACTACATAAGCTTATTTCTTCATTTCATTACATACTATGTTTTACACATTAGTTAAAAGTTTCTCCAACTGTAAGGCGAACATCAAGTAACCGCGTGCCAATTCTCCGACTCGTTGTTGAAATACCATCTCACCATCATCAATTTCACCGACGCTAAATAACCTCTGAACTGATACACTATCCTTATATACCGTAAACTGGGGTAAAGAGGATCACATGTGGTAAAGTGGATCATATGTGTATTGTTAGGTAAGTCAACGCCACATGGATCACACATGCAAAGAAAACTATTTTTAGTGACATTTATACAAGGTTTTCTTTGCATGTGTGATCCATGTGGCGCTGACTTATCTAAGCAATACACATATGATCCACTTTACCACATGTGATCCTCTTTACCCCAGTTTACGGTAACCGATTGAACAAAAATCACTTATTAGCGAACGTCGTAATAAATGGAGTTCTAAGAATAAATGCAGTGGGTTTGTTAAAAAATTTAAAATTACACAGGGTGTTTAGAAAATAAATACACAACTTCAACAAGATATAGGGGCAGAACTGTTAAGATATCGAAACTCACTTTACACGGTTTTGTAAGTCCATTCTTGAAGTTTCTTTTTCAACTACTTACTTTATGTACACCCTGCAAAACACACTAAATATATCAAGTAGAATTCTTGCCAAACGCGTAGTAATATATCTTCATCAAGACTGTCAACAGCTGTTCGCAAGCGATTTTTCACGCCCTCTAGATTTGTAGGACGAGGAAGAATGAAACCCGGTCTTTCACATGTTCTCTATAGTAATTACACGAGAGCTGTTTTATCTTATTTATAATTTCACGAGCTTGAAGGACGAGTGAAATTGTGCTAATAAGATAAAACCACGATTGCAATTTAATAAGATTATTCAACGAATAAAATTAAATACCTTGCAAAACCGAATTACAGTACTTACGTAAATGATAATAATTATAAAACATAGCAATAAAGCATTATGTTTCCTTGTAATAAAGTTAAAAAACAAACTGCTATCAATCACGGCATACTAAATACTATTGCCAACTATTCATAGCGGAAATACCAAACAATAATTCTTAACCTCAAAAGTAAGATAAGCTGAAGTGTTACATTAACAGAATAAAAACAGAAAGGTTTTTACAGACATTTAACTTATTTATTACTTGAAGTTACAATAATTGAAAACGCTTCCCTACAAAGCGTCTTATCAAGAAACATAACTGAGATTGGTTGATTTTAAGGCGATTCTGAAACGTCATTGGCTAATATCGCAAATTCATCCTCTAAATTGAATAGTCATAGGAAAGAAGTCCCAGGTGTTAGCTCGGGGCTTTTTAGTGGTCAAAGTGCTATTATTTTCAAGTCTTGCACGACCAAGCCATCGTTGTGGAATTAATAATTTTCCAGTGCCAATAGGGTGGTGCCCCATTCTGTTGTAAAATTAAATTTTAACTGTATTAATGCAGTTCATGCATCAGCCAATTGATGTCATGTTGAAAGGAAGGGACTATACACTTTTTCAGGTAATAGCGCGAAACACATTAATAGGCTATTTGAAGAATCCCGCACATACGCCATTGTATCTCAAGGATATTCAGTTTCTTATACTCGAACTTTTTTTATACATCTTCACTTATAGTATGTGCAACTTCGACTCGCAGCTAAAAATTAGTCACTCACTAAAATTATCTTCCCACAACGCTGGAGAATTTCTATACAGAAATCACGACATTTAATTTTGTCATTGTCAGAATGAGCTCGTAGTAGGCCTAACTGAAGTTTGTATGGATTCATTTTCAGCAGCCATACAATTTTCCGAATGGTCGTTGTGGAATTTATAGCTCCAACTTGCCCTTGTTAGTTTTTTTGGCCTGCGTTGCAAAGCATCACGAACACAATGTTTTTCATTTGACACACGCTGTCTTCCAGGACTTTCACCATTACAGACATACCGTTGTTTCGAATTTATTGTGTCAATCGTAGATGGACTGTCTAGTCGCTGGTAATTTTCTTAAACGAGTTCCAAAATGCCGCTGCAGTGGCAGTCATCTTACCGGAACTGCGACGTAATCGATAATCGATATACGGTATATCGATACAAACTTTCATTGTTGCCGAACGGAAATCTACTAGTATTTCTACATCTTCAATAGTCATGATTCTAAAACATGTTGAAGCTATCTGCTTCTTTTGTAATTGCGGTGTATGATTGTGTTAAGTGGGAAGGTTCTAAGAACGATGAAAGGAGTAAAACTGTTGTAATTTCTTTGGTTAGAAATTTTAAAATGCATTCGAAAGTACAAGATGATGTCAAATTTGCCAAAAATATTTATTTCAAATTATGAGAACGTCAACTGTGTTAATAGAAAGGGGAAGGCACTTATTTTAAACAAAATCGCTCCCTATTACAGAGGATAATTTTTTAATTTCTATTTCTGGGAGTCATTTTAAGAGGGTGGCTTAGCACACAGGAGTCTATATTATCTGCAGGCACAGTCATCTAGTTGGCCGTGATTCAGATTATGCTCGCTTTCTGGTTGCATTGTTGGCTGTTTGGCTGTCGTCCATATTTCTTGTGTCCGAAACTAAAGTTACAGCTGATGGAGTATTGAGGAAGAATACTAACGTGATAAAAATAACATCATTTCACTTCGCAATGTTTCTTTGCCATGTTGTACTTTAATTTGCTAGTGATGCCCGGTTTCCAGTAACCCAGAATAGTATATTGCGATATTAAGTGTGGTAAATGAGATCTACGAGAACGAGAAAAAGTTCCGAGCTTCTGTAGTACACTTAACACATATGTATTTCATACTATTTTTTGGACCATGGGTATTTCTGTGGACTGGATTGTATTTTATTTTAACTAAAATTTACTTGTTTTTATGGGTATTTATATGAATTTGATTATATTATAATGATAGAGATTAAAATATTAATCGCGTTATTGTTGTTGTGGCAATATGTTTGCAAATAAGTATTGCTGTTCGTGTCGCCATATCTTGAAAGTTAAGTAACTCGATTAAATTATTATGGAATAAGTTATGGATGACGTATTCAATGATGTAGAATCGAAGAGGCTTGGATGACTGGATGTGCCGAGGAATTACATTTAATAATTGTACAAAATGTAGTGTCATGATAAACATTTCAAAATAAATGTTTGTCCTGTGATGAATTTACTTATGGCACTAATACTTTTGGTCAGTATTTCAGCATTGAGATTTCTTTTGTTTCCATAGCAACTAGATTACATGTAGGAATGTCAACTTACGATGCATATAAACAATATGCGTAAGTACTAAAAAAATACAGTGGCAGACAAAAAATTTGGAACACTTGAATTTTACTTTTTAATAGGTCACCAGTATGTTTTCAACAGTGATTAATAAGATTATAATCTTACTATACAAAAAAAAAAAAAAAGAAAATGATCATGATTTCATAACACCAACAATTACTAACAGTAATACTCATTGTTGTCACATTCTGCATAAGCAAAATTTTGTTCAAATCTAGATTGTGATGTTACTTACTTACTGGCTCATTGCCGCCCTCACATAAGCCCGCCATTGGTCCCTATCCTGCGCAAGATTAATCCAGTTCTCTACCATCATATCCCACCCCCCCCCTCAAATCCATTTTAATATTACCTTCCCATCTACGTCTCGGCCTCCCTAAAGGTCTTTTTCCCTCCGGCCTCCCAACTAACACTCGATATGCATTTCTGGATTCGCCCATACGTGCTACATGCCCTGCCCATCTCAAACGTCTGGATTTAATGTTCCTAATTATGTCAGGTGAAGAATACAATGTGTGCAGTTCTGCGTTGTGTAACTTTCTCCATTCTCCTGTAACTTCATCCCTCTTAGCCCCAAATATTTTCCTAAGAACCTTAATCTCAAACACCCTTAATCTCTGTTCCTCTCTCAAAGTGAGAGTCCAAGTTTCACAACAATACAGAACATAATATAACTATTTTATAAATTCTAACTTTCAGATTTTTTGACAGCAGACTAGATGACAAAAGATTGTGATGTTATTGTTGGTAATTGTTGGTGGCATGAAGTCATCATTTTCGTTTTCAGTCTATGTTGCGTTTATAATCGCATAATTAAATTAATAATTTAAAACATGTTGGTGACATATTAAATATCAAATACAAAGTAAAATTCAAACGTCCCAATTTTTTTGTCCGTCAGTGTAGTTACATCGTGCAAAAAATTGTAGCTGAACTAGGTGCTGACAACAAATGTTTAGGTACATTTTCTTTTAATATATAGGCTGCTATGCTAAAGATATTGTATATGTCTACTGGAAATATAACTTTTTTTCTTACTATGTTCGACATAAAAATGGACAAATAAAATATGCAATATGTAAGAATACAAGAAATGTTTAATTGTAGCCTAACTGTAGTTCCAGGTCACAAAATTTGCAGCGCAAAAGCACCCCTTAATGAAATTCTCTAGCTCCGCCTGTGGTAGTGGTAATATTCAGTTGCTTCATTAAAGCTAGTTGCAACTGCAGCATCTGGCACCAATCGCGAATATCTTTACAACGAAGCAAGAGAGCTTTCTCCACGGTTCTGATGCCACAGCATTTCAATTACGCAACATTGTTATTAATTACATGTCGAGCGTGCAAGCGGTTTGTAGACTGGTTTACCCATACGCCCACCTTTCTTCGAGAACCTGCTCCTTTCCAGCGACATCTTGAAGAATTCTCTTCGTCCATTGTGGCTCATGCATACGCGCTCTCGACTATAAATCAGCTGATCTGGATTCCATTTCGGTAAAACGGAAATCTGGTTTTCTTTCGTAGAGAATTGGTTTGTGATCTTTAACTTGTATTCATCCTGTGTGGTCTCAAGTATAAGCTGGCTCCAAATCACAGAGTTCAACGTGTGTCCATATACAGGATTTTCATAATTTCAGTAGTGTATAAGAGGGGTTTTAAGAAAATAAAAGCTCAGCCACGTCAAACCTAGTAAGGTAGGTGTCCCTGATATGGCCATGCTAAGGTTTGAGAATTTTTCTAGCCGCCATTTTGAAAAAAAATGTAAACCACTTTTTTCTCATTCGTTCTCAGTCTAATGGACTTTCTTAAAACAATTTCCTTTCCCCATAAAAATAGCTTTAATTGTCCCAAATTCTAAAAGTCTACCTAGTGGCCATATCAGGAACATGTGCACATGATATGGCCACCCTTGTTTCATGTTCTACAAATAATGATTGTTTTCAGTTTGATAGCGCAGTTGTGCTAAAATTAAATAATTTTGGTGTAAAATGAATAAACATGACACTTAATAGGCCTAATCTTTCTTTACAATTCAAAATTGTAGTCAAAACAGGTATTTCCATAAAAAATTAAGTTGTTTTTCTTAAAATACAAAAATTTTGCGTAATCCCAGCTATAAGGCATGTAAATTTGTCAGGTGAAAAAATAAAAGTGAAATGAACTTGATATGGCCGTGGTGCATTTGATATGGCCATATCAGGAGCAGGCAAGCTTTCACGAAAATTGTTTGATTATGAACAACTCATAAAAGATACGCCATCAACTACAACACCAATCAACAGAGCATTAAAAACTGAATGGAGTACGATGGTTTTCATGAGATAAGTCTTTGAAAAACATGCATAAAACAAAGGAGACTTACCAGAGAAAAATAAGAAGAGGTCACATGAAAACCGCAAAACAGGCAACTGACGCCATATTGCTCAACCTGACTGGATGGAAAACGATCAAGTGACATACCAGGATGTCCTTTCACTGGATGCTGCTACAATTTAGCGGATTTTTTGGTTAACTAACTCACAATAGGGGGGTGGCTATAACAGGAACATGGCCATAACAGGAGCACCTATCGTATTTAGAAATATTTTTATGAAAACAAAAGTATTTTTGCGACTTGTGCGAGTTATGAGCGTGGCTAACGAGAAAGACAGGCTACGGCGTGACGTCACATTCTTAGTCAAACATGGCCAACATTGAACAAGTTTATATATAAATGCACGTTTAACATGAGTTTAATATAAAATTCCTTTGTTTTTTAGAACTTTGAACATGTATTTATATTAGACGATTGTCAAGATGGCCATGACTAGACTATGATAACCACGTGACTCCGATTCGTGCCGAAGCCTGTCTTTCTCGTTAGCCACGGCTATGAGGTTATGACGTCATTGAGAAAATTTTAAACGACGTAAAATATATAATATACAGAGTGAACCTAAGTAATGTAATTAATTTCAGGGGGTTATTATTCGAGAAATTTCAAACAAAAAAAATTTAGTACAGTTTTAAGGCTCATTCACAATGAAAATTAAACATAACCGTAACATAAACACAGAAGTTTGCGCTCAGGCTACCAAATGGGATCATTCACAATGATTCACATAAGCACTGACATAAACATTACCGTAAGACGTTAACATGAAAGTTTGCAAACTCCAAACTTTCATGCTTATGCTTACGTGATTTGCAAACAGAACACAATCGTGGAGCGCTGAAGTATACGACAGAATATGAGGAAATGGCGTCGTTGTTATGTTTCCATGGTTACCAAGTATCTTTGCGGTTATGTTTATGTTCCCATCGTGAATGCTCTTGATTTTACCGTAACATTTACATTTTTAAGTTAACGCTTACGTTATGTTTAATTTTCATTGTGAATGAGCCTTTACTCGTTTTTTCTTCCTTTTCGAGATGAAAACTGTTTTGTATGAAACATTTCATGGCAATTTTCGGAAAGCTATTGATTTAATTCTCAATATGCTCAGTCAATGTCGAATTAAGCAATCTCTACTGTATTAAGGATGATTATTAGGTACTATCTCTTACCTTTCGGCGACTTTGGCACGAAGTTGAGGGTGCGGTCTTTGGCCCTCACGTGTTCTCCGGTGCCATCGATCCAGATATACGTGGCCTGGATCTTATCTTCCGGTTGAGGTAGTCTGAAGAATTTTTCCAGAATTGTTTTGTCCAACTTTGCGTTGGGAGAATGTCCCAGCGAGTTCATGGTGAAGCCCTGAAAATAAATTAAAAGCTATAGTTTGCATTTAAACTCTGAAATCTTGTGAAGTGAAATGATGAGAGTTGGGGGTGCTGTAAGAAAGCGGGTGAAGGTCTTAGCCTTGAACCGATTGAAACAATTTTCGCACGGTTCACATTACACGTTGTTATGATAGCAGTCTAGTTTAAGACTTAAGCAGGCTTTACTACGCAACTCAACTAGTAAGTCCAAAGACATTTTTTCTGTAATCATTTACTACACTGTACAATTCATCACTGCCACACTGAGAAATTGTTTTGAACTACGTGCTTGGAAATAGAAGACAGGTCTGAACCTCACAAGTGATGCCATGAAGGTACCAGTTATGAGGCAACTAAGCCAGAAGATAACGGGCTAGGTTGGCTAGTTTGTTTTCCCCCTTCAATGCATACTTTGCCGACTAGCTACATATTACACTAATCAGATTTCAGATGTATACAAGCAATTGTTCTTCCTCTGAGTCCACACCTGTGGAGTAATGGTTAGCGCGTCTGGCCGAAAAACCAGGTCGCCCGGGTTCGAATCCCGGTCGGGGCAAGTTACCTGGTTGAGGTTTTTCCGGGGTTTTCCCTCAACCCAATATGAGCAAGTGCTGGGTAACTATCGGTGCTGGACCCCGGACTCACTTCACCGGCATTATCACCTTCATCTCATTCAGATGCTAAATAACCTGAGATGTTGATAAAGCGTCGTAAAATAACCTACTAATAAATAAATAAAACTTCCTCTGACACATACCGTCACATGAGATGTACTTCCTGACAATAGATCAGCCAGAACCTCAATCAGAGATACTGATCATTCTCAGAAACATTACACTAGAAATACCGTTTCATTATATTTCAGCAGGAATTTCCTTCCGTTACTTGCTTTCCTATACTTTTTTTGTGCAACGGCAGAAACCTTAACTTCCGTTATTCGCCCCGATTCTACAAACGTGGCTCATAGATGTCGCTAGTGAAGAGCGGCATAGACCACTTAGTTCGTCAGAGACTATCCAGAGTGCATCACGGAAGTGGGTCTACATTGCATTCACAATGAAAGATAAACACTTTTGAGATGCCACAAGGGAACTGGAGTACATGGAGAAAAATCCTACGTTGCCTGGACCAAGGGCTGCCCAATACAGGTTATAAATTTAGGGTGGAATAACCGGGATTCGAACCCGGGCTCTTCTAGTGTAGAAGCCAAACGCACTAGCACTGGATCACCGTGGCGGTAATAACGTAAAATATTATCAATGGGATTTTCAGTCGCATCAGAAACTTTCACATCGATCGGTAAAATAGACTAACATAGTACGCATGACATTGTGTTAAGCTCACAAATCTGTTTCTTGCAGACTTGTCTACTTTTAAGGTCGCATTTTGGCACGCCTTTAGAGCGTTGTGAACTGCAGTCATTACAAGGTCATTTGTGCAACATGAAAGTATTCAGATATAAATACAGACTGTATCCTGGCAACACCTCTGCTTCGTCAATAGAACTGTAGGGCCCATTATTATTGTATAAGTAACTGTAAAAGAGACTACTAAACGCTATTGTACAACAAACTATGTACAACAAAAACTATTTAGGCAATATTGAATTTTGACTAGGCCTATAGTAAGCTATAGGAACAGGATAAGTACAAGATCTCATCATAACAATTTACTCATTATACCCTATCACAAGATATCTTTATATTCTTCATCATATACAGTTTCAGTTGCTAGAAATTGGAACTCGCTACCGAGTGATGTAAGGGGTTGTTGGACAATAACTTCATTTAGGTCAAAATTACATAGATTCTTACTTAAAAAATTAATTGCTGATTAATATTTATTACATATTATGAAACTAACATCTGTCCATTCTTATTATTATCATTAATTTCTCTAAATAGATTTACAAAACCTCTAATGGCAATTACATTAATATTCTCATTATAGAAATATATTATTTATATATATATATATATATTTATTCTTTCCTCCCTGTAACATAGTTCTAGTATGCTTATATTGAATTAATTTCCATCATTTTACTAGCTATCTCAAATCTCAAATTAATTGTAATTGATTGAATTAAATTAGCTCATAAATTAAGTTACTACTTTACCTTATAGGTTTATCTAAATTTAAATAAATATGTAGTCTACTAGTTGTTAAAACTTAACTGAAGAATATTGCTGGAGAACCTTTTAAGTGTAGTGTAAATATTCTTAATTTAAATATGTATTGTATTGATTAAGGCTGGCTGAGTGGAAGAGATTGCCTTATGGCCTTAACTCTGCCAGCGAAAATAAAACATTATTATTATTATTATTATTATTATTATTATTATTATTATTATTATTATTATTAGTACAAAATCTCCTAAAAATTCTCGCAACAATATAGCCTAGTGGATTGCTGCTCATTATTATTATTATTATTATTATTATTATTATTATTATTATTATTATTATTATTACGGGTACAAAATCTCCTAAAAATTCTCGCAGCAATATAGTGGATTGCTGCTCATTATTATTATTATTATTATTATTATTATTATTATTATTATTATTATTATTATTATTTCAACTACTCCTATCCTAAAACGAAAGCAGTGACATCTCGATTTGAGGGCTTCCCCTTACGCAGGTATTGATTGATAACCGCAGAGATTTACCGTGATCACGTGCATCTCACGTGATGGACGGCAAGCGGACGCGGTACGTCATTTCCCGGCACGATAAACTCTCGCCGCAATCTTGGAGACCTTTGTGTTGGCAGTTGGTATCACAGCAACTCATCGACTCTTGTCCAGTGCTCGTAAACCACATTGTCGTTTACAAACAAATTGCACATATCAGTAATGTTTGTCGTGTTTACAGACAAGAAGAGTTCAAAGTCGCAAGAGGCGAAATGCTTTTATCCGTATCCTGCAAACAAGGGCTAGCAGGAAGCAGGGATGTCTCAGTGATAAAGAGCAAACTCGCAAGTAGCACAGTATGAATCGTATGATTACATTAACCAACTTTATACCATTTTGTAAACGTATCTATTGCGAATTACTGTATTGCCATAAACTGCGTACAGCAGAAGTATTCAGTCTATGGTACGGTTGTCTCAAGGGATTCGCACCCCACTGTGTATGTAACATTAGTAATATGCGTTACAAGAGCGGTATGTTGAAGTTTTCATGTTCGAGGAAAAGTTTGAAAAAGCGAAACGTAGTTGAGCTTTTTTAATTTCCGAGAATTGAAAGAAAACATACCGCTCGTGTATCGTACATTATTTTGTGCGAAGATCTTTTATTACATATCTGAAAGAGGAATGTCTAATTAGTTGCAATGAAATCTCCATCTTGGTTTCTGTTCAATGACGGCAAATTTGCAAAACAAAAATATCTATCTTCAACATTGTTGCTTTAAAATGTTTTCTGTGTTTACTATACTCCAGCAGGCGGTGATATACGTCTGTCTTCCCCCCCCCCAGTCTATGATGAGTCTGGAATCTTGTTGATTTTTTCACGGCTTCCTTAATGTTACTTGCATCACGAATGCAGTAACTTTAGTGGAGTTGTAGAATTTACTTAATTTTTGCAAATATTTAAAAACAATAATTAACAGTGCAATTTAGGTGAAATTGCAGTGGTAAGTTTCCAATTTATAATTATTACTGTATTGAACGTCTCTAAAAATAATATGTTAGAAGCCTATAGCAGTAAAATCAATATGTCACTTAAACGGTAAGAAGAGGGAAATTGTTGTGTGTGTTAGGTTGGGAATACTGAATGTGGAATTTTAGACTTTCCGCGGATTGGTTTTGTGCTGAAACCAAGCAAATACGCACGATCTCGCACAAATGTATTTTATTACTGTTGATCATTTTTTTAAATTTACATAATATTTTCTTTTACAATGTCAACTCTTGTTTTTCTTGCTTCAATAACATTTCACAAATTCATTAGTCCAATACTATTATTATTGAAACAATAACTATTTCACAATAATAATAATTAGGGCTGCCAATCCTTCCGTATTTCCCGGTTTCTCCCGTATTTGCCCCTAATTTTTAACATTCTCCCGGCTCCCGTATTATTCTTCTCTTCCATCATTTTTCTCTCTTATTTTTGGATAATGTAAAATTTTTTATTCTAAACATTTGATTTTGCCGTGAATGATGTTTGATTATAATACGATGAATTTTGTTGTTCAAGAGATGCACTAAAATATGCAGTCTTTATAGAACGTAATGCTAGCCAAGAATGGGTTTTGTTAATGTTATAAATTTAAAAAAAACTGGCTAGTTTTGTCCTAAGCATATCAAGTAGTAATGCTCATACAAAGAGGGTGCTTCATCTCATGAACAATAATTGGACAGATGTTTGAAACATGAACACGATACATCTAATCAAATCAGAGCTGAAAACTGCAGTCGACTTAAGCTATTACGCGAGAAAAATCTGTCTCAAAATACTCTTAATTTAAGCCTAGCTGCCGAAGTGTAGAATAAAGTTGTTTTTCAGTAACTGAACTGAATAATTTGTCTATTTTATATGTGAAATTTTGTCGATTCCTTAGCCTCCCGTATTTTCTTCAAAAAAAGTTGGCAACCCTAATAATAATAATAATAATAATAATAATAATAATAATAATAATAATAATAATAATAATAATAATAACCGAGGGAGTTGGCTTAGACGGTAGCGTTTGGGACTAGTATTCGTGAGGTCCCGGGTTCAAACTCCGTTGCCGGCTAGTCTGACTGGGGTTTTTCATGGTTTCCCTTAGTCACAAAGGCAAATGCCGGATGATTCATCAACGCTTCAATCACCAATATCATAAACATTAATAAAAGAAACCAGTTACATGAACACAAGCCACCTACAACACACAATAGAAACGAACTCATCAATCGTAAGTAAGACCTACTAGTAGGCCTATACCCACAGATCCTAACACGCGATATGACCACATTATAAGCGTGTATACACTACATAAACTTAAATAATAATAATAATAATAATAATAATAATAATAATAATAATAATATGTATTATTAAGAGCTTTAAACAGCTTTATTTCGCCATGAACGTAGATTTTGCTAATTAAGATTATCTATGAGTATGATATTACAAGATTAAAAGTCTAATTTACATGGAACCTAAAATTAAATTTTGTACGAAATAAGGGCTTTGAAATCGGTATTGTAAGAACAGCATATTTTCTAATGTGAGCTCTTTGCCCGCTTCTTTTTGGATATACAGTATCACAATATGCAGTAAACAAAAGGGTAACGAGGTGTGATTCCCTAAGACGTAGGGTAGAAGGATGCGTTACGATAAACAGAAATCAGACTGAGCATCTCATATGATGTTGAGCAAGTACTCGTATCTCGGAAGATATTACTTTTAGAACTCATGTTTATTACAGTTTTTTTTTTCTTGTTTTGATGAACACTACCACCTTTCAAAATATTTAATGCTTTCTTTTAACACACTGTATAGACTAGTTCGTATTATATTAATCACTGAATCACATACATTGCTTTATAAATTGGACGGAGTTATGCAATAAGAGACCAAGCGCCAAAAACCTGTTTCGAGATACTGGCCATTGAAATAAAACTGTTTTTTTTATAAAACATTTTATGCAAGAAGTATTATACAATTTATACTATTACAAAAAATAGCACAAAAATAAGAGCAAAAAGGCTAACCGATTTTTAATAAGAGACCAGCAATTGAATTAATATTTCAAAGCACAATAAATAAATTAATTTTATGCAATACACGAATTTTTGCTTATAAATAGCAGCAAAATTCAGGTATCGCATTCTTGATTTTTCCAGAGTTAAATTAGCCCGCCATCAACAGATTTGTGCACATATCTATTTTTTTTTTCAAATTGTCGGTTTTTCTATTATTGCGTAACTCTGTCCAATTGATAGGCTTATCTTCCGCTTACGGCTTAGGCCTACCAACAATGAAACGCAAAATATTTTAAAAAAATTAGTACGCTAGTATCTGCGGGCTTCTTTCGTACTGTGTTAACATATTTTACAGTTGTAGCTGTCAAAACAACCGACAGTGAAGTAATCTATTTTGATAGTATACTGCAGTACGATAGTTTAGACGGTTTTATATATTTTTATACCAAATCACAGTATCAAAGCATTAGATATTATTATTAAAATGAAATAAAGAACTTAATTCCCTCAAATTTCATAAACAAAGCTCAGACGTTTATAATGGCGTGATACAATATGTTCAGAATGAACTTGCGTGTTTGTTTTTAAAGAATTACGAGTAGTTCTCAGAATTCGATTGAGCCAAGTTGCTACTTCATTGTTCTTTTTCAACGGAGAGCGAGCAAAAATAGTTCATCCTAAATTAATTCAGTTCTTGGATTCGCTCTCCTTGACCTTGGCTACCTATGTTTTAGTCACTTGTTCTGAAATTCATAGGTATTAGAGATTCGTATTTCAGAAGACAGAGGTCACTCGTGTCACATATTTCAAGTACGATTATGTAACAGCTCGCTATCAATTTCTTCGTTACGAAACAGATATGGTATGGCCATGATTTAAAATTTCTTTCCTGGATTTCATTGTATACGTATATGATTATAAGGAGATCGTATATTAATTTCATAAAAATACATTTTGTAACTTTATACCAGATTTTGTATAAGTTTTAAAATCCTTTGTTTTGTATTAAGTTACCAGTAAAAAGTGCGATGAATTTTGAGTTCAAGATGTGCTTTAATTTCATGTAGGCTAATACGCAATCTATGAACTCAGCATGATAAAATGCAAACAAAAAATGTATTGCCTTACAAGTTGAATTTAAGCCTAAATAAAAAAAAAAGAGAAAGTCCGGCGCACTGAACCCAAGAGTCTGTCCTTAATAACATTAAATGAAAACTTTTACCATTCACGCAAACAGTATCGCTGTATTCCAAAGAGTTTGCTGTTTAGTATACTGCCCGAAGACAGGTTTGAACCTAAGTGACACCAATAAGACATCGCTAAGACTCGGATTTTGAGGACCTAAAAGTTAAAAATGACAGTGAGTATATATAATTACTTGTGTGTTAGAATATGTAAGGTAAGGGTCTGGTTTACACTTCTTTGGGATTCAAAGAGTCTTGCTCAACACATGGTACTGTATTTCAAATGAAAAGAACTGTTTTTAGTGTAAACCGCACCACAGATTTTGTTACCTATGGGGAGGGTACTGTAATCTTCCTTTTGTTTACGTTTATTGTCGAAAAATTGTGAATATATTTCAGAGTCAATTTCAGCAGGCGTAACAAAATACCTAGTGATAACGAGAATTCTACCTGAGATCGAGGGAATGTTTTCTTAGCTTGAACTATACTACATTGCAATACTAACTTTTAGGTCTTCAACTTTCGAGCCCTAGACATCACTCATGAGGCAACTAAGTCAGGAGATAATGGGATAGAATGGTCAATTCATTTCCCCCTCCATTGCATACATCGTTAACTAGTAACATATTGCACTAATCAGACTTCAAGTGTATACAAACAATTGTGTTTTCTCTAGAACGTAACGGCGAGATGTACTGCCTGATATGGAGTAGTCTGTAATTAATATTTACAATGTTGCCATATTCTCAATTTTAATTCATGCTTCTGGGAAAAGTGGCAGATTGGGAAGTCATGTAAACAGAGAAATGTTTCGATTTTCGCCAAAGAGTGTTGGAGTTAGTGTCCGCCTATATTCACTCTGTGTGTAATATTGATTAAAATATTTTCTTCGCGCAAAAACATATTCAAACAAATCAAATAACTCAACTATCTCTCGTAGGATATGTTACACATATCGTGCATGCAGTAAAAGTGATGCTGAGAAAGAAGTTCAAGTTAGTAGAATGTAACAGGCATCATGAAAAATAACGTTATCAAAAGGGGTAAGATTTATAGGGCTATCAGCTTATCACACGCTCTGTTTTGAAAGGAATATTGTCTTATTATAAGTTACAATGTTCCAGTCGTCTCATAGATTGAACCTCAGATATTGTTTCCCTCGATTTTTTTTTCAAATTAATTTTAAATGTTATTCAAATTACCCTATTACCGTAAAGCTTTTGGAGTTTAGAATATATCATTGGGTATAAAGGCATCTACTTAACGAACATCATCCCCCCCCACTCTTTTTAGTATGACTTAAAGCGATGAGCTACTGAAAAGTCTAATTTTGACAAATTATATATATTATATATATGTTATATATATATATATATATAAGTTTCGCGCTAAAAATGTACGGTTTCATGATGAGTACTTTCGTGAAAATTTTATGGCATAACAGTATATTAAGTCTACAAATGAATTTGGTAAAAGTTGTGTTAATGCAAGAGTTATGTCTATAAAAAATAAATTTTATTATCTCAAAAATTCAATATTCTACGCTTTTAATGACGAGTGTTAATTTTATTTCCCGGTGGTTAAAGATAAAATGATGAAACTTGGCATAGTTATTCATTAATATCGCTCTTGTGAAATGGAGCATTTCATTGGCTGTATTCAGCGTAGTTTTATTGCTAGAGAGTTATACGTTAAGCAATGTTATTTTTTATTAATGTTTGGACATTGAAGAAATTATATATATCGTCGGTTTCTTGGTAAAAGTGACAGTCATATTCCAAGGCTTTACCTTCAAAATAACTTATTACTAACATCTGAAGAAGTACAGTTATCTTTGGATGGATCATTAAACCTTTAAATGCCTTTTCCCAACAATTTTGCAAATGAATGTAGGGCATTACTAATGCTCAATATGCAGTGTTACCTTTAAGAAAAAAAAAATAGATTTAAAAAATAACATTCTTTTTAGAAATAGGATTTTCACAAAAAAAATACAAAAGAAAGAAAAGAAAAATGGATCATGTGAGTTATAGGATTAATTTTCAGCTTTTGTTCTTGTTTAATAAGCTTATTTCTTACGTCACGCATCACTGAAAACTCGCTATTTTATTGGAGAATACTTTTTTGGCTTGTTCGGAAGCTGGTCCATCTTTTGTAGAGCTACAGTCAATAAATTTTTCTGCCCTGCATTTGTAGGTGATTGAATACGTCAGTAGTTTCATCAATCGAAACCCATATTTCATTATCACTCACATGTTCTCTAATTTTGTTTACAGTTTATTCATAATGGAGGTAAATAGTTTTTAAATAGCGTGAATCATCCGGAATGTTTTATATTTTCAAGAAATTCTCGAAAATGTGGATTATTCAGTTTATTGAAAGGTATATTAGCACTCACAATCATCTCACACTTACAAAAAACAATTCTTCGACATCGTTCTTTACATCCGAATTTTGTTGGAATGACTCGTTTAAGAAATTGTATAGTACATGCTTGAGTATATTGGTTGCTGAAGTGTATGGGATTCTACGCCTAGTTATATTACTGTAATGACTTCATATCGTTAAAGAGAAACCGAAAACAATGCTCCAACCACTTGGTATACTTTTTATGCATATATTCACAGTGTTGTCATATCGTATTAATAATTCATTCAGCGTTTATGTGGCGAAGGGTAATTGTTTATATTAACAAATGAGCTGCATTCATGGTTTACTCTTTCCCTGCACTCGTCATTTGTTTACTATTTTTCCATGCGATAAGCGGCCGCTAGGTGAGCTGGGAGTAACTAGCGTGACTCATGTTCCGAAACAGCTGTTCGAGTCCTTGCACAGAATATCTTGCCGTTTTTTTAGAAGTTTTCCCAACAATAGGACTAATGTCAGATATATAGTGAATGTTCGGATTTCCCGCCAAAATTATCCTACATTTTACTATCAACGCTAGATAATACTGCAGTTGATACAATGTCATCAAATAATACATTTTAAAATAATGTAAGATATAATGCTAGATTTTTCACTATTGAGAACAATTATTAGTTATGAATTAATTGCCAAAGTCTGTCTAATTACTTGGTTTTGGATGGAATTTTTACAGCGTTTAGTTTAATCTATAGCACAGTCGAGTATATACAGTCGCGAAGCTCAATACGTAGTAAATATGCAAACATTAGATAGTTGCTCACCACTAGGATCGCTAATATCGCCTCATTACAGGCAATGCAAAATAGTAGCCTACCGTCACAGTCTATTGTTTCTAGTACCCTCAAAACTCAAGCTCCGTGACTGTATATAATAGACTGTGTTTATAGGAAGAACATCCTGAATATTTTAAAAGTGTTCATGATTACTCAAGTGCTGTAGCGGTTTACTGAAAATCTGCGTATGAAACCATAAGCAGTGACTTCAAAGTATGTGTGTTTGGACCATGGAGTCACCACTGAAATGGTAGCTTTAAATTGTAGCTATGTTTTGTTTTTATTGCTTGACAATAATAATATTGTTAACATTATGTGACTGTGGTCATATTATTATTTTGTAAATAAAAATTTTCTGATCATTCGATCCTTAAATTTAGTAAACATTATCATATCCTCAGTTTCTTTTTATTGTAAGATTATTATTATTATCTTATTATGTCTATTATATATTTATCTGCATTTACTTATTTATCCGTATTTATTATATTAATCTAGCCTGCCTCTTCAGCAAACTATAATGAACAATTATTTCTCTTATCATAGACCCAGAATCTTCATTTGCACACCGAAACAAAAATAAAATAATTTCTTTATAAATACAGTAGGCCATGCCAGCCAGTAAAATATAATATAATGCTAGTAAATTACGTACTTTTCATTAATAATCTATGTATTATCTTTATTTATTATTGTATACGTAAAATAATCCTAATGAATGCCACTAGAAGTTTTCATTCTTCCTACACTCGCAACTAAATTTTCTCGTAAATTTATTGGTAAAATGAAAACCTCTGATAACATTTAATAGTTTCTTTAAATGGTGAAAGGAAGGGCACATAAAGAGTTATATTCACTTCGATTGATAGACGGACAATATAATGTCGAAATATGCTTCGTCGGTATTGAGAATGACAGAAAAAATGCCATTATATCCAAATCTCTTCCATTACAGATATGTCTTATGAAAAGGTATGTTTTTAAGAAATTCAATAGTCACAGCACACGCGATACGTTTTATGCATTACTGCAAAGGCATTAGTATTTGATATAACACCAGATATATCCAGATTTTGATTACATAACACGTTACATTATTTACTTTTTTCGGAGACAGTCTTCGGATATGACGGAGAGATTACTGATCTAAGCTATCTAATGTTAGGGCCTACTAAATTTTTTAAAAACTTCAACATGCATTCCTAGATAACTACAGTAAATCCTTTACAACAAAATTTACAGTGTATATTTTAAATAATACACGATTTTACTCATTTGTATATCTCTGCCGGGGTGTTTCTAGAACTACCCACCGCTATGTATGACGGCATTTGGTCGCCATGGGAACACTGACTGGTGCCCTCATCAGAAAGTGAAGTCTTATATCAAATACGTCACTGTGAGTGTCCTAATTTCATGTTATCAATTATTGTCAGGTCACACGTGTAGTCTCCATTTCCGGCCATAGATTTGATTAGCAACAAGTTTAACTATTTTTACTTCAATGTTACTTTTGCCGTATAAAAACTGCTTCTTTTTGTTTCATCTAAGACTTTAAAAGGTGTTACACAAAGAGAAGTATGTTGTATATTTATAGAATTGTTAATATTCGAGAATATATGACCTAGTTTCATATCTGGCGGGCAGCAATTTCGTACTCATTAATAGCTCTTACATTTCATAGTCAATGTATTGATGTATGTGGTACACTATCATGACATACATCTGAAGTAAACAAATCAATGTGACAAATTCTACAGATTTATCTGGTATATTTATACAAGTACAAGTAGGCTACTTTTTTCTGTACTATTTATTTATGAGGGAGCAACATATTTCAACATAATTATTTTTAATTGGTTATTTTACGACGCTATATCAACTGCTGTGGTTATCTAGGGTTTGAGTGACATGCAGATGATAATGCCAGCGAAATGAGTCCAGGGTCCAGCGCCGAAAATTACCCAGCATTTGCTCTTAATGAGTTGAGGGAAAACCCCGAGAAAATCTCAACCAGAGAACTTGCCCCAACCAGGATTTGAACCTGGGCCCGCTCGTTTCACGGTCAGGCATGTGAACAGTTACTCCACAGGGATGGACAGAATTACGTTCCTTCCTAAAAATATGCGAAACAAATTTCTGATCTGATCGTGAAATAAGAGCCTGTCATGAGGGTTTTTTTTATATTATTTTTCTTTCAAAAGCGTCTTATTTTATGGGTTGTCAAAAACGAAAATTACTTAAAAATCACGATCTGAAACCTACTTAAACATTACAAATTCCAAATGTAAAAAATCGCAAAAATGAATAATTTCTACGAAAAAAAACACACACACAAAATAACTTAAGCCTACTTTTCACCAATGTAGGACTATTATACTTCTATTGCCACCGGCGTAGCTCAGTCGGCTAAGGCGCTTGCCTGCAGATCCGGAGTTGGTGATGGCGAAATGAGGAGGATTTTATTATATTCCGCGATGTTATAATAGGTTATGGAGGAAGGAGGAACAAGTGAAGTGCGCAATTTTTTATTTATTTCTTAATTTTTTTGTTAAGACATACCGTATTATTCGATATGTCTTTGTGAAATATACGAGATTCCGTAGGGTCGAGGATCAGTAATAAGTTAGGTTTAATTTGTTCAGATTTTTGGTACGTCTTTTTACTCAACCCTAAATTTTTACTATCACTTTTGAAACACCCTGTATAATCAAGCAAATCAATTTTCACTGAAAATATATTTCTTCTACAATTACTTCAAATAATAACATAGCATTATTCTGATTTCACAGATTTAGTTCTTCTAGCAGCAGTTAGCTATTATCTCAATACAGCGAAAATCAGATTTTATCATGAGTTAGGTTCTAGTGCTAATCATTTCAATCAACCAATCTGATTTCACCGCGAATATCGTTGACAATAGTAACTGTCAACTCATTATCTAGCAACAATGGTTTTAGTTCTATAATTGATTTAATTGTACTAATTACTTCCATCAATCAAATGCCATTCTGATTTTGTCGTGATTTAGAAGTCCTGTCACTTCAAATGATCAAGCAACTATGAATGAAGATTTTACAACAAATTTAGTTACTCTAATGTCTAACACTTAAAATAAGCAATCAATATTGTGAATTTACCATTAGTTTAATCGTTGGAATTGTTATCACTTTAATTAATCAAGCAATACTCGTTTTCACCGTAAATTTCTTTGTTCCATTGTCCATTACATTTAAGCAACGGTAATTTTGTTTTCAACGTCAAACTGGTTTAGTGTACCACAATTTTGTAAACGTAAATCTGTTTCGACCGTAAATTTGGTTGTTCTAGGGTCTATCACTTCACTGTAATTCTCATTTAATCGTAATTTTGGCTGTTCTAGTGCTCGAAACTGTAATTGTTTTACAGTAAATTTGGTTGTTCTAGTGTCCTTCACTTCTAAGAGACTTTAATTCTGTTTTCAGCGTAATTTTGGTTGTTCTACTACCTATCAATTCAAAGAAACTGTAATTCTGTTTTAATCGTAATTTTGGTCCTTCTACTGCCTAACACTAGACTGTAATTCCGTTTTCAGCGTAATTTTTGTTGTTCAAAGAGACTTAATTCTGTTTTCAGCGTAATTTGGTTCTTCTACTACCGATCTCTTCAAAGGGACTGTAATTCCGTTTCCATCGTAATTTTGGTGTTCTACTGCCTATCACATCAAAAAGACTATAATTCTGTTTTCACCGTAATTTTGGTTGTTTTACTGCCTATCACTTCAAATGCCTATCACTTCAAAGAGACTGAAATTCTGTTTTCACCGTAATTTTAGTTGTTCTACTACCTGTCACTTCAAAGAGACTGCAATTCTGGTTTTACCGTAATTTTGGTTGTTCTACTGCCTATCACTTCAAAGAGACTATAACTTTGTTTTCACGTAGTTTTAGTTGTTCTACTGCATATAACTTCAAAGAGACTGTAATTCTGTTTTCACCGTATTTTTGGTTGTTCTACTGCCTATCACTTGTAAGAGACTGCAATTCTGTTTTCACTGTAATTTTGGTTGTTCTACTGCCTGTTACTTCAAAGAGACTGCAATTCTTTTTTCACCGTAATTTTGGTTGTTCTACTGCCTATCACTTCAAAGAGACTGTAACTTTGGGTTCACCGTAATTTTTGTTGTTCTACCGCCTATCACTTGAAAGAGACTGCAATTCTGTTTTCACCATAATTTTGGTTGTTCTACTGCCTATCACTTGAAAGAGACTGCAATTCTGTTTTCACCGTAATTTTGGTTGTTCTACTGCCTATGACTTGAAAGAGACCGCAATTCTGTTTTCACCATAATTTTGGTTCTTCTACTGCCTATCACTTGAAAGAGACTGCAATTCTGTTTTCACTGTAATTTTGGTTGTTCTACTGCCTATCACTTCAAAGAGACTGCAATTCTGTTTTCACCGTAATTTTGGTTGTTTTACTACCCATCACTTCAAAGAGACTGTAATTCTGTTTTCACCGTAATTTTGGTTTTTCTATTACCTATCACTTCAAAGAGACTGCAATTCTGTTTTTACCGTAAATTTCGTTGTTCTAATGCCTGTCACTTTAAATGATCATACAACCTTTATTCTGATTTATTGTGAATTTAGTTGTACTTTTGCTACCACGTGAAGCAATCAAATTTTAATTCTGATTTCACTGTTAACTTACTGCATTCAGGAATTGACCAAAGGTACTGTTTGCCGCTGATTTCGATTACACAACACTCTAAAATATTTCTATCCTGCGGTTATTTCTAGGTCCTGCGGCCAATATGTTTTCATTACATCTAACGATTTTTCCGCGCCTGAACACTGCCTACATTTAGGTCAAGCGAATGCTTGGCCCGCCTTACGATGTAGAGTAATATTCAAGTCTACAATCGTGCTTTGTGGATGTGGGGCAAAGTGCGCACACGCGCCCCGCGTGTTTCTGATAAGATGGGATCAATAGCTGGGTGTGGCCTACCTCACAGCTGTCAGCAAGATGATCTTCACCAGTCCACGGCACACCACACTCTACTGAGGAGAGCCTCGCGCCTGCCGGTTATATCAACTGTCGGGCATGCGCACAACAGAAAGCGCAGTCGCCATCTTCGAGCTTTTCCTCAGACCGCACGCAACTCTCAAAATCGCAGCCTATTTCCCTCGACAAGGTGGACGATGTCGTTCAGGTCAACGGTCCCGCTTGCCTGTGTCACCCATTGTAATAATATATATATATATATATATATATATATATATATATATATATATAATTTGAACTGGTATTGGAAATTACGGGAAAACAGCTGAACGGATTTTAATAAATGACCCCTCATTTTGAAGCTTGGAAACCAAAGTTTTTCGGAAAAGTAGTAGTTTTCAGTGAAATGTCAATTTTCCTACATCATTTTCCTTTTTTTCCAAAATCCATCTGTTGTCAGTTTTGAGAACTAATTTTATTGAATTACGGCCGACTTGATTGAATTTCAGAACAAAACACACACTACAATAAACAATAGGCTATTACACGAAGGCCATGACCTGCAGGATTGCCGACATATTTAGAGCTCAAATTCAATTTGTTATTAAAAATAATTTACAGGTCTCATTCTGCAGTATAATTTTGTGAGTAGAGCTGTGTATTGGAATTAAAATCTACGAAACTTGAGGTGGTTTGATGACATTATTACCATTTTAGAAATTATATATTATTATGGTTAATGTCATGATGCGTCTATTTTTCATTAATTATACATAATATTAATGCTATATTGATGACATGAAAGTGAAACGTTTTGAGGTTATGTAAGTAAATGTAGAGAATATCTTAATTTAGATCTTCATTTCTATAATTTACTGAGTGGCGGCTATATATAACTACAAAACTTACGTAAGATAATAATATTGTTTTTAAAAATGAAATATTTTTATAGTTATTAATCAAGTGGGGTTGGGTCTTTTTCATATACTTAATGGCGGTGTAGTGTACTGTAGATATTGATATGTGTCATTGTCTTCAGTATTGGCTCGAGAGAGCGCAAAAATTACAGTTCCTAAGGAAAGATAAAAAGGTGTTACTTACTAATAAAATAAGAGGCCTAGAAAATTTTGTAGTCTCCAGATCATTTCAGCATGATCTCTTAGTAGGATGAAATGATTTTACGCTCTATATTTCAAGTTCTACATGCAGTAAAATGCTATTGTTCCAAGACTTAGCAAACCTGACATTTTTTTAAACTTTCGCCTACAATCCATAATGACCTGCAACAGCTATTGCTGTCGTCCTGACATTGATACTTGCGTTTCCGCGATGAAACTAAAAAACTGAAGGTGGATAGGTTCAAAAAAAGTATGTGGCCTAAAAAACCCATTCAGAGGGAGTATGTTTCATTATTATGGAAGCAAATAACTATCAAAATGTCAAGTATTCTTCATTGAAAATAAACCTGAAAATTTTTTATTTGAATGTCTAACGAACTTAGTTTGCAGCAGTATTTGCTGCACAAGCCACTAGTATATATATAATTTGAAATGGTAATGGAAATTACGGGAAAACGGCTGGACGGATTTTAATAAATGACCCCTCATTTTGAAGCTTGGGACTCAAAGTTTTTCGGAAAAATAAAATAGTTTTCAGTGAAATGTCAATTTTCAAACATAATTTTCCTATTTTCCAAAATCCATCTGTCGTCAGTTTTGACAACTAGCTAATAGCATTCACGGCCGACTTGATATTACCTTCGCTTTTTTGTAAAGGAGAAGCGAAGCGAGCATCAAGTCGGCCGTGTTGCATTTCAGAATAAAACAAAACACATACTACAGTAAACAATATTACACGAAGGTCATGATCTGCAAGAATGCTGACATATTTAGAGCTCAAATTGAATTGGTTATTAAAAACTTAACTTACTAAAAATAATTTACAGGTTCGATTCTGTGGTGTGTAATTTTCCGGGTACAGCTCTGTATTGGATATTAAAAACTACAAAACTTGAAGTGGTTTGATGACATTATTACCGTTAGAAATGAAATATTATTGCAGTTAATGCCATGATGTGACTATTTTTCATTAATTATACATATTAATGCTATATTGATGATATGAAAGTGAAACGTTTTGGGGTTATATAAGTAGATGTAGAGAATAACTTAAATTAGATTTTGATTTCTATATTTTACTGAGTGACGGCTATATAGTATGTATAGTATATGTTACTGATATACGTAAGATAATAATATTATTAAAAATCAAATATATTTATAATTATTAATCAAGTGGGGTTGGGTCTTTTTCATATATTTTATGGCGGTGTGGTGTAGATATTTATATGCGTGGTTTTCTTCAGCATTAGCTCGAGAGAGAGTATCTTTCATTGTTATGGAAGCAAATAACTTTTCTTCATTGAAAATAAATCTGAAAAATGTTTATTTGAACGTCTAATTAACTTAATTTGCATTTGCTGCACAAGCCACTAGTATATATATAATTTGAACTGGTAATGGAAATTACGGGAAAACAGCTGAACGGATTTTAATAAATGACCCCTCATTTTGAAGCTTGGAACCCAAAGTTTTTCAGAAAAATAATAGTTTTCAGTGAAATGTCAATTTTCCTACATAATTTTCCTATTTTCTAAAATCCATCTGTCGTCAGTTTTGAGAACTAATGCCTTTCAGAATAAAACAAAACACACACTACAATAAACAATATTATACGAAGGTCATGACCTGCAGGATTGCTCATATTTAGAACTCAGATTCTGACATCATAATCTCAATATATCGATCTTCATATGTGTATTTTTTTTAGAACATCTCAAGACTTACTAAAAATAATTTACAGGTCTGATTCTCTGATGTATAATTTTCTGAGGGCACCTGTGTATTGGATTTTAAAAACTACAAAACTTAAGAAAGTTTGATGACATTATTACCATTAAAATTAAATATTATTGCAGTTTCTGCCATGATATATTTGTCACTAATAATACACATTAATGCTATTGATATATTGATGACTAGCCATACCCGTGCGCTCCGCTGCACCCGTTAGAAATAAATATAAAGTAATTACATAATTAAAATAGGACGTTTGATCCGGGGAACATTCGTGTTTGATAGAAGGATAAATCGTTTAATATGTTACTTAATTTAAATTGCATTCAAGTAATTAAAATGCGATCATTTTAGTCCAGAGACACTCATTTGGTGCAGTGACAATTCCTTTAACCTGTTTCTTAATTTTTATTACATGCAACCATAGTTTAATGAAGATTGACATCATTTAGATTTAATGTGTATATTTTATTTTACTTGTTATAGGTTTCCATTGAATTATGGTAATAACTTAATTTTAACCCTTGTTTTCTACGTATTCAGTAAATGGCGCTTGGCCCACTATGATTGTGAACCCTTCAAATAACTTAAATTATATTATATTATATTATATTATATTATATTATATTATATTATATTATATTATATTATATTATATTATATTATATTACAGCAGAAGTTACTGTAATAACATTATAGCATTATTTCCATCTAGGGAAACTAAAATTTCTAATGGTGAAATAATAATTAATTATACAAATCGGTTAATTTAGCTTCCGATATTACTTCATACAAACACAGAAACATTCTCTGTAGGCTATCTTTCATAGCTTTCGATTGTTGCTGTCCAAGGCCCCTTATAGACGAAGTCATTTGTTTTTTAATTCATTACACTGCCTTAGATGGCAGTTATTTTAATTTTAAAACTCATTTATCTCATTAAATATCAGTTCTATCAAAAATTTTCATGGAATAAAACTTATCGCAAATTATTTTCAAAGAAACGTTTGTTATGTAACATTTTTCACAAAAATCAATAATAAGCGAGATATTTCGATTTATTTAATTCAGGCTCCCTTACAACCCCCCTTTTAAATAATGTATTTTGAATGCCATATAGCCTAAAATCTAAGTTACAACGAACTTAATTTATATTCCAATTTTCATCTAAATCCGTTCATCCATTATCGCGTGAAAAGGTAACAAACATACAGACAGACAGACAGACATACATACAAACAAAAATTAAAAAAAAGCGATTTTCGGTTTCAGGGTGGTTAATTATATATGTTAGGACCAATCATTTTTGGAAAATCGAAAATTACCAGAAAAATTTCGGCTATAGATTTATTATTATTAGTATAGATATGAAAGTGAAACCTTTTGGGATTGTGTAAGTAGACGTACAGAATATCTTAAATTAGATATTTATATCTGTAATTTACAGAGTTACAGCTACAGTATATTATATATGTTACTGAAAACTACACAGTTTACGTAAGATAATATTGCTATTAAAAATGTAATACTTTTACAGTTATTAATCAAATGGTGTGGATCTTTTCATATATTTAATGGCGGGGCGGTGTATATACTTATATGTGTGATTCTCTAATTTTTTCTAGAATGCAGTGCAGTAATATGGAAGAGGAATTAGTAAATTGAGTCATGCTTCTTATTTTAGCTGCATCTTTAAACTACATCTAAATTAATTTCATATTCCTTTGGATTAATCGATTATATCTGTAATCGCTGTCAATCATATCATTTTGGTGTACGGAGAACTCAAAGAACTGAAGATGGATCTGTTCAAGAAAAAAAAAAAAAACATGGAGAGGGAAACTTTTTAAAAGATATATTTTTGACAGGGTTACACTTCATTCAGTTATTATGTTGCTTTAAATGTTGCATCTCAATATTATGGAAGCAAATAACTTTCAAAATGTCGGGTAATCTTTCTGAAAAATAAATCTGAAAAACTTTTATTTGAGCTTCTAATTAACTACGTTTGCAGTATTTGCTGCACAAGCCACTAGTAGGCCTCACTTACTTACTTACTGGCTTTTAAAGAACCCGGAGGTTCATCGCCGCCCTCACATAAGCCCGCCATCTGTCCCTATCCTGTGCAGGATTAATCCAGTCTCTATCATCATATCCCACCTCCCTCAAATCCATTTTAATATTATCCTCCCATCTACGTCTCGGCCTCCCCAAAGGTCTTTTTCCCTCCGGTCTCCCAACTAACACTCGATATGTATTTCTGGATTCGCCCATACGTGCTACATGCCCTGCCCATTTCAAACGTCTGGATTTAATGTTCCTAATTATGTCAGGTGAAGAATACAATGCGTGCAGTTCTGCGTTGTGTAACTTTCTCCATTCTCCTGTAACTTCATCCCTCTTAGCCCCAAATATTTTCCTAAGCACCTTATTCTCAAACACCCTTAAAATATGTTCCTCTCTCAGAGTGCGAGTCCAAGTTTCACAACCATACAGAACAACCGGTAATATAACTGTTTTATAAATTCTAACTTTCAGATTTTTTGACAGCAGACTGGATGATAAAAGCTTCTCAACCGAATAATAACACGCATTTCCCATATTTATTCTGCGTTTAATTTCCTCCTGAGTGTCATTTATATTTGTTACTGTTGCTCCAAGATATTTGAATTTTTCCACCCCTTCGAAGGATAAATCTCCAATTTTTATATTTCCATTTCGTACAATATTCTGGTCACGAGACATAATCATACATTTTGTCTTTTCGGGATTTACTTCCAAACCTATATCTTTAATTACTTGCTTCCAGTAAAATTCCCGTGTTTTCCCTAATCGTTTGTGGATTTTCTCCTAACATATTCACGTCATCCGCATAGACAAGAAGCTGATGTAACCCGTTCAACTAGTAGGCCTATATTATAAAAATACTGTTATGCTTTATATACATATTTGTACCTCTGATTGAAGTTCTGGCTCATGTGTATATCCATTATCAGGCAGTACATATCACTTGACTGTATGTGTCGGAGGAAGAACAATTTTTTGCATGCATCTGAAGTCTGATTAGTGGAATATGTAGCTAATCGGCGATATATGCATCGGAGGGGGAAAGGAACTGGCCATCCTACCCCATTATTTCCTGGCCTAGTTGCCTCATAAGTGATGCCTTACCGGTGATACTTGTGAGGTTCAGACCTGTCTTCGGACAGTTGACTAAACAACAACATAAGCCTACATATTTGGTTAACTAAATTTTCTCATCAGAAGTAATTGCTAAATTACTATAATTTGGTTTAAGAGACCATGACTTGCTTTCAGTCATTTGGTGACTCATTTATTTGTAGGATTCAGTTAATAAAACCATTTGTTGAAATACTTTCAATTACGATAGGTATAAATCAACCAAATGATACAGGGTTCGATCCCAAGTGGTGACGGGAATTTTCTCGTTGCCAACCTTCCAGAACGGCCCCGAGGTTCACTCAGCCTCCTATAAAATTGAGTACCGGATCTTTCCCGGGAGTAAAAGGCGGTCAGAGCGTGGTGCCGACCACACCACCTCATTCTAGTGCCGAGGTCATGGAAAGCATGGGGCCCTACCTCCATGCCCCCCAAATGCCTTCATGGCGTGTGACGGGGATACCTTTTTAAGTCAACCAAATCAGAGAACTCCCTGCGTGAATTTGTACACCAAGTAGGCTATACAAAACATATTTTTAACATATAATTTGAATGTATATTTATGGCGTTTCTCAATTTTTTTAAACCAATGCCACCAGGTTGTCTTTTCGACATTTCTGGTCTTCTCTCCTGGCCGTGGCTTAGTTGTAACCCACTTCTGAAGTTGGGGCGCCTGGAAGGCGGAGTTACATTACCCCGATGATGTGATAGGATGATTATGATAATGTGGTGCCAGGAGAGGTCTTAAATCTAAACTACAAAAGCGAAAACATATTCTACAAACAAAATAATTAAGATTGACTTCAACGATACAAGCTTTCAATTGTTTCATTTCATTACCTTAAATCTATGGCCGGGAGGAAAAAAGTCTTAAGTCAATTTTTTGTGAAAATGAGATTTTTATATATTCTGAAAGCGGAAACAATTCTCTACAATCTGGTAAAACGGTTAAAGTCAAATAAGACTCCTGACTGGATTTATAGAGCGTTACCAAATGTCCTAAGTACTTTTTGAGTCGAGCACACACAGAATAACGGACTTAAGAATATTTAATACTTTATTCCTTATAAACATCATATGTTTACTTTCCATGTTTCCCTATTAAAAAGGTCTAACTTGTTTTTTATTTTTACTATCTGACCTTTCAAGGCTTGCCTATAGACACGGAATAACACACAATTTACAATAATGGTTGTACAGGAATGGACACATAAAAATATATATAGATAAAAATTTAATATAAAAATACAGATTTTCAATCACAAATATATAATTAAACAATTATGTGGAGTGTTTATCGTATAAGTGATTTTTTAAGTTGGCAACTGAGTATTTAATTATGTTTTGGACAATTTCGTCTTGAATATCTTTACCTAATTTATATTTTCCTTTTCACGTCACAAAAAATTTAAGGACTGTTCCTCGGGACCCCAACAGCAGGCCTGTCACTGTGCTACTCTGGACATTGTATTTGTTACGGAAGTAAGGTATTGTTGACTCGTATATTTGTATTTTAGCTATTTTATCACATACTGGTGCCCTTTCCTTTTAAAACTGTAAGCACTAGGTAAACAGTCCTATAATATTGTTTAAGACCTATTTTGCATTCCTAATAATTTACATTTCTCATTTATTTTGACATGAAAAAGGTCTTATGTTTAAATAGTCCCTTCTACTCAGTTTGGGTGCTAGTCTTGAAAGGGCTTAAGTGCGGCTTTTTTTTTTTTTGAAATAATCAAGAACGTTGTTAAATGAGCAACATTATCTATTTTAGAAGAAATATAAACAAATAATATCCAGGAAATACCTCTTAATTAAAAAAAACTCCATAATTGACACCAATTTCAATCTTTCTACTCCTCTCCTGAAAAGTATAAAATTTTTACTTAAGACCTTTTGCCTCCCGGCCACAGAAATATCATTTTTTCGGTCTTTGAGTATCAAAATAATGCCATAGTTAGGATTACCAGACGTCCGGGTTTACCCGCACATGGCTTAGTTTTTCATGCGTCAGTATACGTTAGAGGGGATTTTACTAAATCGTCGGATTATGGTTTTAAAGAGCGTTATGCATTTTAAAAACCATTCATACATTTCAAAAGCAATTATTATCAATACAAGAATAAAGGTCATAATTTTTATGGGTGGAGAAATTGATGTCACTGAAACGAAACAAATATAACATCGAGGTACACAACGATCTCTGGTGTCGAACCTCGAAGTATAGATGAATATATACCCTGTGGTGGCTGAGTGATCACACCCTTTAGCCTAACAAGCGGGCGGCCCGGGTTCGAGATCCGGTCAGTGTCTGCGATTTTTTTTATTGAAAAATTCATAGTGACTCCTGTGGCGCACAAGATCGGAGTTGGGGTTTTCTCGGGGTTTTCCCATTTTCACCCATATTAGGCATCTACATCATTCAGTCACCATTTCATTCCATAACATTCTCCGATCACCGGCTGGCGACGCACGGAGGGGGCTGGCCTAGGGACGAGAAGGGTTGCCTGCTCGAAACGTGGGTACGCAGCGAACCTTAGTGTAGTCAGCCGGTGTGGGTTTGGGAGTGCGCCCTAGGTTGAGGGTTATTGCCATAGTTCCCCACTCCCAAAATTCCATTCCATATACGAATATACTCGATCAGATAGGTATTGGAGAATAAGTGTACTGATTTTACTCACTAGTTCTTAAGATTGATGATAAGAATTCTGTATCGCGTGAGTTGGCTCAGACAATAGCGTTTGAGACTCTTATTTGGGAGGTCCCGGGTTCAAGTCCTGTGGCCGACAAATCTGACTGGGATTTTTCATGGTTTCCCTCAGCCATAAAGACAAATGCCGGATTGAAAATTTATTTGCCATGATTCATCACTCCTCAATCATTAATATGATAAACATTAATGAAAAACTATAATCAGTTACATGAACACAAGCCATCTACAACACACAATAGAAACAGGAACTCAACAATAGTGAAAACGGCTTACCGGTATACTCGAAGATTCTGAACACTGTTATGACAAGCATCTTTGGATTTCAAAAGTGACGCAATAGGACACGAATGAACAACAAATGAATATCGGCTGCTAGACTGATGTGAGGCATTGCTTTTATTGTTGTCAAAATTTGCAATAAATATGAACTAATATGAACCAGAAAGAAATCAGGAACAGGAGTTTCAGTGAGAAAGATAAATACGAACAGATGCATTATAGGGCCAATCTCCTTATTGGTTGAATGGTATGAATGTTACTATCGATATGTGTTGTTGTTATAATCGACATAAAATATGTTGCCAACTTCTAAAATTTCCCAATTTCTCTTGTCAAATTTGGTGTTCCCGTTCTTCTTTCTCTTGAAACATATTTCACATATTACTGTAATTCTCTTGGTGTCAGGTTTTCTGAGAGTGAATGATGATGATATGATAGTAAGTACTGCCTTTACTACTATTGGTACTACAGACGTGGACAACTAACACTCTATATGCATTTCTGGATTCGCCCATACGTGCTACGCCCTGCCCATCTCAAACGTCTGGATTTAATGTTCCTAATTATGCTAGATGAAGAATACAATGCGTGCAGTTCTGTGTTGTGTAACTTTCTCCATTCTCCTGTAACTTCAACCCTCTTAGCCCCAAATATTTTTCTAAATACCTTATTCTCGAACACCCTTAACCTTTGTTTCTTTCTCAAAGTGGGAGTCCAAGTTTCACAACCATAAGACAAAAACTACTACAAGTGAGTGGTTCAGTGCCAGAGTCGCCTAAACCACAAATTTTTTAGCCGCAGATTTCTGCATAAAATGACTGTAAATTATCATCCATACTAATAATAAATCTGTAGCCGAAATTTTTCTGGTAATTTTCGATTTTCCAAAAATAATTGGTCCTAACATATATAATTAACCGCCCTGAATCCGAAAATCGCTTTTTTGAAATTTTTGTTTGTATGTCTATCTGGATGTTTGTTACCTTTCACGCGATAATGGCTGAACCGATTTATATGAAAATTGGAATATAAATTAAGTTCGTTGTAACTAAGAATTTAGGCTATATGGCATTCTAAATATTTTATTTAAAAGGGGGGTTATAAGGGGGCCTGAAATAAATCGGAATATCTCGCTTATTATTGATTTTAATGAAAAATGTTACATAACAAAAGTTTCTTTAAAAGGAATTTCTGATAAGTTTTATTCTATACAAAATTTTGATAGGACTGATATTTAATGAGATAAATGAGTTTAAAAATTACAATAACGACATCTAAGGCGGTGTAATGAAATAAAAAACAAATGACTTCATCTATAAGGGGCCTTGGACAACAACAATCGAAAACTATGAAACATACGGTAGCCTAAAGAGAATTTCTTTGTTTGTATGAAGTAATATCGGAAGCTAAATTAACCGATTTGTATAATTAATTATTAATTCACCATTGGAAAGTGTAGTTTCTCTAGATGGACATAATGCTATGATGTTATTACAGTAATTTCTGACTGAATCGAGGACAGATAAGATTAAAATAGCTTCTTATGCACAGAAAACTTGATAGGCATTTGTTTCCTGTATTTCCTAAAATAATTTTTATGACCAAATGAGTGGTCTCTGGATCAAAATGATCGCATTTTAATTTGTTTAATACAATTTAAATTAAGTAACATAATAAACGATTTATCCTTCTATCAATCACGAATGTTCCCCTGATCAAATGTCCTATTTTAATTATGTAATTACTTTATATTTATTTCTGACAGGTGCAGCGGAGCGCACGGGTACGGCTAGTTTATACTCTGTGTGTGACAAAGTATATGTACTGATACATAATTAGATTATAGTAAATGAGAAATAATTTCCAATTGAGAGCATATAGTTTTAATTTTATTTTATTTTAGTAGGTTATTTTACGACGCTTTATCAACATCTTAGGTTATTTAGCGTCTGAATGAGATGAAGGTGATAATGCCGGTGAAATGAGTCCGTGGTCCAACACCGAACGTTACCCAGCATTTGCTCATCATATAGTTTTAAAAAAGGAGGCCTGAGTTTAGACTGCAATAACTTTTTTGAGTGTAATTGTGGCTTAGGCAACTCTGGTACTGAGCCACTCAACTAATAATAATAATAATAATAATAATAATAATAATAATAATAATAATAATAATAATAGTGAATACCTAATGAAATTAATTTTTATTTCTATAAATCATCCTTGTGTTACATCATCTGGAAACTCACCTTTGATATATCATGAAGCCAACTTTGGAACAAAAAATATACAAATGCTGTTTCGTCAGATAGATGGCTGACTGCAGTGTGGGACCATGTCTTGCCAGCTATGATGAAATGAATAGTTCAGAGTAATTTAGGCTACATATGTACCACTAAAATAGAACACCTCTATTAAAATAAAAGTGGTATATGTTATCAACAGTACTCTCACTAGAGGTTTTGATTTATCTAGAGAAAATCGAAACTCGAGTGGGATTTAATTGACTATTACACGATTAGAAGAAAGTATATAAAGATTAGAAGAAATAAAGTAGCCTACTCTGATACAATAAAATATTAATTGACTTATTAAGATTCTATTTCACTAAAACGTTTGAACGGAGCCGCCATTTTTAGTTGACTGTCTATGCGGTAAACAAATGACGATCGCAAATCATGTTTTATAGTACCGTTAAGAATTTGCAGTTTGAAATGTTGGCAAACAAAGAAATAGATGCTAGGGAAGTGGTAAAAACAAACAAATGCTAGGGGAAGTGATAAAAACAAACAAATGCTAGGGAAGTGATAAATTATAGCGATAAACAACCATGACTGGTTGAAACACGTCCTTTCGTACCGTTTTATTGGTGAAAAGTAATGTGACGCAGTAAAAGTGTAATAGTAATTATAATCGTTATATTATACGATTAAAGCTAGAACTATTGATGCCTGTTTATGAGAAATTGGACGATTATGGTTGTGTTATTTTTATTTTTTGACGGTGATGATTGTTATAAGCCCTATGCCCGTAATATTGGAGACATATTAATAATTTTGGTAGGGTGTGTTTTAGTATCTATTAACAGTAAGTGGCTAAAATTTTAATTCACTGTGTGCTATAATAAGTGAATAGAGTGTATCAAATCACAGGCATGTAGTGATTTTATAAAAAAAATATGTTTAAATTCAAAAATTATTTTAAGGGAAAAATATTTACTATAGAATAACAATATTCTTTATGTATTTTAAAGCTTAATGCATAGGGTGACCAGACGTCCTCTTTTGTCCGGACATGCTCTCCTTTTTAGACCTTTGTCCGGAGTCCGGCGGATTTTTTAAAACTCAAGAATTGTCCTCCTTTTCGTAACTTGTATGCCTGATATTTTGAAACTATCTGATCTGACGCTTTTTCCAAGTAATTTTCCTGTAGGTGGCAGCAGCATCGACGGAATATACTCTTTGCCAACGATCATAACTCTATTTGCTCATGAAGTAATATTAAATTCACATTTTGTGCGGTCTTTTTATGTATTTTGATAATAATAATTATAGTTCCCTTGGCTGTCATGTAGTTAACTGTAAAATAATTTTATGCTCGACCATGCCGAAATGTAGTAATTATACACCTGGTAGCAACCCTTTAATGGACCTCATTAAAGTACACCTATTCATTAAAGTTCAGGTTTTCCACCAATCAGAAAGCACCATTGTAGCAATATGAAAGAGCAAGTATCGATTATTCTCGGATATGCAATCGAAAGACAACTAGCGAAACGTCACGGAGGCTGGAAATCCAATACTGTCGCAGAAGGTTATGTTCTGTTACTATAATAATTAGAGTTAATTGTAAATAATATTCAAATAAATTCAATTTGTCATCTCGTTTTTCAATGTCTAAATCAATTTCCAGGTTATATCAATATTAATGTTCATTTTACTCTCTAGATTATATCAAGGTCAATGATATTTGTTCCTCGGAAAAAATCAATACTTTCGCGTCTGCGCACATCTCACAATTTACCAGATATTGCACAAGGTCACTTCCGCTCCCCGGTCAGATAAGAATAATATGAATACTTATGAATAGTTTCAAGTTAGAAATATGGTCCAGCATAAAAAGTCGTATGAAACTTGCCTATAATGATAATTAAGACGCTCGTATGAAAATTATGAAACTCGTGCCTTAATTACTACCATTATAGGCTCGTTGCATAATGTACTATTATATTATTAAGTTTTGTCATAAGTATGCTGTAATAAAATATATATTGACATAATTTTAAGTATAATATAGGCCTAAGCCTAAATCTAAATAGATAATTTCTGTCCTATTTAATAATTATAGTTGCCTTGACTTTCATATGTAGCTAATTGTAAAATCATTATTATTAAGTTTTACTATAATTATTTTGTAATATTAACATACTTTTAAGTATGATATAGGGTAAACATTGGTAATTTCGTGATAATTTCATGAAAACTAATTTAAAATGCAAATGTGTAAATATATCCTTATTCCGATTTTTTCATCTAAAAGACGATAACTTGCTGTAAAAATCTGGAGACATAAAAGATTGTATACATTCTTGAATATGTGCCAAAAACCACTTTTACAACTTAGGCCTAAGCTGAAAGGTTGGTTATTTAGTGATATCCTTGGTAATTTCGTGATATTGCATTGATAATTTCGTGAGAGGTAGAAGAATTGTGGAAAAATTCATTAAAGTCAAATTAAATTCTCATTTATTATTACAAGACTACAAACATAGTAATTCCGTCTAATTTTCATAGCAAGAAAACATAGAAATACATATCAACACATAATAAGAATGAAATCAAAGTAAAAATTGAAATTGAAAAGGGATCTTCTTTGCCCTGAAAGGGTGAACACTTTTATTACGGACTTTACTATAGCTTATATTACTAGGGTAACTCCAAAAGTAATGCATAACGTTTGTTTAAAAATTATATTTTTATCCTACAGCTTTGCTATTTTCACAGAATGTAGATGCATCCTTAAGGAACAAAATATCACTTTTCCACATAATCCTTGTCCCTTTCAACTGCCTTACGTAACCTAGGAACGAGGGCTTGTAGACCAGCACGGTAAAAGTCTGGACCAACACGTCTGAGCCACTCTTTAGCAGCGTACACAATGGAGTCATCTTCTAACCTCGTTCCGCGAAGGGATCCTTCAGTTTACCAAAGAGATGGTAATCGCACGGTGCCAGTTCAGGACTGTAAGGCGGATGTTTCAGTGTTGTCTCTCCTACTTTTCTGATCTGGTCTGTGGTCTTGTGACTGACATATGGCTGTGCGTTGTCGTGAAATAGCAGAACATCCTGCTTCTCCCGATGTCGTCGAACACGACTCAGTCTAACTTGAAGTTTCTTGAGAGTAGCCACATACGCGTCAGAATTAATTATGGTTCCGTGTGGCATGATGTCCACAAGCAAGAGTCCTTCTGAATCGAAAAACACAGTAGCCATAACATTTCCTGCCGAAGGTACACTTTTGAATTTCTATTTCTTTGATGAATTTGCATGATGCCACTCCATTGTCTGCCTCTGCATCCGGTCCAAAATGATGGAGCCATGTTCCATCTTCTGTCACAATTCTTGCAAGTAAGTCATCTACCACTTATCATTGACACTTAGCATGATAACAAATCAAACAGAAGCTACACTGAACCCATTGCGTCTCCGTTTTCTTTTTTGTTATCACATCTTGTCTTCAGATTTCTAAATTTCCTATTGTAATACAATTTTTAAAATAGTATAAAATGTAACACTTAATGCTCAACAAAATTTCGCCTCAAACAGCTAAGATTTCTATCAGTAAAGCTAAGCCTATATGGCGACTACAGATGTATCTAAAATTCCAAAAACATATCCTAAAATTTCATGAAGATACAATAAATATTTTTACCAAATATCATATGCTTACCTTTAGTAATAAGTCTGTAATGTAATTATAAACATCCACAAAATTTTTACGCCTGAGAAGTCGACGCAAACTTGCTCTCTCCAAACATAAAAGCTCACTGAAGCAACTACAATAGTCACACAAAGCTTAGCTGTATGTTTCTGGAAACTGGACAACATATTCAATCCCTTGGCGGAAATTTGGATCTCGTAACACCATTGGTTAGTTCACAAAAGGGCAAAGAAAAAGAATCACGAAATAACCACTGCCACGAAATTACCTATGTTTACCCTAAGCCTCAATCTGTACTGTAAATATTTTGTAAGAAAACAGATATTGACGTAATTTATAGAATAATATAGGCCTAGCCCTAGTCCTAAATCTACGTACATAATTTCTGTTCTCTTTTTTCGAACAATATCCTCCTTTTTGAAGCATTGTGTCCTCTTTTCTATCGATGCGAATCTGGTCACCCTTTTAATGTACCGTATATACACACATCACTTAAAAAAAACTCCGATAAATAGTATTATACTTATGACTGCTTGAAAATAGGCTATTTTTATCATTATTTTGCATGCGATAAATACCAACTCCCCATAACTATGAATTAATCTCTGGCCACTGGTCACTAAGTTAAGTTACAGAAAAAAATAGTATGAAATGCATTTGTCTCGTTTTTCCTCATAAAAAAAATTCTGGATTTGGAAACCTCTCGCTGCCGAGTTGGACATGTCCGAGAGCCACATCTGGCCCGCGAGCCGTACTTTACCTATCAGGCTATCAGTGACTACCGTGAAAGTGTAGTTCACAACGCTCCAAAATTAAACATTTCACATTTACTGTATCTACTGGTATGGGAAGACGTATTTTGCATAACATCTCTGTGTTCATATTGCATTAATCTGTTTACTACTGCTTTGAACTAATTTACAGTTCTGTTGTGCTGCAATCTTATAGAACTTCGTACTTCAACAGTACGACAACAGGTTTGAACAGGAACTCAACACAAAGCTTGAAAAATGCATCTATTGAACCCCTCCCTCTAGTGTAAGAGCATTGACCCAGCAGACAATAGTTAACGGTCGAATCCACTATAATAGTTGCTTTTGTCTATGGAAAGTTAGAATGACATTCAAAAGATGTGAAATCAGGTCTACATGCCCAGAAACGAAAATTTACTAAGCACGCGGTGGTTAGGGGTATTCGGTTTCGGTAAGTGGCTTTTCTAGTTTGTCTATTGTCGTCGTCGTCATGGTCGTGTTTATTTTTAGTCACTTTTAAACCTAGTTACTATTTGTGAAACCATTGTCTCTCTTATCGTTCAGTCATATCGCCAGTTGAGTAATGGGATAACATTGAACTAATACCTAGAGACAGGTAAAACATGAAATTTCACATGCTAAACCATTTCTGCTAGCGGTATGCAAACAGTGATTTACGATACACGGTGACTAGAATGCAATTTAAAACTAGTGCTGTTGATCGATCAAAATATTTAATCGATTAACTATTTGAATTTAATCGATTAATCGATAGATTAATCATCGATTAATCGAGTTTTGATCGAGTTGAAAAATATTTTAATATACTGTAATACACAATTATTGTTAAATTTAACTTGTGTTCGGTGATAAGCATAAGTATTAAATGTTGTATATTGTATCGTTGTATTACAAAACAACATTTTAATTACTTACTGACATATTTATTATGAGACTTATAATTTATTGTGTCAATTTCTCCGGAAATTTTTGAGGCAAACATAAATAACAAAAAATATTAAGACTAACCTAGTTAATACTGCTTCATCCATGATTTTAAACATGTGAGTGCATTCACATGCTCCGAATTAAGTGCCGCTCTACGTTTAGTAACAATGTTCCCTGCATCACTAAATACGAAAAAAAAGCTTTTATTCTGTCAAGGACTTCTCCTCGATCGTTCAATTTAAATCCAAACGTTTCACAGAGTTTACTTCTCAAATTCTCATATGACATAATGGAGTTTACACTTTTCATAAACCAAAGAAAACTGACTTTTTCTCTTTATCAAACTAAACACACAACCTTCATATAGAAATTCAGTACAGAAACTGCAACTGCAAAAGTACAGCGGTCGAAACAGAAGACTGGCTCCTATTGTAATCAAATTACCAGATTTTAGAAAGAGAAGAAGGTAGTTTCGCTCTCACTTGCACACAGCATAGACATGGCTATTTTATAAGGGATGAGGGGGACGAATTCCAGAGAAGTATTTCATATGCTAGGAAGATGAGCTGACAACAAGGTGGAAGTTTTCTTGGAAAACCATAAAACTTAAATAAGGGTATCGCATTGTGTTTCAACTTTCAACAGAGGTAGACTGTCTCATATCTCCATCTCTTTCTGAAGTATTTGAGCAAAGATTTCCCTTACGCTATCTGGTTTACAGTTAGAAAATAACAGTACTATTGTGCTTTTAAAGTTTTAAGAAAGCAATTTCCAAGCGAGAAATATTGCCGGAATTTTTAGTATGAGTTTGTATTAACAAAATAATAATTAATATCAACTACAACCGATTAATTTTAATCGACTCGATTATTCGATTAAATATTTTTGATCGATTAATTATTTTACAACAGAAATTGATCGATTAATCGATAAAAGGGTAAGAAATGAGGATAAGTCCCATTGCAATTTTATTTATGTCGCAATGAATTTGAGCCAGAATTTTGTTTACTCGAGATTAACTAACTGATAATGAAAATTATTTAGAATGGTTTTGAGCCACTTCTATTTGACTTCACAACTAATTATTTTTATTTGGGAGAATGTTTAAGTTGATAGTACTTCTAATAATAAGCGCTAATGCTTGCATACATTGTTCCAGTCTTCCTCTGTCTAAAACTTACACATTTTGGCCCATAGAAACCGTTCCTGTTTCGTTGCTTCAGTCAACTTTGCTTTCTTTAGAGGCTGACAACATTTTATCCCCATTTCCTTAAATCTTCTGTTTAGATTTTGGGCAGAAACTGCTATTCTGTTATTCCCTAGAATCTTCTTGATTGTTGATTTGCTTCTTGATTGTTCTTTTTCATTTTCTTGTGTTTTCCAAAGTCATTCTTCGAATTTCCCTCGCTGTTCTTGTAGTTGCTATTTATTTTCAACTATATTTTCCTTCCCTATCTTATTACAACTTTTCGTGTTCTTTTATTTTATTGCCGCGAAACCAGGTGGCCCGGGTTCGAATCCCGGTCGGGGCAAGTTACCTGGTTGAGGTTTTTTCCGGGGTTTTCCCTCAACCCTATACGAGCAAATACTGGGTAACTTTCGTTGCTGGACCCAGGACTCATTTCACCGACATTATCACCTTCATTTCATTCATACGCTAAATAACCTAGATGTTGATACAGCGTCATAAAATAACCCAATAAAATAAAATTTATTTTATTATTTATATTTCTCACTAAAGTTTTGGGCACATCTTCATTCAGAGCACTTTCTCATTCGGCATGTTCACAGTGCTGCAGAAGTATATTTCCTTATTTTTTTCCTTGAAGTAAAGTCATAACCATTCTCACTATTACAATGAGGACATTTCACGAATATTGAAAGCATTCTATACTCCATACTCTATACTCCAAACCTGTGGAGTAACGGCTAGCGCGTCTGGCCGCGAAACCAGGTGGACCGGGTTCGAATCCCGGTCGGGGTAAGTTACCTGTTTGAGGTTTTTTCCGTGGTCTTCGCTAAACCCAGTATAAGCAAGTGCTGGGTAACTATCGGTGCTGGAGTCCGGACTCATTTCACCGGCATTATCACCTTCATTTCATTCAGACGCTAAATAACCTGAGATGTTGATACAGCGTCCTAAAATAACCCATAAAAAATAACTCTATACTCCTGAAGACTATAACATTATAACAGTGTACTCAAATATATTTTTTTTTTTCATTAAAATGTGATCATAACATCAAAAGAAAAAGAGAAATCATACATCTAAAATGCTGAGTATATTAATTTGGCACAGCAGTGTAACATGATTTACCACATCAGATTACTATTTCGCAGTCTGGATTTAATAAGTGGGACGAGAAGTTGTGTTATCTAACTTTACTGCCAATGTAACAAAATAAAATGTTTCTACATGAGTTTTCTCTGCCTGTTATAAAGTGGCTCAAATTCAAAACTGAATTGAAGTTAAATGGCTCAGAAACATTGTGTTGTCCAGGTTTGTGGCTCAAATCCCTGTTTTCTAGGCTTCTCTCTTTGTCGCTGACAGCCTTTTTTATGTCCAGACTTCATTTCATAATGCTTTAATACAATTTTCACATTTCATAAAATCTTCATATATGTGTTATACATACTTACTTGTCCCACCTGTGGAGTAACGTTAGCGCATCTGGCTGCGAAACCAGGTGATCCGCGTTCGAATTCCGGTCGAGACAAGTTACCTGGTTGAGGTTTTTCCGGGGTTTTCCCTCAATCCAATATGATCAAATGCTGGATAACTATCGGTGCTGGACCCCGGACTCATTTCACCGGCATTATCACTTTCATTATAATGCTAAATAACCTAAGATGTTTCAAGAATCCACGAAAAAAAGTACTAGGGTGTCTAATGGTTTTGGTATATTATCTGAACAGTAAAAGCATTGTATTATATTTACTTACATTCTATACATCTCTTCACAGCTAGAATAAAGAACATGTCAAAAAATCTTAACAGAAGCATACTAAAGTCTTAATTATAGTCACAGTCTAGTTGAAATATATACAGAAGAGTTTTACACTAGTACAACACAAGGGGTTAGTATCGATACTTAATACAAGACAGAAAATAAATATTCATATAACATTGTTGAATGTCATAAATTCACCTACAAAATAGAAGGCGTGAGAAGTTAGGTACTTCTTTAATTTGGCCCTAAAATAATCTTACGTTTTGAGTTTGATGTTTTATTTCTATAGGGAGACTATTAAAAATGTTTACTGCTATATAACACACTCCTTTTTGATAGATCGATAGACTTAGCTATGGAGCATGAAAGTCATTTTTGACGAATATATATGCTATGAACTGTTGCATTAGTTACAAAGTTTCCACGATTGCATACGAGGAAGATTATTAATGAAAAACTATACTTACAAGCCATGGACATCATTTGTAGATTTTTTAAAATGGTTCTATGCTATTCCCTAAATTTGGCACCTACTATTTTTCTAATTACTCCTTTTTTTGTAGTAGGAATATACTGTTACTATCTGTAGAATTTCCTCAGCAAATTATTCCAAAACTCATTACCGAGTGAAAGTATGCAAAGTATATACCTGGTACCCAACTTACATAGCGTAGACTTCGGCCCACAAAGAAATTGCATTTGTAGTTGTTAACCCTTAAATTCGCAAAGTATCCTATAGGATACAACAGGTTAATAGGCTATATATATATATATATATATATATATATATATATATATATAATTTGAATTGGTAATTGAAATTACGGGAAAACGGATGAACGGATTTTAATGAATGACCCATCATTTTGAAGATTGGCATCCAAGGATTTTCAGAAAAATAGTAACTTTCAGTGAAGCGTTAGTGTTTCTACATAATTTTTCTATTTTCCAAAATCTATCTTTCGTCAGTTTTGAGAACTAATCGATTTGAGAATAAAACAAAACACACACTGCAATAAACAATAGGCAATTACACGAAGGACATGACCTGCAGGAATGCTGACATATATAGAGTTCAAATTCAATAGGTTATTAAAAACTTCAAGACTTACTAAAAATAATTTACAGGTCTCATTCTACGGTGTATACTTTTATGAGTACAGGTGTGTATTGGATATTAAAATCTACAAAACTTGAGGTGATTTGATGACATTATTACCATTAGAAATGAAATATTGTTATAGTTAATGTCATGATGTGACTATTTTTTATTAATTATATATATTAATGCTATATTGATGATATGGAAGTGAAACGTTTTGGGGTTATATAAGTATATGTAGAGAACATTTTAAATTAGATCTTCACTTCTATAATTTATTGAGTGGGGGCTATTTTATATATATATATATATATATATATATATATATATATATATATATATATATACACACACACACATATATACATATATATAACTACAAAACTTTCGTAACATAATATCGTTATTAAAAATCAAATATGTTTATAGTTATTAATCAAGTGGAGTTGTCTTTTTCATATACTTAATGACGGTGTGGTGTAGATATTTATATGCGTCATTCTCTTCAGTACTGGCTCGAGAGAGCGGAAAAGTTACAGTTCCTAAGGAAAGACCAAAAGGTATTACTGATAAAATAACAGGCCTACAAAATATTGTAGTCTCCCGATCATTTCAGAAAGATCTCTTATCAGGATAAAATGATTTTAGCCTCTACATTTCAAGCTCTACATGCAGCAGCTGTACCAAGATGCTATGTCTATTATTGGAAAGCATAGCAAACCTGACATTTTTTAACTTACGCCTACAATCCACAATGACCTGAAATAGTTATTGCTTTACTCCCATATGAAAAACCCACTGATCGTCCTGACATTGTTACTTGCGTTTTCGCGTTGAAACTCAAAAACTGAAGGTGGATAGTTTCAAGAAAAAGTATTTGGCATTAAAAAAACCATTCAGAGGGAGTATATTTCATTATTATGGAAGCAAATAACTTTCAAAATATCTGGTATTCTTCATTGTAAATAAATCTGAAAAATGTTTATTTTAACGTCTAATGAACTTAGTTTGGAGCATTTGCTGCACAAGCCACAATTTTAATAGAACAATAGAAAAAAAATGGTAGGAAAATTAAAATTTCACAATACTATAATGCTGCAAACTAAGTTCATTAGACGTTCAAATAAATATTTTTCAGATTTATTTTCAATGAAGAATACCAGACATTCGGAAAGTTATTTGCTTCCATAACAGTGAAAGATACTCTCTCTCGAGCTAATACTGAAGAGAACCACGCATATAAATATCTATACCACACCGCCATTAAATATATGAAAAAGACCCAACCCCACTTGATTAATAATTATAAAAATATTTGATTTTTAATAATATTATTATCTTACGTATGTTTTATAGCTTTCAGTAACATATATTATGTATATATACTATATAGCCGCCACTCAGTAAAATATAGAAATCAAAATCTAATTTAAGTTATTCTCTACATCTACTTATATAATCCCAAAACGTTTCACTTTCATATCATCAATATAGCATTAATATGTATAATTAATGAAAAATAGTCACATCATGGCATTAACTACAATAATATTTCATTTCTAATGGTAATAATGTCGTCAAACCACCTCAAGTTTTGTAGTTTTTAATATCCAATACACAGCTGTACCCAAAAAATTACACACCACAGAATCGAACCTGTAAATTATCTTTAGTAAGTTAAGTTTTTAATAACCAATTTAATTTGAGCTCTAAATATGTCAGCATTCTTGCAGGTCATGGCCTTCGTGTAATATTGTTTACTATAGTATGTGTTTTGTTTTATTCTGAAATGCAACACGGCCGACTTGATGCTCGCTTCGCTCCTCCTTTACAAAAAAGCGAAGGTAATATCAAGTCGGCCTTGAATGCTATTAGCTAGTTGTCAAAACTGACGACAGATGGATTTTGTAAAATAGGAAAATATGTTTAAAAATTGACATTTCACTGAAAACTATTATTTTTCCGAAAAACTTTGAGTTCGAAGCTTCAAAATGATGGGTCATTTATTAAAATCCGTCCAGCCGTTTTCCCGTAATTTCCATTACCAGTTCAAATTATATACATATAATATAGATTGTACGACTTATAAAATATCGTCATTACGATAGTTGTTTTCTTTACAGTCCGACACGGTTTAATAAACTAGTGTGAGAAATGAAGTTTTGCCAAAGAAACATTTCTATGGGCGGAGAGTGTTGGGGAATTCAAAGTAAACTCTTGAAGCATTGAAGAACAGCATTCGTATAAATTGTTAGATAAGTTACTTTGTTATCAGTCAAAATGCAACATCTGTAAACATACGATAGGAATTCCACTTGGTTACGATAACATCATATCGCATGAGGAGATTCTTATCAGTAAAAAACAAGGTTCTAAGTGCAATTCAAGCACCTACCATTCTTTGTTTAAAATTTATAGCAATCTATAACAGTGTATCATGAAAGAAGCCGGCTGTAATAATCACAGTGGTTAGGGTGTAGTCCTGATGTGGGACGAAACCCACGCTCACGCTCAAATGAAGGGTTCAGAACCATAGTGGGCCAAGCGCCATTTACTAAAACTGTAGAAAACAAGGAAAAGAGGGCCATTTATGTACCTTGTATTCCCTACCTTAGTGCCAAGTATAACATCCCTCTCTTCAATTGGTCAGTGACAGGTTTATTTTTTGGTGCTCGGAGTTCTTTACCAAAATTTACTTATAATTTTTTAAAACAATTATCAATACCATCTTTTGAAATTCAAAAAATCATCTCGCAAATTCTTAAAGATTCCCTGCAGATTATACAGTTTTATTTATACCACTCAGAAGGCCTACATTAAGGATATGCTAATTTTAAATAAAATCTTTTATTTATAAGAATAATTTTATAGTCATCTTCTAAGATTTTATTTTATAATTGATAATCAATTATGCTTAATTATTACATTTTATTTTTATAACAATAATATAACTTTTGTTGACGTCGTACAAAATTTTGTCCACTATTCTTTTGAGAAGATTAACTCCGTACGTAGATGAAATTATTGGGGATCATCAGTGCGGTTTTCGGCGTAATAGATCGACCATTGATCAGATTTTTTATATTCGACAGATATTGGAGAAAAAATGGGAGTATAAGGGTACAGTACATCAGTTATTCATAGATTTCAAAAAGGCATATGACTCGGTTAAGAGGGAAGTATTATATGATATTCTTATTGAATTTGGTATTCCCAAGAAACTAGTTCGATTAATTAAAATGTGTCTCAGTGAAACATACAGCAGAGTCCGTATAGGTCAGTTTCTATCTGATGCTTTTCCAATTCACTGTGGGCTAAAGCAGGGAGATGCGCTATCACCTTTACTTTTTAACTTCGCTTTAGAATATGCCATTAGGAAAGTTTAGGATAACAGGCAAGGTTTGGAATTGAACGGATTACATCAGCTTCTTGTCTATGCGGATGACGTGAATATATTAGGAGAAAATACACAAACGATTAGGGAAAACACGGAAATTTTACTTGAAGCAAGTAAAGCGGTCTGTTTGGAAGTAAATCCCGAAAAGACAAAGTATAAGATTATGTCTCGTGACCAGAATATTGTACGAAATGGAAATATAAAAATTGGAGATTTATCCTTCGAAGAGGTGGAAAAATTCAAATATCTTGGAGAAACAGTAACAAATATAAATGACACTCGGGAGGAAATTAAACGCAGAATAAATATGGGAAATGCGTGTTATTATTCGGTTGAATAGCTCTTATCATCCAGTCTGCTGTCCAAAAATCTGAAAGTAAGAATTTATAAAACAGTTATATTACCGGTTCTTCTATATGGTTGTGAAACTTGGACTCTCACTCTGAGAGAGGAACATATTTTAAGGGTGTTTGAGAATAAGGTGCTTAGGAAAATATTTGGGGCTAAGCGGGATGAAGTTACAGGAGAATGGAGAAAGTTACACAACACAGAACTGCACGCATTGTATTCTTCACCTGACATAATTAGGAACTTAAAATCCAGACGTTTGAGATGGACAGGGCATGTAGCACGTATGGGCGAATCCAGAAATGCATATAGAGTGTTAGTTGGGAGACCGGAGGGAAAAAGACCTTTAGGGAGGCCGAGACGTAGATGGGAGGATAATATTAAAATGGATTTGAGGGAGGTGGGGTATGATGATAGAGACTGGATTAATCTTGCACAGGATAGGGACTGCTGGCGGGCTTATGTGAGGGCGGCAATGAACCTTCGGGTTCTTTAAAAGCCATTTGTAAGTAAGTAAGTAACAATAATCATATTTAATTAATCATATTTATTTGCTATTAATTTCCGGATCTTCGTGGTCATCCTTAATTAAGGCCGGACGAGTTATTTCTCTCTCTCTCTCTAATGAAGTTATTACCATAATTCAATGGAAACATATAGCAAGCAATATAAAGTATATAATTAAAACTAAATGATATGTCAATCTTCATTAAACTATGGTATTCACTTAATTTTAACCCTTGCTTTCTCCGTTTTTAATAAATGGCGCTTGGCCCACTATGGCTCTGAAGCCTTCCAATGTTTGAATCTCGTTCAGGGCACGGATGTGACGTACTGCGTTGTCTCAGGTGTTCCAATATTTTGCCAATTGGGAGTTTTCTCCGTTATACAAGGTGTTCCAGTAAATGTGACGGAATTCAGAATACTGCCGTTTGAACTGATTTTCTGATTTTCTGATTTGGAGGAAATATTGATTGCTATGCGACCTTCAACACATGTCATTTCTCGTGTGATTGTAGGAAATGATATTATAGCTAAATGCACGTTGGCATAACTTGTATTTGTAGTAACAGTATAATATGTTGACTCTAAATCCAACACATGATATGTTCAGAGAAGATTTAGAATTGAATTTAGAATTGAATATTCCGCGACATGGAAGAATTCCTTCCCGTAACAGAATTCTGAAGAGGGTGAGTAAATTCAATAACACTGGGAATGTTTGTGATAGATTTCCTGGCTTTCCCAAAGGTGGTCTTTTTCCCTTAGGTCTTCCAACTAACACTCTGTACGCATTTCTGGATTCATTCATCCGGGCTACATGCCCTGCTCATCTCAAACGTCTGGATTTAATGTTCCTAATTATGTTAGGTGAAGAATACAATACGTGCACGTGGAGTCCTGTGTAACTTTCTCCATTCTCCTGTAACTTCATCCCTCTTACAAGCAAACATTCTGATGGGGGCAGATAAAAAAGTTATTTTTTTTTCTTCCACCATGTTAATAATGTCAAAAGAAGTGCTTATACAAATTTTGACCACTCGACCGCAATTACGACGCCGTCCAGAAAGAGATTTTCCTGTGGTCGTTTACAGAAAAAAGCACAATTGCATGGAAAGATTTATTGAAAGAGATACAGCAATTGTTATGCTATTTGTCAATATGTTCTCCACTGGAATTGTGACATTTGTCATACCGTGGGATCAATTTTTGTATCCTTGCGTCGTAGATGTCAGCCTGGGATCGGAACCAGCTTTTGACAGCCGTCTGCATCTCTATGTCGATCGCATGATACGACAAATGTATCAATTCCGGCGGGGAATATGTTGAAGAATAGCCCAACAACTGCTGTGTCTGTTCCAATAATTTTTCCAATGGAATTGTGTTTTCTTTCTGTTAACGGCTCCTGGCGAACTTATTTTTTACGGTCCTCGTAATTGCGCTCGAGTGGCCAATTTGTACAAGCAGTTCTTTTGACATTATTAACATGGTGGAAGAAAGCAATTTAACTTTTTTATCTGTCCTCATCAGAATGTTTGCTTGTTAGCCCCAAATATTTTCCTAAGCACTTTATGCTCGAACACCCTTAACTTCTATTCCTCTCGCAAAGTAAGTGTCCAAATTTAACAACCATACAGAACAAACGGTAATATAACGGTTTTATACATTCTAACTTTCAGTTTTTTTTAGAGCAGACTGGATGACAAAAGCTTCTCAACCGAATAAGAGCAGGCATTTTCCATATTTATTCTACATTTAATTTACTCTCGAATTTTGTTACTGTTGCTTCACGATATTTGAATTTTTCCACCTCTTCAAAGGATATATTTTCAATTTTTATATTTCGATTTCGTATTATGTTCTGGTCATGAGACATAATAAAATACTTTACTTTGACTTTTCGGGATTTACTTCCAAACCTACCTCCTTATCTGCTTCAAGTAAAATTCTAGTGTTTTCCCTAATAGTTTGTGGATTTTCTTCTAACATATTCACGTCAAAAAGACACATACATAAAACTTCGAAGCAATAACGACAGAAGAAAATCAAAGAAACAGAACAGTGTTTATATTATTGAGGCAGCCATGAATTACTTCCAACAAGGGAAGCTCACTAGACTGCAGTAGGGTAAACTAGGGTCTGTTGGACAGTTGGGCATGTTGGACACTCTGTAATTTAACGTGTTACCTCGCCACTTGTGGGCACCACATTCTGCTAGAAGTCAATGACGGAAGTAGCCCCACTCGTGGCTATTTCCTTCATTGACTTCTAGCAGAATGTGGTGCCCACAAGTGGCGAGGTAACACGTTAAAATACAGAGTGACCAACATGCCCGACTGTCCAACAGACCCTAGTTTACCCTATATGAAAAAAAGTGAGTTGTAAGTTCTCAAGTCAATATTTATAATATGGATAAAACGTACTTCTTGTTAGCATTATGTTTATAACTTAGGCGAAACGTTCTTGCGTTAACAACATTTTTAACCATGCCAATATTTTAGTCCTAAGCCTGTTAAATGCGAAGCTGGAGCCCAACGACCAGTCTTCAGTGTTGAAGCGGGAGCCGAAAAGACCGATCTTTGATGTTACAGCGGGAGCCAAAATGACCAGCTCCAATCAACAACCAAAAGTCAAAACAGGTTATTGGGAGCCAAAACGACGTCACCCATTTATTTGTCATTTAAAATACCTCATCCTGGGCTGGGTTTGAACCCTCGAGCCTCGGATTCAACAACCAGCTCGGTTACCGCTAGGCAGTGGTCGTCAGCACTCGCTGAAATGGGTAGAGTGCACGGAGGGTAAGGAAATATGCTCCGTCGTGCACAAGGGATAGAGAGACAGCATACTCGCCAGCAGAGACGATTGCACGCTAGGGCTGTGTCTTGTCCGCGGGTAAGAGACGCTAGCCCGAGGGTGCAGTGTTCTGATGACCGCTGCGCTAGGGTAGGCCTATATGTAGTATCAGAAGGTAAGAGGATAAGCGAAGAATATGGTAGGCCGCAACGTTCAGTGTCAAGGACTCAACAGTCTTCGACCATCGAAATTTTGATCTCAGGACTGTGTGCTGTCGTGAGTGTAAGGAGAGGTTGTTCGCTCTTGGAAAAAAAAAATTGATTAGATGGAGAAGCTACGTAAATAAAACGGGTAATGTACTACTTTTGACACGGAAATTGGTCGCTGTTCAGGGACTAAGTTCCGCCTCGAAATATTTCGGGAATCATCGCGTACTCCGTGTCTACACGCGTGCGTTTTACAAATAGAAATTCGAACCGCGGTCTTTTAAACTAGAAGCAAGAGCTTCGTAGGGAATATGTTGTTTTGTGACATACAGATACGTCACTTCTATGACTTAATTTCATCCTCGATGCTTAGTTTTTGTCGTTTTGACGGTGAATCGCGCGTTTCTTCCGAATCACGCTTAGACAAATTTACTCTACAGGAGAGCGACCATTTTCCGTGTCAAAGGGTGTATAGATGAGGAGGCGAGACCTGGCATGTGAGCTGTGCGAGAGGAGAAAGAATGAGCTATCAGAAAGGGAGTTTGTTTCATGATGGTTAATATTATGCGAATCTACAGACACGGAAGTTCATCTCAGACTAAAACCTATCTTCCCCCTTCATACCCATTCGTGATACAGCCACGACACATGATAAGGTCTCAGGACAGGTCTTACCTCATCTACTGTACATGCTAAATACAGAATTAAAGTTTACCAATCATCTGTGGTCAGGTTTACTCTCAGACGTACTAAGAATTTATTAAAGGCAAACCTGACACGCTGAACGCAAATAAGTCGTTTTGTTAATTGCTGTTGCAAGTTTTTTGACTCATGTATTGCTCTTCCCGTGATTATAAGGCCATCAATGTATTTCGAAATGTTGCAAAGGTGGGTGTATTCGTCAAACTTTTTACGTCAATTTCAGGTTCCGCCAATAATTTCGTAACAAATCGGGGATCTACCAATCTTCCTCTTCTTGGAGTTGAAGGTGGTAACTATGACGTCTTTGTTTAAAGAAGTAATCGCTATCACGAAGATGACACATACTTTCTAGTTACACATTCCACAGGTTTGGTAGTATTTCAGTTCTCTTATCATGATGTTCCGTTCGTAGCTTTTTCATAACCAATAACTCAAAAGACGAATATAAATTATGTCGTTTTAATTTCCTCCCAAAATTAATTTCTCATGTAAAATGATCTCATTAGTAGTAATTTTAGGCATAATACCCTATAATTTTCTCATTCTTGGTAAAAGGAATGAGAAATTCTCACGTGTGATTAATACATCCAGAGATTGTTGTTTAGGCAACTGTCCGAAGACAGGTCTGAACCTCACAAGTGACACCAACAACGCACCACTTATTAGGCAACTATGCCAGGAGATAATGTGGTAGAATGGACAGTTTCTTTCCCTCTTCATTGCATACTCGCTGACTAACTAGGCTACATAGTACACCAATCAGATTTCAAATGCATACAAACAATTTTTCTTCCTCTGACACATATCGTCAAGTGAGATGTAGGCCTACTGCCTAATAATAGATGCAAATATCACCCAGAACCTCAATAACAGGTAATGTCCAGGGATATTGACACTTTAATGTAACATTGTTTTATTTTTTAATTTCTATCCAGAATTAAGATTTTTATTGTAATCAAACAAATTTCTATGTACAGTAGTGGCAAAAAGAAAAACCGGACCGACCCTTGTAGCTGATTTTAGAGTCTGGTTCACTCCAGAGCACGATAGACTGGTAACTAAGACTTTCGTGGTTCGAATCCTGCTTTGGAAGGAAACTTTTTTTGTTCCTTATTCAAATTTATTTCCAATACTTTTCGATTGCAGCGATATTTTACTACTTAATTAACTTATTATTCCCAGAACATGAATTTTACCAGCAATCGAAAAGTATTGGTAATAAATTTGAATAAGGAACAAAAAAAAATTCCTTCCTAGGCAGGATTCGAACCACGAAAGTCTTAGTTAACAGTCTATCGTGTTCTGGAGTGAACAAGGCTCTGAAATCAGCTACAAGGGTCGGTCCGGTTTTTTTGCCACTACTGTACATTAAAAAATTTATTCACTCTGCTATGGGAAATTTGCATGAAAGATTTCAAGGTATCTTTGATATTTCCAGAGGAAAAAATAAAACGTCTATGTGTTGAAATTTTACAAAACTCGGGTTTGGGTTCTCTTAAGTAACTACAGTGTGTTTATAAAACTGTCTTACAGAATTAAGCTGCACTAATTTGACGATCTTTGAATATATTATATAGTTGCCAATTATAATAATACTAGTGGCTTGTGCAGCAAATGCTGTAAACTAAGTTCATTAGACGTTCAAATAAACATTTTTCAGATTTATTTTCAACGAAGAATACCAGACATTCGGAAAGTTATTTGCTTCCATAACAATGAAAGATACTCTCTCGAGCCAATACTGAAGAGAACCACGCATATAAATATCTACACCACACCGCCATTAAATATATGAAAAAGACCTAACCCCACTTGATTAATAATTATAAAAATATTTGATTTTTAATAATATTATTATCTTACGTAAGTTTTATAGCTTTCAGTAACATATACTATATATACTATATAGCCGACACTCAGTAAAATATAGAAATCAAAATCTAATTTAAGTTATTCTCTACATCTACTTATATAACCCCAAAACGTTTCACTTTCATATCATCAATATAGCATTAATATGTATAATTAATGAAAAATAGTCACATCATGGCATTAACTACAATAAGATTTCATTTCTAATGGTAATAATGTCATCAAACCATCTCAAGTTTTGTAGTTTTTAATATCCAATACACAGCTGTACCCAAAAAATTACACACCACAGACTCGAACCTGTAAATTATTTTTAGTAAGTTAAGTTTTTGATAACCAATTTAATTTGAACTCTAAATATGTCAGCATTCTTGCAGATCATGGCCTTCGTGTAATATTATTTACTGTAGTATGTGTTTTGTTTTATTCTGAAATGCAACACGGCCGACTTGATGCTCGCTTCGCTCCTCCTTTACAAAAAAGCGAAGGTAATATCAAGTCGGCCGTGAATGCTATTAGCTAGTTGTCAAAACTGACGACAGATGGATTTTGGAAAATAGGAAAATTATGTAGAAAAATTGACATTTCACTGAAAACTACTACTTTTCCGAAAAACTTTGGATGCCAGGCATGAAAATGAGGGGTCACTCATTAAAATCCGTTCAGCCGTTTTCCCGTAATTTCCATTACCAGTTCAAATTATATATTATGTATATATATATATATATATATATAGATTATCAAACTTTAATAAAACTTTTAATAGCATGTAATTTGCAAGTGTATAATAGCTTATATATCGCCCTAAATGTTTTCAAAAAGACACACATTTTTACTGTTCTAATGTCAGCGAAATGAGTGAAACTTGCCGCTGTTTCATTTTTGAGAATTGCCAGATATGTATTTCGTTGCTGACCTTATATTATTATATTATTTTCCGCTGACGAGGGTCATAAAGATGCCAGAGTTAGCGGGAAAACCGTTGACTGGGCGACACTGTTACATTTTTTAGATAAAAGTCGTGACCATCTGGCAGGTGAATGCCAAATGAAATTATGTAATTTGTAATTCTCGCTTTATGCAATTTGCATTGCTATATCAATTATTACAGCGATGCTGATTGCCGTTGTAATGTTGGCGTGTGCTTTTGGTGTTAACGAGGACTCTTTGTTACGTAAATCTAGTGTATATGATTAATTAGGATTTTAAAGTGAGAATTGGTTCAACATGAAGCAGGGGTGTCGTCAGATGAACAGTTTGATTAGTATATTTCTGGCAATTGTATAATAGAGAAGTTTTATCTCCATTTTCCTGAACATCTATACACGGTGTCATCAGTTGTTTCCCAACATTAAATGATAAAACCATCTTTAACTTAGAAGTTCTTGAAGAAGTATAATATTTTGTTTGATATATTTCATAGTAAAATATTAATTTTAGTAAAATTTCTATATTTCATAAAAAATATTCTTTTTTTTTCATATCTTGCACAATTTTATTCCTCTCCGATATTATTTCTGTAGCTACTACTGACCTGGACTTTCCAGATATTATAACGAGACAATACAGGGTGTTTCCGAGGTAGTATTACAAACTTTCAGGGATGATGGCGAAGGGCATATGTATCAATTTGAGATAAGGAATCCTAGTCCGGAAATGACCGAGTCGAAAGTTACAGGCAAAAATAGTTGTGTGAAAATGAAATAATTTTATTCCTCTGTACACCTTATTTATGTGTATTTATCTGTACATGGTCGGTCCTGATATGCACGTCTGTAGACAGCAGTGTATGTGTACAAGTTGCTGTGTCCAGTCGATCAGTCCTAGTGAAATGGAGGAGTACACGAGAGAGGAATATGCAGACCTGATTTTCGAATACGGATGAGCCAATGGGAACAGTAGACAAGCTCACAGATTGTATCGGGACAAGTACCCACGTAGGAGACATCCGGCCCATACCATTTTTCTACGACTGTTCCAAAAGTTAAGGAAGAAGGGCACGTGGTGCCAAATTACAATTCCATTTCCACACAACTATTTTTGCTTATAACTTTGGACTCAGTCATTTCCGGACCAGGGTTCCTTATCTCAAATTGATACATGTGCCCTTCGCCATCATCCGTGAAAGTTTGTAATACCACCTCGGAAACACCCTGTAGATGTATTTTTCAGTAAACACTTGAAAACACTCAAGTAATCCATTTCATCAGTATTTCAGGATTCCCAAGACAAGTGAAATCTCCAAATTTCCTTTTATAGTTATTCAGTTCGTTAATTAATTTGAGAAGCCAAAATAAAATAAGTGGTTCCTATTTCAGTTTTTCTTATTGCCGGTTTCACCAAGCTTCACTATGCTTTTAATGATTCATTAATTTATTTACTGGTTCATTAAATTATTTTTATAGCTTACCAAGCATTTTTAGCCCTAACGAACCAGTAAAGCTATTAAAAGAAATTTCGGTCTTTAAATTTTTAATGGTTCACTAGTTGCAATACAAAATGGCGAAACGAAAATCAAAAGCCAGGTGGAGACAATGCTAACTATTTAAGAAACGATCATTTTGAAAATTTGAACGACACGAAATTTCACGAAAGATACCGCGTCACGAAGATTGTCTGAAACTGTAGGCCTACCTTAAAATAATAATAGGACTAATACATAGGTGCAGGGAAAGTATTCAGAACATCGTTGAGATTTAGTTTGGAATATAAAATAACTAAATTAAAATGATATATTATTCTAGGAAGCAAACCCATTGTTAACCGTGTTTTACGCAGTTGCACTTCGGATGCCCAACGTGCCAGGACGTGTCTACCGAAGCATATCATAATTATTACAGAAAGAAACGAGAAAGAATATAATTGAAAATAAAATGTAATTGGAATTTCGAGTATTTTTACTCACTATTAAATTACAACATTTTTCCGAAAAACCTCTCCAAAAATTTTCTCCAAACTTTTCTCTACTTAAAAAATAATTTTTAGTCCTACGGAATGTATCTGTTATGGTAACAATAATTATTATTAGAGGAGAAAAATTCGCTCCTTATCATTAAAAGAGAAAAATTCGCTGTTACTATAACAGATATATTCTGCAGGATCAAAAATTAATCTTTACATAGATTCTTCGCCCAACAGTGCATATTACTGTGGAATCCCGGCCACCAAGTCACTCAGTTGAGTGCTTTCCTTGTATAATGGCAGTTGACTTAATATATGTCAACATATGTCGTCGTTGTTCCTGCAATAACTCCTATGTGCAAAATATGAAATTGTTCAGTAGGAAGAAAAAACACATTTATTCTTCTATGGCAGTAGTGCATAGGAGATTGTGAATTCTTATTTTCGGAAGAAAGAAATATAATTACATATAGGAGATTTTATTATTTGCTGTATCACTATTACCTTATTTAATAGAGCAAAAATCTGAAAATCGATAAACATGTCATATAGAAATTATTACCGGAACAACGACGATATGTCGAACTTGGAGTCAGGCCACAAAGGGAAAACACTAGAGGGATTCGATCCGATGTTGGGGATCGTAGCTCAGTGGTTAGAGCACTTGATACCTAGAACCAAGGACCCGGGTTCGATCCCCGGCGCCGGAGCGAACTTTTCTCCTCTAATAATCATTATTTTCTCTATTTGTTTAAAATCACCCATTTTGGTGAAAAACTCCCTGTATGGCAACACTGTTTAACTATTTATTAATATTTAAATATATTACTTTTGACAGAAAAAACAAAACATCCATCAAATGCAAAAAATAATTGAAACTTTATCATGTTGACAAACATCGAAATGTCACAGCTGTTACATATTATTGTCTATCCATTCCAAGAACCATACTAATGTATCACTACGCCGCCATCTTGGCAAACAGAAAAGATAATAATTAATAATTTGATTAACTAGTGGACTTACTAGTGTTAATTATGTAAGATTTGTCCGGCTTACAGCTGTTTCAGTGCTTCACGCACCATCCTCAGAGCCTACTAGATCACGGCGTCATCTCGAACTTCTCTGCCTGTTATGTGGGTGTGTTTGATCAAATTCTCAACACAGATCAATTTCAGTACACAAACACTATTTGACTCCACTCTTCAACACCTTTCAACAATCAAACACACCCACATAACAGGAAGAGAAGTTCGAGATGACGCCGTGATCTAGTAGGCTCTGAGGATGGTGCGTGAAGCACTGAAACAGCTGTAAGCCGGACAAATCTTACATAATTAACACGAGTAACTCCACTAGTTAATCAATTAATTATATTCAAGCGTTAAAAGTAGTGTACGCAAGATTAAAAAAAAGAAAAGATCAATTACACATTAATGTAGCCTATACACCCTAGATACGTACATTAGGTTTATTTCAATTTATAATAATGGTTAATTACATTGCACTGATTTGAATTGACATACTATGTGTAAAAACGTTAGTTATAACGAAATAGTTATGGGACTATATTTTATAGCGTATATTGGCGTTCAACCAGTCGCATCAGTCAGTGACGTCATATTGCTTTGGTGTAGTCGTGCGGTTCTTGACTCGAATAGATATTTAAGTGATCATTCTTAGTTGGAATTTAGTTTAGGTGTCAACGTCCATTATTCAGAAGTTAAGAGCATGTGTAAATTTGGCGGGGAATTTTAACTATCCATTAAAAGAGGATTCCTCTGTTGACAAATGCCCGGTACGGGAAGTTTCGTCGCACACACTGTTCACTTGTCTTTGTAGTGTGTAGGCAAGTACAGCACGGCGTGACAATAAAAATTCCTGACAGGTGACAGGCTGGTACAGCCCTGCGAAGCACGTGACGTCCACGCAGTGGGCACACTGAACTGATAATTACTCTAAAGTGACGGTTAACAGTCTAATTTACACATTGCTGTTACACATCTCGATGCCAACTGGTCTGTCGCTTCCCTGTTCACGGAGCCAGATACAGGAAATATCTCTGTGTATACCAACGCTGCAGATTATGTAAAGAAATTTATAAATTTGTCATTCTTCGTTGTATTTTTACCTGTCAGTATTTTACGTACATTTTATTGAGCTCTTTTTCAGTCCACCATCCAATATGGTATTAATGCGTGGAGTGTAATTAAAAAAATTCTTTCTATTCTCTAAATGTTTTTTTTTTACAAAAAAAGGATAATAAAAATCTTCCTAAAACCTGTAAATTATCCTTGTAAACTCACCTTTTATGAATTTAAAATCTGAAAGATTAAATAATTGCGCAAGTATATATTATTGAAGTAGGCCTAGTATTACAAAAATCGCAAAAATCCAATGTGGTATTAATGCGTGGAGTGTAATTAGAAAAATTCCTTCTATTCTCTAAATGTTTTTTTTACAAAAAAAAGAATAACAAAAATCTCCTAAAACCTGTAAATTATCTATAGTAATGTCACGAGAGGTCTGAGAAATCTCAGACCTCGAGTGACATTTATTAGAACTATTAGGTGAATAAGATAAAAATGTAAATAATATATCCCTAAAATTCGATCACAAAATGTTAATAATTGTATATATTAACGAATACTTAACCTATTCAGATATTGTGAAGTTGAAATACTCGTAGATGAATATCGATTACTGCAATAAAGAAATTCGATGTTATTATTCAGTAATGCCAATTGCGAAAAGCGAAATACAGGTTTAACAATGTTAATTAAATGTACTGCACTTTTCTCTTATTATTATAACATAAATACATTTTCATTATCTGCTGAAATCATAATTTAATTTAACAGTAACAGTGGGGACAGCTATGCTTGTGTATTCACAGCGAGACATGTTGCTACACAGTGAACCCATCTCTGTATAGATAGGCCTAATTAAAACACGAATTTTATTACGCCATACGGAAGGCAGTTTGATGAAAAGACCTTATTATTACTATGCAAGGTCTTTGGGTTTGATATGCGATGATGTTACATAAATTTGAACATCTGACTTTCTATTAATTGTTTAATTTCATTCACAAAATACAAATTTTATAGGCTACAATTATAGGTTAAGTTACCTGTGGAAGCAGGATCAATGTCAGCTGTGCCTTATTTCGACCGTTACAATCAGTGCTACACGAAAACATTTTTTATAGCTCGACAAACGCATTCTCGCTGTAGTGTGTAACGAAACTAAAGCTGTATCTACACAGTTCAATATTTCAATCGCGTATGCGTGCAATCTGGGAAGAATATTGAAAGAATCAAGTTTAAAAGGTACGTTCAATTAATATGCATGGATATTTTGTGTCTACATGGTGCGCCGTTTTTAACGTCGTCTTCACTGCGTAAATATATTAATTAATATTAAATATCAATCTTGCATTCATTGCTTTAAAGTTGAAAGAAAAGTTTACCCTGCAGTTGCATCTTAATGTATTCATGATCATCAATTTACGGGGGAACAGTTGGCGACAACGACTAAACAAAAGAACGACCATGCGATAAATTGATAGCGATAAATCTAGCTGCAAAAATTATCGCAAAATGTGACTGTGATTGGTTGGAATTCAAAATTTCATTACACTTCATTGGTCGAAAATGGAATGACGTCATATAAACGAAATAGTCCTTGTAAACTCACCTTTTATTAATTTAAAATCTGAAAGATTAAACAATTGCGCAAGTATATATTATTGAAGTAGCCTAGTATTACAAAAATCGCAAAGATTATATACAATTTACTTATGTTTACAATGTTAATTTATCATTAAGAGAACAATTTTTTTAAACTCAGGTTTAAAACACAGTATTAGTCTAGGTCGAAGATTGTATAACTCAATAATCAAAATACACTCTTGAATTTTCAACATTTTTCGTTATTAAGTTCAATAAAAAATTAAACATATGCTTTTAAATGATATTACAGTAAATTGACTCTATTATAAAACTTTTTTTTTCCATCGCTGTTATTTATACTCGCTTTAACATCTTTGGTCATATCGCAAGTTAACCTTTGGTTGAAATCCGAAGACCTGTGTACTATTGTTGAGACTGGTTCTATTGTTGTGAACTAGATGGCGACTGTATATGTATTACTGATTTGTTATGAATATGATTTAGATGATGAATGAGGCCGGTGATATTCAGAGATGTTGTGGCCCGAATTTCCCGGAATTTCCCTTACGGTTAAGAGAAAACCCTGAAAAATCTCAAGCAGGAAGTTCAACCCTACCGGGAATTGAACCCGAGCTCTCTGTGTAAGAGACCAGCAAGCTAACCTCTACACCACAGAGGTGGTCAAAACTTTTTATTTTATTTTATTTTATTTCTAATTTTTTATATATATATTTTTCTGTGTTAACTTTTGTATTTCCTGTATGTAGAGTGTAGACAGAACTGTACATCTCAACACGAACTTTCTTCTTACGAGTATTCTGATTCTTTATATACTATGCAATTTCGTATAAATAAATATAAAATATTTTAATGCAAAAATATCGTCGTTCCTAAATAATTTAGAACCTATTTAGGCCTACATGATTATGTACAAAGGAAGTGTTTAAAGATAAATAATTTTGTCTACAATTAATATGAAAATATAAGTCTGCATAATTAACAGTTTTTCAGCATCACCAAAACCCTTACCTGAGAATGCAACAAGATATCAGAGTGAGTAAGAAGTGTGAAACAAATTTTATAAAGAAACTATTTATACCAAAGTTGTAGGGTATATTTCGAACCTGTTTTCAAATAGTATGGTTTTCATTTATAAAGAGTGTGGCAACGAGTCTGTTTCTTTTTAAATGGCACCATGCACTTATTTCCCCATTTTTATACTCTTCAGATCTCAGTACGTAAAAAATCTTTTTTTTTTTTTTTTTTTTGCCATTTATAAATTATTGTTTTGTAAAAATTACCTCTTTTGATGGCCATGTACATGTACTGAACAAAGGAAAATTTTAATGCTTCAGTACACCAATTTGAGGAGGCATTGGATTAAACAATTGCAGACAAAATCTAATAGAAACAAGTCCATTTCACTTTGTTACAGATTTCTCCTCTTCTTATGGGCATAAATCGATATGTTTTGTTGGTTCGCTTTAAAAAGTGCTTCCTCCTTGTTTATAAGACCCTTAAAATGCGTATAAAATACGCTGTTTGGTTCAAAAACGTTGATTAATTGAATATTGCTCTCTTGAAAAGTATTTTCGATCGGACTAAGTGCATTTTGATTCGATACTCCTCTTGAGTCACGAGTTGTGAACAATGTCCTTGTCCACCATAACGTCCGGCCTAGTAAATTGAGGTTTGAGTCAGCGGAAACGATATATAGCAACTTCCAGGTTTCATGTCGTCAAGGTGAAGATGATTATGTGGTGCCATACTGCATTGTAATCTGTGATGATAAGACATATCGAACACTCGCTGTCATTCGCGAAGACGCTATCAGCTAATCGCAGTGCCATGCGGTCTGTGACGTATGTCATTTTCCCCGGCATTCTTATGTTCATCTGTCACCATTACTTAAATTGTACAGAGTGATTTATATAGAACTGACACATTTCTTTCATTAATTGTTTCAAAATGAATTGTGCTAACGACAACTTATTATACCTAAAATGTAGAGGAATTTTGGGAGATTATTTACCTCTATAGCACATGTTGAAAATGTCCTCCATCCTGCATAAGGCACAACTCAACACGTCGTTCCATGTTACTGCCCACTCGTTGGAGGACTCTGGTTGTCAATAGCTTGAATCTCCTGTGTGATGTTGTGCTTCAGATCGTCCAATGTCTAGGACGTGTGGCGTAAACCCTGTCTTTTAAGTAACCCCATAGAAAGAAGTCCGGCGTTGTCAAATCCGGAGATCTCGGTGGCCACAGGTTCCTGGAAATTATTCGGTTGTCAAAGAAACTTGGTTTTAGGCCTGCACTTTTCGCAGCTCTCTGACACATTGAGTAGGTGTACCCTGTCTTCTGCGACAAACGTCTTAATGATTTTTTGGGTGACTGCTCCAGTCGTCCTCTTACGTCAATAACAACCGTGGGAAGCCTAGATGAAAGATGCTTGCCCTTTTCACTCACCAGAGATCCAGTTGTTTCCAATTTGTTTACCAGTCCCAGTATTGTGTTTCTTTTGGGAGGATTGTGAACACCAAATTCTCTCTGGTATGCCCTTTGAGTAGCTATAATTGAATTCGTAATCCAATATTGCTTCACAAGGAAGAGTCGTTGATTTAATGTGTACTGCATTTTCACGTTGACACAAAATGTCGAAAACAGCTGCCAACAATAGGAATAAAACATAAACATCTGCGCATCTAGTGCTGCCAACAATAGAAATAAAACATAAACATCTGTGCATCTAGTGACAAGGAATCGAAACTCCAGAACATTCTGCTTAATTTGGTGCTAAAATTGGGTCATTGAATGAATTTCCAACGGAATAATTAAAGAAAGAAATGTGTCAGTTCTATATAAATCACTCTGTGTTAAGTTTTTATGTATATAATTCAACACAAGATGCAGGCTAGCATATTTTAACACCTAAAAAATATCAATGTTCGTAAATAATAAAAATATATATTAGGAATTATATCGATACGAGAATGTTAACTAATGCTGAGTTCTTGACAATGTTGTTGTTTAGTCATGGACCATGGCTTCCTTTATTTCACTCTTGAACTGTACGGAAATCCATATAGATTTCTCTGGCCACAAGTATCAGAGGAAGAACAATTGTATACATCTGATACATACAGTCTGATTAGTGTAATATGTAGCTAGTCAGCGATGTATGCAATGGATGGGAAAGGAACTGGCCACCCTACCCCATTACCTCCTGGCTTATTTGCCTCATAAGTGGTGCAAGACTGATAAAGTGTACTAGATATTTTATGAACGGGTATAGATATAAATGAGCCGTTCAGAGCAAAAGTAGTGTAAGTCAAAAATGGGTAATGAGGGTTAAATTGAACATCCTGTAAAATACAGCGCAAAGTAGAAATTAATATTCAATTTATTTAAACTATTAGTAGTCAGTGAATAGCAATAAGGACATATTAATTGCTACTTTACGTTATATTTTACAGAATTTTTACTTTAAACCTCATTACTCAATTTTGACTTACACCACTTTTGCTCTGAACGGCTCAAATAAGAAACGTGTAATTTGAAGAAAATAAAAGTGGAAATAAAGAAACCTATGTCATAAAATAGATTAAACAAGTACAATAAATAAAATACAGAAAATGAAAATGAAAATAAATTTCAAACGTTGTTACTATACTGGTGATTTCGTAAAATAATCCTTTTTTAAATTGGGGACTTTAATTGAAGTGAATTTATAATGGCAGGCAGAGTAACTATCTCATGCCCCCATGTTTTATGTTGCTACCAGTGCATTTCATTAGAATCAGGTACCCAGCTTCGAAGCTGTTAGCCCTGTGAATATTCCTAAAATCCGAATAGATCCCTTTACGGCACTGATGGCTATTTTTCTCATAATAGTGTTATTCAGACCTTTTTTTTAATGTTTTGACAAAGGAGGTTATGGTTTCCATTGCTCCCACCATCAGACTGACAACTTCGATTTCTGAAAGGTGGTATTTTTATTTATAATATGGGACTGTCGGTTCGTATACGTTTATTTTTTCAGCACCCACCTCTGCCGGTTGTTCGGCATGTACTGTATTTCGAATCTGATAGTTGGTCAAGAATAAAAGCCGAGTGTTATCTTTGACATAGTTACCGTTGCCATGGTTACCGTAGCCATAGTTACAGTTGCCATAGTTACCGTTGCCATGGTTACCGTTGCCATAGTTACAGTTGCCTTTATTACCGTTGTTATAGTTACAGTTTCTATGATTACCGTTCCCATTGTTACCGGTGCCATAGTTACCGTTGCAATAATTACATTTGCAATGGTTGTTTTTGGTGGCATTAATGGTGAATACAGAAATGCATATAGAGTGTTAGTTGGGAGACCGGAGGGAAAAAGACCATTAGGGAGATCGAGACGTAGATGGGAGGATAATATTAAAATGGACTTGAGGGAGGTGGGATATGATGATAGAGACTGGATTAATCTTGCACAGGATAGGGACCGATGGCGGGCTTATGTGAGGGCGGGAATGAATCTGCGGGTTCCTTAAAAGCCATTTGTAAGTTTGTAAGGCATTAATGTCGATACGTCTAACACTGCCTTGTGCGCCTAATCCTTGTATCTCTTGGCATACGGTGAACCCAACTTCCCGCAATTCCTCAGCTTGCATGAAGCAGATTGTGTGGTGGCGTATGTTGCGAAGGGCCTCACCGTTAGGGCAGAAACCGAGGACATGAGAAAGGGTTTCGATCTCGCCTACAGCGGTTATTATTCCGACTCTATCGCGGTACAGATCGGACCGCAGGAACATAGCCCACTATTTTTAGGGCGTCAATTCATTCGGAAAGAGTTAATCCTTCATAATTTTTTATCCGTTTTCTGGGGATAACTCTTTGTAAAGGATCACACCTTTACCGTTTTGTTGTAAATTACATCAATTTTCTAATTCTCGTTCTCGCTGAATAGCCCTAACTTTCCGTGTATTACTGTATAAAGTTGTTAAATTTAACCCTAATTTATCGTCTTTCATTGCACCAATATTTAAAAAGATTACAAAATATTTGAAACTTAAGGAGTTTCACTTCTGCCTCACGTAGAGGATAAACTTTTTTTTATATCGTTATATGAGCGTTAGTTTCTATTACATCAGTTGAGAAAACTACCATAACAGACACGTTTACAAGTTGAAGAGTCGGGTTCTTTCCATTCGTGGTGCATCGCGCCAAGGCCAACTTGTAATGACGTAGACAGACAGGCGGCATTTGGAAGATAAAAATTACAACACTCTGAAGACGGGATCTAAGTGATTTGTGTCACTGTTTATTGTTCAGTAAATGCTTTATACCACAGATGAACAAATCTACCTGGCGCTCTCGCTCGCTGTGTTCGCTGCATTTGTCTTTAGAGTCTCGTCTCGTCATTCTGGGTGCGCTTCAAGTCTCGCTCATCATTAGGGCTAGGATTTTGATGAAATTGCATCTTTTTTCTAGTAAGCCAGAAACATAGCTGCTGTCCACACCTGTGGAGTAACGGTCAGCGCGTTTGGCCGCGAAACCAGGTGGCCCGGGTTCGAATCCCGGTCGGGGCAAGTTACCTGGTTGAGGTTTTTTCCGGGGTTTTCCCTCAACCCAATACGAGCAAATGCTGGGTAACTTTCGGTGCTGGACCCCGGACTCATTTCACCGGCATTATCACCTTCATATCATTCAGACGCTAAATAACCTAGATGTTGATACAGCGTCGTAAAATAACCCAATAAAATAAAATAAACATAGCTGCTTTAGTATTTATATGTTATGTGATACACTGAATGTTTTAAGACATATTTGTTAGGGCATTTTTTGCATTTTTTTGCCTGTTTCAACTCATAAGAGCATCTTTTGTTTTATTCGGTAATTTCTGAGGCATTTTCATTTAATTTGGCCATAAATCGCCATTATTAATGTAAAATAATGTTTATATCCTTCGATATTTTCTCTACATATTTTGTCCATTAATACCCATTATTTTGTATAATATTTTAATCGTTTTTCTACACAAATATTGCCATTTTAACGTAGTACACCCCCACGTAATGGCTCAGTCCAACCACCCCTTCAATATAGACTTCTCAATGCCTGCTAGTTCCGGATAAGGGTGGCCTTGTGGTGGATTACATGAAACTACATCAGGTAAATAATTAATTAAAGTGTACATCTTATGTAAAATTAAATAAACTTAAATGTTGGTACTAGAATTTAATTTAATTACTAGTCTAAATATTAAGTAGTACAAAACCTTTTTTCCTACTAATCCAATTATGTGAGATCAATTTTTAGGGCATTTTTGAAAGATTTTTAGGTCATAAATGCATTATTTTAGGACATTTTTTCGTGATTTATAGGTCATCAAAATCCTAGCCCTACTCATCATTCTCGAAATAGCATTTGGTCGGCGTGGAAAGATTTTGTAACTTTGAATAACATACGTCATTGAAATAAATAACATAAATGTTTAAATCAGACAAAAAGACAAAACAGAACAGTATCTTAGTTATCAAAATGTTCTGGTTCTATTATATGATATTACCTACGGTTATATAAAAAGAAAAAAAATTCTTAAATAAATTTGAATTTCTAAGAAACATGAACCATAATGTTGTTATCTTTTTACTTGAAATTACACACTTGATCTCAAACATACGAAAAGAAAATTTCTAGCATTTTAATAAGGGCCTAGTAATTAAATAAAGATTGGGGAATGGATTATTATTATTATTATTAATGCTGTTAATCGATTAACTGTTTGAATTTAATCGATTAATCGAGTTTTTATCGAGTTGAAAAAAAGTTTTTTTTAATATATTGTAATACACAATTATTGTTAAATTTAACTTGTGTTCGGTGATAAGCGTAAGTATTAAATGTTGTACATCTGTATATATTGTATCGTTATATTACAAAACAACTATTTTAATTACTTACTAACATATTTATTATGAGGCTTATAATTTGTGTCAATTTCTCCGGGAATTTTTGAGACAAACATAAATAACAAAAAGTATGAAGACTCGCCTAGTTAATACTGCTTCATCCGTGATTTTAAACATGTGAGTGCATTCACATGCTCCGAATTAAGTGCCGCTCTACGTTTAGTAACAATGTTTCCTGCATCACTAAATACGAAAAAAAAGCTTTTATTCTGTCAAGCACTTCTCCACGATCGTTCAATTTAAATCCAAACGTTTCATTGAGTTTACCCCTCAAATTCTCATATGACATAATGGAGTTTACACTTTTCACAAACCACAGAAAACTGATTTTTTTTCTTTATCAAACTAAACACACAACCTTCATATACAAACTCAGTACAGAAACTGCAACTGGAAAAGAACAGCGGTCGAAACATAAGACTGGCCCCTATTGTAATCGAATTACCAGATTTTAGAAAGAGAAGGCGGTAGTTACGCTCTCACACACAGTAGGCATGACTATTTTATAAGAGATGAGGGGGACGAATCCCAGAATAGTATGTATTTCATATGCTAGGAAGATGAGCTGACAACAAGTTGGAAGTTTTCTTGGAAAACCATAAAACTTAATAAGGGTTTCGCATTGTGTTTCAACTTTCAATAGATGTAGACTAGATCACTGTCCTCATATCTCCTTCTCTGTCTGAAGTGTTTGTGCAAAAATTTTTCCTACGCTACCTGGTTTACAGTTAGGAAATAACAGTACTATTGTGCTTTTAAGTAAGCAATTTCTGAGAGAGAAATATATTGTCTGAATTTTTAGTATGAGTTTGTATTAACAAAACAATAATTAATATCAACTACAACCGATTAATTTTAATTAATTAAGTATTTTTAATCGATTAATCTTACAACAGAAATTGAGCGATTAATCGATTAAATCCCACAACACTAATTATTATACACTGAAAGGCAGAGATGTTTCAAATAGGCTACTTGATTGTTTATACATATATGACAGTTCCCAAAGTAGATAAAAAGTTCAGTCTGGTATAAACAGCTGTGGCGATTCAAGGCTGCTTGACATTCGGAACTTCGGGAGTGATCAACTCTCGAAGCCTTGAAACGCTCACAAGCAGTCTTTACGTCAACGATGCGATGTAGTCAATACTGTCGTGCGGGTCTTCCGCTTTGCGGGCGCTGTTAGTCTTGTTTTCTCGATCGCTCTTCAACTCTACTTTATACATAGTGGAAGGGGACCAATGCACACAATTTAACTCAAAACTATCCAACATTCTGTGATGAAATGTTTTATGTGTATTTGTGCATGTTATATCTACAATATGATGCAAGATAATTTCTCTACCTTTGATAGATTGCCTGATAAAAATACATTCTTTTAAAAATGGTCAAATATCAGTATTTTCTTCTGACACAAAATAAACAAAATATTATTTATTAAGGAATGTAGTTGAAAGAGCATGATAATGTAAACATGAGTTCCAGCAATAAAATAAAAGAGAGAGAACATGAAAACAAGTTTATGAGTTATGAGGGAAACGCTTCATCACTGCAAAGTGAACTGTCACCATTTTGAATTTTGAAAAAAAAAATGTAAATAATTCTTTTAAATCGTAAAAATATTTTTTTCATATAGCAGAAGGCCAGTGTTTTACACATAACAATTTTCATTGTTGTACAAGATACAGTAATGGAGGAAAAAAATTTTGAATATTTCCAAAAATTTTACTGCTGTAAGCTGTACCTAACCCCTTAAGGCGTAACGCTGCAAAATCGGAAGGTCGCGGATTCGAACTCCGATGGGATCATGGTCATGCAGAAATGCAAGACTTACGATTCGACCTCACTTTGTCTTCGCTTAAGTATGCACCTCTCACTTCTTGTGACATAGGAAGGTAATTTTCTGTGTTCAAAAACGTGCTTCATATAAACACATGAGCTTAAGTGAAGAAAATTTTGAGAAATTAGTTGTACGTTTCAAAATAAAATAAAAATGTAAGATAATGTAGAACTCAATTATTTTTATAGTGCATATTTTTTAGCAAGTGGACAGCTTCAAATACTTGGGGTGTACTATAAGCAGTAACATGAGCTGCTGCCAAGAAGTCAAAAGGAGGATAGCAATGGAAAAGAAAGCTTTTAATAGAAAAATGAGCATCTTCTGCGGACCTCTGGAGAAAGAACTAAGGAAGAGACCAGTAAAGTGCTTTGTGTGGAGTATGGATTGTATGGGGCAGAAACATAGACATTACGACGAAGTCAAGAGAGGTGAATAGAAGCATTTGAAATATGGATATGGAGAATGAAGCTGTGTTGGAAAGAGTGAGTGAAGAAAGAATGTTGCTGAAGCTGATCAGAAAGAAGAAAAGGAATTGATTGGGTCACTGGCTGATAATAAAGTGCCTACTGAAGGATGCATTGGAAGGAATTGTGAACGGAAGAAGACTTCGGGGTAGAAGAAGATATCAGATGATAGACGACATTAAGATGTGTGGATCATATGAGGAAACAAAGAGGAAGGCAGAAAATAGAAAAGATTGGGGAAAGCTGGGTTTGCAGTGAAAGACCTGCCCTTGGGCAGAACATTAAATGAAAAAAAAAATTTTTTTCGCTTCATTGTGCATATTTTGTCATATATGCTAGTGTATGAGTGTATGTATGGTTTAAGATTTGATAGTGCATGAAATTCCGGATTCTAATTATAGCAAATCAGTATAGAAAAAAACTATTAACTCACCATCGTCACTTAAGGTAAGACTGAGTGAAACTAAACGAGTTTGTCATATGAATTCACTCTAAAATTTCTTCTTCAATTTGTTACGTAAATAACTGACTGTACTTCGGTATTTAACGAGTTATTTCCATGTTTACATGATCTTGCTTGTTGTTTTCCACAGAATTGACCTTAATAACGTAGCGTAGTTCTTATTCCAAGATGTGTCGTAATTCAAAGCACTACAAGTATCTATAATGTGTGACACTTGTTTTGAACCGTCGCCGTTGTGTGACTCAAAGCTGTATGTCGATGCGTTTCCAGATAACGATGGTTGACGGCCTTCTTTTACGGCTACCCTAAATTACACGATTACTTCAGAACTGATACCGATTCTACGAAAATGGAAAATTTAAATATTTGTAGGAAATAGTGAAGTTTGTACGGTAAAAAAGACAGAGAATTTATGAAATCTAATTGCATGCAAGTCTTTGTTCTTGATATCGTCGCTGCGACTCCAAAATCCGCTGTGCGTTGTTAAAAAGTTTTCGCATTAGAAAGAAAAAAGCATTTTAATTTGCTTGATTTTCAGAGCTACTTTCGGTATAATTTTATTTTTTTGTAATGATTGAAATTATACCAAAAGTATCTTTAAAAATCAAGGGAATTAATAGTGACAATGCTTTATTTCTTTTTCCTGCAAAATCTTTTTAGAAACACGTAGCGGATTTTGGAGGCGCAGCGACGATATCCAATTTTTAGGCATAATTGAGGGGTTTGCCGGAAAAAGGGCGTATACGTCAATATGGTGAATTGAGATACAGGCAATCTAAGATTTTAAAACGCACCTGAATAAAATGTTATACAGATAGTGAACAAAATTATACATTAAATTAAAAATCTTAGCGAGTATAAATGTTTTGTAGCATTTAGGCAATTTATATTATTAAATTTCCTTATATTTGTACCATATAAAACTTCAGTCTATACGCCCTTTATCCATATATTGATTTGCTTAGGGGATTTAATGTAGATTTCAGATTTAAATTTCACACAGAATTGAAACAAAGATACATTTTATGACATTTATTATTTATTTCTAAAGTAATTTACATTATTTCAGATACACTGAGTAGACATTAAGTACGCAAAGCAAAATCTCTGAATAGAACAGAAAAAGAAAATCTCCATTTTGTGTGAACATAAATAAATAAAATTTATTCTTTGTATAATCCTGATAACAATAAGCCCAAAAATCTGAATATTGTAACGAATCTCTTTATAGAAACATAAAATATTTCCGTCTGAATCTACGAGTTTCATAAGTTTGTTTACTCTTAAAGCAAGGACAATAATGAACATAAAAAGTAGTCAAAGGAAACAACTGGACTGACTAAATTGAACTATATATATTTGCTTAGTCTCTACCAAGAGAAAACACACACAGTACAGTATGCGGTAACGCGCAGCACTAGCTCTACTAAATCGCGCACGCACGCACGCACGCAGCCCTGTCCTGCAGGTATGTACAGTACAATCAAAACAACATTTCGCTACTATAATTATTCACTACATTTTAAACCGTTTTCCCGAAGAAGGGCGTATAGGTCTATCCGCCTTTCTTCCGGCAAAGCCCTCAATTACAGGTGTAATAAATAAAAAAAAAATTTTTTCTAAAGATCTTTTTTATATGAAGTAGGGCCCAAAGGCTATCACTGCAGCTGAGCTTTTTGTGCTTTACAGTTCTTGTATTGAGAATAATGTTTGTCGCCGAACGATCGCGCTTGTTTACGTATACAACACACTTCATGGCGAAATGAATCTGAGGTACAACGCCGAAATGTTGCCAGCAATTTTGCTTCAGTTGACTGAGGAAAAACTTCAGAAAACCTCCCAACTAGATAAGTTGTCCAATCAGAACTCGAACCCGGGCCCGTTCGTTTCAGAGTCAGACATAACAACAGTTACTCCACAACGATGGACTCTACACCCTGTATGTACGAGAACATAAATTTTTTAAGTTATGTGCAAAATATTAAGCAATATGCATCTAATAAATATAGCGTTTAACACTTTTAAGAAACATTCGCATTATAAAGTTATTATAGCCAGTGCCAGCGTTTTTGGCGCGTGTTCTTGAGTAAAAAGCCAGTTAGTGAGCACTTGTTGCCAGTGCAGCTGAGAACGGTATAGCTGGCGCCAGCGTTTTTGGCGTATGTCCTAGAGTATAGTGCCTAGTTTGTGAGCATGTTGCTAGTGCAGCTGAGAATGGTACCACTTCATATACACGCCACATCAGCCATTTGTCAAACACAGTTATCAGACTGACTACGCTAAAGGTAAGACACTAGCACTTAACGTCCCATTACTTATTTCACATGCCAAAAACGGTGACGGGGGCTATACCACCCAACACGTCAAGTCAGAAATCTGCCAATCACAGTTTCAGTCTTATTGCCTACTGACTCCGTCAAAGGCAAGACACTCGCACTTTGCGTTTCTGGGGTGTGTCCAGTCAGTGGCATCTGTTGCCACTTCGGCTGAGAGTGGTACCATTTCCTAAACTGATGTGACGACAGCAATCTGCCAATCACAGTTGTCAGCTTTCTCGTCCACAGACTGTGACAAAGATAAGATACTCGCTCTCAACGTTCCCAGTACTTATTTCACGCGCCAGAAACGGTGGCTTTGGTTGTAGCAATATTCCACACTTATTGTTCACCCAGTATATTACTTCCAAAGCAGTTTTAAAATTTGGGAGCGAGGCCTGGACATTGGGTAAGAGGAACGAGCAAAGACTTGAGCCATCACAGATGACATTTTCGCGACTTCTTCTGGAAATTACAAAATAAGATAAAGATAAATCTTTCCACGTCGACCAAATGCTATTTCGAGAATGATGAGCGAGACTCGAAGCGCACAAGAGTTACGAGACGAGACTCTAAAGACAAGTGCAATGAACACAGCGAGCGAGAGCGGCAGTTAATATTATTCATCTCTAGTAGCAATGTGTTTAATTTAGCTTAAGTTTGTAAAAAGAAACTGGGATGAAAACAAGACATGTCATAGAAATCCGAGCCCTGATGATGATGATGATGATGATGATGATGATGATGATGATGATGATTTGGTATTCTGTTGGTATTAATAATACATACTCGTACCTTTCGCAAGTAATTCTACTAGGACATCAAAGATTACTATCTTCCATCAACATTAATACACTTTTGCCAGTGACTTTAAATAATACTATAATACCATTCACTACTACGGTTAAAAACTTAGGTTTCCATTTCGACTCGAATCTCAGCTGGAATGCACAGGTAAAATATGTCTGTAAGAAAACTTTCTCAATCTTGCATTCTCTGAAAAGAATGAAAAATTTCTTTCCTTCTAAACTGCAACAGATCTTGATACAGACCCTGGTGATGCCTTACTTTGACTATTGCGACGTTTTGTATAGTGATCTTAGTGTTGAATTGTCATTTAGGCTTCAGCGTGTTCATAATGCTTGTGTTCGTTTCATTTTTAACAGCCGTCGCTATGATCATGTCTCCGAGTATTTCTTTCAATTATCTTGGCTTCGTTTACGGGAGAGACGTTCAGTTCATTCACTCTGTTTGCTGTAACAGATTTTAAATAATTCCACACCTATTTACCTAGTTCCTCGCTTCACACTTTTAGCATCCCACCACAACCGTGATACACGTTCACAGCATAACCATGTTCTATCAATTCCACTCATCAAACATCTCTCTACTCTGCTTCCTTCATAATACACACAGCTCGTTCCTGGAATTCCTTGTCACAGGAAATCAGGAGCAGTCGGAGTCTAAAATCTTTTAAGTACACTCTACTTAGAAATGTCTTTAAGGAACAGAACTAGACTCTTGCGGAAGTTTCTAAATTGTCTTAAATGACCAAGTTGTTATTTTTTTTCTCCTCTCTCTTCTTCTTTTTTTTTTTTCTCTCTTTTCTTTTTTTTTATTATCTTCATATATTACTTAATCATTTGTGTTTGTATGCCATTTAGTATGACTTTGCTAATCAACATTTTATGTCTTGTCACCCATATGTATTCTCCAATTAGTATATTAACTGAATAATATATCTCAAGTAAATTAATCGTCCAATTTGTCTCGGGCATTTTAGATCTTATAAATTGTGTGTTTGTGTGTGTGTGTATTCCCCTTATGTTATGTAACTGATTTTGATTATGTGTAATTTTCTACTTTATTTTATATATTATGTAACTGATCTTGACCATTTGTAATTTTATATTATGTAACTGATCTTGTCTATTGTAATTTCTTACTATATTTTATGTAATTTCAAAGATATTTTCTTTTGTGTTGTCTTGTAATCAAATTTTGTATCTCATGTATATTATTGATACCTGGTTGAGTGGAAGAGAAGGCCTCATGGCTTTAACTCTGCCAGGCAAAATAAACCTACTACTACTACTACTACCTTTCAGTCATTAGGTCATTAGTTGAATAGCTAGATCGTGATGATGCTTAATAGCAAATCTGATAACTAGAGAGCGGAATTTAGGCAAAAACCTATTTTTTTCCTTGATGCATACAGGCTTGAGATTTAAGATTTACATTTTTATGGAAATATATGTATAAATAAAGGGGTTTTATAGTGCCTAAAATGCCTATTTCGACATTATTGCCGATTTTTAAGTTTTTTTTTTTTAATTTTTGCATCATTTTTCGTAACTGTTTACTGTTTTTCTTAACATCCTGTACCGTTTACATTCCAAGACAGATAACAACTCCTTCCTAGCAGTAAACAACACAATAGAGAAGTACCCCCGGGCCACCCCTTCTCATTCTTACAATCTTTCAATCCTAAAATTCCAACTTTCAGTCGGCCTGGGTAGCGTAATCGGTATAGCGCTGACCTTCTGTGCTCGAGACTGCGGGTTCGATTCCGGCCCAGGTCAATGGCATTTAAGTGTGCCTAAATGCGACAGGCTCATGTCAGTACATTTACTGGCATGTAAAAGAACAGGACCAACTATTATTATTATTATTATTATTATTATTATTATTATTATTATATCTTCCTCAGTCTGTCAGCAATTTAACACAAACTCGCTGGTTGTACCCGAATAAGCATTCTCTTACATTCCAAGACAGATGACAACCCCTTCCTTTTTTCTCACCATTTGTAAGTACTGCAGTGAGCGACACAATAGCCACAATAGATGCTGATCATCTACTCATATTGTGAAGCAAACTATGGAAATGTGATTGTGAATGAAAAACACTAACTTAAAGACAGAATGTCTTGATTTTGTGTATGCATGTGTACCCTTGTAAAATGTGAAATGTGTGAAGTTTCTTTTAATCCTAGAATTTTGCATTAAATAAATGTTGAATCTTATATTAGTGACATTCTTTAACAAAAAAAGCCTATTTTTTATTTCATAGAGCCTAAATAAAGGAGTTTAAGAGCCTATTTTAGGCGCCTAAAATGCCACTTTTAGGGCCTAAAATTCCGCTCCCTACTGATGCTGATGCTGATGCTGATGCTGATGATGATGACGATGATGATGATGATGGTGATGATGATGAATTGGTAATCTGTTGGTGTTAATAATACATACTCGTACCTTTCAGTCATTAGGTCATTAGTTCAATAGATCGTGATGATGCTTAATACCAAATCTGATAACTAGGGCTAGGATTTTGATGACCTATAAATCATGAAAAAATGTCCTAAAAACAATACATTTATGACTTAAAAATCGTTAAAAAAATGCCCTTAAAATGCCCTAAAAATTGATCTTATAGTAGGAAAAGAGGTTTTGTACTAGTTAATATTTAGACTAGTAATTAAATTAAATTTTACATAATTTTTTCTAAGTAGTACGCTTTAATTAATTATTTTACCCGATGTAGTTTCCATGTATGATCGTTCACCTCTGTGTCGGCATGTGGACGTGAGGTCAGCAGTCAGCTGGTCGGTCTTGGCCCTTCATGGGCTGTAGCGCCATGGATTTACTTTACTTTTAGTTTCCATGTAGTCTACCACAAGGCCACTCTTATCCGGAATTAGCAGGTATAGAGGAGTCTATATTGAAGGGTGGGTGGACTGATCCATTACATGGGGTGTACTACGTTAAAATGGCAATATTTGTGTAGAAAAACGATTAAAGTATTATACAAAATAATGGATATTAATGGACAAAATATGTAAAGAAAATATCAAAGGAAATAAACATTATTTTACATTAATAATGGGGATTTATGGCCAAAATTAAATGAAAATGCATTAAGAATGACCGAATAAAACAATGCTCTTATGAATTGAAAAAGGCAAAAAATGCAAAAAAAATGTCTTAACAAATATGTCTTAAAACACTCAGTTTATCACATAACATATAAATACTAAAGCAGCTATGTTTCTGGCTTACTAGAAAAAGATACAATTTCATGAAAATCCTACTGCTCTACTGATAACTTTTTCGCTGCGGAATATAGTCTTCAGCTAATGTGGAACGCTTGAGTTATTCTGAATGCTCCAGGGTCTTGTCCAGTCCAGTATGAGGTTAAACCTGGTCATTTCAATCACATAGCAGTACGAGCAGTTCCGTAAATCAATACAGCGTGTGTAAATATGTTCTGCAGGCAAGCTTGCAATTAAGAACGACGCACAGAGAGACGCAAACAGATGGTCTCGGCCCATTCTGCTTGTGCCACCTCTATGGAGGAGGGACGCCACACCCTTCTTTTACCCTTCCAGTCTTCAAGATGTTCTATGTGTGAAGTGGGTAATTTTTGTATATAAGGTAGGTGTCCCTGATATGGCCATGCTAAGGTTTGAGAATTTTTCTAGCCGCCATTTTGAAAAAATGTAAACCACTTTTTTCTTACTCGTTCTCAGTCTAATAGACTTTCTTAAAACAATTTCCTTTCCTCACAAAAATAGCTTTAATTGTCCAAAAAGTCCCAAATTCCAAAAGTCTACCTAGTGGCCATATCAGGAACATGTGCACATGATATGGCCACCTTTGTTCCATGTTCTACAAATCGTGATTGTTTTCAGTTTGATAGCGCAGTTGTGTTAAAATTAAATAATTTTTTTGCAAAATTAATAAACATGACAATTATCTTTTTTATAATTCAGAAGTGTAGTCAAAACAGGTTTTTCCATAAAAAAAAAGTACGTTGTTTTTCTTAAAATACTAATTTTTTGCGTAATCACAGCTATAAGGCATGAAAATTTGTCAGGTGAAAAAATAAAAGTGAAATGAACTTGATATGGCCATGGTGCATTTGATATAGCCATATCAGGAGCAGGTAAGCTTTCACGAAAATCGTTTGATTATGAACTCGTAAAAAATACGCCATCAACGACAACACCAATCAACAGAGCATTAAAAACTGAATGGAGTACGATGGTTTTCATGAGAGAAGTCTTTGAAAAACATGCATAAAACAAAGGAGACTTACCAGAGTAAAATAAGAAGAGGTCACATGAAAACCGCAAAACAGGCAACTGACGCCATACTGCTCAACCTGAATGGATGGGAAGCGATCAAGTGACATACCAGGATGCCCTTTCACTGGATGCTGCTGCAATTTAGCGGATTTTTTGGTTAACTAACTCACAATAGGGGAGGTGGCCATATCAGGAACATGCCGTAACAGGAGCACCCACCTTAATAATAATAATAATAATAATAATAATAATAATAATAATAATAATAATAATAATAATAATAATAATTCAATCTTCCTCAACTTGGTGAGGTTGCCAAAGACAAATAATGTTAAACAGTAACATTTAAAATGACATTAAAAATGTCTTACAAGAAATTTATTTATGAGAAACTAAAAATTTGCAGTAGATAATATTTAACATAATGAAAATTTATAAAAAAAATACAGGTAAAAAAACAGACTGAGAAAATTCAACTGTAATTTGAATTGAAATACAAATGTCGCCGTAAAATCTGCAGAGAACCCTTCAAAGCTATAATAGAAATTTCCTTAATTTGTTGTTGTTGGGACTCCAAATTTATGACAGAATGACACGAACTATTTTGTTATGGTATATTGGATCTGTATGACCACCTATAGGAATTTATCCCTTCAATCCACTAAAAATCCCATTATTAAATACAGCCATTCTACTAGTATCAGAAGTTACTAAAGAACAAGAATAAATACCAGAATAATATAATCCATGTTGACTATAAGAATAAAGATATAAAGTATAAGCAGCACTAAAAAAAATATAAAAAAATAAAGTAAATATAGTTAATCATGATCAACCAATTAAACTATTTAATAATCTAATTTCACCTTGGTAAGGTTCAACGTGGACTATCGATTAAGGTACAGATTCCTCTATCCCTCTAGCGCCCACCTTTAATCCGATGGCTTCTATATCCCTGAGTTTATATGATGTTTTGTAATAAGGGATAGTGGATCCATAAATCCTCCTTTTCTCTAGATTAACCTCAGGTTGATTCTAATGCGTCTCGAATCTGATGGTCGGATCCAGAATATAACCTTTTGTCTCACCAGGTTTAAATGTTATAATATCAATACGCCGATGACTTCCAGTATCCGCTATTCCATGGACTTCTTCATAGGTATTGTAGCCATTGGACTTAACCCTTTCTTACCTATAGATACCATATGGCAATAATTAACTTTATAGCATTTATATACTTGTGTGTTACATATGAAGGTAAATTTTGCTGGATAACTTCTATTTCAATACATCTTCATCAATATAGTTTTGTTTCAAATGTTTCCACTCCCGTAACTTGGTCACTGAATTGGTCCTAATACAGCTATTTGTTTCAACATGGATTGCTTGTAAATTTAATTTGGATTAGAAAGGGTTAAGGCATGTTGCGATCATAGACCTGATTTTGTGATGTCTGCTGTTACGAAGAGTTTCGCCAAATGGGCATGAACCCAAGACATGAGCCAAAGTTTCAACCTCACTGTGGCATCGCCTACAGTGGTACAATGGTTAAGAGAGGAGTGGATGCCCTGCCTCGGAGATAAAACACAGTGTGTCAGACATTTTCATAGCAGTTACTGTACATTTAGACTTGCCAACCGTCCCGTATTTCCCGGGACAGTCCCGATTTCGACCATTGCGTCCCGCGTCCCGAAATAATTTGCACACGCATCAAAATGTCCCGATTTCATGGCATATTAGACATTTACAGCTGATTTTCACTCCTATCATATTGTTGGTTTTAGTCTGGATCGCATAGTGTCATACAGGCATGCTTCCAATATGTGACGAAATGGAGAAATTACCTATTTCAGCGTTTCTCAAACTATGGTCTGCGGACCACCTGTGGTCGTCGAGTTCTGCCCTTGTGGTCCTTCAAAAAAGACAGAAGAAAAAATTAAATTCAACGAATTGCGTATCGCACTATAGCTGAAAATCTCAGAGTTTGGAAATGACATATGGTAATCGCCTTTCACTTTTTTTCCCAGTACTATATTTTATGAAATTTCTTACCCTACGATTTAAAGCACTATGAACGTGGCGTATCTCGCCATCTTTTCCCTGTATATCTGGCGTCGAGCCTGTAACCCAGCCAGAGACCCGAGTTCATAACAGAGGACCAAAGTACCGAACCTTTTCATATGTCGATGACTTTCTTAATAGTTTTGCCGACACCCAGTCTGCACATTGAAATGGGCACGTACTGTACGTCGTACACCAAAAACAGAACGTGCCAAATTGCATCTTTTCTTGTTTGAAAATCGGGCATGTTTCTGCATTAATTTTTTATTTATTTTTCCAGATGAGGATATAAGAAATTTTAGACTCAATCTATTTTAAAATCCGACAGGTTTATTCTTTACACTTGCGTGTTTCTTCTCTAAGTCCCGTTTCAATTTCGCGGGCTTCATACTCGTTTGAAAGCAAACATCGCACCGAGGTTTTGGTTCACTCTCATTGCCAGACCAAGTAAATCCAAGTTCCAAATAACTCTTGTCATATTTACAGAAGTATTTTTTTCTTTGAATAGCTACTAGTAGGACTAGATATTTCTTTAATGGCACTGGAATTAATATATTTCTTCACACACAGCTTCTGAACTATTAGCACTGCCTAAATGAAGCGTATCATCATGTTCCTTTCTTTTCAAAGATCCAGATCGAAGCCAGTTTTCCATTATTTATGATGGGCACTATTTAACAGTGACATGGACAACTACTAGCGTGTACCACATAAGAAGGATTTCAAACAACTAACTGCTGGCAAGCAGTGAATCAGCAATGCACATTATTTGTTATAAGGTACTTGTGATTGGCTACAAAAAATATAATTACAAAAGTATTATAATTAATTAATTAATTATATTTTAAAATATAAGTATACTGGTATTAAATTATGCTACAAAAATGATAAATTTTCTTTCGAAGGGAACAAAAGTAAGGTGGTCCGCGGAACTGTTCTGACTTAAAAAAGTGGTTCCCACTTTAAAAAGGTTTGAGAAACGCTGACCCATGTATAGTATTTTTGTACTTTTGTAATACTTGTTTTGTGGTAATTTTGTATTTCTTTTACATATGAAATGAGGTGCGTGTATATAAGCTCACAGAACTTAACAGATTTGATACCAATTTCCTAGTTCTATTAATAATATAAGAAGAAAAAATTGATACTTGTATTAAGCAGCTGTAGACCTAATGTTTAAATGCTAACATTAAATTTCCATTATTTATATCGCTAAGAACGATAACAATGTAAATGATTTAAAAAAAAATTTAGTTAGGTTATTTTACGACGCTGCATCAACATCTTGGTTATTTAGCATCTGAATGAGATGAAGTGATAATGCCGGTGAAATGAGTCCGGGGTCCAGCACCGATAGTTACCCAGCATTTGCACGTATTAGGTTGAGAGAAAACCCCAGAAAAAAAACCTTAACCAGGTAAAGTGTCTCACCGGGATTCGAACCCGGGCCACCTGGTTTTGCGATCAGACGCGCTAATCGTTACTTAACAGGTGTTGACAAATATAAATGATAACTTGAATATTATTTATAACGCTAAAGAACCATAACAATATATTATTATAACGTGAATATTATTTAGGGCTATATTGCTGAAGAACGATAACAAAACATAAAATATGATAACTTGAATATTATTTATAACGCTAAAGAACCATAACAATATATTATTATAACGTGAATATTATTTAGGGCTATATTGCTGAAGAACGATAACAAAACATAAAATATGATAACTTGAATATTATTTATAACGCTAAAGAACCATAACAATATATTATTATAACGTGAATATTATTTAGGGCTATATTGCTGAAGAACGATAACAAAACATAAAATATGATAACTTGAATATTATTTATAACGCTAAAGAACCATAACAATATATTATTATAACGTGAATATTATTTAGGGCTATATTGCTGAAGAACGATAACAAAACATAAAATATGATAACTTGAATATTATTTATAACGCTAAAGAACCATAACAATATATTATTATAACGTGAATATTATTTAGGGCTATATTGCTGAAGAACGATAACAAAACATAAAATATGATAACTTGAATATTATTTATAACGCTAAAGAACCATAACAATATATTATTATAACGTGAATATTATTTAGGGCTATATTGCTGAAGAACGATAACAAAACATAAAATATGATAACTTGAATATTATTTATAACGCTAAAGAACCATAACAATATATTATTATACTGTGAATATTATTTAGGGCTATATTGCTGAAGAACGATAACAAAACATAAAATATGATAACTTGAATATTATTTATAACGCTAAAGAACCATAACAATATATTATTATAACGTGAATATTATTTAGGGCTATATTGCTGAAGAACGATAACAAAACATAAAATATGATAACTTGAATATTATTTATAACGCTAAAGAACCATAACAATATATTATTATAACGTGAATATTATTTAGGGCTATATTGCTGAAGAACGATAACAAAACATAAAATATGATAACTTGAATATTATTTATAACGCTAAAGAACCATAACAATATATTATTATAACGTGAATATTATTTAGGGCTATATTGCTGAAGAACGATAACAAAACATAAAATATGATAACTTGAATATTATTTATAACGCTAAAGAACCATAACAATATATTATTATAACGTGAATATTATTTAGGGCTATATTGCTGAAGAACGATAACAAAACATAAAATATGATAACTTGAATATTATTTATAACGCTAAAGAACCATAACAATATATTATTATAACGTGAATATTATTTAGGGCTATATTGCTGAAGAACGATAACAAAACATAAAATATGATAACTTGAATATTATTTATAACGCTAAAGAACCATAACAATATATTATTATAACGTGAATATTATTTAGGGCTATATTGCTGAAGAACGATAACAAAACATAAAATATGATAACTTGAATATTATTTATAACGCTAAAGAACCATAACAATATATTATTATAACGTGAATATTATTTAGGGCTATATTGCTGAAGAACGATAACAAAACATAAAATATGATAACTTGAATATTATTTATAACGCTAAAGAACCATAACAATATATTATTATAACGTGAATATTATTTAGGGCTATATTGCTGAAGAACGATAACAAAACATAAAATATGATAACTTGAATATTATTTATAACGCTAAAGAACCATAACAATATATTATTATAACGTGAATATTATTTAGGGCTATATTGCTGAAGAACGATAACAAAACATAAAATATGATAACTTGAATATTATTTATAACGCTAAAGAACCACAACAATATATTATTATAACGTGAATATTATTTAGGGCTATATTGCTGAAGAACGATAACAAAACATAAAATATGATAACTTGAATATTATTTATGTCGCTAAGGAACGATAAAATAATACCTGTTCAAGTTATAACTTATATTATTTGAACAGGTATTATTTTTATCACTAAAGAACGATAATCGTTAGTCAACAAGGTTTTTGTCAGAACGGTGGAAATGGTAATTTTAGATCAATTTTTGTAATTGATTAACTAGCGGACTTACTCGTGTTAATTATGTAAGTTTGTGCGGCTTACAGCTGTTTCGGTGCATCATCACACCATCTTCAGAGCTTACTAGATCTCGGCGTCATCTCGAACTTCTCTGCCTGTTATGTGGGTGCGTTTGATTGTTGAAAGGTGTTGAAGAGTGGAGTCAAATAGTGTGTGTGTGTATTGAAATTGATCTGTGTGTTGAGAATTTGATCGGTGTGTGTTTTAGTGTGTTTGTATATTTCGTATTGTTCTAGTGTGTTGAGTTTTTGGTTCTTGGGTTGTATGTGTAGGATTTCCATGTCTGCATTTATGTTATTGTATGTATGGTTAGCATTGGTTATGTGCTCGGCGTATGTAGATGTATTGTGTCTTCTGGTTATTGCTTTTAATGTGTTCTTTGTAGCGTGTTTGGAATGATCTGCCTGTCTGTCCAATCTAGAACTTGTCGCAACTATTACATGTGAGTTTGTATACACTTGTGTGGTCGTATTTATTTGTTTGTGTTTTTTGTGTGTTGAGATGTCTTTGTAATGTGTTTTCTGTTCTGTATGCTATGTTGTATTTCTGCTTTCTGAATGAAGATGCGATCTTATGTGTGCTTTTGTTTTCATATGTTAGTGTGATGTATTTTCTTGTGTTCTTGTGTTTGTGTTGTGATCAAATTCTCAACACACAGATCAATTTCAGTACGCACACACTATTTGACTCCACTCTTCAACACCTTTCAACAATCAAACGCACCCACCTAACAGGCAGAGAAGTTCGAGATGACGCCGAGATCTAGTAGGCTCTGAAGATGGTGTGATGATGCACCGAAACAGCTGTAAGCCGCACAGACTTACATAATTAACACGTGTAAGTCCACTAGTTAATCAATTACTTATATTCAAGTGCTAAAAGTAGTGTACGCAAGATTCAAAATGGATTATCAATTTTTGTGTGCTGATAATGCATCTACACTTGAAAATTTTCCACCACGTATCTACCATTTAAGAGGAATATTGGAAATTATGGAAAACTCGGGTATGGACTTCATTTAAACGGTTACCCAGTATATTGGTACGTTTTATAACTTATTGTTGTTCAGAATATGCTAGAAGTGTATTTTTTAAGAACTAGGTTCTTTCAGATATGTAAATCTGCATTAATAAGGCTCGTTTAGTGGGTTATATATATATATATATATATATATATATATATATATATATATTTGTATTATTTTATTGATGTATGGCGCTAGACCAACAGAAAGCACTGAGAGGATGGGCTTTTAGAGTGAAATAGATTGCATTTTAGGATTAGTTTAAAATTGTTTGACGGTAAGCGAGTCTGGCCGCGAAACCAGGTGGCCCGGGTTCGAATCCCGGTCGGGACAAGTTACCTGGTTGAGGTTTTTCCGGGGTTTTCCATCAACCCAATACGAGCAAGTGCTAGGTAACTTTCGGTGCTGGGCCCCGGATTCATTTCACCGGCATTATCACCTTCATTTCATTCAGACGCTAAATAACCTTAGATGTTGATACAGCGTCGTAAAATAACCCAATAAAAAATAGTTTGAGCTTGTGACAAGTTGTATCGCGGTTTTAAGTGCTTATTTTCGCGTTCATTTACGCTTTCTCAGAATGAAAAAATCTCGTCGTGCATGTGCAAATTCGCCGGAAGGTTTTGTTACGTATGTGGAAAATTTACGACAAACCAGATACATTAAAACAAGCATATTACTGCTGTTTCGAGTGTAACGTGCGTGATGAGGACAAATCATGGGCTCCCCATGCTGCATAACTCAAAGTTACTCAAAACTGATGAAATGGATGAATGGAGAGAAGAATCGAAGTACGCCGAAGTAGTCAGTGGATATGAAAGAAACATATAGTGTCGCTATATGCAATCCAATACAAAACATACTGCCGGCAATTCTGCGGAGATTTGAAAATTGTCGCCTTATTGCTCAGACTTCAGGGTGGATTCACAAAATACTGTTGCTTTCTCAGTTTATAGGACAGTAGAGCGACTGAAAAACAGTATACAGTGTGTTAATTAAGTACGGAATATTGCTAATAACTCTTTATGCTCGACCATGCCGAAATGTAGTAATTATACACCTGGTAGCAGTCCTTTAATGCATGTCATTAAAGTACACCTACTCATTAAAGTACAGGTGTTCAGCCAATGACAAGTCAGCTTTGTACCGTTATAAAACCTCAGCCAATGACAAGTCAGCTTTGTACCGTTATAAAACCGCAAGTATCGATTATTCTCGGATATGCAATCGAAAGAGAATTAGCGAAAAGTCACGGAGGCTGGAAATCCAATACTGTCGCAGAAGGTTATGTTCTGTTACTATAATAATTAGCGTTAATTGTAAATAATATTCAAATAAATTCAATTTGTCATCTCGTTTTTCAATGTCTAATTTAATTTCAATGTTATATCAAAGTTAATATTTAGTTTACTCTGTAGGTTCTTGTAGGCTATCAAGGTCAATGTGGACATCTGTTCCTCGGAAAAAATCAATACTTTTTGTGTCTGCGCACATCTCACAATTTACGAGGTATTGCTCAAGGTCAGTTAGATACAAATAAAATGAATAATTTCAAGTTAGAAATATGGTCGAGCATAAAAAGTCGTATGAAACTCGCATATAATGGTAATTAAAAAGCTCGTATGAAAATTATGAAACTCGCTTGCGCTCGTTTCATAAACATCCATACTCGCTTCTTAATTACTATCATTATAGGCTCGTTGCATAATGTAGCCTACTATTATATATTCATTTTATGAAAAAAATACCAAAAAAAAAAAGTTGTTGGAGATATCTAACTAAAACTTACGGCTGTGGTCTCACAAAAGTATTCATTCTTGTACAGAGTGTGGCAGAAAATAACACTTTTTTTTAAATGACACCCTATATTAATTTTACATATTTTGAAATCTCCATTCAATTTTATATACAAATAGCATAAATATTGAATACTTTCTTGTAAATGTTATGGTTCTTTCAAATGCTTTGATAATGTAACACAAAAATAAATGTTTGTATTCATAATGGAATCGTATGTTTTTTAAAATACACTTCCCACATTTCCATCTGAACTTTTTCCCATAGAACTTTGGAGCTGTAAGCGATGAACAAGGGGAACGATTCCATCAAAATATACACAGGATGGAACAACGATATCAAGGAAAGTGGGATTCTAGTATGATGGAAGACTACTGTGTAAATTGTATATCTTAGGAATTTATTTATTTTCACTGTTGTAATTACGTATTTTGAAATGCGCAAAAACGTTTTATTAAATTAAAATACTTCCCCTTCTGCCACACAAAAATGTTACGTGTGACCTTCTCACTTTCACCAATTCATCGACGATAAAAAACCGAGTAGTTGATACAGCGTCGTTAAATAACCAACTAAAGGAAATAACATTATCTTCGTCATTTGATTGAATCAGCAATATCCCACATATATTTTTCCTTCTTATACCACAAACAATTCCACGAATATTAAGTTGAGAGCAACAAAGAGAAATTTTGTAGTGAAGGAAAACCGATAGAAAGATGCTATTGGTTTCTTTAAAGGTCACACTATCTGTCCTTTTATTTTTTCTTACACATATTTTCTTCTCTTTCACTAACTGTAGAGTCCAGAAACTCGTATCTCGTTTACAGTGTTGGCTGGAAGACCTAAGCGAGAAAGACCTCTGGGGAGGCCGAAACGTAAATAGATAGATAATATTAAAATGGATTTAAGGGAGATGGGATATGATGGTAGCGATTGGATTAATCTTGCTCAGGATAGGGACCGATGGTGGGCTTATGTGAAGGCGGCAATGAATCTGCGAGCTCTTTAAAAAGTCATTTGTAAGTACAGTAAGTAAGTAATGTATTGATCTCTTCTTTCGAGAAAATGTTGCTCCTTGTTCTCCATAATAAATATACTTACTTACTTACTGGCTTTTAAGGAACCCGGAGGTTCATTGCCGCCCTCACATAAGCTCGCCACTGGTCCCTATCTGAGCAAGATTAATCCAGTCTCTATCATCATATCCCACCTCCCTCAAATTCATTTTAATATGATCTTCCCATCTACGTCTCGGACTCACCAAAGGTCTTTTTCCCTCCGGCATCCCAATTAACACTCTATATGCATTTCTGGATTCGCCCATACGTGCTACATGCCCTGCCCATCTCAAACGTCTGGATTTAATGTTCCTAACTATGACAGGTGAAGAATACAATGCATGCAGTTCTGCGTTGTGTAACTTTCTCCATTCTCCTGTAACTTCATCCCTCTTAGCCCCAAATATTTTCCTAAGCACCTTATTCTCAAATATCCTTAATCTATGTTCCTCTCTCAAAGTGAGAGTCCAAGTTTCACAACCATACAGAACAATCGGTAATACAACTTTTATAAATTCTAACTTTCAGATTTTTTGACAGCAGACTAGATGACAAAAGCTTCTCAACCGAATAATAACAGGCATTTCCCATATTTATTCTGTGTTTAATTTCCTCCCGAGGATCATTTATATTTGTTACTGTTGCTCCCAGGTATTTGAATTTTTCAACCTCTTTTTTTTTCTTTTCGTTTTTTCTCTTTTTTCTGTTTTTCTGCTTCCTTAAACTAGTACGTACACAAAACCCATGCCCAAGGCGGGACTCGAACCCACAACCCTTCGGACCAAGCGATAGAGACATGCCGTGCCCCTACCGCTTGAGTCACCCGGGCCGGTATCTTCAAAGGATAAATTTCCAATTTTTATATTTTCATTTCGTACAATATTCTGGTCACGAGACATAATCATATACTTTGTCTTTTCGGGATTTACTTCCAAACCTATCTCTTTACTTGCTTCAAGTAAAATACCGTACTGTAGGTATGTACTTTGTACAGTATGTATTTGTATAGTAGCCTATGTATGTGTGTGTGTATTGTAACGTCAGAATGTCGGCCAATTGAAACGAATATGTTTTCTCCGTTCGTTCTGTTTTTCTTGTTGGACGATGGCATTGAGATACCACAAAACAGAAATGATATCCTTGCTGTCATTAAGTAATTTATTCCTACATTACGGAATAAATTGCTGGAGAAATTGCTCTGAAAACATTTATTCGTGCAAACCAGTGATGTCCAAACTTCGTAAGATGTCTGTCCGATATTAATTTTGAGAATAATCTACCACATGAATTTAGTGCATCCAAATCCTGGCTGACAACATTTTATTTGTAACTTCGGCGATTCTCTTATAGGCCTAGCAAATGAGAAAAACTGAATGTTGAGCGCGTGTAGATTTTAAGCTATTGTTGGAAACAGATTTTTTTATGAGGTTCTAAGTTCTCACAGTAATTCTGTTTAAAAGCAGATTTTGATGTATTCCACCGGATGCCGGAACTTTTGATCTGGACGTTTCGAAATACACGCTATCTGAAGATTCATCTGATCTCTTGGACTCTATGCCAGCTAATACAAACAACTGAGCTTTTTAATGTGAAACGTTTATGCTTGACAGTTAAATGAATAAAAATATGTTACGAAAATTTCTACCACGAATTTCTACAACTGACGTCAGTTGCTTAGCAAACGACAATGAGTTACGTCACACTATTCTGATATCGCTTGCTTAGCAACAGACACAGATGAAACACAGTAACACATTGCAAATGCTTGTTCAGATAATTAATGGTACCGGTATATATTCAATAAAGAAGTGAAAGGAAAAACAGTCTACAAGTAATGACACAAGTGGTCTGAGATTTGCCGATAAATCAACGAGCGAAGCGAGTGAATAAAATAAAAATATAAATAATATATCCCTAAAATTCGCTCACAAAATGTTAACAAAATTGTATATTTATGAATTCTTAACCTATTCAGACATTGTGAAGTCGAAATAGATGAATATCGATTACTGCAATAAAGAAATTGCATGTTATTCAGTAATGCCAATTGAGAAAAATGAAATACAGGTTTAAAAAATATGTTAATTACATGTATTGCGCTTTTCTCTTGTTATTATAACAGAAATACGTTTTCATTATCTGTTGAAATCATAATTTAATTTAAACATTTTATAGTATAATTACAAATAACCTGATTAATACATTAATTAAATGAACAATTGTTATAAAGTAGTGTCATTTTCTTTAGATACAATGTACATGAAATTAGAAGATGAAGATGTAGAATTAGGATTTCGTACTTTATTTAGTACAATGGATTCATGCTCATCGATTTACTGGAAACAGTTGGCGACACTGATTAAACAAAAGAACGACCATGCGATAAATTGATAGTGATAAATCGAACTGCAGAAATTATCGCGATGTATGACTGTGATTGGTTGGAATTCAAAATTTCATTACACTTCATTGGCCGAAAATGGAATGACGTCTTATAAACGAAATAGTCATTATTGGCTGATGCAGAAGTTCGCAGCGTTTTTATTTGAGATGAATAGAAGACAAATTAATCAGTAATATCTGTGGTGTTTAGTCAGAAGATAACTAAAAAAATGACCTTTTTTATCTGAAAGTGCACCCCTATTTAAAAAAAAAACAGTTCTATTTCGTTTGGTATATTCGTGATATCTCCATATAATCTTATGTTATTTTCATTCACATTTGTATATAAATTATAATTATGATTTGTATAGGAAAAGTAAAAATAAAAATGCTTTGTATCTCAATACAGGTTTTTTTTAGTTATATTTTGACCAAAGACTACAGATCTATATTGCTACGTTATCTATGACTCTACCAAAACTGGAATAGTTTTTTAATTTCGCGTCTGAATAAATCTGCTGGTTTGGAGTTAAAGAAGTCGTCAAGCCAAGTTTATAAAGCACCTTCGTTGTCTAAGGAGTTCCCTTGAAGATTGTTGGATAGAGAAAGGAAAAGGTGGAAATCTGAGGGCACAAGATTGAAAGTTTATGTGGGATGTGGAATCACTCTCAACCAAGCTCCTGGATAGCTGCTTTCGTCATGTTAGCAGAGTGCGGGCATGCATTATCGTGTTACAGCAGCATTTGATGCAGTGTCCCCGGTCGTTTTTCTTCAATTGCAATCGCAAGGTGTCTGAGTTGTTGGCAATAAATGTCAGCAGTTACGGTTACATTATTGGGAAGCAATTCATGGTACATGACTGCTTTATGTTTTATCCCATCTGACGCATGTACGAGGTGTTGTGTGTTGGAACGACAGATCATTTTCTTGCAGTGCTTTTTCCAATGGCATTCTCCCTGTACACAGCACAAATGTTTCAAATCACCTCCGCTGCCTTTGCTCCTATATCAAACTCAAACAGAAGATTATGTCGGAAGTGTTGGTTTTTTTTTTTCACTTGATAGTCCATCTTCTTCATCCCAAAATATCATATACTTTCTTCAAATCCGCAAATTTCAAGGCGTGGATTATTTACAAGAACAACACTCCAAATGCCAAATGACAAACGATAAACAATGCCCTAACAACGCAGTGTTGTTATGACGAACAAAATACCTACGAACTGATGCGTCAACCTAATACCACAGTCTAGTACATGCAGTCACGAAGCTCGAGGTGATTTTTTGCTTTTCTCGCGATACAATGCTCCAAGCGGTTAGCAACTAAGAGTACTAGGAACATAGACTGTGCGATAGTAGCGATCCTAGTGGCTGGTAACTAAAGTTCAGCTGTCATTGGATGCATATTCTCTACGTATTGAGCTTCGCTAACACAGCACCATAAATTGCATTACATTTATTTCACTTTCAGTCATATTCATAATGCCTAGGCTAGTAAATAAGAACCAAATCCTTAAAAATCTAAATATCTCAATAATACCCAACCGAGAGCATAAACCTTTCACACAATCCTACGAATTCTCAGTGACTTTTTTTACTAGTGTCAACAGTGGCGTTACCTCTATGTGCCAGGAGAACCGTGATATTATCGTTGTTTTTTCTTGAAAAGAAAACACTTTTCTATGAATTGAATATATTACTTCTTTCTATTTTTAATGTTTACAAATTCTAACCGCTTTCAATTCAATTCCTTCAGCTGTACGAATGTAGGCTATATTTCGTGAGTTCTCTAGTGGATTTTCTACACCACTGGATATTTGTTATTAGGAATTTGATGGAAGCTACAGCAAAATTTAAACATATTTGTTTGTTACTGCTCATTTTATAGCTAATATTTTTAGTTGAAGCTTGCTTTTGTAGTTTAAGGGAATATTACACTAAAAATTACAACTTTTTTCCTAATAATTTTTCCCAACCAAATTTTGAGAGCAATTTAATTTAATTTATTGGTCTGATCCAATATTTTGGGTTTGCCCTGCGACACAGAATAGCTCACAATAAAATTTAAAATGAAAAATTATATAAACAGGTTTCAGACAAAAGTGATAAGAAAAAAAATAGAACCAAGTATAATTTAAATTGAATGTACGCCATAAAGATGCTGACGAAATATCGCTACAGAAAATTTTATAATGGTGGTGACGATGGCATCTTGAAGATTCCTCGTCAGCTTGTATTTTTCCCTCCACTTTACAAAGGCTTTCGGAATGGTGCCTCTCGCTCCAAAGAGGAGACCGGTAACTGTGATTTTTTCAATGTTGTATTTCGCTGATAGGTACTAAATCGTGGGCTCGTAGATTTTCTTTTTCTCTTCGTTCACTTCAGATGGTTGAGTGTCTGAGATTTCAAATCTGATGGTAGGATCAATTATTTCGGCTGTCTGTCTATTCTTATTTATAGCTATGATATCGATCCTACGATTGCTCCCACCATCAGCAATACAATGAATGAACTTCCTCGTGAACGTCTAGATTTTTGGATCGAAGTGCATCTGCGATCATAGAACGTATGATGTTGTGACGTTTTATTCTGAGTACTTATCCCTGTGGGCAACTCCCAAGCACTTATATGAAGAACTAACAAAATCCAAATTTTGAACTCCCAAATGATTTTGGCTTTTAATTTTTTCTATTCTTTTTAGAAATATTTTCAAACCCAAGTTTTTAGTAGAAGATCTGAATTTTTAAGCTTCGTTTTTTTCGATACATTCACAAACTATATAGAGAAACATTTCTATGCATTCATTTTATGAAATATCTCATTTATTCACTTTGAAAAAATTGTTTGAAATTTTAAAAGTGTTATTGTACCTATAATTCATGAAAAAAAAATCAATAAAATAAGCTAGCAGCGTTTCTCATAAAATAAATACCTACACACAGAAACATGCAGCTACCTCATAAGTACGTGCAGTAAAAATTTCATCCAGATTGATTAATATTTGGTATAAAAAAGTTGGTGTTGAATCAAGAAAAGTAAACTTGCGGGAAAATGGAATTGAAAGTAAAATGAATATTTATGTAACACACATCTAATAAAATTCTCCTCCAGTATATTCATCTAGTAACTTCAGGGAGCCAACTTCAGAACAAAAAGTTATTAGATTTGTAATCAGAAATTTGCAAAAAAAGAATTCTTTGATGAAAAAAGAATTCTGACAGCCCTTTAAATGCCTCGCCCCCCTTACAGCCTTAATTAAAAAAATAAATATATTTGTAATCAGAATTGAACTAAATTTATTTGGGCTTTGAAAATATACATTCTAAAGACGTGAAATAGCTTATATATATATATATATATATATATATATATATATATATATATATATATATATATTAATTTTCATGATTTTCAGTGGAGTCTTCCCTCAAATAATTTATTTGTGTTTTTTCAACCTTAAGTATTTACCTTGGTACAAATAAAAAAAAAACAAATTTTACAACATAGGCTTATAATATTAAAAAAAATAACAATATTAAGATTAATGTTGAAAATAAATAAATTATTTAAATTATCAATTTAAACTTATCGGAACACAATCTCCACGATGAATTGCTTTTGTAGTATTTAACTATTCAGGATTTTCCGAGAGAAGTTATAATGTGATGGATTTCCAAGGTTCCCTTGTAAGATACACTTATAATTTGTTCAAAGCTTGCAATCTTTCTTCGTTAAATCAGGAAGGAGCCGGCAAACAAACACTTAAGTATGCCTCCATTATATCACCAGTTCGTTCAAGCCGTTGAAGCCGATGTTCTTGTGTTAGTTTTGTCGCTTCCATGGCAACAAAGAGCATAGTCATTGAATAGTTGGCTCAAGAACGAAGTAATGTGCAAACATTGCTGTTTGTTTAAGAGAATACTGACTTCTCCCGCTTGTAAACACTCCTGTAGTAAACATCACCACTGAAACTAAGCTAAATACCTGTCCTGGCCATTATGAAGAAGCGTGATCAAGAATAATAAGTTACTTATAATTTCTCGAGATAATTCACAAGCAGAGGTACTCCGTGTTTATGTGGTCAGCCTGGTACGGTGTCATAGGATTAAGAAAACAAATGTCAAGACTCAATGAAAAGGAGATTAATCTTTATTTCACTGTCGGGATTCGAACCCGGTTACACTGAAATTTAAGGTCGTAAAGTTATTTATTCTCCAATAAGATGGTAATAATTTTTACCTGCGTTGATTTAACAATGGATACTTATTCATCGTCACTCAATGCGGTAATGAATTAATAATAATAATAATAATAATAATAATAATAATAATAATAATAATGATTTATTTAATCTGGCAGAGTTAAGGCCATACGGCCTTCTCTAACACTCAACCAGGAATAAAGACTGCGTTACAAAAACACTACAAATTTACAAAGTACACTACAATTTCACACACAAAACTGAATAAGATAATAATAATAAAATGTAAACAACAAGTAAGAAGAAATCAGACATAATATATAACATACAGAAAGAAAGAAAAAAGCATAATAAAATGTGAACAGCAGGTCAAAATAAATTAGGCATACAAAGTATAAAAAATAAGACAATTATTCATAATAATAATAATAATAATAATAATAATAATAATAATAGTAATTATGATAATAATAATAATGATAATAATAAAAATAAGAATAGTAATTATGATAATAATAATAATAATAATAATAATAGTAATAATACATAATAATACTAATAGTAGTAATAAAATAGTGCAGTACAAAGCATACAGTGAATACAATATTTTTAAGTACACACAATAAGGAAAATTATGATTATATATAGCTCAACTTATCACATTAGAGATATACCATTATCGGAAAATATGAAAACAAAAATATAAAATAAGGCCTATGCTTACATGTCATGCTTAACGTTCAAAAGTACTCCTGAAAAAATCTATTGATTATTATTATTATTATTATTATTATTATTATTATTATTATTATTATTAACGATGTCTGCAAGAAAATATTGTCGCTGCTGCACCCTTTGAAGCACGTAAAACACTTTCTACCACTTACATGAAAAAAGAATCTTATACAGACACTCGTGATGCCCCATCTAGATTACTGAGATTCCTTGTTAACGAACTTAAGTTCTAACTTAAATGAGAGATTGCAACGTGTTCATAATGTATGTAGCTTATAAGATTCGTCTGTAATAATCGGAAATTTGACCATGTAACACCGTCTCTTGACGGTGGGCTCGTCTAAAAGAATTATACACGCTCTTTCACTTCTATACAAAATTTCACATAACTCTTCTCCAAATTACTTGTCTTCACGCTTTCAGTTCCTGACTACTTCACGAAATCAGCATCAATCTCTCCTTTCTATTCCTCGTCACAGAACTTCCAAATATTCATTCTCCTATACTGTATCGTTGTCTCGCCTCTGGAATTCGTTACCTAGTGACGTCAGGGATTGCCGGACAATGTTACAGTTTAAAGTTATACCAGAAAAGTATGTCTTAGCTCACGAAATCCGTTTCTGAGAAGTTGCTAGATTCATGCCGAAGTTTTTATTTTTAGTATTTTGGCTTTAATTTCCTTTTGTTAGGTTAACCCTTTCTCTTGTCTTTGTGCCAGGATACTAGAACAGCTTATTGTCCCTTAAGGGGTTAGGTACAGCTTACAGCAGTAACATTTTTGGAAATATTCAACATTTTTTTCCTCCATTACTGTATCTTGTACAATAATGAAAATTAGTATGTGTAAATCACTGTCCTTCTGCTATATGAAAAAAATATTTTTGCGATTAAAAAAAAATGTATGTATATTTTTTTCCAAAATTCAAAATGGTGGCAGTTCACTGGATAGTGATGAAGCGTTTCCCTCATAACTCATAAACTTGTTAACTTCTTCATGTTCTCTCTCTTATTTCATTGCTGAAACTCATGTTTACAATATCATGCTCTCTGAACTATATTCCTTAATAAATAATATATATTTTTTTTTTATTTTGTGTTAGAAAAAGTACTGATATATGACCATTTTTAAAAATGAATTTATTTTTTATCAGACAATCTATCGAAGATAGAGAAGTGTTCTTGCATCATATTGTAGATGTGACATTCATAAATACATAAAAATTTCATTACATAATGTTGGATAGTTTTTGAGTTATGTATGTATTTATTCACACTGCAATGGGTATATACCCGGTGGCAGTGGTAACTAATTACCAGACATCGGATTCTAGGGCAAATGCCTATTTTGTTTCTTTAGGAGAAAAGTAAAAATAATTAATAATTAATATTTGTGTTTCATGGAAATTGAAAGGTATTCAAAGAGTTTTATAGTGCCCTAAAATGCCCTAAAACGGTTATTAGAGCCTAATTTGTTAATATTCGCCTAAAAATGCCTAACTCACTGTAAAGTTTCGCGTTTTACTCTTACTTTTTATAATTTATACATGCATTCACTGCGAAATTTAAGGCATTTAAAAAGTGGAAAGTTTGCTTCACACCGGCCATGAAACCATTGATAAAGGAAACAAAATGTTTTGAATCTCACGACACTCGCAATAGATTTCACCGAATTTAACATGTTTGGAGGCATAAATGCCGACAAAGAACCAACCTTAGTTTTGAAGCAGGCAACAATCACAACATGTGCTGCTACCGATTCAGAGATATACTATACTATAAAAATGACTGTTTTCGGTCTGAAACCGATTAGCTGTACTGCCCTTCAGAGTGTCATAAAATCACAATTTTTGGAGAAAGAGTGTTTTTGAAATATTTATGAAAAGTCGTAAAACTGCGAATTAGTAGGGTAAACCGTTACAAAATATTTAAAAGAATGGCCCTCCTAGTGTGAACACTACCAGGAAATGCAACAATAAGTGGAACTTTGTATTTTTGTCCAATTGAATCTCAATAACAACGGTTCATTTGAATGCTCGTTAACAGTTGCTCTTCTCTTTCCCTCACCTTATTTGTGTTGAGAAGTTTTGAGCGGTAGGACGTTTTCCTGTGAAGTTTAACGTGATAATGCCGAAAAATATAAGTGCAAAATCTACATTGATCCGGCAATGGCTAACAGAATATTCAGAATTCACTTATGATGGAAAAATAATATTCTGCAAGATTTGTAGCAAACAGGTATGTAACAATAGTTGAAATATATAAATTCTATTAATTTTAATGAGTAGGCCTATAATATTTATACATTGACTGAGCTATCCTGAGGTATAATTATTCTTTTTAAGACCACTACACTTTAACCTTTTAAATTCCGATAGTTAAAGTATTTGCAGGTCATTAAAATTTTGATTGTTCGAACCCACTAACTTTGTGATAGAAATACGGCAACACAACAATTAGGATTTTATTTTATTTCAGTTTACTTTACATTTTTAGATTTCGCAAGAAAAGAAGTGCCAACTAAAGCAACATGTGCAAGGAGCGGTTCATAAGGCTAAAGCTCAGCAGAAAAATCAACTGCAACAAACTTTACTAACACAGCCTACTTCATCCAATCTCAGCAGCAATTTCTATGCTGATTTAACCAGAGCGTTTGTTGCTGCTAACATTCCCTGGAATGCAATTGAAAATCCGGTTTTAAGACAGTTTTTACAAAAATACTGCAAACAAAATATCCCATCTGAGTCGACCCTAAGAAAAAATTACTTAGACAGAATATACAATGAAACTTTAGCTTCCATTCGGGAGGATATAGGTGATTCTTACATATGGGTCTCTGTGGATGAAACCTCAGATCCTATGAATAGGTATATAGCAAATTAATATGGTAGTAGGAAAACTTAGTCCTGATGGACCTTCGATTCCACACCTCGTATGTGTTAAGGAACTTTCGAAAGTGAATATTCAAGCCATTGCTTATTTTGTAAATAAAGGCCTACAGTCTTTATACTCAGGTAATATAGACGATTCTAAAGTTCTGTTGTTTTGTACTGATGCTGCCTCATACATGGTTGCTGCAGCTCCACTTCTTAAAACATTTTATCCTAACCTCACGCATGTAACCTGTCTAGCACATGGCCTTCACAGGGTTTCTGAAACAATCCGGAATGAATTTCCTCTTGTCAATTCGTTTATTTCTAACACAAAAAAATGTTTTTGTAAAGCCCCATCCAGGATTTCAATATTCAGAGAGAACTTTCCAGATATCCCACTCCCACCTCAGCCGGTTGTTACACGATGGGGAACCTGGATTCAGTCAGTGGTGTATTATTCTAAGTATTTTAAAGAAGTGGTCACAGTTATTGATAAATTACCTGATAGTGCAGCGTGTGTGAAAGCAGTGAAAGATTGTCTGAATGACTCACGAGTGAAAAACGATATTGCCTACATAACATCAAACTTTTCTTTCATACCTGCAAGCATTGAACAATTAGAACGTGAAAAACAATCTCTTTGTAGCCAAATAGCAAAAGTAAAGGAAACTCAAGTGAACATACATTCTGCTTTGGGCGAAACTGGGAAAAAAGTTAAAAATAAGTGGGTCAACGTATTAAATAAGAATGTAGGATTTTCATTGTTGGAAAAAGTATCAAGAGTGATATCGGGGGAAAGTGTAAATGTTCCAGTAAGTATTGATGTTTCTATTGTACGTACCTAATTTAAAATTTGCGCCTCTCACATCAGTTTCGGTTGAAAGAAGTTTTTCTGCTTTCAAAATGATTCTCAGTGACAAAAGGCAAAGGTTAACTGTGGAGAATTTAGAAAAAATTCTGGTGGTGTACTGTGCAGATAATTATAATAAAGTCTGAGCATGGAACTGAATTTCAATAACTTAAAATGAGTAATCTTGATATCAATAATCATTATTTCATTAGTTTCAATATATTAAATTTGTGCAGCTCTGTTTATAAATATAATATAGTATTCTTTTTTAATGTTTAAACATACTTTTTTGTGCGTATTTTAGTGTATAACTAAAAATTTCAGCGAAAGAAATAAGTATGATACCTTGATGTGCCTAAAATGCCTATTTTCATTAAAATAGAGCCTAATTTTACAAATTTTGAGCTTATTTTAGGCGCCTAAAACCGCAATTTTTAGTGCCTAAAAATCCGATGTCTACTAATTACACTCAATAATGACAATAATAAACTTGTTAATTAAAAATACACTTAATAATAATATCAATGATTAATACTAACAATAATTAATAATTAATAATAATAATAATAATAATGACAATAATAATAATAATAATAATAATAATAATAATAATAATAATAATAATAATAATAATAATAGGGAATATCCTAAATTAAATGAAGCACGATCACTTAAAATAACATTTAAAATAAATCTAATTTGTATCTTAAATCTAAGTTCGAACTAAAACCCACGAGTATCATATGTTCATATCTGCACAAGTACCTTTCCACATTACACTCATTTCGCTGTCAACTCACTCACTGCACTGGAACTACGACACATTTCACTGATTCTATCCTAATTTCACTAACACTTCAAAAACATTTCACTGTTCAAATACTTTGCACTGCCACTGTAAACTATAAAGCTTCCCTGACAGGAACACGTTTCATTGACACAACACACTTCACTGACACAACACACTTCACTGACACAACATAATTCTTTACTGATACAACACTTCAATAACAAAATATCATTTACATCCTTTACATACTGTGTATAATTATCGTCTATTAGTAAAGTCCTTAAGCCTATTTTTAAATACGTTTTTGGTTGTTGGTAAAGCCTTTAGTAAGTCTGCAGGTAAAGCATTCCAGTCCCTGATAGTACAATTGAGAAAATAAAACTTTCCAGTGTCCGTCCTCTGTCTTCTTTCCCTCAATTTATATGAGTGGTCGTTCCTTGAAGAGTAATTTGGCGGTTACAACCTAGTTTTTATTTCTCTCCAGGCAGGCTCACCTCTGTATGTTTTGAACAGTGCGCATAATCGAATTCGCGTTCTCCTGTCCGTGAGTGTGTCCCATTTTAATGATGAATTTTTCCGACAACACTTGAGAGCCCGTTTTTGAATCTTTTCCAGTGTCTTAATATGTTCTAATCTGTAAGGATCCCAACATGCAGCACCATATTCCATTACTGGACGTACTAGTGATTTATATGCAATCTCTTTGGATTTATCAGAGTCTTTTCTTAGTACCCTCATCACAAAGTGTAACGCTCTCCATGCTTTTCCCGCTATGTCCGTAACGTGTTCTCCCCAGCCGAGATCGCTGCTAAATGTTATTCCGAGGTATTTACATTTGTTTATGTGGGAAACGCTTCATCACTGCACAGTGAACTGAATTTAAAAAAAAAAAACTGTAAATCATTTTTTATGTGGGAAACGCTTCATCACTGCACAGTGAACTGAATTTTGAAAAAAAAAACTGTAAATCATTTTTTATGTGGGAAACGCTTCATCACTGCACAGTGAACTGAATTTTGAAAAAAAAAAACTGTAAATCATTTTTATGTGGGAAACGCTTCATCACTGCACAGTGAACTGAATTTTGAAAAAAAAAACTGTAAATCATTTTTTATGTGGGAAACGCTTCATCACTGCACAGTGAACTGAATTTTGAAAAAAAAACTGTAAATCATTTTTTTATGTGGGAAACGCTTCATCACTGCACAGTGAACTGAATTTTGAAAAAAAAACTGTAAATCATTTTTTATGTGGGAAACGCTTCATCACTGCACAGTGAACTGAATTTTGAAAAAAAACTGTAAATCATTTTTTATGTGGGAAACGCTTCATCACTGCACAGCGAACTGAATTTTGAAAAAAAAAACTGTAAATCATTTTTATGTGGGAAACGCTTCATCACTGCACAGTGAACTGAATTTTGAAAAAAAACTGTAAATCATTTTTTATGTGGGAAACGCTTCATCACTGCACAGTGAACTGAATTTTGAAAAAAAAAACTGTAAATCATTTTTATGTGGGAAACGCTTCATCACTGCACAGTGAACTGAATTTTGAAAAAAAAACTGTAAATCATTTTTTATGTGGGAAACGCTTCATCACTGCACAGTGAACTGAATTTTGAAAAAAAAAAACTGTAAATCATTTTTTATGTGGGAAACGCTTCATCACTGCACAGTGAACTGAATTTTGAAAAAAAAAACTGTAAATCATTTTTTATGTGGGAAACGCTTCATCACTGCACAGTGAACTGAATTTTGAAAAAAAAACTGTAAATCATTTTTATGTGGGAAACGCTTCATCACTGCACAGTGAACTGAATTTTGAAAAAAAAACTGTAAATCATTTTTTATGTGGGAAACGCTTCATCACTGCACAGTGAACTGAATTTTGAAAAAAAACTGTAAATCATTTTTTATGTGGAAACGCTTCATCACTGCACAGTGAACTGAATTTTGAAAAAAAAAACTGTAAATCATTTTTTATGTGGGAAACGCTTCATCACTGCACAGTGAACTGAATTTTGAAAAAAAACTGTAAACCATTTTTTATGTGGGAAACGCTTCATCACTGCACAGTGAACTGAATTTTGAAAAAAAAAACTGTAAATCATTTTTTATGTGGGAAACGCTTCATCACTGCACAGTGAACTGAATTTTGAAAAAAAACTGTAAATCATTTTTATGTGGGAAACGCTTCATCACTGCACAGTGAACTGAATTTTGAAAAAAAAACTGTAAATCATTTTTTATGTGGGAAACGCTTCATCACTGCACAGTGACCTGAGTTTTGAAAAAAAAAAAACTGTAAATCATTTTTTATGTGGGAAACGCTTTATCACTGCACAGTGAACTGAATTTTGAAAAAAAACTGTAAATCATTTTTTTAAATCATAAATAAATATATATATTTTTTCATATAACAGGACAGTGTTTCACACATACTGATTTTCATTATTGCACAAGATACAGTAATAGAGGAAAAAATTTTGAATATTTCAAAATTTTACTGCTGTGAGCTGTACCTAACCCCTTAATCAATAACAATGATGCTGAGTGACACACTTATTTTGTGTCTGTATTTGTTGTATATGTTTTCACTTTTTGTTTCTTCTTTTTTTTTGCATCATTTAATATGCTAGACCAATTTTTATTATTTTCAATTTCTATGTATGTTCAGTTGTTTTTTTAATGTCATATTCATTCTGTCACTCGTTATTACTTTAGATTAATTACATTGATATATAATTATTCTTGTAGTTGTATTGTATTTCTGGTGTGGAAGAGAAGGCCTGATGGCCTTAATTCCACCATAGTAAATAAATAAATAAATTTTATTCAATATAAATTAGTATATTGCTCTGTGAGGCATTCGAACCCAAGATCATTGCCTCAACGTAGCATCAAAGCCGCACACCAAGGCCAGCTGTCTAAGAAATACACAGAAAGTCTGAACATCCCATTAGGTTGCTAGGGATGGAGTGTTTGAAGTTCATTAACTCGAAGAAAGGTTGTTTCTTGCGTTTGTTTTTTTCTATATTTGTACCACAGACTGACAGTCAGCCTGTCGTGATGTCCGGCTGCAGCAAGCAGGTAACATCGTTATGTTGCTAGCGGCCATTCCTGCGGCACGTTTGCGTGTCTTCCCTCCTAAAACACGGCGAATATTCCAATGAGACATTGTGATGGGCGATAGTCGATAGTACTATGATACTATCGATAGTTATGATTTCGACTATCGAAACTATCGACAGTCAAGTTGCTTCCAATACTATCGATAGTTCAGGCTGTTATTAATATTATCGAAAAAGGAAATGTAGTTGGTTATATTCCAAAGATGGTTCCTTCCTAGGAGTGTGGTATTAGTATTTGTGGAAATTTGGTTATGAAATTTGAAGACAATAAACAATTTCAGTGTCAACTATGTTTTGGAATTTAAAACGCAAGTGGGAATACCAATAATATTCGTGATCATATGCAGAGAAGACACAAGGAAAACTGCGGGAGTTAGAAGTAATTGATGAACATTGTGACAGTGATACCGCCATGAAGACTAATGTTTTTTTTTAAGTTGGTTATTTAACGACGATGTATCAACTACGAGGTTATTTAGCGTCGATGAGATTGGTGATAGTGAGATGGTACTTGGCGAGATGAGGCCGAGGATTCGCCATAGATTACCTGGAAATCACCTTAGGGTTGGGGAATATCTCGGAAAAAACACAACCAGGCAATCAGCCCAAGCGGGGATCGAACCCGCTCCCGAGCGCAACTTCAGACCGGCAGGCAAGCGCCTTAACCGCCTGAGCCACGCCGGTGGCTGACTAATGTTAGAACCTTGTAGAAAAGGACATTTTATAATACTGTGTGTTATTAGTTTGTAATTAATTAAGAATTGACCCATAAAGAGGTAAATTTTAGCTCAACATGACACTCCAAAGGATTCAGACTGGGTACAAGAGAAATTCCTAATTATCCTCGGCTATCTTTGAAGGCCAAGTGAAAGCACACGTGGACATGAAACTACATGAAATGTAGCTATGTCAGTACAAGCTTCAGATCAATGTAGAACATTGAGTCAACGCTAAGCGAGCATATAGGGACCGAGGGATATGTTTTGGTTTTGCTGAACTACAGGACAATGCCAATTAAAAACAAAAACAACTAAAGCACATGAGAAAAGTCTAACAATGAGTTTTATTAAAAATGTGGAATATAATATTTATATGTGACAATACAGAGTGGAAGTGTAATAATCCTGCAAAGTTTCAGAGCGAATAGCTCATGTCGTAACAAAAAATTGTAATAGGTACCATATTGGTGGAAAGTTAATAGTTTTCTCAGATTTTTCCCCCAGATGTTTAACACCTTATTCGGTAACTATTACGAATAGGATAGTGAATTTTGTCCATATCGATAGAAAATCTAATAAAGAATAATTTATCCCTCTGGCATATTTCAATGGCGTGGACGGTTGTGTAAATTTAATTAAAAACCCACTAATTTCAAGCCACTGGACGATGCAACCAGATGCTACGTTGTAGCCAGAGACGGAGGACCAAGGTAGTTCACGTACGGAGACAGACCTGAGTTCGTTGACCTTTTACATCTGTATTACGAGAAGAAAGAGCAGTGTATTAGCGGCGATATTGCCAGACTGCTGGAACTTGCACTCGATTTTCTAATTAACCATGTATTTAATCACAAAACGTAATCTAGGTTTTCTATTCATTTAAATGTACTCTATCGCCCCTTTCAATGTGCAGGATTATTTCATTTCCATCCTATATAGACGTACAGAGGTAAAACAGTTCTTCTTTTGGCTTCTAAAATTCTTTAGCTTAGAATACTTTTTTTTTTCGAAATTGAAAAGGAGTGAAAACCCTTAGCATATAGCTATAGTAAGGCAAAAAATGTTTATTGAAATCGGGAAATTTATAGATGTAGGAAATCCTTTACTGAACCCAGCAACAAGTCTGCCTTTCTTCGTCCATCCGTCCGTTCATCTGTCCTTCCGTCCTCATGTCTGTAGTTTGTTCCTCTCTTTGTGTATTCAAATGCCGGTATATTTACATGTCTTGTTTTTCCATTCGTGTGTACCTAACCGTCCTCTCTGCATTGTCTTTTTATATGTATACTTATCATTTTATACTGTACTGTCTGCTAATAGTAGTAGTATTTATTCCATATTTATAAACCCTATTTTACATATAGTATATTAGGGTTATAATTTAAACTAATCATAACAAATTGAAACTTACAGACTACCATACAATAAATATACACTTGTAAGCGTAAAACATAAATAAATTAATTAGATTAAGGCCTTGAAATTACAATCGAAAAACATAGAGAATTTAACATGAAAAGACATGTTGCACTTATAGATAATATTATAACACTTCGCTAATATATACACAAACATACATACATACATACATACATACATACATACATACATACATACATACATACATACATACATACATACATACATACATACATACATACATACTTACATACATACATGCATACTTTCATACATACTTACTTATGTAGAGACATAACATATAGATACATACAGTGCATAAACATTAATTTGATTGAAGGCTTGAAATTATAATCGAAATACGTAGAGAATTTAACATGAATAGACATGTTGTAGATCATATTAGGACATTTCGCTAATATATGTACATTTGTAGACATAATATAATAACATGTAGACATATATTTATAAATATACACATGCATGCATACATACATATATACATAGACTCACACACACATATATATTATATATAATATATAATATATGCACATATATACACAGCAAGATGTACCTCAGTAACAGATAATTGGAAAGAATGAACAATATTAAATACCTTGGACATTCATTATCATTTACACATGACTTTGATATACAAAATAAATTTACCAAATTTGTAAAAACATAATGCGTAATAAATACAATTTTAAAACCATCATTCATTTTGAGTTATACACGAATCGCAATTTTAAAAACTCTTGCCCGACAGTTTTAATCGCTGCCGAGATGGACTTCATGAGACACAAAATGAAACCACGAAAGAAATAATGATATCCTGAAATAACTCAAAGTCGAATCAATATTACAATATGTTAATCATTTCAAAAGGATGGATAGAACACTCATACCGAAACAAATCCTGCAGTACGCTCCTCGTGAAAGAAAATTTGTTGGTCGCCCAGCTAAGAGTTACTGTCTGCTAATAAGTGTTTTTAGGGATTCGAGTTCCGGATTTTCCGAACACGAATTCAGTCCGCTATCACGATGCCGTCACGTTTTGATTTACTATATTATCAAGTACTTGTATAAGTTGTGACAAAGTTCGATGGCCTCTTCGAGTGCAATCACGCGGGAGATTAACACGTATTTGTGAAGAAGACATTCTTATCCGTGACATAAGAGGCGAGAGAGGACGGCAGTGATACCATTGTAATCGATGTTGCCAGTTTTGGTACAGTTGTACGGATCTGGTACTGTTTTAATTGACCTGTACGCTGGTACGTACGGGCTATTCCATATGAAATCGATCAGTAAAAAACCTCGCATTTTTTTATACTCTAATTTTTTCCCTATTTATAGAAGGTACTGAGGAGAGTACATTTGCAAAAATATACTAAACGGTTTTCGTATTGTTGAGCGACAAATTTAGCGTATTTTATAAAAAACAAGCCTCTTTCAGCGCTCAGAACTCTGGAACAATTTACTGTAGAACATTGAACGAGAGCTCATTTTGAAGCTGACATTTGGTAAGTTATGATAAGAGTAATCCTTATTTTTATTGTGTACAGAGAGACAGATAATCTGATTTTACTTACTTTTAGGCTTTTTGCCAATTTGTAAAAATGTAAAAAATATTGAGAAAAAACCTTGCATTATTAAGAGGAATTCGGCATTGTTTGCTTAGTGATACAGCAGTAAGTTTCGAGGGTATTAAATAATATTTTCACATGCCTAGACTTGAACGGCGCAGTACCGCACGCACTAGCCGAGAGATGATGATAAGCGAGCGTTGGGCGTCATTTTACTCCTGTGCTTATGAAAATGTATGATAAAGCTAGCCTAGCTATGCGCTACTAGACGAAACATCACGTGTTTGTCTCCTGGCCTTGCTTGTCTCGGCTAGCTCCCGTTTCACTGTCAGCTGGTTAGTTCACACGCGTACTATTTATTTTCTTTATTTGATATTTTCAATACTTTCTTATCAACATACCATCAGTAAAAATATGTGTTTATTTGTACTTTCAATGCGGAATCTAACTATATATTTTTAAAATAATTTTTTCCTAGGCAAAGGCGTCTTAATGAGGAAAAATCTAAATATCTCCATTTCCATAAAAAGTAAGAAAATCTGTTTATATGTCAATATAAACTTTAATTTCTCAGCATCAAAATAAACCATGATTTTGATCATTGGGTGAAAGGGTTTCGGAGCTACTACAGTTTAAAGTTGCTAATTTTATGAAAATACGATAAATTTAAATATTTTTAATTTAAACACTATGAAGTTCTGATGCCTCAAACTTTGCACAAAGCATTGCATCACAGTTCTCTACGTACAAAAAAAAGTTTCATTGTATTTAGAAATTGTAAGGTCAATTTTCTCTATATTTCGGTCGATTTGAGATGGAATAGCTCGTACAGTCTTTTTTTTTGTACAGTTTGATATACTGTAATTGCTACAATCTGTGCTTTTTTATTTTATAATATGTAAACTGAAAATTTTACAAATGTTTTGAGCTGCCAATGCCGGTACAAACAGTGTATGATTATTGTCAACGTCCAACAAATATTTAATCGGCTTGATATTAAATATAATAATTGGGAATATTAATTAATAGCTTTTAAATTATCTTTTCCGTTTTCTTCAATGCTCTCTTTCACTCTTATCCAAAAAATAGGTTTCTAGTATTGACGCGATGATACAGTGTGTCCATAGAAACATTCTGTGATTATAAACTACTACAATTTTGTAACTATGCGTATTACGAAATTCATACCGGTGCCGTTAGAAAGAACATCTCAAAGAATTTTAGGTGATGTGTAATTGTAATTGTTGCCGGTAAACAATAGATGGCTGTTCCCGCTCTTTCGCTTCTTATGATGACATTGTTGGATAGAAGCAAATTGCATTAAATGGTGTGAATGTTTACATTTCAACTCAGTGTCGATTCTGTAGCTTTTAGAGAATTAGGGCGACCACAGGAACGCAGTTGATGTATATTGGAATACCATAGCACACGGTGTGTTAGTGAGAGTTCAGCGTGCTTTCAGATGGGAGTTTCAACATGCGACACCTAATGACAAGCCGATTCTGAGATGGTACAACACACACCAGTTTGGCAATACTGAATGTAATCAGTCTATGCAAAAGTCTCCTATAGGTACTTCAGGAGTCTGTGCCAATGATAGTTAAAACATGGTTACCTACATTTTTTCAAGTTGCACGTAGTTTTAGTAATTTTTTGTATGAAATAAAAGACACACACACGAATCTGAATGAAAATAAAGTTCCGTTACGTATTATTGCAACTCTATTCTCTAAAATAATATTTATTTTTACAGCACAATTAAAAATGAATTTCAGAATTTACAGAATTTATGTCTTGAACAGAAAGTACGAGTAGCTTCTTCTTCTTCGTCTTCTTCTTATTATTCTTCTTCTTCTTCATTTTTGAAATAGGCCTGTGTGTTACAGAAACGAAGTAGTGGGAGTGAACTAACAATTCATTTCCAATGTTACAATTTTTGTTGAAGAGCACTATTGCCATTGTTACGCCTTTTTGTAGACAAGATTTAGTTTGATTAATTTTTTGGCGTGAAATATTGATACTAAGTATGTGGAAAACTACGAGACAATGAGTTCGTTTTATAACTTATGGACTCTCGCTCTGAGAGAGGAACATAGGTTAAGGGTGTTTGAGAATAAGGTGCTTAGGAAAATATTTGTGGCTAAGCGGGATGAAGTTACAGGAGAATGGAGAAAGTTACACAACACAGAACTGCACGCACGCATTGTATTCTTCACCTGGCATAATTAGGAACATTAAATCCAGACGTTTGAGATGGGCAGGGCATGTAGCACGTATGGGTGAATCCAGAAATGCATATAGAGTGTTAGTTGGGAGACCGGAGAGAAAAAGACCTTTAGGGAGGCCGAGACGTAGATGGGAGGATAATATTAAAATGGATTTGAGGGAGGTGGGATATGATGATAGAGACTAGATTAATCTTGCACAGGATAGGGACCGCTGGCGGGCTTATGTGAGGGCGGCAATGAACCTTCGGGTTCCTTAAAAGCCATTTGTAAGTAAGTAAGTAAGTAAGTAAGTATTAGTGGCTTGTGCAGCAAATGCTGCAAACTAAGTTCATTAAACGTTCAAATAAACATTTTTCAGATTTATTTTCAATGAAGAATACCAGGCATTTTGAAAGTTATTTGCTTCCATAATAATAAAACATACTCCCTCTGAATGGTTCTTTTGTATGCCAAATACTTTTTCTTGAACCTATCCATCCACCTTCAGTTTTTGAGTTTCAACGTGAAAACGCAAGTAACAATGTCAGGACGATCAGTGGGTTTTTCATGTGGGAGTAAAGCAATAGCTATTTCAGGTCATAGAGAGTAAAATCATTTTATTCTGCGAAGAGATCTTGCTGAAATGATCGGGAGACTACAAAATTTTGTGGGCCTCTTATTTTATCAGTAAGCAATACCTTTTGGTATTTCTTTAGGAACTGAATTTTTTGCGCTCTCTCGAGCCAAAACTGAAGAGAATGACGCATATAAATATCTACACCACACCTCCATTAAGTAGGCCTATATGAAAAAGACCCAACCCCACTTGATTAATAACTATAAAAATATTTGAATTTTAATAACAATATTATTATCTTACGTAAGTTTTGTAGTTATATATACTATACAGCCGCCACTCAGTAAATTATAGAAATGAAGATCTAATTTAAGATATTCTCTACATCTACTTATATAACCCCAAAACGTTTCACTTTCATATCATCAATATAGCATTAATATGTATAATTAATGAAAAATAGTCACATCATGGCATTAACTATAATAATATTTCATTTCTAATGGTAATAATGTCATCAAACCACCTCAAGTTTTGTAGTTTTTAATATCCTATACACAGCTGTACTCAGAAAATTGCAGACCGCAGAATCAGACCTGTAAATTAATTTTAGCAAGTGTTGAAATGTTTAATAACCAATTTAATTTGAGCTCTAAATATGTCAGCATTCTTGCAGATCACGGCCTTCGTGTAATCTTGTTTATTGTAGTGTGTGTTTTGTTTTATTCTGAAATGCAATTAGTTAGTGACGACAGATGGATTTTATAAAATAGGAAAATTATGTTGAAAAATTGACACTTCACTCAAAAGTACTATTTTTCTGAAAAACTTTGGGTTCCAAGCTTCAGAATGAGGGGTCATTATTTTCTTTCCATCACGAGTGAAATAAGAATTTACAGAAAAATCTTTCATGTTAAATCGTAAAAGTTTAAATGTATTAAACATGAGATGTCGCAGTAAAAATGTATGAACAGTGTCACATAGCAGCTTATCTGTAGATGAACTTAGTTGCTTTGATAATTTATTAATCGACACGTATTGAAGGTGAACTTATCTGATAAATATAAGCCTGTATTGGTAGAACACATCAGCGAGGTGATTGTGAACTGCCTGTATCTGGCTCAGAACGGCTCCCAACACGGAGTGTGTGTGATGATTCTGATTGTTAATGCAGTGTGGAACAGGAAAGACCTTCTCCAACAGTTGAATGACAATTGTGTGATAAGCATGACCCTGTACTAAATAGGCAATCACATGGTTAATTAGTTGCAGAGATATCTTCCTTGTTAGCCACGTAGCGGTCCATACGTGTATTACAAGATCCTTCACGCTCAATGACAGCCTCCGGATTTTAACGACTTGTAATTTTCTGTCTGGTATTGTAGGGCAGCCATGCCAACTCGTTTTTAAATTCTCATGATGACAACACGACTTTGAAAAGTTAATTTACAGTCTCCTTTCCAATTTTAGAATTAAATTATAGTCGTTGTTGTTTGTTATTATGTAATTCCTGCTATTCTTGCAAACTATACCGTAGAAATGTATGTTCAAAAGCCACTGTGGCTGAACTGATCACCAAGCATTATTTTATAATTCAATGTAAAATTTAGGCTTACTTGTATTATATCAGTTTTTAACCAAAAAATAAAACAACAGGAAATTCAAAAAAGAAATAAATAAATTGATAAAAAAGTATTTGTTGTAATGTATCAGTAATGTTTCAGACATATTGTCAATGAATCTTTAGCAAGGGAATGACACACAGTTCTGAGATTTCCTCCAAACCATTTTTAATGCGATTAAGCTTGTGTGGACAGGACAAAAAATTATTAAAACAAAGCAATAGCTTAAAGCTCGGACAATGGCTTAGATCGAGCCAAGTTTGTATGGCATTAAGCACTCGGTAAGGTATGGAGTTAACAGAAGCATATCTTTTCTTTGCACATTTAAAAATTCTGTTTCAATAATAGTTTTATATAATTTTCAATTCTACTGGATATTTTATTTCTGTTAGGAAATGCATGTCAGTTGTTGGAAAATGTGCATTAAACCTTGTTAACATACATTTATGTATATACTTATTCACACTGCAAGTAGGTAAATACCCGGTGGCAGTGGTAACTAATTACACTCAATAGTGACAATTAATAATAATAATAATAATAATAATAATAATAATAATAGTATAATAATATTATCAAGGAGCATCATTGTACGAAACGGAAACATAAAAATTAGAGATTTATCCTTCGAAGAGGCTGAAAAATTCAAGTATCTTGGAGCAACAGTAACAAATATAAATGATACTCGGGAGGAAATTAAACACAGAATAAATATGGGAAATGTGTGTTATTATTCGGTTGAGAAACTTTTGTCATCCAGTCTGCTGCCAAAAAATCTGAAAGTTAGAATTTATAAAACAGTTATATTACCGGTTGCTCTGTATGGTTGTGAAACTTGGACTCTCACTTTGAGGGAGGAACAGAGATTAAGGGTGTTTGAGAATAAGGTTCTTAGAAAAATATTTGGGGCTAAGAGGGATGAAGTTACAGGAGAATGGAGAAAGTTACACAACGCAGAGCTGCACGCATTGTATTCTTCTCCTGACATAATTAGGAACATTAAATCCAGACGTTTGAGGTGGGCAAGACATGTAGCACGTATGGGCGAATCCAGAAATGCATATAGAGTGTTAGTTGGGAGGCCGGAGGGAAAAATACCTTTGGGGAGGCCGAGATGTAGATGGAAGGATAATATTAAAATGGATTTGAGGGAGGTGGGATATGATGATAGAGACTGGATTAATCTTGCACAGGATAGGGTTTATGTGAGGGCGGCAATGAACCTGCGGATTCCTTAAAAGTCATTTGTAAGTAATAAGTTGTAAGTAAGTTAAGTAGACCTACCCGTATGATAGTGGGAGTTCGCCTTCAAAAAGTTTGGGATCCACTGCTGTAATCACACTGATATTTACTTATTTCATGGTTACAGAAATTATTTTTCAAACAATAATGCACTAGTCATTTCGTTAAACGGAGCGGAGTTGTAAGTGAAATAGATGGCCCTGTTTGTTTCACTTTAAACAAATGAAAACCGGATCTCGGTAATCCACCAGAATTAATTGTTACGTGGCACTTACATAATGTGTTGTTAGCCTTCCCAGTAACGACATTCATAACACGCATGCTGAGGTACGATACAAACAGTAAATACCATAATTAGTTGAAGATAAGACCCTCCGCATACAATACCTTCATTTTCAGAAGCCACAAATAAAATGCGAGTGTCACGAAATACCTTGTCCTTAAAGCCTATCTACATTTTGTGCGTTTTCTAATAATTCAATTCCTTCCTCATGTTGCAAACTATAGTCCCGTCGCTCTAATTTCCGGCAGCCAATCGCGTTGCAGGTCGGCTACATTTAAACGTATGCGTCTTGTGATTCGCTTATGAAGACGTTATTAATTTCTTAAGGCTCGATAAATACTTAATATAATCGCCCGCCATTTTGGCTCTTTCGTTGGCGTTCGCAGAAAGCAATATTAGGTCCCCTACTTTTTCTAGTCTTTATAAATGATCTTGCCCCCTTTTAAAAGATGTAGGTCATCCCATATTATTTGCAGATGACACCAGTATAGTAATTACAGCCAATACTCCAACACATTCCAATCTTCAACAGAGGAAATTCTCTTGAAAATATGTGACTGGTTCTCAGTGAATAAATTAGTATTAAATTGTAACAAAACTAACATAATTCAATTTAAATCCTGTCCAAATTCAACCTCGCAAATTTCTAGCGCAATAATTAATGATAGAACCCTATTAGAAACAACAACAACCAAATTTCTTGGCTTAAAAATCGATAATGTGTTAAATTGGAAAAATCATATTAAAGAAATTACCCCCAAACTAAATTCAGCTTGTTTTGCTATTAGATCTATGCAAAAGATAGTAAATATCAATACCTTAAAAACAATATACTTTGCATACTTCCACTCGGTAATGAGTTTTGGAATAATATTCTGGGGAAATTCCACAGATAGTAACAATATATTTCTATTATGAAAAAGAGTAATTAGAATAATAGTAGGTGCCAAATCTAGGGAATCGTGTAGGACTATTTTCAAAAAACTACAAATAATGCCCATGGCTTGTCAGTATATCTTTTCATTAATAGTCTTCCTCGTATGTAATCGTGAAAACTTTGTAACTAATTCAACAGTTCATAGCATAAATACACGTCAAAAAATGACTTTCATACTCCATCGGCAAGTCTATCGTGCTATCAAAAAGGAGTGCGTTATATGGCAGTAAAAATTTTTAATAGCCTCCCTATAGATATAAAAAATGAAACTCAAAACATAAAATTATTTAGGGCCAAATTAAAGAAGTACCTAATTTCTCACGCCTTCTATTCTGTAGGTGAATTCATGACATTCAATAACACTTCATGAAATTGATACTAAAACTATGTGTTGTACTAGTAGACTATATTGTAAATCTCGTCTGTATATATTTCATCTAGACTGTGACTATAAATTAAGATTTTATAATAGTATTAAGTTTTTTGACTTGTTCCATATTCTAGCTGTAAGCATGTATGAATACCATGGAATGTTAATAAATACAATACAATACAAGACGTTATTTGCCGCTCAATTATTTGCTGAATTACAGTGCGTTTGATTTATTATCATAGGAGCTACGACATGATAATGTTTAACGGCTGGCAAATAGATTCCTCATATGGTAGCTCGGCAACGGAAGAACAAAAATGGCGAACGATACTACCTACCTAGACTTTATAGAGCCTTCACTTCCTAAGACGTAAGCAAAGAGGAGGAGTCACGCCGGGAATAACAGCGTCGCGACTATACATAACTCTTTATCAACGTTGCCAACCCTTTGTGTCTGAAAATCCGTAATGACTTCTAAAAATTCCGTACAGATCCGGAGATTTTAAGATTCTGTTCATGCCGCTTTATTTCGACAGAACTACCTAAATAGTCAAACTGACAAGCTTAAAAAAAAGTAAAACTGTCTTTCTTGCTCTTAGCAAACCATTTATGATCTTCTTTCCTGCTTGAACTCTTATTTCAGAATATACATTTTTTCTTTTTTGATAGCCCTTATATAACTTTGCTCTTTTATCCTTCTCCGTATCATCCGAATCAGAATCTTTATTTTTGGACATAAGATTTACCTAAAATTATAATAAAACACGATAAGTAAAATTTACGACTACTACTACTACTACTACTACTACTACTACTACTACTACTACTACTACTACTACTACTACTACTACTATAATCGCGTCGCTGTTATTTCTGGCGTGACTCCTCTTTGCTTACGTCTTAGGAAGTCAAGACTCTATAAAGTCTAGGTAGGTAGTATCGTTCGCCATTTTTGTTCTTTCGTTGCCGAGCTACCAGACGAGGGATCTATTTGCCACACCGTTAAACATTATCATGTCGTAGCTCCTATGATAATAAATCAAACGCACTGTAATTCAGCAAATAATTGAACGGCAAAAAAGTCCTCGTGTTCTTTCTGCGAACGCTAACGAAAGAGCCAAAATGGCGGGCGATTATATATTAAGTATTTATCCAGCCTTAGGAAATGCTTTACATCTTCATCAGCGAATCACAAGACGCACACGTTTAAATGTAGTCGACCTGCAACGTGATTGGCTGCCGGAAATAAGAGCGACGGGACTCTAAATAATAATAATAATAATAATAATAATAATAATAATAATAATAATAATAATAATAATAATAATAATAATAATCGCTGTTCTTCGCTCGACTCCCTGATTTTGAACTAATTCAACCAATGACAGGCAGAGGCAGATATCGCATCCGATTGGCTGCTCCTTATTTAAATTCTCCACCTTAAGAATGTTCATTGTTGTTGTTGTCGTTATTGTCGTATGGCTAAAAAAAATACTTAAATGGAATGTCAAAAGAGCATTATGCGTTTCTCACTTAAAAATTGAAATAAAATAAGTTCTAAAAAAATCCGTAGATTCAGTTGAGAAATCTGATTATACGTAGGTGCTCACAAAATTCCGTAGAGTTTTTTATTTTATTTTAGTAGCTTATTTTACGACGCTTTATCAACAGCTTTGGTTATTTAGCGTCTGAATGAGATGAAGGTGATAATGCCAGTGAAATGAGTCCGTGGTCCAACCCCGTAAGTTACCCAGGATTTGCTCATATTGGGATGAGGGAAAACCCCGGAAAAAATCTAAACCAGATAACTTGTTCCGACCGGGAATCGAACCCGGGTCACCTAGTTTCGCGGCTAGACGTGCTAACCGTCCGTAGATTTGGCAACGCTGTTCTTTATACTCTATTTTCTTTAACTGTCGTTTAAAATATCCACAAGTGCGTAGCTCAACTTTGTTCATATCTTTACGTAGAAAGGGAAGTACAAGGTGAACAAAGGAAAAGAAACGATAATAGGCTTATAATAAGAATAAGGGAAAACAATGCAAAGAAGGAGAAAAGGGCAAATACAAGGAGAATAAAGAGGATACAAGGAGAAAAAGGAAAACAGAAGAAGAACATAAAGAGAGCTTAGGAAATTTAAGACGAACATGGAGAGCAAAGGGAATTTAACGAGAACAAGAAAATTACAAGGAGAAGAAAGGAAACAGGAGAATAACACAAAGAGAGCAAGGGGAATGTAAGAAGAACAAGGGGAATACAATGTGAATAAGGGGAATGTGAGGAGAAAAAGGAGAATACAATGAGAATAAGGGGAATGTGAGGAGAACAAGGAGAATACAATGAGAATAAGGGGAATGTGAGAACAAGGAGAATACAATGAGAATAAGGGGAATGTGAGGAGAACAAGGAGAATACAATGAGAATAAGGGGAATGTGAGGAGAACAAGAAGAATACAATGAGAATAAGGGGAATGTGAGGAGAACAAGGAGAATACAGTGAGAATAAGGGAAATGTGAGGAGAACAAGGAGAATAAAATGAGAATAAGGGAAATGTAAGGAGAACAAGGGGAATACAATGAGAATAAGGGGAATGTGAGGAGAACAAGGAGAATAAAATGAGAATAAGGGAAATGTAAGAAGAACAAGGGGAATACAATGAGAATAAGGGAAATGTAAGGAGAACAAGGGGACTACAATGAGAATAAGGAAAATGTGAGGAGAACAAGGAGAATACAATGAGAATAAGGGGAATGTAAGGAGAACAAGGAGAATACAATGAGAATAAGGGAAATGTAAGAAGAACATGGGGAATACAATGAGAATAAGGGAAATGTAAGGAGAACAAGGGGACTACAATGAGAATAAGGAAAATGTGAGGAGAACAAGGAGAATACAATGAGAATAAGGAAAATGTGAGGAGAACAAGGAGAATACAATGAGAATAAGGGGAATGTCAGGAGACCACGGGGAATACAATGAGAATAAGGGAAATGTAAGGAGAACAAGGGGAATACAATGAGAATAAGGGAAATGTAAGGAGAACAAGGGGAATACAATGAGAATAAGGGAAATGTAAGAAGAACAAGGAGAATACAATGAGAATAAGGGAAATGTAAGGAGAACAAGGGAAATACAATGAGAATAAGGGAAATGTAAGGAGAACAAGAAGAATACAATGAGAATAAGAGGAATGTAATGAGAATAAGGGAAATGTAAGGAGAACAAGTAGAATATAATGAGAATAAGGGGAATGTAAGGATAACAAGGGGAATATAATGAGAATAAGGGGAATGTGAGGAGAACAAGGAGAATAAAATGAGAATAAGGGAAATGTAAGAAGAACAAGGGGAATACAATGAGAATAAGGGAAATGTAAGGAGAACAAGGAGAATACAATGAGAATAAGGGGAATGTAAGAAGAACAAGGGGACTACAATGAGAATAAGGGAAATTTAAGGAGAACAAGGGGAATACAATGAGAATAAGGAGAACAAGAGGAATACAAGTAGAAATGTAAGGAAGAAGGGGAATGTAAGGTTGTAGGGAGACCAATGGGAATACAAGGAGAAAAAGAGAAATAGAAAAGAACATAAAGAGAGCAATGGAAATGTAAGGAGAATAAAAGAAATGTAAGGATGTAAGGAAAACAAGGGGAAGACAAGGAAGAAAAGGAAAACACAATAAGGTCATAGAGCAAGAGCAATGAAAGGAGACCAAGGGCAATACAATGAGAAAAAGAAAAACATAAGGGCAACATAAATAAAGCAAAGGAAATGTAAGAGGAATAAAAAAATAAGGGGAAGGCAATGAAAGGAGAACCTCGAGGCGCATTAAATAGAGAATTCAGTGAGGCGGATCGCTTCGAAAATCACGAGGCTCGAACTTAAATCTCACATATCTGTTTTCATGGGATCTCGAGTGACATCAGATTAAACGTCTGTCAAAAAGTTACACTTTTACTCTCTTGTACCTCGAACATTGACGTTCCATGTCAAAGGTCATCTAATGATCTTGAAGCTGAACGTTATTTTGTGTTTTTATTTCAAGTAAATGTCCATCTTTTTTACTAAAATCATTATTATGTCAGATGCATCATTCCCAGATAAATTAACTCGTAGAAGCTGAATTTGAACAACATTTGTTCAGTAGTTTAAAAGAATTCGCTGCACAGAGATAAGTAGACGGTTTAGCAAAAATCATTACTTTTTCTGTCAGGAATGCTGGAAACTATCCGTGATAGTCTATTATTGAAATGGACTGCCTTGCAGATCATAACATTTCCCCTTCATTCCCTGTACAATCAGAAGACAACTGACCGAGGTTTTCCACTGTAATTTTACATCTATGTCTGTACTTGACACGCACTTCATTGGCTGAGAGTGTTAGTATGAAGTCCGTACTTGTGACGTAACACTACATGAGCACACTTTCGACCAAACACGTCAGATGACGCATCAAATTCACTTTTATTATTAACAGTTCTTCTTATCGTGCTGGCTGCGATCAGAGGTTAGCTGTCATTATGGCACCTAGTATTTTACAAGTTGCTACTCTGAACAAGATATGCACATCTTTTATCAGGCAATACACCTCACTTGACGATATGTCAGAGGAGGAACAATTATTTTTTGTATGCATCTGAAGTCTGAGTAGTGTAATATGTAGCCAGTGTTGCTAACTGGACGAAAATTCCTTCGAAATTGACGGAATTGCAACGTAGCGGCCGGGAAAAAAATGGCTTTGACGGGTGACGGATTTTCTGGCGGGAATTACGATTTACATCGTCTTTTGACATCTTTAGCTGCTGTCATTTTTAATTGTTTCATTTTTGGGAGATTTTACTTTTTATTTGAACAGCTCTTCCTGTTCCGTACTATGTTTAAGAATGTCCTGTTTCAAATTTGCTCGTAATCAAGTAATGTTGACGAATAAATTATTTTAATCAGAATTAGTAAGTAAGTTGTGTTAAAATTGCTTGTATGGGTATTATTTTTTGTTTTAATTTTGACGGATTTCTAGATCTTATACTGACGGGGATGCAATTTATGTGTTGGCAACACTGTATGTAGCTAGTCGGCGATGTATGCAATGGAGAGGAAAGGAACTGGCCACCCTACCCCATTATCTCCTGGCCTAGTTGCCTCATAAGAAGTGCTTTCTTGATATCACTTGTGAGGTTCAGACCTGTCTTTGGACAGTTGACTAAACAATTAAATTTGCGAATATTGCTAAAAGAGGTATAAAATGAAGTTTAAATGGTGTACTGGAGAACATGGATTTTGCGAACGATAACTGTTTAGTTTCGCATAGGTTTGAAAATATGCAGATGAAACGAATAATTTAGCAAAACAAATAAAAATAAATATAGAGAACACTAAGGTAATGAGATTAATAGTAAAGAAAGCTGACAAATTACGAATAAATAGTCTAACAAATACAGTATTCATTGATAGTGTTGTGGAATTCACATATTTGGGAAGTGTGATCAGTAGAACCCATATTTTGTTCACCAAAACACTGGAAACAGGTTAGCGGTATGTACAATCTGATCCGTTTGGGTATGGATAATATTAATTTATTATTATAAAGCTATTATTATAGTAGGAAAAATTTCTTCGTGGTTATATTATGATTAAAAGATGGGAGTTTCCATATATCAACAATGCCTAATCTGAGAGAACAAATGAAAATCGTAGATTATTAAAATGTCTACTACAAATCAACAGCGGGCACAATGTGTTCTTTGGTATGCTAAATTTGAGAGTGTTAAAATAGTTCAAAGGGAATTTCGACATGAGTATGGTGTGCGTAATGTACCTAAATACGATTCCATAATGTTGTGGTATCGAACATTTGTAGAAACAGTTTCTGTGTTTAAAAAAACATGCAGAAGGTCGCAAGCGAAATCCAATACGAGAAGCAGCTATCTCTTGGCTTGGTCCCCAAACTCCCCAGATCTAACCCCTCCTGACTTTTTCGTGTAAGGTTTTGTTAAAGACATTGTCTATTTACAGAAACCCAGGAACATTGATGATCTGAGAATAAAAATTACTCAAGCTTTTTAACACATTACCTCCCTTATGTTACAACGGACATGAGCTGAATTGCACCACCTTTATGAGCAGAGACCGGAACTTTGGCAGAATGCCTTTTTAAATGTGTTAAATCTATCTTCATTTTGAAAGTAAATCTGTACGAATTATGCCTTTGTGATTGAAACGTCACAGTTTATGTTGCCCTTTTCTGCCCTTTTTAATATAAATGTCTAATTTACAAAATAAATGCTTTTTTGCCTTTATTTGATCATTTATCTATTATTTATTAATTTCTTATTAAAAATTGCCTACAGGTATATTTTAATTTATTTCTATAAACGCTACAATTAAAGTGACTTCACCGAATGTATATTATTGTCTTTCAGTCAGTTCATATTTTCTTTGCAACAATGAGTGCTGCCGTGCAAAATTGTATAACAGTAAGCGTTTTAATTATCGCTTGTGTTTATTTGACAAGGCAACAATGAGTACGGGTCTAACGTTATTTTTAACGGTTACTTTTCTTTCAGTTTTCATTGCTACGTTGTTGTAGCTAGCTAAATATTTCATATCGCAACATATCAGTACAACCAAATACAAAAATGCACTTTCCAAGGCCATGGGAAGAAGATTTCTTGCTTCCAACAGTAATTGCAACATCGAGTCGAAAATCTCAATTTGCATTCGACGTATGTAAAGCTTTTCTTGCTGGCGAAATCCCTTTGTGGAAAGTGCAAGGTTGTGGGTCTAGTGCAAGGTTTTTGTAATTGCCTTTTATTGCGTAGGGTAGACCCGGGGAAAACGAATAACCCGGGCAAAGAGAATAATGCCTATTTCTTAGAAACGCCAACAGATAGCGCTTTCTGCTATGTTGGGGAAGAACCCCAACCAGATTTCGCTGCTGGAACTGACTTGTCATTCTAGCTAGTAAGAGAAGAAGTCAGCGTGTGTTTGAAGAAAATTGATTGTTTTCTTAAAATATTTCAAAGTAAGAGAAACATATGTGCAACATACAGTACTGCAGAAACTCTTTGTTATGTGATAATAATATATAGGCGATAGAATTAGTTCTAAAATGCCGTACTTACGAAGAAGGTTATTGACGTTTATGTTTGTATAACCTTAAATGAAAAGCGAAGTGGCGTCTGCGGACAAAGTGGATAACTTATCCACTATATAAGTGTCAGCTGTATTTTTGTATATATTTGTCTATTGTAATAAAGCGTGTTAGATCATTTTACATAGTGGAGGCATTAAGTCACAATAATTAAATTATAAATCAGCAACACTGATCTTAATTTTTACTTAAAAAGGTCGTAATATGTTTTCAGATGGTTTAATTTTTCAAGAGGAAGACGGGGCAAGCCAAATGGTCGGAAGAAGACATGAAGAAAGCGCTTGAAGAAATAAAATCTTCCATTCATTGGTTCTGCTATCTGGCCATACAACCATAATGTGTTTGCTGATGAAGAGTTTGCTCCAGATGAACTTACAGATCGCCCACTTGAGACAGAAATCAGCGAAACGACAGCTGGCTCAGATTTAACAAATTCTGCGGTGCCAGCTTCTTCAGCGGCTGAAGAAACAGTTAATGCTCACTCACAATCAACCACGTCTGTGATGTCGGCATCTTCAGAGATTGACGAAATATTCAATACATCAATTACACTCATTAACATCGTGTTTATGTATTGATTTATTTTTATTATCAGTGAAGAGAAATTAAATAGAAAGGTGAAAATGTTATAGGGATATTCACTTTGCCCGGGTATCCGGGCAAAGCGAATAATATTAACTATATTTTCTTTCTCAAATCATATCACTCTCCGAAGGCACGAGAAACGAATTGCTGTTTTGTAGATATGTGGACATGTGTCACAACCAAAGTTATGAAGTTTTTATTTTGGGAGCACCAAAATATAGCATGTGGCATTGTTTATTCTTAGCTTATCCGCTTTGCCCGGGTTCCCCCTATTTTAGCTATTTATAATGCCTTTTTGCCTGCTTATTTTAGCTATTTATGATGCCTTTTTGCCTGCCTATTTTAATGATTCATAATGCCTAAACTTCCGGTCTCTGGTTATGAGTTGTGCAGGGTGCACAATGGGGGTCATGTTGAGCTCTGAGGAATCTCCCATCTTTCAGTGTTGTATGCACAAAGTTTCAACAAATAAAGCTCGGAAGTAAAAGTTTTACGGTGTTTTTATTTTATCCATACCCAAACGGATCACCCTGTAGATTTTGTTTTATATTTCATATAACGAGATAATAATACTATAAAATCCTGAATAGAAACTTATAATATCTATATAGCTCTCAACCACATCGAAGAAAACATAATTTTAGAGTTTTAGATTGTTGAAATTTGGGACTCGGTAATAAAGCCAAAATCATAGTTACGCATTCGGGTTTTGTGTGTTATATCATGCCTAGAAACCAGTCCAAAAATGAAGTGAGAGGAGAAGAGAAACGTGTGAAATCCTTTGCCTTGGGAAGGCATGTGAAGTGCTGTGCAGAGAATGACACGCAAACACAGATTGCACTGCTGGAGTGTTTGCTCACCCACACGGTGATACAGATGCTGATAACTTACACACTTGACCGTGGTACCAATTGCACGTCACGTGTGATAATGGGATGCGAGCTACGACTAGGGGTGCCCCTCCAGGCTGCTGTGTTAACAGCTCCCTTCCGCATAGAAACCAATCAGTTACGAAATTACCCTCGCAATTGCAATGACATTTGCCACGGACAGGACGTGGGATTTCGAAAATGGAATGTTACAAGCCCACAACTGCCTTCAACAACATCATACCACTGACTTTTAAACTTTAGATTTACGATGCCTGGCAGCTAGCATCGCTAATAATAATAATAATAATAATAATAATAATAATAATAATAATAATAACAATAATAATAATACATTGAAACTTCCCAATAGCGGACACCGCCGGGGAGAAATTAAATGTCCGTTATTGAGAAGTGTCCGCTATTTAGAAAATCGTTAGTATGTATACAATACATTACAATTTCTCATACACATGTATTTTACAGTACAGTACAGTAGACAGTGAGATTGTTTACAGTATTCATCCAGAGAGAAATCGTACAAGTAAATTGTTTTGTAAATGAAATAAACATCAGTCACTGTACCACTTCACCTTGCACAAAGAAATCTAGAATTCCATTCTCAGTGTATGATTTTAAAATAACATCCTTGTTTTTCAAAATTTCCCTAACCTGAGTTTTTCCCACATTAAGCTTTGTGGCCAGCTCACGAACACTTAATTTCTCCTTCTCACTATGCTTTACAATATCCACTTTCTCTTTTAGTGACAAACGTTTACGATTTTGTGACATTTCTAATGTGACTGTACTTCCGAACACTCAACTTGACAAACTAAGAAAGTACGGATTGCTCACGCACAGTATCACAACTAACAACTGTGCTACTTGCGTTCAATAAAGCACAAGAACGTTCAAATGCACGATAATGATTGTTGCAAAGAATTCCGTTAGAATTCTGTTTAATTTACAACGGTCATTTTCTTTTTTCTTTCACGCTGTCCGTTATTTGGAAGTTTTAATTGTTGTTGGGAGATACATTTCAGTGTCCGCGTCCGTTATTGAGAATGTCCGCTATTGGGAAGAATTTTGTCATAAGGGCCAATGTTATTTTGCAGGGGAATTTAAAAATGTCCGCTATTGAGAGAAGTCCGCTATTGGGAAGTGTCCGTTAAGGGAAGTTTCACTGTAATAATAATAATAATAATAATAATAATAATAATAATAATAATAATAATAATAATAATAATAATAAATCTTGAACTCTTCTAGTCCTTCGTATCTGTCGTCTCGTTCTACTTACCATTCTTCCCACCATAGCCTGAACACACGCTCTCGCCATGAAACAATACTAACAATACATTCCCATCTCACCTCCTCATACTCATCCTCTTTCACAATAGCCCTGCCAAGACTCTGGAATTCGCTACCTGCTAGCATCAGGGTCTGTCGAAATAAAATTGAGCGTATTCCGAATCTCACCGGTGAGCAATCCGATGGCATCACGGTGTTCCGAATTCCACCGATGACGTCATTGATGCTCCATCGGTGTCGCACCGGTGCCATCAACTTGCAGAGGTGGTGGCAGTCTCCATCAGCCGCCATCAGTGAATCTGATTGGTTCTTGTATAGGGCGGGAATTAGCAGACGAATGACATCGTGCACTGTTGTGTCATGGCGGTGTGTTCTGCTTTAGTTCTGCTGTATTGTTTGTAATGAGCACAACGTAAAAACAATATGTTAATGGCTTATGAGCGAACATGTCAACGGACCCGTTATTACTACCGGTTCAAGAAATAAATTGTTTATGCTATCTTTTCTTTGAACGAGATGGGAGTACGAAAATTTCGCAAAATTTTGCTAGCGTAGCACAGACAACAACTTGTACAGTCGCCATGACAGCCATCGATCCTTCCAGCAGTTTTGTTCCTTAACGTGACGTCATTGATGCCACCGGACCGGTGAGATTCGGAATACGCTGATTGAATTCAAACGCAAACTTACTAGACTAGACGGCATTTCGGAAGGCGGTCAACTCTATATGCGCCGTAGCATTTCTGGTATGTGACGTCACAAGCATGTACAGTAGAACCAATGGAAATCAGTCTATTACAAGTACTTCCCGAGATCGTTTGTTCACGTGTGAGTGTTTCAATACATTGAATAAGTAAAACTAACATTTATTGCGTGTGTGTAGGGTAAATAAATGGAAGAAGAGACTGTAAAAAAGGCAAGTATTGCACAGACAGGCGCTGAAAATAGTTTTTAAGATGTATAATTATTTTAAAACCGTTGACGAGCAGAACGCTGCCGGCCATCTTGATGCTGGCTACAACGTTGCCAACGCACAAGAAACGACTGCAGAAGCATGTGGTGTGGGATTGAGAACCGTGAAAAGAATATTGTTAGTGAAGGAAACAGGGTTTGGTGTCATGCCTACAGTAATCAACGGCTAAGGTCATTATTGTCTTTTGATAATTTAAATTCTCTCCTGCGCTATTTGTATTGCACGTGCGCGTGAAGTACGATGTGGCAATGTTGTACGCTGCCTTGCACTCTCTATCTGTCTCTCTCGACGCAAACGCTAGCAGACTACCGTCTTCCGAATTGCCGTCGACTCTAGGCACTTTGTCAGTAATTGAGACTCGTTCAGACATGGTTTCTTGTAAATAGTTCTCTTAATCTATCACAAAATATTTAAATATCCTGTAATTTCATCCCTATACAATTTTGTTATTCTGGGTTTAATTTGTAATTCTGTAAATGCAAAAAAAAAAAAAAAAAAAAAAAAATCTTTGTCATTAACTTCCATGATAAATTGCCTAGCTTTCATAAATCAGATAATCTTTTCGTACTTTGATTTTTATTGTAATTATAATTGTTAATTTAATATTAATTGTAATTTTATTCTTCATATTGTAGTTGTAATACTCTGGTAGAGGGGCACAGAAGGACTGACGGCCTTATTTCTACCACGTTAAATAAATAAATAAATGATAAAATTTCCGCCATCACATAAGCCCTCCATCGGTTCCTATCCTGAGCAAGATTAATCCAGTCTCTACCATCATATCCCACCTCCCTCAAATCCATTTTAATATTGTCTTCCCACCTACGTCTTGGCCTCCCCAAAGGCCTTTTTTCTTCCGGCCTCCCAACTAACACACTATAGGCATTTCTGGATTCGCCCATACGTACTACATGCCCTGCCCATCTCAAACGTCTGGATTTAATGTTCCTAATTATGTCAGGTGAAGAATACAATGCGTGCAGTTCTGTGTTGTGTAACTTTCTCCATTCTCCTGTAACTTCATCCCACTTAAGCCCAAATATTTTCCTAAGCAACGTATTCACAAACACCCTTAACCTATGTTCCTCTCTCAAAGTGAGAGTCCAAGTTTCACAACCATAAAGAACAACCGGTAATATAACTGTTTTATAAATTCTAACTTTCAGATTTTTTGACAGCAGACTGGATGATAAAAGCTTCTCAACCGAATAATAACAGGCATTTCCCATATTTATTCTATGTTTAATTTCCTCCCAAGTATCATTTATATTTGTTACTGTTGCTCCAAGGTATTTGAATTTTTCCACGTTTCCAAAGGATAAATTTCCTAATAATAATAGTAATAGTAATAATGGTAATAATAATAAAGGTAAAAGGTAAAGGTATCCCCGTAACATGCCATGAAGGCACTTGAGGGGGCATGGAGGTAGAGCCCCATGCTTTCCATGACCTCGGCACTAGAATGAGGTGATGTGGTCGGCACCACGCTCTGACCGCCTTTTACCCCCGGGAAAGACCTGGTACTCAATTTTATAGGAGGCTGAATGAACCTCGGGGCCGTTCTGAAAGTTTGGCAACGAGAAAAAATCCTGTCACCACCTGGGATCGAACCCCAGACCTTCCAGTCCGTAGCCAGCTGCTCTACCAACTGAGCTACCCGGCCGCCATAGTAATAATAATAATAATAATAATAATAATAATAATAATAATAATAATAAAAGTATGCAGTAAACAGAGTTTTCAGTATGATTTAATCTTACCATTTCTTTTCCATTTTGGTGAATAGAAATTTTTCTGGGATATATTCCTTGGGGATATTCCCGACGGCAAAGTTCCCAGGAATTTACCTACCACTCTCATTTAACACTAGTACGAAAAGTTTAACTCTGAAGTCCTATTCCTTAAAGCATCGATTACTTTGATACTTCCAATTATCGAGGTGTCGAAAGTATGGAAGACCCAATCTTAGTGGCAAAAATTGGGGACCTATAATATAAAAACCACCTCCCATCACCATTTTGGGAAGAATTCGGAAGCTGTCGTGACAACAGTTGGATTTAATCATAGTAATTCTGCCATCTCTGTACGAAATATAGCGTGCTTGAAACCAAATCCCTTATTAGGAAAAATGCATAACATCGTTATTCCAAATGTAATTCTGATTGTGTAAGAAACCTTTGATATAAAAAACTCGAAATGATCATTACTGCTCTTAATTGGACGATATGTTTTGTGGGAAATTTGATAAAACCTGTCATTGTTGGTATCAGTTTATGTGAAGGATATTAATTTCAGGTCACAAAAACAAGAGAACATCAACAGACAAACAACAATGTATTGGCTGAATCATGTTCTCAGCGGATGGGGCGCGATAATCCTTGTCGTGACGTAACTCTTATTATTTCAATTTCGATACGAAACAAAATGTAATTGCGCGCGCGGGCTTGCGTGAGCTTCCTCATTGCGGCCCTGCACATCCGGTTCGGGTGGCGCGAGGAGCGGCCGGCCTTGACAGCTTCTTGCTGGCTGACTGCGTTACGTAACTCACCCCGCGCAAATGAAACAGGAAGCCACGTTCCAAATTCGGAAAAAAATAATCCCCTTTCTGGAAAGAGATTTTACTTTTCGTGCTTCTAACAAAGACTTTTTAAAACGTAACAAAGACATTGAAGTAAACATTGTCTTTGTCAAAATGTTAAGTGTGTGAAAAATGAGAAAAAAAATGCCTGGAACAGCCCGGCATAGATTTGGTTTTAATGAACATAGCGTTTTGAAATTTTTTATACAGAAATAAATAAATAAGTAAATAAGTAAATAAATAAATAAGTAAATAAATAAATAAGTAAATAAATAAATAAATAAATAAATAAATAAATAAATAAATAAATAAATTAATTAATTAATTCATTTCACTTCAAAATTAACATTTAAGCGGCGGCGCAAAAGTTAGAATGTACAAATCTGTTCTTAAATCAATATATTTCATATATCGCAGAATTCAGGCCAGTCCATTACTGAAATAAGACGCATTTTAGAAACATGCGAAATTAAATTTTTAAGAGCCATAGCAAATAAAATATTAGGGTATAAATTAAAAAGTGTAGATGGGATATTAAAAGATATGAAACATTACACTGGATTAAAAGTAGAAAAAATATAGCGGTTAGTCGTATGAAAAGTGACACAATTATAAAGAAAGCAAGGGATGTTTCCAATTATTGTAAAATCATAGGTCGACCAACAAGAGCACAGAAAATGATAATAGAGACATAATACTGAAGAGAAACAGGCAAAATGCCTATATTGGTAGACATAAGAAGATGAAGAAGAAGAAGAAGAAGAAGAAGAAGAAGAAGAAGAATTCATCTTTGAGGCTCCTGGCCAAAAAGATGTCAACTCACCGCACGTGAACTGAGAAACGTCTCTGTGTGGAAATGCCAGTATACTAATATGAAGGCTATTTCCGTTGATATAGGTGTCCCATAATAAATGTTTTGCGTCAGATCCAATTTTCGAGTGCACGTATTAATGGATCGCTTCTCCACACCGACTCGATTAATTTTCTGCTTGGTCAACACAGGTGAAAACATCGCTGAAAGAAGACAGAATCATCTCCTTTGAAATATTACTCACACGAATAAACAGATAGTTAATCATCGGGAAGATAATGCGAATTTGTTAGCTTGTCTATAGATCAGATTTTTTGTATTCGACAGATATTGAAGAAAAAATGGGAGTATAAGGGTACAGTACATCAGTTATTCATAGATTTCAAAAAGGCATATGACTCAGTTAAAAGAGAAGTTTTATATAATATTCTTATTGAATTTGGTGTTCCCAAGAAACTAGTTGGATTAATTAAAATGAGTCTCAGTGAAACTTACAACAGACTCCGTACAGCCCAGTTTTTATCTGATGCTTTTCTAATTCACTGCGGGCTAAAGCAAGGAGATGACTATCACCTTTACTTTTTAACTTCGCTCTAGAATATGCCATTAGGAAAGTTCAGGATAACAGAGAGGATTTGGAATTGAATGAGTCACATCAGCTGCTTGTCTATGCGAATGACGTGAATATGTTAGGAGAAAAATCTACAAACGATTAGGGAAAACACGGAAATTTTACTTGAAGCAAGTAAAAGGAATAGGTTTGGAAGTAAATCCCGAAAAGATAAATTATATGACCAAAATATTGTACGAAATAAAAATACTATAAAAATTGGAAATTTATCTTTCGAAGAGGTGAAAAAATTCGAATATCTTGGAGCAGCAGTAATAGTAGCTCAACTGTAAGTGACTCATTCGTGAGCCAAAAGACGGTGTTGTAAGTATCTCAACATGCATTTCGCAGTGTGTTTTTCATCAATAATTCAGAAAGTTGTTTTTGGCACTTAGCACAATTAGAATATTAGGGCTTCAATTACAGTAAGAAGTATCATGACATACGGATGAGAAATTTTAATTTTGAAATAAAAATTCAGAAAAAAAAGAGCAGAAGAGATAGATTTCTGGAGAAGATCTGCAAGGATATCTCGGCAAAAGAGTAAGAAAAGGATTTGTAAGACAAAAAAATGAATGTTTAAAATTCAATTACTGATTTCATTCAAGACAAACTACTGGAATGGTATGGACATTTAGAAAGAATGGGAGAAGAACGATTGCCGCAGAGAGTTATGAAATGGATGCCACAAGAATGTCACTCCTGGTACCATGGAAAGAGAAGTGTAAGATGAACTTTGTGCTTTTGGTTTTACACGCTGTCCATCTCATTAAGTTCTCATATTATTTTTCATTACCTTAATCCAAATAGAAGTTGCACGCAATAATTTGGCTTTCCTTAATCACAATGTCAACTTTTCCAAATTGTTTTCCTTAAACAACCTACAATTATTTTTAGTTGGTCATTTAATGGCACTGTATCAACTACGAGGTTATTTATAGTCGCGACGCTGTTATTCCCGGCGTGACTCCTCCCCTTTGCTTACGTCTTAGGAAGTCAAGGCTCTATGAAGGCTAGGTAGGTAGTATCGTTCGCCATTTTTTGTTCTTTCGTTGCCGAGCTACCAGACGAGGGATCTATTTGTCACACCGTTAAACATTATCATGTCGTAGCTCCTATGATAATAAATCAAACGTACTGTAATTCAGCAAATAATTGAGCGGCAAATAACGTCCTCGTGTGCTTTCTGCGAACGCCAACGAAAGAGCCAAAATGGCGGGCGATTATTTATTAAGTATTTATCCAGCCTTAGGAAATGCTTAACATCTTCATCAGCGAATCACAAGACCCACACGTTTAATTGTAGCTGACCTGCAACGTGATTGGCTGCCGGAAATTAGAGCGACGGGACTATAGTAAGAAGTATCATGACATACGGATGAGAAATTTTGATTTCGAAATAAAATTTCAGAAAAAAAATTAACAGCAGAAGAAATGGATTTCTAGAGGAGATCCGCAAGGATATCTTGGCAAAAAAAGTAAGAAAAGGATTTGTAAGACAAAAAAATGTATGTTCAAAATTCAATTTCTGATTTCATTCAAGACAAATAACTGGAATGGTACGGACATGTAAAAAGAATGGAAGGAGAACGACTGCGGCAGAAAGTTATGAAATGGATACCACAAGAATGTCACTCCTGGTACCATGGAAAGAGAAGTGTAAGATGAACTTTGTAATTCTTGGTTTTGCACGCTGTTCGACTCATTAAGTTCTCATATTATTTTTCATTACCTTAATTTAAGTAGACGTTGCACGCAATAATTTGGTGTTCCTGAATCACCATGTCAACTTTTCCAAATTGTTTTCCTTAAACAACCTACAATTATTTTTAGTTGGTCATTTAATGACACTGTATCAACTACGAAGTTATTTATAGTCCCGACGCTGTTATTCCCGGCGTGACTCCTCCTCTTTACTTACGTCTTAGGAAGTGAAGGCTCTATAAAGTCTAGGTAGGTAGTATCGTTCGCCATTTTTGTTCTTTCGTTGCCGAGCTACAAGACGAGGAATCTATTTGCCACACCGTTAAACATTATCATGTCGTAGCTCCTATAATAATAAATCAAACGCACTGTAATTCAGCAAATAATTGAGCGGCAAATAATGTCCTCGTGTGCTTTCTGCGAACTCCAACGAAAGAGCCAAAATGGCGGGCGATTATATTAAGTATTTATCGAGCCTTAAGAAATGAATAACGTCTTCTTCAGCGAACCAAAAGAACCACACACTTAAATGTAGCCGACCTGCAACGCGATTGGCTGCTGGAAATTAGAGCGACGGGACTATAGTAAGAAGTATCATGACATACGGATGAGAAATTTTGATTTTGAAATAAAATTTCAGAAAAAAATTAACAGCAGAAGAAATGGATTTCTAGAGAAGATCTGCAAGGATATCTTGGCAAAAAAGTAAGAAAAGGAATTACTAGACAAAAAATGTATGTTCAAAATTCAATTTCTGATTTCATTCAAGACAAACAACTGGAATGGTACGGACATTTAGAAAGAATGGGAGAAGAACGATTACCGCAGAGAGTTATGAAATGGATGCTTACAAGAATGTCACTCCTGGTACCATGGAAAGAGAAGTGTAAGATGAACTTTGTACTTCTTGGTTTTGCACGCTGTTCGACTCATTAAGTTCTCATATTATTTTTCATTACCTTAATTCAAGTAGACATTGCACGCAATAATTTGGTTTTCCTGAATCACCATGTCAACTTTTCCAAATTGTTTTCCTTAAACAACCTACAATTATTTTTAGTGGCCATTTAACTACGAGGTTATTTAGCGTCGATGGTATTGGTGACAGCAAGATGGTTTTTGGCGAGATGAGGCCGAGGATTCTCCATAGATTACCTGACATTCTCCTTATGGTTGGGGAAAATCTCGGAAGAAACCCATCCAGGAAATCTGTCCAAGCGGGAATCGAACCCGTGTCCGAGCGCAACTCTGGATCGGAGGGCAAGTGCCTAGCCGACTGAGCTACGCCGGTGGCTCACCTACGATTAAGGTATATTGATTTCATTTGTTTGGTGAGATATGTCCTCACTTATGATTTTGTATGTATGTACACGTATGGAAGGAAAAAAATTGAGATTTTACAACATGCATTTGTTTCTTTTTTCCTTTCTCTTTTTAACAGAAGTGTTCAAGTTTGCTAATATTACGGTGTATTTCCTTCTCAATAAGGTTAATGATCTTAGATTACAACCTTTCACTTCGACTATTTTCTTCTAGAAAGAAAAAAAAAGTTACAACAGAAAAAGTAAAGTTGTAATATATTAGACCTCATTCAGAGTGCAAACCTATGCTTAACGGTGACTTGAAAGATACAAATCATGTCACTAAGTGTAACCATACATAAACATAACCGTACTGACGTAACGTAAGCTTAGAAGCTTTAAAACTCCAAGTTTATATCTTTTAAGTTTGCGTGCAAACGAAGAACTCAACCAATCACAAAACAGGAGTGACGCGATAATGTAAGACAGAGAATCGAAACAAAGCATAGAATATACCTACCATCGAATTTTCTAAAGTATTTTTCTCCCTTGAAGATACAAACAACCGAACAGCACTTCAAAACCTGCTTGTACCATCACAATTTAATTGACATCCATTACACACAGGTAGACAAAAGGAAGATAGCAATGGCAAAGGAAGCTTTTAATAGAAAGTGGAGAATCTTCTGCGGACCTCTGGAAAAAGAACTGAGGAAGAGACTAGTGAAATGCTTTATGTGGAGTGTTGCATTGTATGGGGCAGAAACATGGACATTACGACGAAGTGAAAACAAACGACTAGGATTATTTGAAATGTGGATATGGAGAAGAATGAAGCGTGTGAAATGTACAGACAAATGAAGCTGTGCTAGAAAGAGTGGTTGAAGAAAGGGAATTGGCTGGGTCACTGGCTAAGAAGAGACTGCCTATTGCAGGCAGAAGATAGACAACAATGGATCATATGCGGAGACTAAGAGGATAGCGGAAAAGAGGAAAGATTTTGGAGAATGCTGAATTTGCAGTGAAGGACCTGACCTTGGACTGAGAACTATAATGAATGAATGACACTGAATAAGAAAACATATTGCATTGACAACATCAGCAAAATCACATAATCGACACGTCTCCACAATCGATTCCATTAATCGATAATAGCATCTGAGTACCAGTAAAATTAGTTATTTCTTAAATAAACACACCTCATTGGTGATGATTAAATTTCCTTCCCTGTGTTACTGTTTTATAAATTATTATGTATACCTTTAAGCGTCCATGGCTAATGAAGCGTTAGGCTTATTGATTTGATTATCACGTTCATGTCATCAAAAAGTTTTAAAAACAATAGGACAGAGCTATCGTACTGTATGTTCGTCCGACCATCCACGTACCTGCCTAACTACCTGCCCATTCACCCACCCATTCACCGTCACACCGTCCACCCACTCCCACATCCAACTTTCTATCCATACAGGCACCCATCCACTCACCCGCCTATGCACCCAGTCACCCTCTCACCTATCCATCCACCAATTCATTCACTTACCCACCCACCCATACACGCATCCATCCACTCACCCATCCACCCTTTCATTCATCCAGCCATCTATCCAATCATCCACCCATACATGTACTTACCCATTCATCCACTTACCCACCCATCCACGCATCCATCCACTCATTCACGCACCATCCCATCCTTCCATCTATCCACTCACCAATCAATCCACCCATCTACTGACTTACATACCCAATACCTGTCTAGCTGTCTTATCTATCTCACTGTCTGTCTGTCTGTCTGCCTTATCCTACGTTATCGTATCGTATCGTATCCTATTCTATTTATATATGTCTGTTCTTGTCTAAACTTGTCTAATCATATCTTTCCTTTTCCCTTTAATCTCGTCTTTTTTATCTTTCTTGTCCGTCCAATCTTTCTATTATCTGTAGGGAGCGGATTTTTATGTGCCAAAAAATTTTAATATATTTATTTTTTATGTGCTAAAAAGTATGAAAATATTTGCTAAAAATAAAAATATATATATATATATTTTAAATATGACAAAAATATCTTACTTAGCTCGGAAAAAAAAAAGTTACTAGGTACTCACCAACCACATTTGAGTGCTAGTAGTTGGCCGAGAATTGCAGTGAACAAACACATTCTGGAATTTGTCCCTTAGTAATTGTACTTCTGAACCTGGTAGCGAGTCTAGTTTAATTTTCACTGCACGCACCTCCCTGTTTCAGACAACAGGTTTTTGGATGTTTCGAGTTTTTTTTATGGTGTCACACAAAAAGCTTAGATTTGCTAATAGGAAAGCCAAATCGTTTTTTCAACAACCATCTTTCAGTATATCTTGAAGGATATCGATTGACGAAGCCGATAACAGGGAATCACAACAAGACGTATTGCCTTACTTGATGGACATGAGCGAGAGGCGAGAGCTTCGTTTAAATAAAATAATGTTCATACCCGAGCTCTTACCTGTTGTGTTTCACAAACAAAGCGTGGAATGAAATCATCTTCAGCAACAATAAACATTCCTAATTATGTGTTGCAAGATTTCTCCTCCTTGTCCACGTTAATTTATTCTCTAATAATAACACTGATATGCTGCCTAGCAGTTCACAGAACTTGAGACGATACTATTACAAAAATGGATCACGGATACATCACACAGCGCTTAGAAACACGAAGCAACCAAGAATTCTTAAAAAGATAACGTACTTCTGAGTTACATAATTGATTTAGTTTTAAAATATTTAGAAGTTCTTGCAAAAAAAAATTATTTAAGTAAAAAAACTCAAGATTAATGTGTTTATAATAGATTTCCTGAAAATATGTATTTACATAATTTTTTTGTGAAAATATGTGTTTTTATGTGAAATAAAATTCGGGTTTTAAACTTGAAACTTCATGTATGACTTGAGGCTTTCTCGGCGTTGGTTCGCTAATATGTTTTCGCGGGATATCAGCCGAATTAAGATTTTGGAATGCTCCAAGCTTTCGACTGCTTTCTCTGCAGCCATCTTCAGGGAAGTGATGTCCGAACAGAAAGTCGAAAGGTAATATAGATGTTAGGCTGTCTCAGGTGAAACGGGATTGGTTGGCGGGTCGGCCAATCCGGGGCCGGGAATTGTCATCCATCGTAAGCTCCGCCCCTCCCGGGATTCCTGCGTGAAATTTGGCGGGCGGCGAGCCCTGTTCCGCTGGTTGGAATCGGTTGCCGTCCTCGGTCCGTGATCTTCATGACCTTGATTGTAAGAGGGCCTAAGTTGGTCCAAGGCCGGTGACAATTCCCGGCCCCGGATTGGCCGATCCGCCAACCAATCCCGTTTCACCTGAGACAGCCTAACATCTATATTACCTTTCGACTTTCTGTTCGGACATAAGAGCCAACTGGCTAGTCTCTGATATTGAGACAACTCATCCTGCCTAAGGTTTTTCCGTGGTTTTCCTAAGGCGCCAAGACAAATGTCGGGATGAGCCCTAAAAGAAATGGGCCACGGACCTGCACTCATATCCCCATTAATCTCCCTAATTACTTAAATTAATCAACTAATTACATCTCTCCCCCACTTCGTAATTGAGCCATCATATAGCCAAATGGCTTGTCTCAAAATTGAGACGATTCAACAAGGCTCATGACAACAATCACCTCCTACATAATAGCCAAATTGGCTAGTCTCTTGTACATGAGACAACTCATCTTGCCTAAGGTATTCCGTGGTTTTCCTCAGGCGTAAGACAAATGTCGAGATGAGCCCTATAAGAAATGGGCCACGGACCTATATGCCCTTCCCCATACATATTCCACCCTTATTATAAACGATGTATGCCCAAGTTCAGATAATATAAATAGTATATTAAATATACGAGGTCACTTAATAAGTCGCAAATTGAAAGGACAGGGACCTCTCAAATTGCAGATTAGATTTCACGGCGCTTCTTCCGACGGCCTTCACATGCTTTGTCATCGAACAACAGATGACGGCGTCTTGCCATTCTAACGGCAAACACCAGCCAACTCCTCCTCGCCCCGTTCCGTGATCAATTGATCAATGTCAGCCCCCTCGCGTATGTGGTACCTAAGAGGTTACGTCCAATTTCGGCTTCCCCTTCAAAATTTTCTAGAGCTCCTTCAGGGGAGCAGCGTAACCCGGAGTGAGACTAGTGGCCAACAGGCTTGGAGCTCACATATTTAGTTTTGTACAGCCCCCAACCCACTTGCAAGGACGCGTTTTGCGTACCTTTTAAATTTTCCTCCCAATTCTCCTTCGATTTTTCGATTTCGTTCGGACATCACTTCCCTGAAGATGGCTGCAGAGATAGCAGTCGAAAGCTTGGAGCATTCCAAAATCTTAACTCGGCTGATATCCCGCGAAAACATATTAGCGTTGAAACTTCATGTTCGGAATTTTTAACCTTGTTAATTGTGTTTTATCACACAAAAAAATAATATTTAATTACATAGAAATCCGCTCCTTAATTATCTGTGTCTCATCTGTGGATTCATCCATTGACCAATGCAAAAATCCATTCAACTGTCAATCTATGCGTTAATTGTCATACTCTCGGTATATCTATATTATGTCGAAACATTCATCAGTCGATCCGTAATATCCATCCATTCGTCTACTGATCCATCCGTACATCCATCTACCGAACTCATTTATTGATCTATCAATCGATTAATCCAATAATATGTTTATCTATACATACATTCATTTATTGATCTCTTAATCAATAAATACATCGATTTATCAATCCGTCCATTTGTCTAACTATCCATGTATCGACATTTCGATTCATCCATTTGCCTAACCATTCATTTGTCTGTCGAACCATCCATACATCCTTCTATTGAAGCATTCACTCGTTTCTTTTTTCTAAAATCGATTCCTTCATCAATTTATCCACCCATCTATCGACTCTCCAACGCTCCATTTTTCTTCATCCATTCGACATTGAACGTACACAGTGTTGGATTTCCACGTTTCAAAACATGATACTGATAAAGGCTAATTGGAATAAGAAATCGCAACCGTAGCTATCATGGCACTTCAAAGAAATCTCTTAATCGTTGGAAATTGTCTGGAAACGGCTGTAAATAAGTGGTAGACAGTTTGTTGCGTAAGTACATTATTGTGCAAAGCACTGACTTGGTTGCAGCAAATATAGATTATTATACTCTTGAGATCTTTACGTCTAACTCACACATATTTTCATGGATTGTAACGGAAAGTTGGTCTTGGCGGTGTTTCATATTACGTAACTGTAGGCGAGAGTGTGTTACGCGTGGTTGCGTCTAGTCTCCTGCTTCACGTTATTTCCAGTTCTTGCAGTCCTTCCTTTTTTGGAACTGTCTCTGCAACAACTTTTCCTCGATCGCTCTAGAACATCTCCGTGGCTGTGTCGGTACTTCCCCCTTTGATCTAAAAGTCGGTCGTGTTTGTGTTCTACGAAGCAAGTAACGTCACGGTCTTGTACGGGTTCATTTCTTCTCCATCTTCTCTACGAAGATTATTTTGGTAGTGTCCGCGTATGTTCCTCAGAAATGTCCTTCTCGTAATCAGATATTGTGTGCGACAATATTTTTAAAGAACACGAGCTGCGTTAATTGATGAAAAGACATCGACAGATCCATAGACTGAATACACTGCATATCTCACGTAGTAGGCTACGTACTATGTGATCTCTGTCACCCCTTTTCTCCTTGTATTTCCCTTGTTCTCATTGAATCCCCACAATTCTCCTTATATTACCCTTGTTTCAACACTTTCCTCTTCTTCTGCTTGTAATCTCTTGTTCTCCTTGTATTCCCCGTGTTCTCCTTATACTCCCCTTGTTCTCCGTATATTCCCCTTGTTCTCATTGGATTCCTACAATTCTCCTTATATTACCCTTGTTCTCCATGTATTCCTCTTATTCTCATTAAATTCCCCTTGTTTTAGTAGGTTATTTTACGACGCTGTATCAACATCTTAGGTGAAAAGAATCCGGGATCCAGCACGATAGTTATCCAGCATTTGGTCATATTGATTTGAGGGAAACCCCGGAAAAAACTTCAACCAGATAACTTACCCAGACCGGAACTCGAACCCCGGGCCATCTGGTTTCGCGGCCAGACACGCTAACCGTTACTCCACAGGTGTGCACTATTTCCCTTGTTCTCATTGTCTTCCCTTAGTTCGACTTATATTCCCTTTCTTATCCTAGTATTCCCCAAGTTCTCCTTATTTTCTCTTGTTGCTTATCTTCTCCTTGTTCTCATTGCATTATCCCTATTCTCATTGTCTTCCGTCAGTTATCTTGATTTTCCCATTGTTATCCTTGTATTTCTCTTGTGCTCATTGCCTTCCCTTAGTTCTTCTTATATTCCCCTTCTTATCCTCGTATTTCCCAAGTTCTTCTTCTTTCCTCTTGTTTCTTCTCCTTGTTCTATTGCATTTCCTTTATTTCGTTTAATCGTATTCTCTTATTGTATTCCTTTTGTTCTCATTGCATTGTCCCTGTTCTAATAGTCTTCCGTTAGTTGTCCTGGTTTTCCCCTTGTTATCCTTCTATTCCTCTTGGGCCCATTGTCTTCCCTTTGTTCTCCTTGTTTTTCCGTTATTCTTTTTATCGTCCCCTTGTTCTCATTGTATTCCCCTTATTCTCCTTATATTCCACATATTCTCATTATATTCCCCTTGTTCTCATTGTCCTACCTTAGTTCTACTTTCATTCCTTTTGTTATCCCTGCATTCCCCTTGTTCTCATTGTATTCCCCTTATTCTCCTTATATTCCACTTATTGTCATTACATTCCCCTTGTTCTCATTGTCCTACCTTAGTTATACTTTCATTCATTTTGTTATCCCTGCATTCCCCTTGTTCTCATTGTATTCCCCTTATTTTCCTTATATTCCCCTTATTCTCATTATATTCCCCTTCCCCTTGTTCTCGTATTCCCCTTGTTCTCCTTATATTCCACTTGTTCTCATTATCTCATTATATTCCCCTTGTTCTCATTGTCCTAGCTTAGTTCTACTTTCATTCCTTTTGTTATCCCTGCATTCCCCGTGTTCTCATTGTATTCCCCTTACTCTCCTTATATTCCACTTACTCTCATTATATTCCCCTTGTTCTCATTATATTCCCTTTGTTATCATTATCCTACTTTAGTTCTACTTTCATTCCTTTTGTTATCCCTGCATTCCCCTTGTTCTCATTGCATTCCCCTTACTCTCCTTACATTCCACTTACTCTCCTTATATTCCACTTACTCTCATTATATTCCCCTTGTTCTCATTATATTTCCCTTGTTCTCATTGTCCTACCTTAGTTCTACTTTCATTCCTTTTGTTATCCCTGCATTCCCCTTGTTCTCATTGCATTCCCCTTACTCTCCTTACATTCCACTTACTCTCCTTATATTCCACTTACTCTCATTATATTCCCCTTGTTCTCATTATATTTCCCTTGTTCTCATTGTCCTACCTTAGTTCTACTTTCATTCCTTTTGTTATCCCTGCATTCCCCTTGTTCTCATTGTATTCCCCTTATTCCCCTTATATTCCATTTATTCTCATATTCCCCTTGTTCTCATTGTCCTACCTTAGTTTTACTTTCATGCCCTTCGCTATCCTTGTATTCCCCTTGTTCTCATTTTCTTTCCTTAGTTGTCCTTGTATTTCGCTTGTTATCCTCGTATTCCCCTTGTTCTCCTTGTATTGTCATGGTACAGCAATATGTATACAGTAATGTACAGCATCTTCATGCGCAGTTTTATCCTATCTTGGGAAATATCTGCTCCCACGTATAGGCCTACTTGGTCATGTCTTGAACCTTGTTAGACCACGTCAGGTCGTTTTGGTAGCTTAGACGAGCAGCGGTCCTTAACAAAATCGATATATAGAGATATCGATTGTGCCGCAAGCCTTTTACAACAGCCGCTTTTAAAAATTAACAAGCCTTGGGGCCAGCATTGCTCCTGGCTATGTTTTGCGTATTTATGGCAGAGGTGAAGACAGTTGCACTGTTTTATTTTCTGCTAAAATGAGAGAAAAAGAACGACCTGGCAAACGAGTGGTGGCCCAACTATGTTAAATTTAATTTGGTAGCAAATGGTGGGTGTTAGGGAAACTAACAGGTGCCAAGTTGCGTCCGTATTGCCTTCATTTTTACTGCAACATGTAATTGCATGCACAGATGATGCACTTAATCTATATTTTGCTTTGACGTAATATCTAGTCCAGATCTACAGAGATATGGTCCATTTCGGAAAGTTTCAACGTCAGAAAAGATCTAATCATATATTGGATTTTCGAGTACCGTTGCCTTCAACTATCGTCGTTTCCATCAAACATAATTTGCTATTTAATACTATTCATTTCGATTGTGTAACTGAACTACGTTAAATTTAATTTGGTAGCTCCATCCCACTTGCTATCAACTTCTAAAATCGCAAGCTCTGCAGCAGAATATGCCGTACGCAGTAAACGTCGTAAATACGTACATCTAGTAGACAATTACATCTTCATCGTCTTTGCTGTCGAAACAATAAGCTCCTGGTAAAGAAGCAAACGATCTAGTTTCCGAATTTGGCAGAAGTTTGGTGACTGTTACTGCAGACCCTCACTGCACCAATTACCTACGGCAACGAATAGCAATAGCCATCCAACGTGGAAACGCAGCCAGCATTTTGGTAACCTTTCCAGACGCCAATTCTCTGGATGAGATTTTCCTTATTTGAATGTCTGAAAGCAAGACAAGGGTTAAGTACGAAGCCCCTAGAATGAAGATAAAACTCGAACCACGGACCGCTTCGTTGAAAAACACACGCACTATGTACAGAGAAATAGTGACAGACCATAAATTCAACCTGTTACGAATTAAAGTCTAAAAATTCCTCGGGATATGATGAAATTACTTGTCTCCATGTAACTGATTTTTAGATTCCGTTTGTTTTGTGTTGTGCATCACACTATAAACAATTTGGTAGCAAATGGTGAGTAGGCCTATTATGAAAACTAACAGGTGTCAAGTAGGGTCTGTCTTGCCTTTATTTTCACCAGAAGATATAAGTCAATGCACTTACTAAAACTTTCATAATATGGAAAGGTTTAGTCATATGCAATGCATCGATTACCGCAGTGTTCAAATTTCGTCGTTTCTAGGAACCGTTCTTTGCTATTTCAAGTTACCGTTAAATTAAATACCTTTCCTCAAGAGGTTTTTATTGTACCGAAGTTTTCCAGCAACTTTATTTGCGAGTACGTTTACGTAGGGAAAATTCAAAACCTCGAGTGGTATTTAATACGAATATTTTGCGAAAAGAGCAATGAATAATTTAAAAAGATAATGATCCACACTATTATTAAATACGATACTTAGTTTACTAACCAAGTATTAATGTACCTGGGGGTGTTAAGGCCCAGCATGTTATAAGGCCCACTACCTAGTTTTGCCATTAGTTATACACTTTTGCAAACGAGAGCAACAGCTCTTAAGACCTATTTCTTCTTGCACTCGAGTGAGGTATAAAGAAATTAGATTCTCGTTCTCGTTTGTAGCTGACTGGTGGCAACAAGTTATGTGTGATTATTTCTTCTTTCATTATAAAATTTTTTACTGTGTGTTATTAATATAATATTAAATACACGTTATTGTGTAAACATTAAGAAGTTTGGGGCTACCGTGAAACTTTCGCTAATGAGCATATGAGCACTCCATAAATTAAAATCGGCGCGAAGTAACAGAGCAGGAAATAAGGCCCATGAAATAAATACGTGCAAACGCCCACAAGTTCATAGAAGTCCCTGAACTATAAAGTTCAAACTCTGAAGCACAATCTTTTTGCAAGAAATGAAACAAACGAAAGACTGACAATTCCTAATGCAGAAAGAGCATTGGATGAACCATCAACTTCAGGATCTGTAAACATCCAGGGGACGCGGATGTGTTGTCTGCGAAGAGAATTATTGTAGATATACATGTGTGTGTTTCTTGTGAATGTTGGGTGCACGATGTAGTTCTCACTGAGGAAAAACTGAAGACTTTGTATGCCCAAATTGTGTTCAATACTTAAATTCTTTACTAGCCGTACCCGTGCGCTCCGCTGCACCCGTTAGAAATAAGTATAAAGTAATTACATAATTAAAATAGGACGTTTGATCCAGGGAACATTTCTGTTAGATAGAAGGATAAATTGTTTAATATGTTACTTAATTTAAATTGTATTTAAATAATTAAAATGCTGTTATTTTGGTCCAGAGAGCAATCAGAAGTTACTGTAATAACATTATAGCATTATGTCCATCTAGAGAAACTACACTTTCCAATGGTGAAATAATAATTAATTATAAAAATCGGTTAATTTAGCTTTCGATATTACTTCATACAAACACAGAAACATTCTCTGTAGGCTATGTTTCATAGCTTTCGATTGTTGTTGTCCAAGGCCCCTTTAGACGTAACCATTTGTTTTCATTTCATTACACCGCCTTAGATGGCATTGTATTTTAATTTTAAAACTCATTTATCTCATTAAATATCAGTCCCATCAAAATTTTGCAAGGAATAAAACTTATCGGAAATCAGTTTTAAAGAAACGTTTGTTATATAACATATTTCACAAAAATCAATAATAAGCGAGATATTTCGATTTATTTAATTCAGGCCCCCTTATAACCTCCCTTTTAAATAACATATTTTGAATGTCATATAGCCTAAAATTTAAGTTACAGCGAACTTAATTCATATTCCAATTTTCATATAAATCGGTTCAGCCATTATCGCATGAAAAGGTAACAAACATCCAGACAGACAGACAGACATACAAACAGAAATTTGAAAAAAGCGATTTTCGGTTTCAGGATGGTATATATGTTAGGACCAATTATTTTTGGAAAATCGAAAATTACCAGAAAAATTTTGGCTACAGATTTATTATTAGTATAGATTGTGGGCCTTATTATCTGTCACAGCAGGATATAAGGCCCAGCGACATGATGTTAATTTTCATTGCTCACAGCATTTGTGTGTCTGTTTGAATATTTATTTGAAGTAAAATATTACAGGATAACTATAAAAGTATGCTACTCCATTATTTAAACATTGCTAAACGTCTCCATTTCAAAGAAAGAACGTTTCATTCCTTAGGTGGGCCTTATTACCCCCGGTTACCTTACATTTCATTCGCTGGTATGGCCTTGGCTTTCTGCAAAATGAAATTCTTGGTTAAACATATGACAAAGTCTGTAGAAATTAGTGTTATTTCATGTTTCTTGAATGTCGTAAATTCTTTCAACACTTAAGGGGAGAGAATGGTATCTTTTAAAACTTTCTTCCTATTTGATGTAAAATATTAATTTTTTGTATGTAGAGAGCTCATAGCTGTGGCAACTCAACCAATTAAAAATATTTTGAAAAAAAAAATTATTTGGGTGCCCAAATTTGAAAAAAATATACCCAATGCAGGATTGTACTAAAACCGATATATCTAAACCGTTTTTAAAGATAGATTCAAACAGTTTTTTGCAATATATTTGCAAAAGCATGTTCTACAAACTGTCTGTAACAGAATTTTGATATTAGTCCCTACGTTTGTAAAATAAACAATTAAAATTTAATAACAATTTTCTGATGTCCTTTCTTGCAAACAAACGGGCGTATTTTTAAAATGAAATCAATTAACAAAATTCTGTTACGGAGAAAAGTTTACTAATAGTCTAAAGAATGTGTGTTCTAAATTTTATGCATGTATCTTTAATAGTTCAGAAATTATATCCATTTTTGTCAGGCAATGTAGAAAAAAAAATGAAGTTACTGGAAACCGATAAAAGCGGGCGTGTGATTTAAAAATCCATAGCGCAGGAAGTTTAAAAATGACGTCTCAACATCCGATAAGGGCACAAATACCCACAAAATGATATGCAATACATTCCACAAATATCAAAGGGTATTTTAAAGAAAAAAAATTGTTTTTGAAAATTTAATTTACCGGAAATAACAATAAAAGTGGGCGAGTTATTTAAAAATCCATAACGGAGGAAGTTTAAAAATGGCGACTCAACATCCGATAAGGGCACAAATACCCACAAAATGTTATGCTATGCATTCCACGCATATCACAAAGTATTTTAAAGATTTTTTTTTTTTTAAGTTTACTCATTTTTCACCAAAAAATACCATCCTCTCCCCTTAATTCTGAAATTGATTCCAACCATCATTTTATTTCCTTTGACGTGAATTCGTCTTTATTATAATAATAATAATAATAATAATAATAATAATAATAATAATAATAATAATAATAATAATAATAATGTTTTTAGCGTAACAAGAAGTTCAAGAAGTCTCAACTAGATGCTGCATATGTCAGTGCATATGCACGTTGCCATCTATTGAGTGTTGTGCAATCTACTTGCAAGTGAATAAGCGACTATTCTCCGCATATGATCTTCAACGGCTTCACAGCTCCCGCGAATCACAGGAGTGCAGCGTTGCCTAGTAAAGGAATATCGCTATCAAAGGGGAATTTGGCTGTCGGGCATTTATTTAATTCTGAAATTCAGTAGCATGCCAAAAATAAAGAGAATGCATTTATAAGTACGTCCGAATAAAACCCCTTATTTTAAGATCAAACCGTTCGTTCTGTATAATAATAAAATTATTACAAGGAAATGGGTTATAGCGTAGTGTTCGATCTTAACGCATTCCGGAAGAATAGCGCTATTGTTTAGAACGCCTGCATCACTCAAGATATGTAGATACAAGAAAACAGAAAACAAACACCACGGTCAAGCTGACACACTCTTATCATTTTCTCTCTGTATTTATATTTGCACAAAAAACAGGTAATTTCTTGTTCATTTGAGAAAATATTTCCGTTGCACCTTGTCGTTCAGTAAAGCAAGTGGTAGTGATAAAAGAGAGACAGACAATGCACAATAAATATTTAGAGTTTGAGTTTTTTTAATATTCCAGCGTTCTTCCTCTTTCAACAGGCAAAAGACTGAGTCTTGAGTCCTTCGACGAAGCGAAAATGGTCGTTTAACTCACTGTAACTCTGAAACCTATAAATAACTTTGAAAAGTAATTTTCATTTTTTCTTTCAAAATTTATCTCTCTTTGACCCACCATCTAACGTGAAAAACAAAAATATTTGTCGCTTACCTACCAACATGTATGTATTTATTCACACAAATGGGTACCTATATACCCGGCGGCAGTGATAACTAATTACACTCAATAATGACAATTAATAAGAAACACAACTAATAAAAAACAATAATTAATAATAATAATAATAATGATAATAATAGTAATAATAATAATAATAAAATAATAACAAGGAGCATCCTAAATTAAATGAAGCATGGTCACTTAAAATAACATTTAAAGTAAATCTAATTTGTATCTTAACCCTAAGTTCGAACTAAGACCCACAAGTGTGACAGGTTCATACCTGCACAAGTATCTTTCGGCACTACACTTATTTCGCTGTCAACTCACTCACTGCACTGATTCTACCTGATTTCACTAACACTTCTAACCACTTCACTGTTCAAATACATTGCACAGCCACTTCACTGACACCAACACACTTCACTTACACAATAGACTTCACTGACACTACACATTTCACTGACACAACACACTTCCTCACTGATAGAACACTTCAAATAACAAGATATCAATTATACCCTTTAAATAGTGTGTATAATATACTACCGTCTATTAGTAAAGTCCTTAAGCCTATTTTAAATACATTTTTGGTTATTGGTAAAGCCTTGAAGGTGTTAATGTCTATTTTGAATTTATCACTTCGAAGTTACTATTTTTCTCTCTGTTTTCAAAAAAGATTTTGATTTAGATTTTTTTTCTATGCTTTCCTCAGACATTCACCTATCAATCATAAAAATTACAGCACGATTGATTGACTATCTTAGGAGCTACAACGTGATAAATATTTAACACAGCGGGAAACTGATTTCTCCCTCCTTCTGGCTCCGGTATCGCCGTGTCTCTCTCACACTAGACGTCACCCTCCTGCACAAGCCATCTGCAGTATATTACAACGCCGCAGCGATTTCATATGCAGGAGATTTGCCGCGGAGAATAGCGTTATCTTAGGTCTCTCGCAAGGCCTCCTTCACATTTTTGTTCAGGTTCGGTTTCCAGGGTGATTCTGTGGTGGTGTGGGCTGGAATAAGCTTGACGGAAAGGACAGAGCTCAAAATGACAGCCTTACGGCACATCAGTACGTGCAGGAAATCCTTCAGGAACATTTTGTGTCATTTTCTCCATTTATTGGTGACGGTTTTCTGCTGATGCACGACATCGCATACCCGCTTGCAGCCCAATGTGTGCAACACTTCCTAATGAGTTATTCCTACCGATCAGCTGTCGGATAATCTAAGAAGAAGGGTCCGCCAGCATTACCCAGATAAATACGGGTCAAAAATGACTTTCATACTGCTCTCCAACCAGGAGGTAAACCGTGAAAGGAATGTGCTTACTATTGCGTCATCTGTTGGAGCGAAATAGATAGATAATATTTGAGTTATAACGTCAGTTTAAAAACCATGCGCTCTCCTGCATATGTTATTTCATGTATGGAGGGATTAAAAGACCAGGAGATTAACCGTGATCTAATTTTGTAACTAGGATAGTATAAACATGTGTGTATCAGTGTTATGGTTTGTGCTTTGAGAGTTACCCAATAGAGATACGAGTACCCACGTGTGTGACCTTATGACATCTTATGACATCAACATTCATTCACAGCATTGCCCCGCTCCCTCTCATTCCCTGGAGACTTTCTCGTGGTTGGAGTACATACATACATACATACATACATACACACATACATACATACATACATACATACATACATACATACATACATACATACATACATACATACATACATACATACATACATACATACATACATACATACTGTTCTCCAACCATGAGATAAACCGTGAAAGGAATGTCCTTACTATTGCGTCATCTATTGGAGCGAAGTAGATAGATAATATTAGAGTTATAACGTCAGTTTAAAAATCATACGCTCTCCTGCATATGTTATTTCTTGTATGGAGCGATTAAAAGACCAGGAGATTAACCGTGATCTAATTTTGTAACTAGGGTAGTATAAAAATGTGTATATCAGTGTTATTGCTTGTGCTGTGAGACTTAGCCAATAGAGATACGAGTACCCACGTGTGTGACCTTATGACATCTTATGACATCAACATTCATTCACAGCATTACCCCGCTCCCTCTCATTCCCTGGAGACTTTCTCGTGGTTGGAGTACATACATACATACATACATACATACATACATACATACATACATACATACATACATACATACATACATACATACATACTGTTCTCCAACCAGGAGATAAACCATGAAAGGAATGTCCTTACTATTGCGTCATCTATTGGAGCGAAGTAGATAGATAATATTAGAGTTATAACGTCAGTTTAAAAATCATGCGCTCTCCTGCATATGTTATTTCTTGTATGGAGGGATTAAAAGACCAGGAGATTAACCGTGATCTAATTTTGTAACTAGGGTAGTATAAAAATGTGTATATCAGTGTTAGTGTTTGTGCTGTGAGACTTAGCCAATAGAGATACGAGTACCCACGTGTGTGACCTTATGACATCTTATGACATCAACATTCATTCACAGCATCACCCCGCTCCCTCTCATTCCCTGGAGACTTTGTCGTGGTTGGAGTACAGTACTCCATCGGCAAGTCTAACATGCTATCAAAAAGGAGTGCTTTATATGGCAGTAAACATTTTTAATAGCCTTGAGGGAGGCTCTCCAAGAAGACTGGGAACTGATTTCTCAGGATGATATTGCAACTTTGATCAGGAGCATCCCTGAGAGATTGAATGACGTAATTAATACGAGATGTGGCAATACACGCCTCTGAAGGTGAGAATAAAGTGTCAGTGAAGTGTAGTAAACAAAAAACAAGTGTTAGAGTGAGTAATCAATGAGTATTCCGAAACTAAACAGTGTAAACATTTTGTGTTATTTATGTCCTTCTTGCAAAAAGTCAATTAAACTGTTGTGAAGATTAACTTTTTTCTCAAACAGAATTTTAAATTTGACTATAACTTAATACAGCACCATAAAAGAATAATATAATATTCAGAAACATAAAATAAATCTTAATTTAATAAAACTGGTATGTTGCGTTTTTTGTGCCTGTCGGTGCAGCCAGCAAATAACGTTATCTGCACATAACTGGATACTGAAGTGGAATTTATGACGTCACTGGCCAATAAAATGAAAACGAACAGTTTTCACTCAATCGTCGGGATTCTGTGAATCCCCTGTCACTTTTTGCCTTTATTGTTGTTAAATTACATTAATTGCGGTAAGACGTCATGCCCTTCTAAATCGTCTACCCAGAAAGAAACAATTGCCAAGCATTATCGAAGAAACAAATCCGATAATTTAAAATGATAATATTGCAGTGATAGTTGGCTGTGATGGAAATGAATCGGATTCTGCACCTCTTTGGCGAAATGAATGAAATCGTCCTTTAAATTTTAATAATAGTCGTTTTTACCTGGCTACGTTCCGGTACATTTTTCCTAGATTACTAATATCTGCACACTTTCGAGCATTCAGTCATGCACTCAAGTGTTTCTTCTCGTGGATCCATATATATATATATATATATATAGTCGACCTGGTTGGCGAGTTGGTATAGCTCTGGCCTTCTATGCCCAAGGTTGCGGGTTCGATCCCGGGCCAGGTCGATGGCATTTAAGTGTGCTTAAATGGGACAGGCTCATGTCAGTAGATTTACTGGCATGTAAAAGAACTCCTGCGGGACAAAATTCCGGCACATCCGGCGACGCTGATATAACCTCTGCAGTTGCGAGCGTCGTTAAATAAAACATAACATTAACATTATATATATATATATATATATATATATATATATATATATATGAGTAGCTTAATATCAAAGACGGACATCTGTCGTCTCCCTAGTTTTGATTTAGAGGCATTTTTTTAATTCACAGTGTTCTTTGTAATATTTAAGGCAATTTATTTTATAAATATAATGTTAGGGTTTGCATATGGTTTCACTATAACTGGCAAAAGCATGAAAATTTGTATAAGAAACCACAGCTATCTAAATTTCGATTGAAGTCAGATGTCCGTCTTTGATATTAAGCTACTCATATATATATATATATATATATATATATATATATATATATATATATAGGGTGTTTCAAAAATACGGGGCATAATTTCAGGTATGTATTTCTCACATGTAGACAATCAAAATAGTTCATTAAAACATGTGTCCGGAAATGCTTCATTTCCGAGTTATGGCCTTCACAACATTGAAATTCACCGGAACGTTTTTCTTTCCGCAGGTCGTTGTCATTACAGAAGATGTTCAAAATGTCCACCTCCTGCTTGAATACAGACCTCACATCGATGTCTCATTGACCTGCGAACACGATCCCAAACTCCAGGAGTATTGCGTATGTCCTCAGAACATGCCACAATTCGATTCCGAAGGGATTCCAAATCAGGCACCGGAGACGAATAAACCAATGATTTTAAATGGCCCCACAAGTAGAAATCGAGAGGGTTCAGACAGGTGAGCGTGGAGGCCAAGCAATTGGGCCACCTCTACCTATCCATCGATCAGGAAACCTTCGATCCAAGTACCGGCGAGCCGTACGACTGAAGTGTGCAGGAGCGCCTTCACGCAAGAAGTGAATGTGTTGACGATTGATCAGTGGAGTGTCTTCTAAAACATGAGGTATGGTGTTTTCCAGGAAGTTTGTCTACGCCTGCCCCGTAAGTCTATTTACAAGTACATGGGGCCCAACTAATCGATCACCAATGATACCGGCCCACATGTTGAGGGAGAACCGCACCTGGTGATGAGATGGAAGAGTTGCACGTGGGTTTTCATACCCCCATACATGCTGATTGTGGAAATTTGTTATGCCATCTCGTGTGAACTGTGCTTCATCTGTAAATAATACTAAGGCAGGAAAGTTCGGATTTACACCACACTGCTGCAAGAACCACTGACAGAACCTAACTCGTGCAGGGTAATCTGCTGGTGACAGGGCCTGTACACGTTGCAAATGATAAGGATACAATTGATACTCTTTCAACAGTCTCCAGACAGTCGTATGAGGAACATTGACTTGCAACGCTACCCTTCGTGTGCTGATAGAAGGAGTCATGTTCACAGCCTCCAGAATCTCCTCCTGTACTTCTGGAGTTGTAGATCTTGGTCGTCCCCTTCCCAAACCAGGAGAGTTAAATTTTCCATACTCGCACAGACGGTAATGGAGACGTACAAATGTCTTCCGATCTGGACATTGTCGCTGTGGGTACCTCTCCTGGTACAAACGACGAGCCAGCGCAGCATTGCCGTCCGCCTTACCGTACATGAAGTGTATCTCTCCCAGCTCTTGATTTGAATACATGTCGCACAGTCTAACGCCTACACAACACTGAATGTAACCTTCGCCTCGGAATGAACTGTCAGAGTGCCCTCTTAATGTCTCCTTTGACGGCAACGACCTGCGGAAAGAAAAACGTTCCGGTGAATTTCAATGCTGTGAAGGCCATAACTCGAAAATAAAGCATTTCCGGACACATGTTGTAATGAACTATTTTGATTGTCTACATGTGGGAAATACATACCTGAAATTATGCCCCGTATTTTTGAAACACCCTGTATACCTTTGGCCAGGGGGAAAAAGGTCTTAAGTCAATTTTTTGTGAAAATGATATTTTTATATATCCTGAAAGCGGAAACAATTCTCTACACTCTGGTAAAACGGTTAAAGTCAAATAAGTCTCCTGACTGGATTTATAGAGCGTTACGAAATGTCCTAAGTACTTTTTGAATCGAGCACACACAGAATAAAGGACTTAAGAATACTTAATACTTTATTCCTTACAAATCATCACATGTTTACTTTTCATGCTTCCTTATTAAAAAAGTCTAACTTGTATTTTAGCTATTTTATCACATACTGATGCCCTTTTCTTTTAATACTTTAAGCACCAGGGTAAACAGTCCTATAATTGTTTAAGACCCATTTTGCATTCCTAATAATTTACATTTCTCATTTATTTTGTCAGGGAAAAGGTCTTATGTTTACATAGTCCCTTCTACTCAGTTTGGGTTCTACTCTTAACCTCCTGAGTCCTGAGACATTTGTTGTTTTATTTTTGAAGTTCAATATAATTCTACACTTTAAAAAAAGACACTGGCATGAGGAAAAATGCTGAAAAAATTCTGCAGGTTACAGTTAAGGGATACATGCAGGTATATTATACTATATTTCGGGTCTCTGTACATACATCTTACATCATAATCATGTATGAAGTGTAGTATAGTATACTATACTCTCAGGCCTCAGGAGGTTATAAGGGCTTAAGTGCGGCTATTTTTGGAAATAATTAAGAAAATTGTAAAATGAGCAACATTACCTATTTTAGAAGAAATATAAACAAATAATATCCAGGAAAAACCTCTTGATGAAAAAAAAAACCTCTATAATTGACACCAATTTCTATCTTTCTACTGCTCTCCTGAAAAGTATACAATTTTTATTTAAGACCTTTTTCCTCCCGGCCACAGATATTAATCCATACTTATAAAATACAAAGTTGATTAAGACGCAAATTGTTATATCCGCACATTACGGTCTAATATCGAGCAGCCTCTTGAACTCTTCTATGAACGAGATTCAGGACATGAGCACTGTCTCGAAACTGCTCCATACTCGCTGTAATTAACACAAAGTGCTGTCCTTATTCCGTTCGCACAGTAAATCCCGTTACATTGGAGTTTAGAACTCATTTGAACAACTGGTTGGAGCTGGTGATATCAGCAGATGAGAATTTCTAAAGTAAACACTTCTTAGAAGATGCTCTCCAAAAGAAATACCACTAATTATTACATTTGTATTAAAAAATGACAGAAAGCAAGCAGCATCCGCTAGTGTTGGCATTACTTGGCCAGGCCGGCCGGCGCTGCTGTCCTTGAGCGCCGCGTCCTGGGGTCTCGGCCCGACTGTTGCATCATGCCCCTCAATTTCCTCGTGGAGCGTTTTTCTAGGCCAGCGCAATTCCTAGAGCTGAAATACGTGCGACGACGGTGGGAGCACGACATTTCACAATTATATAAAAAAAAACTGCGTTGTTCCCATAGCAACAGACACAAATGTAAGGACAGCTCCTTAGTGATTAGAAAACTGCACAAAGATGACAATTGAAACGATAGATATTAGAACAAAAGATACACAAAAGTTTAAGCAATGGACATTATATGCTGGAGTTCGAAATCCCAGAGTGCTTTAAAACTTGGCTCACGACTTCAAATTGTAAAGGTAGCATTTTATTACTTACTTACTGGCTTTTAAGGAACCCGCAGGTTCATTGCCGCCCTCACATAAGCAAGCCATTGGTCCCTATCCTGAGCAAGATTAATCCATTCTCTATCATCATATCCCATCTCCCTCAAATGCATTTTAATATTATCTTCCCATCTACGTCTCGGCCTCCCTAAAGGTCTTTTTCCCTCCGGCCTCCCAACTAACACTCTATATGCATTTCTGGATTCGCCCATACGTGTTACATGTCCTGCCCATCTCAAACGTCTGGATTTAATGCTCCTAATTATGTCAGGTGAAGAATACAATGCGTGCAGTTCTGTGTTGTGTAACTTTCTCCATTCTCGTGTAACTTCATCCCTCTTAGCCCCAAATATTTTTCTAAGAACCTTATTCTCAAACACCCTTAACCTATGTTCCTCTCTCAAAGTGAGAGTCCAAGTTTCACAACCATACAGAACAACCGGTAATATAACTGTTTTATAAATTCTAACTTTCAGCTTTTTTGACAGCAGACTGGATGACAAAAGCTTCTCAACCGAATAATAACAGGCATTTCCCATATTTATTCTGCGTTTAATTTCCTCCCGAGTGTCATTTATATTTGTTACTGTTGCTCCAAAATATTTTAATTTTTCTACCTCTTCCAAGGATAAATGTCCAGATTTTATATTTTCATTTCGTACAATATTCTGGTCACGAGACATAATCACAAACTTTGTCTTTTCGGGATTTACTTCCAAACCTATCTCTTTACTTAGTTCAAGTAAAATTCCCGTGTTTTCCCTAATAGTTAGTGGATTTTCTCCTAACATTCACGTTATCAGCATAAACAAGCAGCTGATGTAACCGTTCAATTCCAAACCCTCTCTGTTATCCTGGACTTTCCTAATGGCGTATAAACAAAAATTTCAAAAATGTGTTTTTCGGTCTTAAGATAGTTGATTAACTTATACATGTGAACACCAATTATTTTTGTAAAAGCGGAAATTACCAGAAAAATGTAGGTTGCAGTTTTATTACTAGTATAGATTTGTATATATTTTCATTATTTATTTGCTCGTTTATCTATTAATTAATTAATTAATTAATTTGTTTGTATGTTCGTTTGTTCGTCTCTTTATTCGTTCGTTTATATTTTCGTTCGTTCATTCAATAATATGTTTACTGAAATTTGAAGTAGGTTTGTCTGCTAGCCGAGATGACATCTAAGTGTGATTCCTGGAGAAAAGGCATTAAGATCTGTCCTCAGCCTACAGTGTAAGAGTAAAGGCCCATTCATAATAACCGCAAAGTTACTTGGTAACTATGGAAACATAACAACGATGTCATTTCGTTATATTCTGTTAAATACTTCAGCGCTCTAAGATTGTGTATATTAGTAATATGCGTTACAAGAGCGGTATGTTGAAGTTTTCATGTTCGAGGAAAAGTTTGAAAAAGCGAAACGTAGTTGAGAAAACATACCGCTCGTGTATCGTACATTATTTTGTGCGAAGATTGTTTATTACATATCTGAAAGAGGAATTTCTAATTAGTTGCAATGAAATCTCAATCTTGGTTTCTGTTCAATGACGGCAAATTTGCAAAACAAAAATATCTATCTTCAACATAGTTGCTTTAAAATGTTTACTGTGTTTACTATACTCCAGCAGGCCGTGATATACGTCTGTCTTTTTTTCCCCCCAGTCTATGATGAGTCTGGAATCTTGTTGATTTTTTCACGGCTTCCTTAATGTTAATTGCATCACGAATGCAGCAACTTTAGTGGAGTTGTAGAGTTTACTTAATTTTTGCAAATATTTAAAAACAATAATTAACAGTGCAATTTAGGTGAAATTGCAGTGGTCAGTTTCCAATTTATAATTATTACTATATTGAACGTCTCTAAAAATAATATGTTAAAAGCCTAAAGCAGTAAATTCAATATGTCACTTAAGCGGTAAGAAGAGGGAAATTGTTATGTGTGTTAGGTTGGGAATACTGAATGTGGAATTTCACACTTTCCGCGAATTGGTTTTGTGCGGAAACCAAGCAAATACGCACGATCTCGTACAAAATCATTTATATGATATTATGTCATATTTTTATCCTGATCTCTTTTTACAAACTTTAGATACATTAAACATTTCTAACTTTTCTGAACACGATGACACGGTTTCTATTGTCATATAAATGCATATTTCACTATATTTTAGAATTAAGTCATATTTGACCCCCAAAAAATGGTATAAAAGCATATTTTTTGTCATACTACAATTGTTTTAACAGTTCTCCGTGTATTATTCACGCGTTTCATATAAATAATGACATGGGAATTTGTTTGCGTTTGGTTATTTATTTCAGATTTCCATTTCTTAGAAATATTTTGTGGTTAAATGAAGTTTGACGGTAACTGGATTCGCCAGCAGTAAGTTCTGTGACGTTTGGTCGGAAATAACTCCAATGTGGTATTTCCTGCTATCTACACTTACTTAGAAGCGATAGAAAAGCATGAAAATGTGCATATAATTAAACAGTGTTCTAATCTATGTTATTTTCATACACATTTGCATGTAAACTGGAATTCTGATTTTTAAAGAAAAAGTGAAAATAAAAATGCTTTTATCTCAAAACAGTTTTTTTTTTTTTTTTTTTTTTTTGGAGTTATCATGTTATGACCAAAGACCACAGAGTTGTCAATACACAAAGAACAAAATAACCTATAAAATATAGATATGGGTATATACAACAAAACAGCAAAGTTACAAATAATGTGTGGAACAATACAAAGAAAAAGACAACAAAGAAAACATAATTAACTGTATAAGACACTTGCTTACCTGAATGTGCAGACTCAGAAACAATGTGGCCCAAATATTGCAGGTGTTCTGATTACGTTAGAGAACTCAAAAGACGGAGAATTCAACATTTCCCTAATCATTTGAGGGCTGCAAGTTTGTTTCATTTTTAAAGGAATGTGTGTTGAATACAGTCTCAATCCAACAAATATTGTCTATTGGCCATACCGCACCTTTGCCAGAATCCAACGAACCTTTAATGTTAATTATTTGAAAAGTAATATTCATACTGAGTTAAAACTCCAATTCCAAAATAATTGTATTTTCCAAAATTTCCATTACTCTCCGCCAAGAGTACAAATCAATCTCCAACAATCTCCGCCGACACCAATATTAAAAAACACAAAATGATAAAATTAATCTCCATAAATACCTGCCCCTGTGATATCACATACAAATTATATACAGGGACATCATTTTATTTTTACTTCAATTTTTATTGTATCTGAGTTTTTTAGTGTAATTCACTCCCACCCCTTCTACTAATGAAGTTCCAACTGTCGTCCACACAGAACCAAGGCCGCATATAGTAAACAGTACTGAGTTAGTGAGTATAGTACGTTCCAGAAACATGTTCGCGTTTTTCAGTGACGAAAGAGTTTTCAATATTGAATCATATTTTCGCACAGGTACTGTCGTCCGTTTGCCTACGTCGCATCCCGATTTCCCCCACCTGCTTCTGCTCACCTCTTTGTAAAGGCTAGTGGCTGGGCTGTCTTAGATCTTTTCTGAAAACATTAATTTCTGTTAGGAATTGGACGTCTACGTAATATAATACAACGTGATTTTTCCCCTTTCTACGATCCTTCGATATAACCACTTGGACGAACAGTAGATTGCATGTCTGAGTAATTTTATCTGTGCGGGTCGGGAAGAAGTGAAGATTGAATTTACAGTACGTAAGGTACTCTTTTATAGAGTAGGCACAGAATTATTTCGACATGAGTTACTAGTACGAAGGACGAAACTGGTAATTGGAATTAGATGCAATAGTCTATAGTGCGATAATATCCACAAAAGAACTGAAGGCTGTGTCGAAATGAACGGTCACCATTTTCCAAAATGTGTTTAAATATCCATATTATGATTATTTTTCAATTTAACTTCTTTCTCTATATTGTACGCTAATGTGCTGTAGACAGTATAATGTACGCTGCATAATGAATACGTACGAATGGATAGCTCAATTCGTGTGTAAAAACACTTATTGTTAATACTGTGCTGTATCTTGATTAAACAAAAACCCAATGAAAATTATCAAACTCAAAATCGCGATATTTCCTAGTTTACGTAAGTGTATGAACTACTTTTCTTCCCTCCTATACCTAGTAGAGTGTTTTGTTTGTATTTTATGCCAATATCATCGAACTCCAGTCGTGAAAGGGTTAGCAAACGGTGTTTCCGTAATCCTAAGGTATAGCGAGGTTAATATTAAAAATGTTAGTAAAAATAAAATGAAGTCCCTGTACGATGCGGCCGGGAAATTAAAATTACCTCGACATATCGATAATTCGAGATAAATATGAGAGGTTCGATTTAAAGGAAGTTCCACAGCATTTTCATCTTTTTATTATGACAACATTTTCTTCAAAAAAGAAGGCGCATTTTCCTCGACTTACTATCATAGCTTAGTCTTTACTATAACATTATTACGCGATAGTTATATCAAACTTTTAACCTTGTATTCAAATTCTCGCTGAATAACATAAAAAAATGAACCTTGAGAGTTAAATACGTCGTTAAATTTAGCAGTAAATGAGTGGTGGCTTCATTTATTTCTGATAAAGGAGACCTTCCGCGTGTCATTGCCGTCTTCAGCTGTTACGTAACTGAAGCAATCACATAAACTTCTCGTGTTAAAATGAGATTAAAGAGGTTAAGACGCCTCGAGATATAGCCTGTCACCCACTCCACAACCAACGTGACACGCGACAGATAGACAGGGATAAGTAAATTGACGCCCTGGAGTCGGAAAAGGCCTCAGAAACGAGATTTTGACAGTTTAAAGCGAACAATTGTTTATTAATATTTCGTGTCGCATTGTAATCGTTTCATAAAACAGCTAAAAAGAAGTCAATAATAAAGGAAAATTTAGAGGAATAGTACATTATGCAGCGAGCCTATAATGGTAGTAATTAAGACGCGAGTATGTTTGTTTATGAAACGAGCGCAAGCGAGTTTCATAATTTTCAAACGAGCGTCTTAATTACCATTATAGGCAAGTTTCATACGATGAAAGAGTAATGGAACGGAGAAAAATTCTCTCCGGCGCCGGGATTTGAACCCGGGTTTTCAGCTCTACGTGCTGATGCTTTATCCACTAAACCACACCGGATACCCACCCCGGCGTCGGACAGAATCGTCTCAATTTAAGTTCCAACTCTTGGGTTCCCTCTAGTGGCCGCCCTCTGCACTACGTCATAGATGTCTATGAACGTAGGATTGAAGTCCACACATGTGCTGAGGTGCACTCGTTATGTGTGACTAGTTGCCCAGGATCCGAGGAAACCCAAGAGTTGGAACTTAAATTGAGACGATTCTGTCCGACGCCGGTGTGGGTATCCGGTGTGGCTTAGTGGATAAAGCATCAGCACGTAGAGCTTAAAACCCGGATTCAAATCCCGGCGCCGGAGAGAATTTTTCTCCGTTCCATTACTCTTTCATCGTATGATGAAGCAGAATATCTGCATGGAAATATCATATGTACTTCGGTACATTAAAAAAATAATAATGGTATATAAGTTTCATACGACTTTTTATGCTCGACCATATTTCTAACTTGAAATTATTCATAAGTGTTCATGTTATGGTTATGTAAGTGAGGAGCGGAACTGACCTGAATTGTGAGACGCGAAAGTATTGATTTTTTTCCGAGGCACGAATGTCATTGACCTTGATATAATCTAGAGAATAACATGAACATTAGGCTTGATATAACCTGGAAATTGATTTAGAATTGAAAAACGAGATGACAAATTGAATTTATTTGAATATTATTTACAATTAATGCTAATTATTATAGTAACAGAACATAACCTTCTGCGACAGTATTGGATTTCTAGCCTCCGTGACTTTAAGCTAATTGTCTTTCGATTGCATATCCGAGAATAATCGATACTTGCGGTTTTATAATGGTACAATCAGTACAATGGTGATTTCTCATTGGCTGAACAACTGAATTATAATGAATAGTTGTACTTTAATGAGGTGCATTAAAGGGTTAGGCCTACTACCAGGTGTATAATTAAAATGTATTATTATACTTACCAGTACAAAATTAAAAAAATAATTGGAAAAATCAATAAGCTAAAATATTGATTAAGAGGGGGAAAATTTCCAGATTTATAACTTTCATTCAGTAAACAAATATGTCTAAAACTACTATTACAGGTACGTAACTCATCCTGAAAAAGTATGACAACGTATGGTAAACAAGTGTCATAGATGAAAAAAAAAACAGTGACGATTAGGAATCAGAAGAAGTCGTAATAAACTGAACATCGAATGAACAAAATTCTTCTGCTCTCACATCAGTAAAAGCAATGTACAGGGACATCATTTTATTTTTACTTCAATTTTTATTGTACCTGAGTTTCTGAATGTACTTCACTCCCACCTCTTCTACTAATGAAGCTCAACCGTCCTCCACACAGATCCAAGACCGCATATACAGTCATAGTAGCCTTACGGTCATAGTAAACAGTACATTCCAAAAATATGTTCGCGTTTTCCAGTGACGAAAGAGCTTTCAATATTGAATCATTTTCGCACAGGCACTGTCGTCCATTTGCCTACGTCGTATCCCGGTTTCCCCCACCAGTTTTTATTCGCCAGCTAGTGGCTGGGCTGTCTTAGCTCTTTTCTGAGAACATTAATTTCTGCTAGGAATTGGACGTCTACGTAATATTATACCCAAACAATTGTTTAAAATAACTTAAATAAAAGGGCCTCGTTAAGTACTGTAATTAACTGTCACGTGATTTCCCCCCTTTCTACGACCCTATGACATAACCACTTGGACGGACAGTAGATAGGATCTCTGAGTAATTTTATCTTTTCGGATCGGGCAGAAGTGAAGATTGAATTTACAGTACGTAAGGTACTCTTTTATAGAGTAGGCACAGAATTATTTCGACATGAGTTACTAGTACGAAGGACGAAACTGGTAATTGGGATTAGGTACAATAGTTTATAGTGCGATAATATGCACATTAGAACTGAAGCCTGTATCGAAATGAACGGCCACCATTTTAAAAAATGTGTTTAAATATCCATATTATGATTATTTTTCAATTTAAATTCATTCTCTATATTGTACGCTAATGTGCTGTAAACACTATAATGTACACTGCATAATGAATACGTCCCAATGGATAGGTCAGTTCGTGAGTAAAAACACTCATTGTTAATACTGTACTGTATTTTGTTTAAACAAAAACGTAATGAAAATGATCAAACTCAAAAGCGCGATATTTCCTAGTTTACGTAAGTGGATGAACTACTTTTCTTCCCTCCTATACCTAGTAAAGTGATTTGTTTGTACATTACGCCAGATCATCGAACTCCAGTCGTGGAAGGGGATAGCGAACGGCGTTAATCCAAAGGTATAGCCAGGTTAATATTAAAAATGTTAGTAAAAATAAAATGATGTCCCTGTACAATGTCTATGTAACTGGTTGTTATTAAACTATCGGAGGTGTTTGGGAAAATCGCAATAAATGCACAAGGTCAGTTCTAATGTCGCTCTGAGTCAAAACAACTTCAGCACAACAAAACAAATCCGTACCGTACTGCATAAACAGCGTATTATCTTGTATAGCTGGCTGGTTCTGTTGACTGCTTATCGGATTCATGGATTTCATACCCTCAGCGTTACATTGTGCGTCCTATGCATGCGTTGATAGTGCCATTCCGACAGGTGATCTACGTAACACTCGTGAATCCGAATGTTCAAAGTCGAGCCATCCTACCTTATTCATATCCCTAGCCCTGAAAAGTGCTTGATAACATTGGTGACTGGTGGTTGAAATATTTGGTGGTTTATTTTCTCCCGAAACGTGTATTATAGATTTATTGATTACACCCTTATTCCAGGGAGATCTTCAATTATTTTATAGATCCCGTCAGGCCAGAATTATACCGTTATTGCATGAATATACTGTATAAGGTGCATAGTACAGGGACATCATTTTATTTTTACTAACATTTTTAATATTAACTTGCCTATACCTCTGGATCAACGCCGTTTGCTACCCCGTTCCACCACTGGAGTTCGATGATACTGGCGTAATATACAAACAAATCACTTTACTAGGTATAGGAGGGAAGAAAAGTAATTCATCCATTTACGTAAACTAGGAAATATTGCGCTTTTGAGTTTGATCATTTTCATTAGGTTTTTGTTGAATCAAAATACAGTATAGTATTAACAATGAGTGTTTTTACTCACAAACTGAACTGCCCATGCGAACGTATTCATTATGCAGTGTATATTATACTGTCTACAGCACATTAGCGTACAATATAGAGAATGAAGTTAAATTGAAAAATAATCATAATATGGATATTTAAACACATTTTTGAACATGGTGGCCGTTCATTTCGATAAAGGCTTCAGTTCTAATGTACATATTATCGGACTATCGACTATTGTACTAATCCCGTTCTTCGTACTAGTAACTCATGTTGAAATAATTCTGTACCTACTCTATAAAAGAGTACCTTACGTACTGTAAATTCAATCTTCACTTCTGCCCGATTCGAAAAGATAAAATTACTCAGACATACTAACTATTGTCCGCCCAAGTAGTTATGTCGTAGGGTCGTAGAAAGGGAGGAAATCACGTGACAGTTAATTAACAAGGCCCTTTTATTTAAGTTATTTTAAACAGTTGTATAATATTACGTAGACGTCCAATTCCTAACAGAAATTAATGTTCTCAGAAAAAAGCTAAGACAGCCCAGCCACTAGCTGGCGAATAAAAGCTGGTGGGGGAAACCGGGATACGACGTAGGCAAATGGACGACAGTGCCTGTGCGAAAATGATTCAATATTGAAAGCTCTTTCGTCACTGGAAAACGCGAACATATTTTTGGAACGTACTGTTTACTATGAACCGTAAGGCTACTATGACTGTATATGCGGTCTTGGATCTGTGTGGAGGACGGTTGAGCTTCATTAGTAGAAGAGATGGGAGTGAAGTACATTCAGAAACTCAGGTACAATAAAAATTGAAGTAAAAATAAAATGATGTCCCTGTAGAACATAGAACGTTCGGAGGTAAATAAACAATTTTATAAGAATAATCTCCACTATCTCTTGGCTTAGTTGCTTCATGCATTATGCCTTATTGGTGTCACTTATGAGGTCCAAATCTGTCTTCGGACAGTTGAATAAAGAACAATCCATGCTAAATCAAATCATTCTTAAAACGAAAAATGTTTAGCCTAAATAATTGCAATGTACTTTTAAAAGCACAAAAACTCACCTTTTTTGAAGAGAAAATTTGCAAGTCTCTCCTTGCACTACATAGGAAACAATACAAAGATTTCCTTTATTTACATCCGCACAACCACCATCAGCAAATGGTCAGAGAACATTCGCGTTTGGTGATTATCCGCAGTAATGGCAGACGAAAATATAATCATAGCAAGTGTAGCCGTTATTATTATTATTATTATTATTATTATTATTATTATTATTATTATTATTATAGGCAGTTTAACAAAAAGAAAGTTTAAAAAACAAAAGGCGATGGTTGCAGACACCACCCTACGAAAGTCGCAATCGATATACAGGGTGTCTCTAAATTAGACCGACAAAATTAGGAAGCAGATAGATAACCTTCGTGGAAACATTTTGTTAAGGAACCCATGGGCTGCTACGCTTCGTTTCATTGCAAGAAGGCGAGAACGGATAATCACTTTCTTCAATCCAAGAGGGGTGTGTCATTACTACTATTACTCGGTTTGTTTACGTCCAGAGCCCAGTATCATTTGCTATCGATTACAGCACGTTTGTTTACTTCCATTGGTACGACCTCTTGTTATCCGTGTTATTCGTCTACTACGTAGTTTAGTACTGTCCGTTACTCAGGAGAAGACGAGCGGAAAGAATGTGACCTTCTTGACTATCGCTGTTGATTATTATCAGGGAAAGGATTTATATGTAAATACATATTTACTTATAAAGCTAATATAATTTATATTTTGCATTATCTTTATGTTTCACAATGTGTAGGGTTGAAAAATCCTACTTTTATTTTCCATATTTTTCCATATTTTAGAGTTTAGTACATATTTTCGTTAATTTCCATATATTTTCCATATTTCATATAAAACAGTCCATATTATATTAGGTTTAACAATAAAACAAAACAAAATTCCATTAACTTTTAAAAATACATTTCAACAATAGAGATTTAAACACATGTTCAGTAATCCCTTTAACATCAGAGTTATTTGAAAATTAGCAGTCCTATCAACAATGGGAAAGTAAGTTACAAAACTGTATTAATTTAATTTAAAATTTTTAACAGACTTCAGTTGTGCAGCTCAACAGTTAAATGCCAGTCAGAGTACACATAGGTTCAGTTTTGTAAATCATACTATAAAGACGGTAAATATGCCAAAAGTACGTCATTCAGTCAATTTAAAATCAAAACTAACAAGTTACATTTCAGAATTTAAAGAAGATGGTTTATCAACTGACAATAAAATATTATTTTGTAATTTGTGTCAGTGTGCAGTATCATCTACACAAAAGTTCCTGGTGCAACAACACATTACAACTAGTAAACATCAGGCCAACAAACAACTAAATTCCAAGCAGAGACAATTGTTTTTAACACAACCAACAACATCGAATGTAAGATCTGAGTTTAACATCGACCTGTGCCGTTCTCTCATCTCTGCTGATATTCCTCTCTACAAACTAAAGAATAAGGTCTTCAGGGAATTCCTTGAAAAATATACTCAACATACAATCCCGGATGAGTCAACACTTAGGAAGACGTATGCTCCATCCATCTACGATGAGACAATACAGAAGATAAGAGATGAAATTAAAGATAGTTCAATTTGGGTTTCCATTGATGAGACTCCCGACAAAGAAGGTAGACTTGTTGGTAATGTAGTTATCGGTTTGTTAAGTGAACAATATTCTGAACGAATTCTTTTACATTGTGATGTTCTAGAAAAGTGCAATAACAAAACTATAGTTAAACTGTTCAACGAAGCTATGGGTATCCTGTGGCCAAAGGGTATTATGTACGATAATGTGTTATTCTTTATTAGCGATGCTGCCCCTTATATGGTCAAAGCTGGACAAGCATTATCTGTTGTATATCCTAAATTGACTCATTTTACTTGTGTGGCGCATGCATTTCATCGTGTGGCAGAAGTGGTCAGAGACAATTTCCCTAAAGTAGATTTGTTGATTTCATCAGTGAAAAAAGTATTTCTCAAAGCTCCCAGTAGAGTTAACGTGTTGAAAGAAATGTACCCTGAAATTCCATTGCCACCAAAGCCAATTTTAACTAGATGGGGTACATGGCTAGAAGCAGTTGAATATTATGCCGAACATATAGACTCTATTAACAATGTTCTCCTTGCATTGGACTCTGAAGATGCAGTCTCAATTGATACTGCGAAAACAGTTACCTGTGACATAAGTGTGAAGAATGACTTAGCTCACATTCAGCATACATTTTCATGCAACATAAACACGCTCAAAAGTCTCCAAAATAGGCACCTTTCACTATCTGAAAGTTTTGAAATTATAAATAGTACTGTGGAACAACTGAATCGTGGTAGAGGTAAAGTTGCAGATGCAGTAAGAGCTAAGGTGGACACTGTACTTTCAAAAAACCCTGGATATGAAGAACTACAAAAGGTTGTTGCTGTGATGAGTGGTGAATCAACAGTGAAGATTAACTTGGACTTATCCCCAGCAGACATTGTGAAATTGAATTATGTAACAGTTACTTCTTGTGACGTCGAACGCTCTTTTAGTCAGTATAAATCTATCCTCAGAGACAATAGAAGAAGATTCACTTTTCAGCACTTGAAAGAAATGTTTGTAACCTAACCAGACAATAAAAATTGTGTTTTGTTGAAACTACATTGGAAGATAAGGTACGTCCATTATATTTTTTGTTTAGTTTGATTAAAATGTACCAATATTTAACGTACATAGTCATTTTTTTATAATTTTAAGTCCATATTTAATTCCATATTTTGGTAAAAATCCATATTTAATTCCATATTTTGGTAAAAATAACTACATATATATTTACATATTTCATATATTTTTAGTCCATATAAATCCGTTCCCTGATTATTATAAACATCGCTCAGATAAGCATCCCAGTAGCCAGGTTATTACTCGTGCAGGAAACATGAGTAACAATGCGTATGGAAGTTAAAGCTAATTTGAACAGAAGGAGACCTAATGTTTCCGCTTACTGCAGTACAAATATTGCACGTATTGTCTTACGTTATCTGTTCACATCCCTTCCTCCTCAGTCCGCTCTCGTCTTCTCCTGAGTCACCGACAGTACTTGCACTGCACTCATTCTGTTGTAATGTTTAGTACAGTTTAATGCGTCGTTGGTTTCTGTATGTATTTTTTCTTTGTTTGGATTAACACACAGAATCGCTTGTTATTTGCACATACCTACTTACTTTATGCCTACCTGTAATTTCTTCTTGCACTGAAACGAAGCGTCGCAGCCCATGGGTTCCTTAACAAAATATGCTTCCACGAAGGTTATCTGCTCCCTAATTTTGTCGGTCTAATTTAGAGACACCCTGTAGAGGCACTGACTTGCTTCATGATTTACGTCGAATTGAATCGGAACAGTTTCACAACTTCTGTCGCATTTCGAAACAGACTTCGAAATATTACTATGCAAAATAGGGCCATAAAATTGTCTGCTTTCTATATGCATCAATAAGTTTTACGACAGCTTCTTCAGTTCACTTCAGTTTCGACATCCTGTGGGTCAAATTAAACTAACCGCTGCGTTCTGCTACGAATTGCAAACAAGTGGCAAAATTCCATCAGGAATGCCAACTTCCTTTGATGTACCGACAAGTGACGGATCATTAACGAGGGTAAACCAAACGATCTGTTTGTCTTTGTTGCGTCGTCCACACGTTCCGATTTCAGTCAGCGAATGCGTTCGTTTGTCGTTCGTTCGTTGTTCGTTCGCTACGTATGTACGCACCTTTAAAGAGCAGTGGGCGGGATGTCCAACGTTATTGTTAACAGGGATATGTGTCCCTTTTCCCCTTACCCACCAGACATTAACTTGGAAGAGAATGAATTTGAGGAAATCTTCATTATTGTACAGAGAAGTTTTGATACTGGTGCTTATTTTGTATTCTCAATGTCGAAGTTCAGAGCTTATACACAAGTTTAAAGCTAGCAAAGAAAGTCGAAGTGTTTTCTTCTATTTATTTATTAGGCCTATACTCCAATTTTATACAGAACCCTATTCTACCTGAGATAGGGATGTTAAGGTTGTAAATGAGGAACAGTCTTTCAAAAGAGTCTTTGTCCACAAAATAAAAAAAAATTAAATATAAATTTGTTTTCTCATTAGGATTGGGGGGGGGGGGTGGCCGGGTAGCTCAGTTGGTAGAGCAGCTGGCTACGGGCTGGAAGGTCCGGGGTCCGATCCCAGGTGGTGACAGGATTTTTTCTCGTTGCCAAACTTTCAGAACGGCCCCGAAGTCCAATTAGCCTCCTATAAAATTGAGTACCGGGTCTTTCCCAGGGGTAAAAGACGGTCAGAAAGTGGTGCCGACCACACCACCTCATTCTAGTGCCGAGGTCATGGAAAGCATGGGGCTCTACCTCCATGCCCCCCAAGTGCCTTCATGGCACGTTACGGGGATACCTTTTAATTTTTTTTTCTCATTAGGATTATCTGCATATGTCAGTACATTCATACCGATAAAAAAATGCATTTGTCATGTATAACTTACTTACTTACAAACGGCTTTTAAGGAATCCACAGGTTCAATGCCGCCCTCACAAAAGCCCGCCATCGGTCCCTATCCTGTGCAAGATTAATCCAGTCTCTATCATCATATCCCACCTCCCTCAAATCCATTTTAATATTATCCTTCCACCTGTGTCTCGACCTTCCCAAATATATTTTCCCCTCCGCTCTCCCAACTAACACTCTATATGCCTTTCTGGATTCGCCCATATGTGCTACATGCCCTGCCCATCTCAAACGTCTGGATTTAATGTTCCTAATTATGTCAGGTGAAGAATACAATGCGTGCAGTTCCGCGTTGGGTAACTTTCTCCATTCTCCTGTAACTTCATCCTTCTTAGCCCCAGATATTTTCTTAAGAAACTTATTCTCAAACACCCTTAATCTCTGTTCCTCTCTCAAATTGTAAGTCCAAGTTTCACAACCATACAGAACAACCGGTAATATATAGTCGGACCATCGGATCTGTGCCCCCGTAAGATATGCGAACTGAACCTTAATTCCTTTTCAGCCTCGGCAATTCATTTCTCTCCCTGTATTCCTATTTCTCTCTTTTCTATCCCTCTCTCTTTCTCTCCCCCACTACTCACAATTTTGAGCCTTCTTGCGGGACAGTTTATTTGCACTTGCAGTCCAGTGTTGTCAACTCAACATGAATACTGTAGCACGGAGTGGTGAAAGAAATATTATTAAGCAAGTCATAGCATTTTGCATAAGTCAATCAGCGTCATTAGACCTACTTAAATTAAATTATGAATAAGTAATAATTAACCTTACAGTATTATAAGCAATATTCAAGAGATATGACACTGTTTGACGGAAGTTTGGCAACATCCCTATTCGGCAAGGTTCGTGGCCTGCTGTTTGACGTAGTGGGAGAGAAACGGGTGGAATGGGGTGAGTAGAGGCGTTAACTTTTCCAAGAACGACGACAGCGCTGAAGGGGCATAGATCCGATGGTCCGACAATAACTGTTTTATAAATTCTAACTTTCAGATTTTTTTAACAGCAGACTAGATGACTAAAGCTTCTCAGCCGAATAATAACACGCATTTCTCATATTTATTCTGCGTTTAAATGAAATCTATACAATATTATAAACTTAGGAATCAAAGACTCGTGTGGATATAGATATGAACATGTCAGTTTTTGAAGCACACTGCACATTCGTATATGAATGTATAATTTATTTTTAATGTCAATTTTCTAAGAAAATAATTTTTCGGTTAATTCGAATTTTGGTTATTTCTATTCTTCTTTTTTTTTTCAATGCACGATAGCGAAGTATAAACTAATGAAAAAGAGCGATGGTAGATGCAGACCGCTACAATACCCAGTGAATATATGAATGAATGAACAAAATTCTTCTGCTCTCAATAAAACCAGCGTGGACAGCGCGTGATTGTTTACAAGACAGTCGTAGCTATTTGGGAAAGTCGCAATAAATGCACAAGGTCAGTTCTCATGCTGCTCTACTCAAAACAACTTCACCACAACAAAACAAATGCGCTTCGACCTACGTAAGTAGTCTGTCTGGCTGACTTTACGAGGGCTGCCGAGTTCGTAAGTACACTTAGGCTCGCTTTGGTCTATTGTCTGACAGGTAGCCTGGGTGGCATTTGTGAATCCGACTCTGAAAGGTGGGCCATCTTGCCTCAGCCCCTGATAGAGCCAGGTCCCGTCCGCATAAGAGTAGCGTGATAAGCCCCAGGGGCCGGGAGCCCAAAGCCCTTCCTGATCATTCGACGCTGACAGGTGGGCCATCTTGTCTCAGTCCCTTATTGAGGTAGATTCCATCCGCATACGAGTAACCTGATAGGCCACGGAGTCCAAAGCCCTGATTATATCAACATCGGAAGCTCGTACTATTATCAGGACTTCATCCCAGCCTATTTCTACATTTGAAAATGATAGATGAAATAAGGGGAAGGTGGAGTGTGTTGGTGGAATGATAGAAGGAAACGGGAGTACCCCGAGAAAAACACTATGCAACATCTGTTTTGTCCCCCACAGATTCTATCACGACCTGGAACCTATTTCGTAAAGGTACGGTGTTATAAATTACAAATTACTGATGAAAGTTGTTGTAAAGTATGGAGTTCTATCTTTTAATAATAATAATAATAATAATAATAATAATAATAATAATAATAATAATAATAATAATTCTTTATTTATACTGGCAGAGTTAAGGCCATAGGGCCTACCAGGTCACAAAGTATACAAGCAGTTAAAATTTAACAAAAAATTCAAGAACAGATTATTACAAAAATAAATAAATAAATAAATAATAATAATAATAATAATAATAATAATAATAATAATAGAATAATAAAATCGACACTAAACAACATGAAAATAATACAATAATAGAAAAAAAGAAAGTAAAATACATTGGAATATAGTAAAAGCAACTCATTTAGTACAAATGGTTAATATGGAAAAGTAAGGTAGAATATAACAAAATAGAATGTAATAAAATAATAATAAAAAAGAAAAGAAATACGAATATTAAATAAAATTCACAATAAAAAGACTATGCTAATAAATTCATCGGCTGATAAAGAGAACAAAAAGGGGAAAGGAAGGAAAGAAATATATAGCCTATATTTTTACAAAACTATCTTTCTGTTCTACGGAAGAATTAAAAGTATGTTGTACTACCAATGAATATCTACGTGGCTAACGAGAAAGACAGGCTTCGGCACGAATTGGATTCACGTGATTATCATGGTCTAGTCATGGCCACCTTGACAATCGCCTAATATACTGTAAATACATGTACAAAATTCTAAAAAACAAAGGAATTGCTATATTAAACTCATGTTAAACATGCATTTATATATAAACTTATTCAGTGTTGGCCATGTTATGACTAAGAATGTGACGTCGTGCCGTAGAATCTCTACAAGTGACGTCATATCAATAAACATACTACTTCATAACATTAAACAGCTGTCTATCTTCGTATTTCATTCATCGAATTAGGTTATGTTTGTCTTCTTAATCGTAATGCCGTATTTTAAGGTGAGTTATACAGCAAAGATTCGTAGCGTACTGTGATATTTCTGTGAATTTCGTAACCCTGCAATGTTATTCATTTCAGTTCATTTATTTGATAATGAAAAATTATTCTTCCGCGATCTCCGCATAATCTTCCGCAATAGTTTTCCATATTAGCCAATAGATGCCGCTAATAACGAATGAAATTGTTTCTTTTGAAGGAAGTAGAACCAAGAAAATATATTATAGACCACATATTTATCAAAATATTACGAAATGAATATATTTAAATAACATTAGTACATGTATGTATAGTCTTCTTTCATTGGTAGAGAATACCTGACAGTTCACTAGTAAGTTACTAGTTATAGTACTTGGCACACAGTCATGAAATTTCACTAGTAATTGTAAGTATGGAATGGTAAACCTTCTGTGGAACAGAAACTCTAGTATTTGCACTACTTACTAGATAGTTTACTTTCAGTGTACAGTCTTAGAAAAAAGTTTTGTCGCTCAGATACTTAAGTCCCAGAAAGGAGGCAGTGCGGATGATCAGAGAACGAGCGACCTGGTTCACAAGTGAAGGACTAGGTGAGGTAATAAAATTAGTTTTATTTCGTTAAATGTCTGATTATGTGCACTGCCTCTTTTCTGGTACTTATAAAGTATCTGTGCGACTGTACAACGCCATTCCTATGCGGAATAGGCACATGGCCGGGGATTGAAGCCGGGCCATCTGGATGGAAGACTAGCGCGTGCGCTTCGCTTGAGCCACAGGAATTCCATTTAGCCTCGGTAGGATGGTTGTTAAAGTCTGTGTGATGAATCTTGTCTCACTGTGAAAAGAGAGAGAAAGGAGATATGTCTTACTTCGTCTGTATTGTTATGGCGATGGGGGAGTGGAGCGATGCCGTCCATCCATCCAGTGGCGGAAGGGACTAGTTGATACATTCTGTAGCACAAAATAAAATAACAAAATATCTCTCTTCGTACTGTGTAGTTCCGTCACAGAGCTTGTCTTTCAAGAAACTGAGTTCCGGTAGCCTGTACAATAACAAGGTTTTGAAAGAAATCCTGAAAATTTACAACCCTCCTATAACCTCCACCCTCATTTGAAGGGACTTGGTTTTATTGCTACTGAGACAAGATAAACCTTTCCAGGTATAGCAGGCTCTTTCCTGGGCTGCCTGGTTTAGGGTCATAACTGCTTTCTTCAGGATAAGATTTTTATTTTTTGGTGGGTTTTAAATCCATGGGAATGGTCCTGTAATTATATTTCTCACACTTGTAGATTTTATTCCTATCTTCTATTTTTTTCCTTGTGCCCCATCAATACAAATCCCCCCCCCCTTTTTGCCCACGTTCACTTCCATACTCAAACCTAATTGTAAGAAAGTTTGAACCTAGCACTTTAGATTTTAGAAGCTTCCCTTATTTGTAGCTCATTCGTAAGGGAGGAACAATGTCACTAGCTTCTTCAGTCGGGTCGTGGTGCGTTGTTTTGCCTGGCAACGCAACACTCGCAGACTTGGCAACACGCACATCATTGTGAAGTAAACACATTTTCAAGGCTCGATACACGCATCTTTTTCTGTACGCAGTTTCTCGAGCTAGCCTTCGCGGAAAGACGTTCTCGTTAAGATTACCGCGTGATCACCTGATAAATCAAGGCTGTTCGCTAGATAAGATCGGCTTTTGGACCCACTCGATCAATTCTCGACCCAAATAATCGGAATGCATGACAGATAGACATATATGCCATTTGCTGGCAAGTCGATTCGCTTTTTTTTATTCTGTTGCAGTAGGAGACACACTGTCGCCAGGAAGCACAATGAGTCAACCGGTTGCTTCACATTGAAGCAGCGTCTCTGAAAGCACAAGAAAGTTCTCGATCTGAAAACTTATGATTACCGTGTGATACAAAGCTAAGGAGAGAAATTTCATGCAAAAAAAAGAAACTTTTTTAATGAACCGTTATTTTCCATTACACAAGTTTCACGTGTGTGGTTTCAGAGGAAAAAACCATGTTCGTACTAAAATCTGTATTTAAAAAAAAAAAAAAAAAAAAAATATGACAGGTTTCATATTTTAAATATCTAAGCTACCATTTGAGCTATGAATTGAAAAAGGATAGGATATATAGGCTATATCAGAAAAACTGAACATTATTGATTATGCAGTGAATGCTATCAAACCCTCGCTTTAAAACAATATTAGAATGAAAGCCTACAAAACACTGGCGAGACCAATTCAAGACTGGACATAGAAAAGGCTGTAAGTGACGAAGAGAAAAACCCTATAAAACAGAATTCTCTCGTGCAACTAACAATATAGTATGACATATTTTGCATGTCTATGGGAGAAACTTGGTTCTAAATAAAAGTACAATGGGACTTATCCTCCTTTCTTACTGAATTGAGCCAGGGATATATATATATATATATATATACAGGGTGTTTAAAAAATACGGGGCATAATTTCAGGTATGTATTTCCCACATGTAGACAATCAAAATAGTTCATTACAACATGTGTCCGGAAATGCTTTATTTCCGAGTTATGGCCTTCACAACATTGAAATTCACCGGAACGTTTTTTCTTTCCGCAGGTCGTTGCCGTCAAAGGAGACATTAAGAGGGCACTCTGACAGTTCATTCCGAGGCGAAGGTTACATTCAGTGTTGTGTAGGCGTTAGACTGTGCGACATGTATTCAAATCAAGAGCTGGCAGAGATACACTTCATGTACGGTAAGACGGACTGCAATGCTGCGCTGGCTCGTCGTTTGTACCAGGAGAGGTACCCACAGCGACAATGTTCAGATCGGAAGATATTTGTACGTCTCCATTACAGTTTGTGCGAGTATGGAAAATTTAACTCTCCTGGTTCGGGAAGGGGACGACCAAGATCTACAACTCCAGAAGTACAGGAGGAGATTCTGGAGGCTGTGAACATGACTCCTTCTATCAGCACACGAAGGGTAGCGTTGCAAGTCAATGTTCCTCATACGACTGTCTGGAGACTTGAAAGAGTATCAATTGTATCCTTATCATATCTGAGGACATACGCAATACTCCTGGAGTTTGGGATCGTGTTCGCAGGTCAATGAGACATCGATGTGAGGTCTGTATTCAAGCAGAAGGTGGACATTTTGAACATCTTCTGTAACGACAACGACCTGCGGAAAGAGAAACGTTCCGGTGAATTTCAATGTTGTGAAGGCCATAACTCGGAAATGAAGCATTTCCGGACACATGTTGTAATGAACTATTTTGATTGTCTACATGTGGGAAGTACATACCTGAAATTATGCCCCGTATTTTTAAAACACCCTGTATATATATATATATTTATTTATTTATATATATTTGAGCCACCTGCGTGGCTCAGTCGGTTATGGCGCTTGCCTGCCGGTCTGAAGTTGCGCTAGGGCGCGGGTTCGATCCCCTGATTGGGTTTTTTCCGAGGTTTTCCCCAACTGTAAGGTGAATGCCAGGTAATCTACGGCGAATCCTCGACCTCATCTCGCCAAATATCATTTCGCTATCATCAATCTCATCGACGCTAAATAACCTTGTAGTTGATACAGCGTCGTTAAATAACCAACTTAAAAACACACACACACACACACACACATATATATATAACTAATTTTCAACGATGTGGGTGGATTGATGGATGGGTCGGTGGGTGGGTGGTTAGATGGGTGAGTGGGTTGATGGATAAATAATAAATTGATAAAATAATAGGTAAATAAACGGCTAGATAAACAAATAAATGAATAGAAAAATAAATAAACAAATAAATATGAGTCTACCAAAGTTACAAAGACTAATTTACATAATTTAGTTGGTATTTTGTTTAGTTGTATCATTTCTTCAATTTTTTAAATATGTAATAAGTAATTAATTAATGAAGAGGGTAATTCTGTATGTGTGTATATATATATATATATATATATATATATATATATATATATATATTGAATGATATTTATCATTAACTTAGCTATAAATCATGTCCGACCCAGGTCTCCTTCACTTCTTATTACAGTGGCCACTCTTACAAAAAGAATGCCGACCCTTGGCCTACAGAATTACTTTATTTTTCCGCATAATCATCACTGCGGTCCCTCAACCCCAGGTCCTCCCACGAGCACGATGAGCCTTTGGAAGAGCCCACGGTACATAGCACTACCACCAGTAACTAATGACCACATACCACGGGATTCAAGTTCGGTGGCGACTGTACGTCGGAGCAAGTCCGAAATGGCAGCAGACTCTACATAGGACGCAAAAAAACGGAGATGATAATGAAAGAGGGAAAGAGTAGGGGAGAGTTGGGTAGTATCGGACATCGGGTAATATCGGACAGTGAATTTCTTTCATCTGCAACCAGATGATAGTACCTGAATGACATGGTTACATTTCTGTGATGTCGCATAGAGAAACGTAACTATGTCATTCAGGTACTATCATCTGGCAATAGGTGAAAGAAACGCACTGTCCGCTATTACCCGATGTCCGATACTACCCAACTCTCCCCTAATTATAATGACGAAATGAATTGGAGATCCAACCCCAGAAAGTTATCCTGCAATTCTGCTTCATTTGGTTGAGGAAAACCTCAGAAAAAACCTCAATCAGGTAACTTGTCCAACGAGGACTTAAATCCGAATCCGCTTGTTTCGCGGTCAGACACGCTAACGGTTACTCCGCAATGGTGGCCGTATGGCAATATCACCTGCTGGTCCTATGCCACCAAGATCACTTTTCTAATGGGCATAAAATGTAAGCTAAATAGAGAAATAACTGCCTATTAATAGGAAAAATTTCTGCGCCTTTGACAGACATGGCACTTCTTCCAATCAACATCGAAGTGCTACGGTTCAGCAGAAGACATAATAAAATTTCCTTGAAGGCGTGGGCTTATCTTTTCAGAGATTCACTTTCTGTATTGACGATAACAAGAGTTCGAGAGTACAAAGTGTCAGTGTGGTGTGAATTTATGTTGTAAACACGTGTCTACGCAAAATGCTTTTAAATCATACTCATGCTCGATCGTGCATTTGCTAAAGTTCTTGACTGCAAATTGTTGTACTTTGGAACCATCGTACTACTGCATGAAGCCAGATCGGTTATTGAAGACGTAGTATATTTTCGTACTAAATTATTTCACTTTCCGGCACGGAAAGACAGCCAATACTCATTCAGCTAATGGCTCCCCAATCAAAGGTACCGCAGTTCGTGTCCTGGTATTGTGTAAACAGAACAGTGGTGTATTTCTAAACAAAAAAAAAGTGACCTGGCTCTGGAATTTCGGTAGTATCGGTAGTAGCTATCTTTGCCATCGTCGTTACCACCACCACCTCCACTACCACCACTATTTTCGCAGGAATAGTTATGGAATGTCAGACGAAAATAGATGCCTTCGAATCTAGATGTGGCGATTATTACGTTTGTGGAGTAGACCTCATTATGAAATTGTTTAAATACGACTATTACACTTTTACTACGTCATACTACTTTTGATCAATAAAATGGTACGAAAGGACGTCTTTCAACCAATAATGGCTGCTTATCGCACAATTTTATCGCTTCTCTAGCATTTGTTTAATTTTATCGCTTCCCTAGCATTTCTTTCTTTTTATCACTACTCTAGCATTTGTTTCTTTGTTTGCCAACATTTCAAACTGCAAATTCTTTACGGTACTGTAAAACATGCTTTGCGATCGTAATTTGTTTCGCGCATGGATAGTCGACTGAAAACGGCGGCTCCGTTCAAACATTTTGGTAAATGTAATATTAGTGAAATAGAATTTTAGTAAGTCAATTAATATCTATGTTATTGTATTAAAGTACTTTATTTCTGCTGATCTTTATATACTTTATCACTTTCCTACCATTTGTTTTTGTGTTTGCCAACATTTCAAACTACAAATTCTTTACGGTGCTATAAAACATGCTTTGCGATTGTCATTTGTTTACAACATATACAGTTAACTGAAAATGGCGGCCCCGTTCAAACGTTTTGGTGAAGCTAACATTAATGAAATAGAATTTCAGTAAGTCAATTAATATTTTATTGCAATAGAGTACTTTATTTCTTCTAATCTTTATATACTTTCTTCTAAGCGTCAATTAAATCCCACTCGAGTTTTGAATTTTTCTAGATAAATCGAAAGTTTTAGTGAGATTGCTGTTGATAAAACACGACTCCTTATAAATGCAAAATCTGACGATAATATGAAAATCAGAAGTACGTAGTAACGGTTAGCATGTTTGACTGTGAAACGAGCGGGCCCGGGTTCAAATCTCTGTTGGGAGAAGTTATCTGATTGGGGTTTTTCCGAGGTTTTAACTTAACTAATTGACGTAGGATTGCTGGGTAATTTTCGGCGTTGGACCTCGGACTCATTTCTCCTTCATTTATTCACGTGTCATTCATTGTCATCATTATCATAGCCAGAGTTAACTTCACGGTACAGCGTGCTATATTTGTACAAGAGCACAACTGTTCGACAGAAATCATTCACAGAACAGGAGTGGTAAGCACAATAAGCCTCAGGTTGCTGTGATAACCTTCGAGCCTCTCTTCCGTAAAAAGAGAGTGATATGTGTTTGTTTTTTTTTTTTGTGCGTGTGGGTGAATTTGCATGCTCATGACAAAATATGTAATTATCTATTTTTATCGTCCTATTGAACACCTCCCAAGGAAATCGTTCTATCTCAGCCTATGTACGATATAACAACATCAGCAGGTCGATGATGAATATAGATGAACACGTCTGATGTCTCAAGTTGATCATACATTACACTGGTCTGCATGGGTTTTGTCGTTTTGAAAAAAAAATGTGTTTCTGAATCAGGATTTCATACTGATTGCAAAAATGGAATCCGTTTTAGTGTACCACGTCAGAATTTTTCATAATACAAAATTTTATTTTTCTAATATTTTTCATAACATAGTAAATCAATAAATTATTCGGTTGAGAAGCTCTTATCATCCAGTCTGCTGTCCAAAAATCTGAAAGTTAGAATTTATAAAACAGTTATATTACCGGTTCTTCTATATGGCTGTGAAACTTGGACTCTCACTCTGAGAGAGGAACATAGGTTAAGGGTGTTTGAGAATAAGGTGCTTAGGAAAATATTTGGGGCTAAGCGGGATGAAGTTACAGGAGAATGGAGAAAGTTACACAACACAGAACTGCACGCATTGTATTCTTCACCTGACATAATTAGGAACTTGAAATCTAGACGTTTGAGATGGGCAGGGCATGTAGCACGTATGGGCGAATCCAGAAATGCATATAGAGTGTTAGTTGGGAGACCGGAGGGAAAAAGACCTTTAGGGAGGCCGAGACGTAGATGGGAGGATAATATTAAAATGGATTTGAGGGAGGTGGGGTATGATGATAGAGACTGGCTTAATCTTGCACAGGATAGGGACCGATGGCGGGCTTATGTGAGGGCGGCAATGAACCTTCGGGTTCCTTAAAAGCCATTTGTAAGTAAGTAAGTAAATCAATCCTGGGAAGACACAAACAATTATATTAGGACACAAACGGCAAACCGACGCTGTAAAACACCTCAACATTTCCCCCGTTAAAGTAAGTACAGTGCATATCCCTTTCAGTTCTTCAGTAAAAAATCTTGGCATTCACATGGATAATAATCTCAACTGGGACTTGCAAATCACAGAAACCTGCAGAAAAGTATATTCTATTATCCATGTGCTAAAAATGATAAATGTTCATCTCCCCTCTTGCATAAAAAAGTCCCTTGTGCAGACGCTTGTATTTCCCTATTTCGACTATGCGGACATTTTACTGACTAACCTCTCCAGCAACAACAAAATGAAACTTCTACGTGCTCATAATTTGTGTGTACGTTTTGTAAGCAATGTTCGTAAATATGATCATATTACCCCATCCCTGGAAGCAATAGGTTGGCTTAAACTAGATAAGAAAAGAAATTTACATTCACTTCTCTTTCTCTTCGAAATCTTGAACTCTTCTATTCCTTCGTACCTGTCGTCTCGCTTCACTTACCTTTCTTCCCACCACAATCTGAACACACGCTCTCGTCATGAAACAATACTAACAATACTATCCCATCTCATCTTCTCATACTCATCCTCTTTCACAATAGCCCTGCCAAGACTCTGGAATTCGCTACCTGCTAGCATCAGGGACTGTCGAAATAAAATTGAATTCAAACGCAAACTTACTAGGCACTTGATCAGTAATTGATTTCTTGTAAAGAGTTTCCTTAATCTGTCACAAAATATTTCAATATCCAGTAATTTCATCACTATACAATTTTCTTATTCTAGGTTTAATTTGTAATTCAGTAAATATAAAATATTCTTTGTTTTTATATGATAAATTATCTAGCTTCCATTAGTCGGGTAATCTTTTCGTACTTTGATTTTTATTGTAATTGTAAATTTAATACTAATTGTAATTTTATTTGTAATTGCAATTGTAAATTTAATACTAAGTTTAATTTTATTCTTCATATTATAGTTGGAATCTCCTGGTAGATGGGCAGAGAAGGCCTAATGGCCTTATCTCTACCAGGTTAAATAAATAAATAAATACTACTACTACTACAACTACTACTACTACTACTACTACTACTACTACTACTACTACTACTACTACTACTACTACTACTACTACTACTATTATATTCCTTTCAACCTAACCGTATATAAATAACAAATCTTTGCGAATCTTGTAATTACCATTAATATATTAAAATTTGATACTACATATTTTTACATATTTACCCCATATTACATATTATGGCATAGTGTTACATAAATCTACATATTTAGTAGTTTTATTCATTTTTACTTCTCTAAAAGGAAGAAAAAAAAACTTCTGTTGGGGAAGTTTACAATTTGAAATACACAGATTTAAAAGGCCTTTTTTACCTACCCAAGAAAGGATATATTTCTGGACGAAACATAACGTCCTTAGTTCCAGGAGTAATGAGGCACTCACCCCATACCGCCCACTGTAAATATGAGTGAACAAAAGGCAATCTTTCTCATACAACTACCTTGTATTGTAAAAATCACTCAAAAAGTAGCGTTGCCTTCATGCGGCGGAGGACGACATGATTTGTCTCGAACTATAATTGTTCTGCACACGTCTTAACAAGCCGTTCCCATGCAATTTGCAATCTTACCCACCTCTTCCTCTTCTTCCAGGGAAAACCCGTGTCAAGTCTGACATGAGATTTTCAGGTTATTTAAATTTAGTAGACCTATACGGAAATCGTATTTTCCGAGCAATTCGAAAGTATGGTTCTCGGCTGGAATAATCCTACCCTTCTGAATGAGAGAGGAATGTCACTTTTCAGACAACAGTTTGTAAATGCCTATACTTTGAGGTTTTAGTAGGTACCGTAATTTCCCATAACTATGGTCCAGGCACCCAACTATGGTCCAAAACGCATTATGTACTACTTAGTCCCCCAAGAGTTCGGTGTTTGACATTTAAGGCGTCACTGTGATGGAATTATGTTCCCCATAGATACTTCTATCTACCATTACACGTGGCAATGATATGGATGCCTAACAAGGTCAGTGTGGATCGTTCTATTGAATGTGTGAAGACACGAAATCATTCAGTTTGTGTTTGTCTGTTTTATTAAGCTCTCCTCTGTAGAACTGGTAAATTATAGATATATGATTGTTTGTACAATTAAATCTGGCTATATAGTGTTTACTTTCACGTAATAATTAGACTGGCAGAGGTTAAGGACTCTGCGTGAAAAATGTTTAACCTGAAGGCTAGAAGTCAGTCCTCAACAATGTACCACAATTTTTCGTGGACCATAGTTGTATTTCATTTTGAAATATTTGTTTTAATGAAAATGTGAACAATTTGATTATTTACTGCTGCAAATACGGTATCTCAGTATATTCTAAAACACCATTTAACATTATAGTCATTATTATTTTTCAATTTTAGAATTACAAGAGAAGTGGAGATTCAAAGGATAGAAATAAGCCTACTGAATATAGTTCTCAGTATGGTAAATAATCATTATCAGTGAATTTATTTGCATAATATTTTGCTAAGAATGTGTTAGTTTATTTTGATACCGTACTTTTGTTCTTTAATATACACTCACCGGCAAAAAAAAAAAAACCGGGCCAACTACATTTTATTGAACATTTTTGAAAATTGTAGGATTTTTTAAAATAATTGTAGGTGTGCTGAGGTTCATTTAGTTATTCATTTATTTTGTGATACGTAACAATGTAATACTGAATACGTAATAGCCAACAATGATCTGAAAAGGAGAATCGTTCTTCTTGCAATATTGTGTCTAAACTTCTCGGACTCATTTCAAGCTTTGCTGAAGAAGTCTACAGACTGGTAAGCTCTCTTGAGGCAGTATTGGAGTACTTCATTGTATACAAATGTCACCAAGTCCTACCGATTCAGCAAAATGGTTGCATTGATAGAAGATGGGAATAATCAGCGTTATGTGGCTGCAGTTCTTGGGACCAGAAGAGCCTTCCAGAAAATAAGACAAGTTAACGTGAGTGAGAGAACTGTAAGAGGACGTCTGGATGAATGTGAGCTGAATTCCAGAAGACCAGCTAAAGACCCAGAATTGCTCCAGCAACATCGTGTTAAACGATTACGTTTTGTTCACAATCATGCTAATTGGAACCTGGGGCAGTGGCGACGAGTGCTCTTCACAGATGAATCGATATTTAGTTTACAGATGGACGTGAAAGAGTGTGGAGAAGAGATGGAGAACGTTTTTCTTCATGTTCCTTCAGTTCACGTGTGAGTTTCCAAGGTGGATCAGTAATGGTATGGGATGGAATTTCGTGTGAAGCTCACACAGAACTTATTTTCATTAATGGAGGTGCTTTGACTGCTCCAAGATACATCGAAGAAGGTCTGATTTAACATGTGGTACCATATGCCCCACTTATTGTTGAAAAGTTCCTGTCAATGAATGACAATGCTCGCCCTCATGCTACAAGAATCGTGGATGAGTTCCTTCACGACGTTGGATTGAATAGGATGGTATGGCCAGCAAGAAGTCCTGATATAAACCCTATTGAACATGTGTGGGGAATGCTAGGGAAGCGAGTTAGAAGTCGACTAACTCCTCACAGCAACTTACAGCAGCTCCGAAATGTTCTAAGTAAAGAATGGAATAGTATCGACCAGACTGTCATCCAGAATCTGATCGAAAGGATGAATCGGCGAATGGTAACAGTCATACAGTCACGGGAAGGCAATATCCGCTATTAGTAACATCAGGGTGGCCACAAAATCAGTTGAGCATTTGGAAGAAAATTGAAACAATTTGTAAGTTTTTACACCTTTTAATTATATCCATCGTTTGGCGTTGAAAATAATAGCGCAAGTGATAATAAAAAAGAGTTTTTTTTTTTCTGGGAAGCATTGTTTTCTTCATTTCATAAAGGGCTTTCTGATTCTCACCTCATAAAAAAATGGAAAAACTTTAGGTGGCCCGGTATTTTTGCCGGTGTGTGTAGTTGTTCATTATTGCAGGAAAATGACTTTCAGATTTCACTTGTTTATTGTGTGTTTATGCTATGTGTACTAATAAAAAGAATCCATGTACTTTTAATTTATTTTTAATATTTCTGTGCTAGATTATGTTTCTACCCTTAAATTAGAAACTCAATGTATTGATTTACGAATAATTACAGCTCCAGCTATAGTCCATTCATGCTTTCAAGCATGAATATGAGTGGACCATAGTTGGGCAACTCAGAATACAACTATGTACCAATGTTTATTATTTTTTCAACACTTGTAATTAAATAATTTCAAAGACATATGTCAATATTTATTTAATATACACTTACAAGAGTCCGAAGCCAAAATTTCACTTAATCTGGATGAATAGCATTGAATATACAAAGAAAAATTTGACAAATGTGGACCATAGTTAGAGGAAACTACGGTACTTGTTTCTTACAGGGAGCAGCTAAAATGCATGTGTTCCACATCTCCTCTTATTTTCTCCTAATCCAGTAAAGCGAAACAATGCTTGCAGTATTGTTGTGTCATTCATTTCACTCAGTTCTCTAGTTTTAGTACTTACAGTACCTATAAAGTGCAAGTGAGTTTATCTACTGCTTTTAACTACCTAAAATGGCCCCTGTATCTTCAACTCTAACGACAAAAATAAAATCATGGATTGCAATGGACGAAGCTTTCACTATAGATGGAAAAATAGTAATGTGTCAAGTGTGCGGTAAAAAAGTCGGGTGCTCTATGAAATCACAACTGGAGAGTCTTACCTATACCTATACCTGCCAGATATTGATATTAAATATTTTCATGATTTTTACATATTTTGGTACATATTCAGCTTATTTTTCTTACATAAATATGTACATATTTCACACCTTGATATTACATAAAAATCCGGTCTCTATTGATGAATATAGATGAACACATCTAATGTTTCAAGTTGATCATACATTATATTAGACACGATTGGTAATAAAACTAACATACAGTATAGGCACTGAAAGAAACTGGTAGCTTATAGTATGTATCGTTTGCAAGTATGTACCTAACTTTCCATCCCAGACAATTCCTGGAAATTTCAAGTGCACAAAGCTATGGTCATCTCATCGTCTGTGAATAGCCATTGTAATTTAGAATGAACATTAAATAAAATATTATCCACTCTGAGTCCTAGTGACGTCAATTAGCCAAAGAAGGAAGTTTGTAGACGGAATTCACAATAAGCTAAAGCTTTATAGAAAGGTATGACCTTTGTACGTGGCACACAATATCTCAAACAAACCCGACCGCAATAGTAATTAGCATTTTCTCTTTGTTCTGCCGCAAAGTCTAGAATCCAAACCTCGGATGTAGTGTTGGGAATTACAGCTTGAAAATGTCAACGCTGATACGGAAAAAGAGACGATTTAGCAAGCCGCACTGTTTCCAGGGTCATTGTCCTCTGGTTCACAATAGGAGCAAAACAGAAGAGCTAGCAAGGTTATCAAGTTGATCTGTCATTGTGGCCGAGAACTACGCCATTAAGACTAGAACAGATAGAATATTGCGCAAGATGCGAGTTGGAGAGTACTGTAATGTTAACAATCTCTCGTGGTTACCAAGAAGTAGACAAGCAGTGTTGTCATATGGCGGAAAACGGAGATTTCAGCCCATAAGAGGATAGCGGGACTCTTAAATTGGCAAAGCTTCATTTCTCACACTAGTTTATTAAATCTTGTCGGACCGTAAAGAAAACAACTATCGCAATGTCCATGTTTTATATGTCGTACAATATTAGTGTGTTATGGGGACTTTTCCAGAATCTAAATCTTTGGAAGAAATATTTTATTTCGTGTAGAGCTGTTGACAGTTTTTCGTATCCTTTAATTTTGTTGCTATTTCTAGTTTTTCCCTTACTCAATTGTTTAATTTCATTTCAAAATTGAATTAAAGTATATTATAGTATTGTGAAATTTTAATTTCCCTACCAATTTTTTTTTTTTTTTTCTATTTTCATCCCTCTCTTCAGGTTTATTTTTTGGTGCTCGGAGTTCTTTACCAAAATTTACATATAATGTTTTAAAACAATTATCAATATCATCTTTTGAAACTCAAAAAATCATCTCGCAAATTCTTAAAGATTCCCTGCAGATTATACAATTTCATTTATACCACTCAGAAGGCCTTAATTAAGGATATGCTAATTTTAAATAAAATCTATTATTTATAAGTATAATTTATAGTCATCTTCTAAGATTTTATTTTATAATTGATAATCAATGGTGCTTAATTATTACATTTTATTTTTATAACAATATTAATATTTAATCAATTATATATATTTGCTATTAATTTCCGGATCCTCGTGGTCATCCTTAAGTAAGGCCGGACGAGTTATTTCTCTCTCTCTCTCTCTCTAAAATTATAGCATATAGCCAATTAACTTGTTGTATCCCATAGGATACTTTGTCAATTTAAGAGTTAAATTCCGAGTACTGATTTTTTTTCTTTCTCCTCTTCTTTCTCTTCTTCTTCGTAACATCAACATCATCATCATCATCGTCATCATCATCGTCATCATCATCATCATCATCATCATCATCATCATCATCATCATCATCCTCATGTTCGGCGTTGTTAATATAGTGCGTTTTATAGATTGGTGTAAGCATTGTCTGTCGTTCTTGCTAAAATAATGTTTCGTTATTATATTTTTTTACACGATTTTATTAAATTTTATGTATGTTTTGTATGATAGGGGACGGGCATTTTTATGCCAGGACGGGATATCTCACACAGTTAGGAGGAAATCTAGGTTCAAGAAACTTGTCAACACTGTAGACAAGTTGGGATTATGAAGGAAACACAAATACTGTAGAGTTGAGTAGAATCGAATATTTTTTTGTAGGTAGCCTACTCGAATACCGGTACATTTATTAATCGAAACTTTCACTCGCATACGGGAACTCGGTAATTATTTTATTCTCGGGTAATTATCTTATGTCTGGTTGGGTAATTGCACACGGATGGATGTCGCTGTCATGTCCTCAACGATGTTTGATTCACAATGATGCCGTTCTAGATTAAGAAGGTTATTGTTTGATTACACTGATTAAAACAAAGCGTATCAAAGTTTCATGATTGTGTATTAACATTCAAGAATATACGACACAAATTAAATTGAAAACATCAAAATACAAAATAAATTTTAAAATATATGTTTATATTTTTCTTTGTATTTACTGGGAGTCTAATGAAGATTAATATGTAGGCTATACTTAAAAAAAAAGTAAATTGTTTAAAACTTTTATGTTATTTTTTTTTAGGATTTATTTCAGGTCGCATAACTGCTGGGTCTTTTTATGACCACAATATTCACATACAGAACAATACAAGACAAGCAATGAAGATTACAAACAAAGTACACAATATATTACAATGTATCTGGAGGTAAAATAAATAAATAAATAAATAAATAAATAAATAAATAAATAAATAATACGCCGTGTCCCTTTCAAACCTTCCACATTTTAACAAAGTATGCGGAATATATATAATGTATGATGCGTTACAAGCCACTGTTTTATGTATGATTGAATTATCATCTTTAAAATAAACAAATATTTATTTTGAAAATGTATCTGATTATTTTGTATTAGGAAAAGGATCAAGAGGTTTTTATGCGAAACATCACGCAATAAAATCAGAATTAAGGGTACAACGATTGTTACGAATGGGCGATTGTATGGCGTTCGTTGTACTGTCTGTAAACACTAAACAAAAACACGTAATGTCTTCATTGTTTTATTGTTGCAGTGGATCTAAAGAAAACATTTGGCGTCGGAGTCCGTATGGAATTTACCTAATGAATGTGATCAACATGTGAGTTGGCTGTGTGAAGTTCCTACAGCCTTGAGGCGACCGCGAGATCCTGCAACTAGATACTGTGAGTGTTACATAAACAACATTGTAGTATTCTGAAATATTGTTTTCATGTCAGTCTATGTATTTGAAACTTTTTTATGCAAGGTTATTCTGAAATAAGTTCGCAGTTTCAAATGGCTGTATGTTCTGTACATAATATTACGAGTAACAGTTTGATTCCTTATAGATATCATTATGCGATTGTTTTTTGTTTCGATATGCATCTCGTTGCTATGGTAACTGTGTCAGTATTGTATAAACAGTTGTGGTTATAATAATTTATAAAGGGACAAAGAGTACTTAACCATATAAACGTTTACAAGTTCATTGAACCATTGATTTTGTTTTAACAATGAAACTCCTACAAGTACATAGTTGCAAATACATTTTGAGATTAGTGGAAATAAGATAAGTGTCCGTGATATGGCCATGCTAAGGTTTGAGAATTTTTCTAGCCGCCATTAAAAAAAAAATGTAAACCACTTTTTTCTTACTCGTTCTCAGTCTAATGGACTTTCTTAAAACAATTTCCTTTCCCCATAAATATAGCTTTAATTGTCCAAAAAGTCCCAAATTCCAAAAGTCTACCTAGTGGCCATATCAGGAACATGTGCACATGATATGGCCACCCTTGTTCCATGTTCTACAAATCGTGATTGTTTTCAGTTTGTTAGCGCAGTTGTGGTAAAATTAAATAATTTTGGCGTAAAATGAATAAACATGACACTTAATAATGTTTTTTATAATTCAAAAGTGTAGTCAAAACAGGTTTTTCCATAAAAAATTAAGTTGTTTTTCTTAAAATACAAAATTTGTGCGTAATCCCAGCTATAAGGCATGTAAATTTGTCAGGTGAAAAAATAAAAGTGAAATGAACTTGATATGGCCATGGTGCATTTGATATAGCCATATCAGGAGCAGGTAAGCTTTCACGAAAATCGTTTGATTATGAACAACTCGTAAAAGATACGCCATCAACGACAACATCAATCAACAGAACATTAAAAACTGAATGGAGGACTGTGGTTTTCATGAAACAAGTCTTTGAAAAACATGCATAAAACAAAGGAGACGTACCAGAGAAAAATAAGAAGAGGTCACATGAAAACCGCAAAACAGGCAACTGACGCCATATTGCTCAACCTGACTGGATGGAAAACGATCAAGTGATGCCCTTTCACTGGATGCTGCTGCAATTTAGCGGATTTTTTGGTTAACTAACTCACAATAGGTGGGTGGCCATATCAGGAACATGGCCATAACAGGAGCACCCACTTTATACCTAGTTTTGGAGAGGTAAATGTTACAGAAAAGTAAAGAATGCTAATGAACTTAGTTTGATTTCGAATATAGGTGATACTTCAGGAGAGCAATTGATCCTTTCAATATAGCTAAGGTTACAACCGGAATAATAGATGTAAGTATTCCAAGCCTCTTAAACACATCTTTCATGAAGAGAGTAGCAGTACCTCTTGCTCCAACCAGAAGTCCGATTACTTCAAGCTCTTTTAGCTGGTATTTTTGGAGGTAATGGGAAATGGTAGGATTGTAGAAATTCTTTTTTTCATTATCCACTTCTGCTGGCTGTTCCTCATCCGTTTCGAAACGCAAAGTGGGATCAATTATGTATCCAGATCTTGTAGATTCCTTGAAAGCTATTATATCCATGCGTCTTGTACTGCCAGTGATGGAGAGACCATGTACTTCTTCAAAGGTGTTGTAATCGGCATCTTTAAGGACAGTGGCTATAATTGATCGTACTTGGTGGTGTCTAGCGTTTCGCAGACCTTCGCCGTGCGGACAGGATCCCATGATGTGTGCAAGAGTTTCAACCTCGTTGTGGCAATAATAGAGACAGCAATAATTTTTGCTGTGGTTTTGCCTATATGAGTTCGTATTGGACTCGTTTAGTGCTGTTACGAATACAATAGACCCAATGCATAGAGAATATATTTTCGAATGTTGTATGAATTTTATATAACCCTAGATCATATATGTAACAGATAACTCCTCGCTACGTTAAAATCGGCAGCACTTTGAAGAGAACAACCGCCAGGATCGCCACCCGTCCACCGTAAACGAACACGAGATGGCAGCACAGTCGCTAATGCAATTCAAATGGGAATTATGACGTGACTCCTTATGTACCAACTAGATGGCAGCGTAGTAAACCTGACAAAAGTTGTTAACCTCAAAGCCTATAAGTCCGACATATGTTACATAATATATGTTCTAGGATATAACATAACTTTTATACTTATTTGTAGTTATTTAACGACACTGTATCAATTACTAGGTTATTAAATTTATCGTCTATAGAATTGCTGATAAGGACATTGTATTTGGCGAGATGAGACGAGGATTTGCCATGTGACTACCTGACATTTGCCTTGCAGTTGAGCAAACCTCAGAAGAAGAAAATCCAGCCAGATAATCAGCCCAAGCGGGTATCGAACCCAGACTGTGCGCTGTCCGGGTCGGCGATAAAACGCGCTACCGACTGAGCTATACCGGTGGTCGTGTTGTAATTGCTTATCAGTCTGACTCAGTTGTATCTTACATTAGTGTGAGGAAACCCTTTACTAACAATAAGTAACCTGGGTACCTCGTACACTGATAAATCTTTCAGTACGACTTCCGCCTTAAATGTGCGCACAACAGACAATACTTAAAACAACACAAAGAAAAGTCTTTACACTATTGGCACAGTTTCACAATTTTACATTGCTAGATCTACGTAGCTTGGCAACGGTCATCTAAAAGATTTTGCTTCCCTGTTTTAGGGGGCAATGACTCTGTCTTGCTTTCTTTTATTGTTGTAACAGCTGATGCACCACGTCCTTTGCAGTTTCTTGTAGCAATGTGTCCATGTGAGATATGTGCAAATTAGGGAAGAAAGGTTGCTTTTTCTTTGAAAGAAAATTAAACTATTCTAGATGTATTCATTATTTCCGTCTCTTCATGCTACCAACTTTACACAGTCCTGTGACTTAGTTTGTCATTTCTAGAGTCGAACCCAGAACGGATCCATATATTTAGGCACTCATTGGTCCAGTGTGCATCCTACATGTGCGATGATTGTTCCAGTCCGACAGGTGGTCTGGATGTCATTCATGAATCAGGTGCTGACAGGTGGGCCATCCTGTCTCAACACTGACGGAACTAGATCTCATCTCCAGACAAGTTCCTGACAAGTCTTAAGACCAGGAGTTCCAAGAACTTAACCATATCTGATTCGGAGAACCGTACTAACTCAAGATTTCATTCCAGCCTGTTTTAACATAGAACTGGCCTTTCTTCTCACTAGGTATGGGGGGAGTAATTTGAGAATTAACAATCACATACAAATGCAATTCCCTTGTTCTCCTTGTATTCCCTTTTTGCCCTAGTATTCCCCTTGTTCTCGTTGTAATCTCCCTGTTCATCTTTTATTCCCTTGTTCTCTTTGTCTTCCCCTTGTTCTCCTTATCTTCCCTGTTTTTTCCTTGTATTCCCATGTTCCCGTTGTCTTTCCATTGTTCTCCTTATATTTCCCTTGCTCTCCTTATATTCCCCTTGTTCTTCTTGTCTTCCCCTTGTTCTCCTTTTCTTTCCCATGTTTTCCTCGTATTTTCTTATATTTTCCTTGCTCTCCTTATATTCCCCTTGTTCTTCTTGTCTTCCCCTTGTTCTCCTTTTCTTTCCCATGTTTTCCTCGTATTTTCTTATATTTCCCTTGCTCTCCTTATATTCCCCTTGTTCTTCTTGTCTTCCCCTTGTTCTCCTTTTCTTTCCCATGTTTTCCTCGTATTTTCTTATATTTCCCTTGCTCTCCTTATATTCCCCTTGTTCTTCTTGTCTTCCCCTTGTTCTCCTTTTCTTTCCCATGGTTTCCTCGTATTTTCTTATATTTCCCTTGCTCTCCTTATATTCCCCTTGTTCTTCTTGTCTTCCCCTTGTTCTCCTTTTCTTTCCCATGTTTTCCTCGTATTTTCTTATACTTCCCTTGATCTCCTTTGCAGTTCCTTGCTGTTCTTATTTTCCCTTCGTGCATTCCCTTTGTTTTTCTCGTATTCCCCTTGCTCTCCTTGTATTCCCCTCGTTCTCCATACATCACCCTTGTTCTCTTTACCTCGATCTAGTTCTCCTCCTCATTCTTCGTACATTCCACTTGTTCTTCTTGTATTCTTCTTGTTCTCCTTGCATTTTCCGTCTTCACTTTGTCTTCCCCTTTTTACGTAGAACTACATCTTTCTCTTCATCAGGTACGAGAGGGGTAACTTGGAAATTGACCATCACATAAAAATGGATCCCACTAATGTTCTCCTTATTTTCCTCTGTTCTACTTCTATTCTCCTTGTATTCCCCTTGTTTTCTTTGTATTCCCTTGTTGTCCTTGTACTCGCTTTGTTTTCCCTTTGTTTTCCTCGTCTTAACTCCTTGTCTTCCCCCTATAATCCCTGCATTTCCCTTGCTCTCCTTGTCTTTCCTTTACAATCCTTGTATTTCCCCTGTATTCCCCTTCTTTTCCTTATATTCTGCTTGTCTTAATTTCAGTGGTGCGACAGTACATGAAGGGCTAAGGTCGACTAGCCGACTGCCGGTCTCATGTCCACATACCTCAGCAGAGGTAAGCGATCATCCAATCAGTATGGGGTAACGTGTGGTTAACACGATGATCCAGTCGTTATAGCTTGTTTTCGCAAACCGGATTTCATTACCTATCGTAGCTCCCAAAATTAATCACAATGCTGAGTGGACACCGCTCCTATACCCTGACCGAAATTTCATTAGAAAACTCCTTCCACACGAGAACTCGAATCTGCGCTCATTCCATAATGCGAGTCCAGGCATAATACATTAAATCAGTTATCCTCAATGAGGGGGGGGGGACACTGCCCCTGATGGTCTGCAGAGCAGTTAATGGGGGCAGAGAACAAAATACAGTAGTAGTAGTAGTAGTAGTAGTAGTAGTAGTAGTAGTAGTAGTAGTAGTGATGTATATTTTTTTTTAATTGTTCTTGAAAATTTAAACATACGAGTATTTACATTTAATAAAAGAATTTTTTATTGTGTATTCAAAAAGGCATATGACTAGGTTAAGAGAGAAGTTTTATATGATATTCTTATTGAATTTGGTATTCCCAAGAAACTAGTTAGATTAATTAAAATGTGTCTCAGTGAAACGTACAGCAGAGTTCGTATAGGTCAGTTTCTGTCAGATGCGTTTCCAATTCACTGTGGGCTAAAGCAAAGTTTAACTTCGCTTTAGAATATGCCATTAGGAAAGTTCAGAATAACAGACAGGGTTTGGAATTGAACGTGTTACATCAGCTTCTTGTCTATGCGGATGACGTGAATATGTTAGGAGAAAATCCACAAACGATTAGGGAAAATACGGGAATTTTACTTAAAGCAAGTAAAGAGATAGGTTTGGAAGTAAATGCCGAAAAAGCAAAGTATATGATTATGTCTCGTGACCAGAAATGGAAACATAAAAATTGGAGATTTATCCTTTGAAGAGTGGAAAAATTCAATTACCTGGGAGCAACAGTAACAAATATAAATGACACTCGGGAGGAAATTAAACACAGAATAAATATGGGAAATGCCTGTTATTATTCGGTTGAGAAGCTCTTATCATCCAGTCTGCTGTCTAAAAATCTGAAAGTTAGAATTTATAAAACAGTTATATTACCGGTTGTTCTTTATGATTGTGAGACTTGGACTCTCATTTTGAGAGAGGAACATAGGTTAAGGTGCTTAGGAAAAATTTGAGGCTAAGAGGGATGCAGATACAGGAGAATGGAGAAAGTTACACAATACAGAACTGCAGCATTGTATTCTTCACCTGACATAATTAGGAATATAATAAATCCAGACGTTTGAGATAGGCAGGGCATGTAGCACGTATGGGCGAATCCAGAAAGACATATAGAGTGTTAGTTGGGAGGCTGGAGGGAAAAAGAACTTTAGGGAGGCCGAGACGTAGATGGGAAGATAATATTAAAATGGATTTGAGGGAGGTGGGATATGATGATAGAGACTGAATTAATCTCGTTCAAGATAGGGACCAATGGCGGGCTTATGTGAGGGCGGCAATAAACCTCCGGGTTCCTTAAAAGGCAGTAAGTAAGTAACCAAATTTCACATTACTACGTACTACGTTCTACGTTGTACTCTATAACTTAGTCCAGAGGGCCGCACTACAGTACCTGTGTGGTAAAGGAGGCCCCATCATAAAACAGTTGAGAAACACTGTACTACACCAAGACTCTACGTCGGGAGACAATTTATTACACCTATTAGCCTACATGTTAACCTTCAGTTTTTTGTTAATTGACGTCTTATGAATAATCTTTGGTATTTAATTAAAAAAATGTTTTGTATGCAATTTCTTTGTAATACTTGTTAGCCTTCTACTTCATGAACGATAATTAACATCCCAGAAAAACCTCTGCAATCCAGTTTTATTAATCTAGGCGTAGTTATGGAAAACAAAAGACTGGACCATACGTGAATGCCAAGAACACCGAATTACTCCCAATGAAATTACGTTTTTTAAGGGATACTAGGACTAAATTTTTGGCCAAAATGGTAAAAATAAATAAATATTTTTTATGCTCGACCATGCCAAAATGTAGTAATTATACACCTGGTAGTAGCCCTTTAATGCACCTCATTAAAGTACACCTATTCATTATAATTCAGTTGTTCAGCCAATGAGAAATCACCATTGTACCATTATAAAACCGCAAGTATCGATTATTCTCGGATATGCAATCGAAAGACAATTAGCGAAAAGTCACGGAGGCTGGAAATCCAATACTGTCGCAGAAGATTATGTTCTGTTACTATAATAATTAGCGTTACTTGTAAATAATATTCAAATAAATTCAATTTGTCATCTCGTTTATCAATTCTAAATCAATTTCCAGGTTATATCAAGCCTAATGTTCATGTTATTCTCTAGATTATATCAAGGTCAATGACATTCGTGCCTCGGAAAAAATCAATACTTTCGCATCTACGCACATCTCACAATTCAGGTCAGTTCCGCTCGTCACTTACATAACCATAACATGAATACTTATGAATAATTTCAAGTTAGAAATATGGTCGAGCATAAAAAGTCGTATGAAACTTGCCTATAATGGTAATTAAGACGCTCGTATGAAAATTATGAAACTCGCTTGAGCTCGTTTCATAAACAAACATACTCGCGTCTTAATTACTACCATTATAGGCTCGTTGCATAACGTACTATTTTACATAAATAATTACCTTAAACATTTGTTTAACATCCTGTGCTAAATTTAGCCCCCGCCTACTACTTTTAAAGGTTTGGCAACCATTTTTAAAATGCTACGCTCAGCTCTTTTAAACCTACCACATTCACTAAAAATGAAGTTTTCTCAAAACTACGTTTCTGGACAATAATGAAGTTCCTAGCGGTTTTCATTTGCTCCGATTTACACGAAACTTTGCAGGAATACTCAGCATATTCCAGCACACAAAGCTGTGCATGGAATTAGCTCTTGACTGAAAACTTTTCGTGATATGAATTTTTAACTTAAAAAAATTGAAGAAAATTATGAATAAAAATTATGATTTGTAAGAAAATGTTTATCTCATGAACCAATAATCAAATTTAAAAATCCATGCGCAGTTTTCTTCATCATGAAATGTAAATCCTCCACAGAAATTTTTTAAAAGCAGAAACAATTCTGAAGCCGTCAGGGATATTTTGAATTTACGCATAATTTAATATCATTAAAATAAGTGAACATTAATATCTAAAGAACTAATGAATGAAACTTGATGAAGTTTGGTATGTTATTTAAATGTACAGACACAAGAAACCTGACGAATTTGAAAGAAATTAATAAGAAGATTTAAAAGTTTCAAAACTCAGTCTCAGTGTCCCTTAAGAAGAACTGAAGGCTACGGTAAATTAGACAAAAAGACAATACTAACATTTTAGAAGAATTAAAAATTGATCCAAGTTTATAAAACATTCAAAGTTGTAAAACCAAATGAAGATCTCATGTAGAATTACTTCTGAAAGAATATCTGCAAAATTTAAGTTATGATTAGGGGCAGGTATTTATGGAGATTAATTTTATCATTTGTGTTTTTTTATATTAGTGTCGGCGGAGATTTTTGGAGATTATTTGTACTCTTGGCGGAGATTAATGGAAATTTTGGAAAATACAATAAATTTTGGAATTGGAGTATTAGCTCAGTATGAATATTACTTTCCAAATAATTAACATTAAAGGTTCGTTGGATTCTGGTAAAGGTGCGGTATGGCCAATAGACAGTATTTGTTGGATTGATAAGTACTCTACTGGGTGTTCATTTCAAAGTGTGTCATGACGTCACTGTTGTTGGGTCACTGATTTGAAGCGAGTTTCAGTTTATATGCTAGAGAAGTTGCCTATTATTTAAGGCGTTCTTCAATCTGAACTTTAGAACGTGTACGGTATAACTTGAACGTCGTAGCAACAGATGGCGGTCTGTACGGTCTGTGTGCTACTATAACCTCTTTCGAACTGTGTTTTGCGCCGGAAAGTCGTACGCAGGGTATTTGTTATCATCGGTTGCGTACGGTAACATTCCACAACACAAATCAAATGCTCCGTGTCCATGTTGACCGTCGAAGTTAATGTCAACAAATACGTAAGTAATCGTCTTAACCCTCTCCCCATATCCCGACAGTACGTATTTCCAAACAGTTCACATTCCTGCCACTACCGGCGTTACCGTACGTATCGGCACGTACTCTTCAGAATGAACGCCGTACTTGCTAGCCAACTTCTCTGGCTCTTAGATTATACACCTGAGCTGCGGAAGTGTAGGAAGATTGAATTCTCTAGGCTCATCAGCGAGCCAAGACACATTTTGAACTGAACACCCAGTATTTAACACACATTCATTAATGTTGAATTCTCCGTCTTTTGAGTTCACTAATGTAGTCAGAACACCTGGAATACCATGTAATGTAGCCTACTTGGATATGTACAAATTCAAGTGAAAAAATAAATCCGAAAAAATTCAGAATATGAAATTCGCTATAAAACGACGCAATAGTAATAATTCGCGAACGTGTTCATATTTCGCTCTTAGAACTATATTTCGCGATTTGTTGCGATTGTTTTATCCGCATATTATTAATCAGAATCACTTAATTCGTAAAGATTAGTAAAAATCTATTGTCCATCTATTATGTCGTGATTTTCGCGATCTCCATAAATACCCGGCCCTGGTTATCATCCACGATGAGCCGTCCGATAAAATGGTTTAATGAGACCGTAAAATAACATTAGTCTTAATACATGAAAGGATGAAGGAGCAAAACGAACAATAATTTCAAGTTAAGAATTTTAAGAGTACCGGTAATTAAATATTTATTTATTTATTTATTTATTTATTTATTTATTTATTTATTTATTTATTTATTTATTTATTTATTTATAAGAAAGGTGAAAGAAATTATGCTGGAAATTATAAACCAATTGCTATTTTACCCATTTTTGGTAAAATACTAGAAAGTGTTGTACTCCTACAGTTGAGAGAATATTTTGAAATACATGACTTTATTATTCCTTCACAATTTGGGTTTTGTCCAGGTAAAACTACTCAGGATGCAATTGATGAATTATTGAGAACTATGTATACATCCTTTGAAAATATAAATTATACATATGCTATATTTAATGATTTAAGTAAGGCATTTGATTCCATTTCGTATGATGTATTGTTAATGAAACTTGCATACTATGGCATAAGGGGGATAGAACAAACATTTTTCCGTTCATATTTGCTCGGACGTTCCCATATTGTTGATGTAAATGGAAAGAGAAGTGCTGTAGCTCCAATTAAATGTGGTGTTCCTCAGGGCTCTATTCTTGGTCCATTCCTGTTTCTTATTATGATAAATGACTTGCCATACAATGTGTCGGCTAAAACTATAATGTATGCTGACGATACAACTTTTGTTATCACACATAATAATACTGCTGAGTTAGATTTTATGAAGCAAGCTGTATTTGCTGAAATAAGAAAGTGGTTTTCAATTAATGGATTTATTGTTAACGATGAAAAAACTCGTGTGTTAACTCTAAGTTTGAAACAAAGCCAAAATAATGTGATAAATGAATCTGTAAAGATGCTGGGTATGTATCTGGATCCTAAACTAAGGTGGAACAGCCATGTCAGTTAGGATATGTAAAAGAATTTCTAGAGTAATTTATCTCTTGAGAAGTATCGTGTACAAGATTCCAAAACATTATTTAAAACAAGTTTACTATGCACTATTTGAAAGTGTTATTAGAAATTGATTACTTTTATATGGAAATAGTTCTGACCTTCCAAACATTTTGTTACAGCAGAAAAAGGCAGTTCGTATAATTTTAACAATGTCACCACCCAGACTATCATGTAGATCTCTCTTCAAAAATGAAAAGATTATGACAGTCTACAATCTATATATTTTTGAACTTTTAATGCATGTAAACAAGAATATTACTAATTATACAAGTATAGTTGATCTGCATCGCTATGAAACCAGAAATAATGACCAATTAAACGTACCACATGTCAGGTTGCAAAAAACACAATCAAGCTATGTAATTACTGCAATAAAAGTATATAATAAGATACCTACAAATATAAAGGCACTTAATGAAACACAATTTAAACTTCAGCTTAAGAGATGGCTACAAAATAATCCCTTTTATAATATGAATGAATTTTTTTAAAGTGATGTAGTATTTTAGTTAAATTTTATTACTTTTTACTCTTTTAATATTTTAAATATTGACATATTGTTTTTTATATTATTACATTGACAAGGCCTCTTGTATTCTTGTACCTTCAGGCAAATAAAGAATATTTATTTATTTGTTTATTGGTTTGTTTGTTTGTTTATTTATTTATTTATTTATTTGTAGAATATTCTTTCCCAATGTACACCTGCCATTTACTGATACAGAATCAAGGATTTTAGACATGCGCTATAAAAGCTCAAATCGCGACCACAGTACCGATTGGAACGTGATCATGTTCACATTCCGTGACTTACGCGATATTTACCGTGAAGAGATTATCCAACGAACGTGACATTAGCCGATGTGCAGTTCTTACGATCATTGTGTGATGTAGGTTAATGGTGACTGAAACGAACGAAAAATCATACTTCAATATTTACTTTCATTATTTATTATTAGGGCCAGAATTTATATGCACAAAGCCTAAATCATGCAAAAACAAGCAAAATCCAATTTTTGGTTAGGATTTACTTACTATCTTTCTAAAAAACAAAATATGAATGATATATCAGGTCGCTAGGCTATATAATTATATATTTTACTGTATTCTGACATTAAGATTCAACATATACATTTTATTTCTTTGTTTACCTTACTTTTATGGTTGCAAAACACAACAACTTTTCAAGGTTCTCTGTTGTCATACTTTGTCTGTAATCTATAACAGTAGTACCGAATGCTGAAAATAGTCGTTCAACATCGCATGAGGTTACTAGACAAAAATGTGTTAATGTACATTGACGTTCAAAGATATCTGACATCGATAGTGATCGATAATTTGTTGGTGTAAGTGTGACTTCTTTAGATATTACTTCTATAAATAGGTGGTGAAGATAATAGTCACTGTTGCCAATCGTACATAAATATACCCGTGTTATAGAATTCAATATTTTATCCCCCTCTACTGATTGTAAAACAACACAGGGTTTAACCACAGTCTACTATATACAGTCACGAAGCTTGAGTTTTGAGGGTGCTAGAAACAATAGACTGTGACGGCACTATTTTGCATTGCCTGTAATGAGGCGATATTAGCGATCCTAGTGATAAGCAACTACCTAATGTTTGCATATTTACTACGTATTGAGCTTCGCGACTGTATATACTAGACTGTGGTATAACTGCAAACCGCTGATATTGTCAATTATGAGAATAATTTATGCTTAATCTACATAATCATTTCCCCTGATACTTTTTTTAAGCGCCCCAGTAATGGTGTCACCTATTGAGAACTAGCGAAACTCTGTCAAAGTTTGTCAATTTTTTACACTACGGTGAAACGATGCTGAAAAATTAAGAAAAATCCATCTTATTTTTTCTTTTTGTTTTATGATCGTAATCATACAGTGTTCGGGTGAGTGTGTAACAAACTTTGAGGTGTGATAGATGGTGTCAAATGGAATAACTTTTACTTATAAATCCATATCCTGCGTCACTCCAGTACAAAGCTACATAACCTTGAAAACAGTTTCACCCGTGACTATTATTCAGTTAGTTTTTTTTTCTCGTTTGCATGGTAGGATGCGTGAAACAAGGAAATAACTACTACAACTCAAGTGCTTACATGTTTTCACATAACAAATATACTACACAAATTACAAATGATTACATGTCAATACATCTTTACAAAAAGAAAAAGGAGGACATTTAAAACTAACAGCAAGTTAATAGCTACGTAGTACAGTAGACAAATGATGAATGTTTACGCAAAGATACATACTGTACGTATTGCATTCCTTAGCGCAGGCATGTCAACTGATGTCCACACGAGCAAGCGCGCGCTTTAGAGCTCAGGAGAGCTTGAGCGCTTTACAGCGGAAAGGAAAGAGACCGATGAAAGAGGTAGTACGAGTATATGCCACTTGGTCGAGCTATGTACAGGGACGGCCAGCACTGATTCAATGGATAAAGAAAGGGAAGAGAACTTATTAAAACTGCATCCATGTTAATTTTTAGATTTGTCTGAGAAGTATAAGTGCATTATAAGAATGTAAGTTTATTCAAAAGCAGTATTTTCTCAACTTTTTACAGAAAGGTGAAATTTTCAGATAAGTATGCTTATTTAGTAGCCTTACAGGTACTGAAACAATGTTTTCGTAAATCTAATATATCGTAAACATGTATTACTGAAGATACGTATTGCAAATTTTGAAAATATTCGCATGGAAATTGTTTGTAAGAAGATGAATTAACAAAGGAACTACTGTTACATCATAAACAAAGATACGTGCCCATGTATTGTAAAAACGTCAGCTCTATAGCTTCAGCAGATTTCGAGAAAATAATTTAATATTCTGATGATAGGAAGTTGCGCACCAATATCACCTTAAAAGCATAATGCGATGAGGGTTTTTTATGGAATATTAGTTACACTTAAAACATATACCTAGGTAACTTTGCTTTGTACTGTAATATTGTTTTGTTTAGTTTATTGATTACTTATATAAGGCTAAAGATGCCCTCAATATCAAATCCAACTCACCATGTCATACTTAATCTCTTTCTTTGGAATATCACTTTCTTTATGAATGATGTTTCATTCACTTAATATAGTATAGTTTTACTACTATGGAATTTATGTGAATATTCCTTCTTACTCTTTATTATATCATTAACTGCATTATTAAGAAACTGGTGTTAGTATTTTGTTTTACAGACAATATAGATAATATGAAACAGCAAGTAGCCATATAAAATAACGAAATAAAATTTCACGTTTTGTTTGAAGTTTGTACACCACTGTTTTCTTAATCCAACAGGCTCCTTATTCATGTACACAATCCTTCTTCCTTGCATACCTAGCGCTTGATGCCCGCGCACGACATCAAGGTCAGAAAAATGCGCTTGCTTTGACATCACTGCCTGTGATTCCTGGCCTTCAAGGGGTGTAGATATACTGTCCGTAGAGCATACCTCTTTCTCTTGGTACCATTACTCAATTTACTTGTGTACAAGCAAGCGGCAGCAGTGGTGGAACAATGGCTGTGCCTAAACCTTTCACTTCCAAAAACTGAGATTTCTGGTGGAATTGGAGGAAGAGTTCTTCGGGTGAGTGTGTGTTCCATTTGACATCACCTATCACAGCGTTTCTCAAACTTTTTTGCAGTGGGGACCACTTTTTAAAGTCAGAACAGTTCCGCGGACCACCTTACTCTTGTTCCCTTCGAAAGCAAATTTACAATTTTTGTAGTATATTTCAATATACTTATATTTTAAAATAGAATTAATTAATTAAAATTAATTAAATTAAATTAATTTTATATTAGTATTAAGTAATTAAGGTAATGTTAATAGAAGAAAATTCATTTTGTTTCTTTAATATTTGGATAACCTTTAACATATTAACTAAACAAAATAAATAAATGTTGGTACTCACATTAATGAGATGGATGAGCCTGCCGACTCTTGCACAGTTGTTCTATATTTGGACGTATTCTGATAAGCTTAAGTCGGAGATTGTCACATACATCGAGTCGATTTCGGTAGCCTACTTTGTTTTTATTAGAGTTAGTGATGAAAGCCCTTCCTCACACAGATACGTAGAAGCAAACTGAATTATAATCTCTAAAGCGCCATTGTACAGTTCACTGTATTCTCTTTTCACTCGTGATGAGGTCCAGAAATTAACCATACCTTCCGCTTGGAATTTCATTTTAAGTCCGGTCTCATTCGAGAGTTCAATTAACTGTTCTCTTTCACTCTATGAAAGTTTGTTAGTTTCAATATCACAATGAAAGTGATCACGAACCCATTAAAATTCGTCATATTTACTTAGAAAATAAGTTTCAAATTGTGACCTCAGAGTTGTATTATTGGTGTACGACGTACAGTACGTGACCATTTCAATGTGCAGACTGGGTGTCGCCAAAACTATTAAGAAAGTCATAAATACATGAAAAGGTTCGGTCCTCTGTTATGAATTTGGTAGTCCCTGGCTGGGTTACAGGGGTGGCACCAGGTGTGCAGGGAAAAGATGGCGAGAAACACCACGTTCATAGTGCTTTAAATTCCTCTTTTGTTGTTGAGAGTAGAATGGGAATCAGTAGACGGATAGGGTAATAAATGTCATAAAATGTCAGTACTGAGAGAAAAACTGAAAGACGATTGCCATGTGTAATTTCCAAAGTCTGAGATTTTCGGCTATAGAGTGATACGCAATTTGTTAGAATTTTATTTTTTCTTTTGCTTTTTTTGAAGGACCACAAGGACAGACCTTGAGGACCACAGGTTGTCCGCGGACCATAGTTTGAGAAACACTGACCTATCAAATCTCAAAGTTTGTCACACACTCACCCAAGCACCCTGTATTTTAGACTGTTTTAAATTATCTCACCATATAATCAAATGTGGCCAAACATAGGCGCGTGAGTTGAGAGAAATGCTTTTCTTTAATGCTGTTTTCTCGACGTGGCCCTTTTTTGCTCGTGAGTGCACGTGTGCTTCGTAAGAGCAGCTGAGTTGTTCACCACTGATGTATAGTGTATAGAAACAAGAACAGTACTATGATACTGTATTTTATTCCATCAGGATTTAAAAAAAACTCTACGAGATCCTTCGTTCCTGGATAGCAAGAGAATTACTTAAGATCAAATACAAGATGTAAAGAAAATTATTAGCATTAAGCATCATCATCTGACAAGCGCTGTAACATTCTGTACCGTATTGAATCGTGTTTTGGTTTCGTAAATATTGCGACGTTCAGCTACTCGGAATTTCCGACGTCATGCTTTCTAGGAACACTAGTTATCGTATAAGGAAGAGAAAAACACTGAAACAAAGAACCACCTTCGTGATAAGGCATTCAATCTTTGGACACGTGATTCTGTTTGCGTAAAATTTGAAATTTAAGACAGACCTTTGTTTAAACAGATGATAAGGAATAAGTGATAATGGGACATATCGATCGTTTGTGACGTAATGTTCCTACCAAATTTTATGAAGAACGTTCGGGAAGTGCGAGGAAAACAATTAAACTTCTACTATGAGGGTCTGAGTCCTGCATACATAATACAATATAAGTTTCTAAAATTCTCTTTTGAAATTCGCAGCAAATTGACCCGGAGCCGCCACTGCCACTTATAGTCAGAGGCACCGATTTTGGCAGATGACCTCGATGACATTTCCAGTAGGCGAGCCAATATTGTTTGTGTAAGCTGCGAGAATGAGATGCGATAACATTCTGAGTCGTTCATATTTTCATAACAGCAGCTCATATCAATTATCCTTATTATGAAACACACCACGGTACAGCCCTACTCAAAGAATACCTTTAATAAATGTAAATGACTTCCGTTCGCAATGATTTTACAATACGTCTCCTACATTTTCTAAATTAAATTAATTCTTAATTAAAAGGAAAAAGCATTGCATTGCGCATATATATATATAATCCTACCCTTACCAGATCAATATACAAGATCTGTCCAATAATAATCTAGGGATCATCTACTGGTGGTGCGACAATTCAAGTTAATAAAATTACGGTTCTTCTTAAGAATCAAAATATAATTTGGTTAATTGGGTAAAATTGCATGCTGCGGAAGTTAGATTTAAATAAGAGTATAATAAATAGGATTGTAATGGATATTACAAGGGCAATAATTTCTTCACACGCACATTGTGAATAGAACAGAGAAGAAAACATTTTAAAATATTCGAAATCGTACAAAATATCGGAGAAACCAATTTTCCCTGCACAAATTGCACCAATTGAAAAATATAATTACCATTCACAATAAATTCTGTATTTTATGGATTCTAAAAAGTTGCTTATTAATCTAGAGGTATTGGCTGATGACTATACTAAATTCCAGCACAACATTCATTCAGAATATGTAGAAATTACACTTTGGATTTTACTAAATGTATAAGCCTACTATCAAAAGGTGTTATATACCCTCTTAAATACTGTACATGTGTTACCTGTGCGATATCCGATGTTTAATTTTTTAAAATATAATTCATAGTACTGAAATTTCCATATTGAATTCGCACAAATTGTATTATTCGTAATTTTCGTCTCGGAAACCCCTAAGATAACTAATTTAATTTTTCACCCATTTTTTTCCCACTCCACCACTTTAGGGACAAAGTCGGACTAAATAATACCTTATTCGTATTCTGTGATCGCAAAGATCCCCAGATATCGACTTTCATCGAGATCGGATGACATGAGATTTCTCACTCCCTTCTGCTTTTTCATCAGTACCTTAGGATATGGTATTTAAAAAAATCTAAGAATGTTTAACCAATATTGTAGAGAGTAACCTTCATTTTAAATTTTACGTCTCTAGTTAAATATAGTTTAGTGAATTTTTAAAATCGTCGACTTCTTTCTCTCTCCTCTCTGCTCAGAAGTAAAAAAAAAAAAGAAGAAAACTGAAGTTATTTCAAGGGAGTAGCCTACATGAAATCGAATTTTTTTAGTTTTCTTATACATTTTAGAAACAATTCTGAGAGATCAGATGAATAGTCTAACCCAATTTTATGAGTGAATCTTTGTTTTAAATTTAAAGGCTGCATGTCTGCTGGTTAAAAAAAATAAATCGGTATAATTATTTTGATCATTACTGTCTCCCATTTTCCATGCCTTAATGTTCGTATCTCGTAAAACTCAGTCTTATCTATTGACTAAGAATTAACATATTTTCATATACATACCTATATATTTCCATATATAAAAGATTATATTTCCATTTCGTACAATATTCTGGTCACGAGACATAATCATATACTTTGTCCTTTCGGGATTTACTATCAAACCTATCGCTTTATTTGCTTCAAGTAAAATTTCCGTGTTTTCCCTAATCGTTTGTGGAATTTTTCCTCACATATTTACGTCATCCGCATAGACAAAAAGCTGATGTAACCCGTTCAATTCCAAACCCACTCTGTTATCCTGAACTTTCCTAATGGCATATTCTAGAGCGAAGTTAAAAAGTAAAGGTGATAGTGCATCTCCTTGCTTTAGCCCGCAGTGAATTGGAAAAGCATCAGATAGAAACTGGCCTATACGGACTCTGCTGTAAGTTTCATTGAGACACATTTTAATTAATCGAACAAGTGTCTTGGGAATACCAAAGACACAAATAGACTACTGTAATATTTGTTTAGTTTTTGGAGGTGTCTGTCCAGAGTGCACAAATACTCGGGCGTGCATGTTTACTATTATGTCCTACCCATTCCACTGCGACAGAGATAACAGCCGATCTGGCAGCGGTGAGGACTCGCTCTCCAGTTCACATTAAGAAAATCCATCTGCCAAAATCCCTGGCGCGACCTATACATCATAACATTGGGAGTTGTTAATACTGGTCAATCAGCTTATTCTCTCCAGCAAGCAGTTATATATAAGTAGTTGTGGAGTTTGCTACAAGTGTGGAAAGTTAGATTTCTTTCTTGAAAAAAGTGACTTTTTTTTATTTGGTTATTTAGCGACGCTGTATCAACTACTAGGTTATTTAGCGTCGATGAGATTGGTGATAGCGAGATGGTATTTGACGAGATGAGGCCGAGGATTCGCTACAGATTACCTGGCATTCACCTTACGGTTGGGAAAAACCTCGGAAAAAAAACCGACTAGGTAATGAGCCCAAACGGGGATCGAACCCGCTCCCGAGCGCAACTTCAGACCGGCAGGCAAACGCCTTAACCTACTGAGCCACGCCGGTGGCTAGTGTGGACGTGAAGTAGCAGATTATTGAGATGTAGAAGAATGACTTGAGATAATATCTAACTTCATCTCAAAATTGATTAACCTAAATACATCCATTCTAATGTAATTAATTTTTTCTACAAAAAAAATGTAATTTTTCAGTAAGATTTTATAACAGAAATATTGCTACATAATCCACAGCTTGAAAGATAGAGAGATTGGGTTTACAGTTTAAAAAACTTCACTTTTCACAGACATTTGGTCCCTTTATAAACTTCTGGGGATTTCATATAAGCATAAGGACAGGAATAGAATATCTCTTTCGAAGGAGTGTCCTTAAACTTCTGGTAAAACTTGTATGTCAATTGTCCTGTATGTTATTCATAATAGCCGCCGTCATAACTCAGTCGGCTAAGGCGCTTGCGCTCGGGCGCGGGTTCGATTCCCACTTGGGCTGACTACCTGGTTGGGTTTTTTCCGAGGTTTTCCCCAACTGTAAGGCAAATCTATGTCGAATCCTCGGTCTCATTTCGCCAAATATCATCTCGCTATCATCAATCTCATCGACGCTAAATAACCTCGTAGTTGATACAGCGTAGTTAAATAAGTAAAATAGACATTCCTAATATGCCAATCGTCCTGGTGCAGCTAAGTAACCCTAAAATATACAAAATATGCGTATTAGGCAAATCTTTCCTTGTCTCAGATTTCATATCTTGCCTTGAAACAGACTATTATTTCCTACTTCCATGAATTCATGAAAATATGGGCTTTAAAAATCATACAATTGCATGAACTTTCCAGTCCTAATAAACCAGAGGTCTCCAAAACGCGTATAGTCATTCGTGATCCCGATGCTGCCCGCCGAACACAGTGTGCTGTAAGGCTGTTGAAGTGGGGAGAGACTCGTACCTCAACATGGGAGCGGTCAGTGAGGGATTGCGGCAACGATCTCCCTTATGTTTACAAATAATAATATTGAAAGGATAAGAAATATCTTACGTTTGTATATTATTTTGACATACTAGGAAGCTTCTACTTTTGATTGGGGAATATTCAATAATGGAATAATTCATTTCGCATTACATCTAGAAGACATTCTGTATGCACGATTTTACAAATGCTCATTCTGTAAAGGGCTTCATTGATTTTCCAATATTCCAAGTTAGAACATAGCTAGCAAGAAGTTTTTTTGTTTAAGACTGAGGATACGTGTGTGATTTGTGTTTGTATTTTCTTGTTTCAAATTTATCAAAATATTTGTACGTATTTCACCTAAAATTAAACGAAAACTGTAAGTATATCTTGCGAAACTGAGTGTAAACGTATCGTAATATACTTATCTATATATATAACTTGAACTGGTAATGGAAATTACGGGAAAACGGCTGAACGGATTTTAATAAATGGCCCCTCATTTTGAATCTTGGAACCCAAAGTTTTTCGGAAAAATAGTAGTTTTCAGTGAAATGTCAATTTTCCTACATAATTTTCCTATTTTCCAAAATCCATCTGTCGTCAGTTTTGAGAACTAGCTAATTGCATTCAGGAGAAGCGAAGCGAGCATCAAGTCGGCCGTGTTGCATTTCAGAATAAAACAAAACACACACTACAGTAAACAATATTACACGAAGGCCATGATCTGCAAGAATGCTGACATATTTAGAGCTCAAATTAAATTGGTTATTAAAAATTTAACTTACTAAAAAAAATTTACAGGTTCGATTCTGTGTTGTGTAATTTTCTGGGTACAGCTGTGTATTGGATATTAAAAACTACAAAACTCGAGGTGGTTTGATGGCATTATTACTATTAGAAATGAAATATTATTGTAGTTAATGCCGTGATGTGACTATTTTTCATTAATTATACATATTAATGCTATGTTGATATGAAAGTGAAACGTTTTGGGGTTATATAAGTAGATGTAGAGAATAACTTAAATTAGATTTTGATTTCTATATTTTACTGAGTGGCGGCTATATAGTATATATGGTATATGTTACTGAAAGCCATAAAACTTACGTAAGATAATATTACAGTATTAAAAATCAAATATTTTTATTGTAGTTATTAATCAAGTGGGGTTGGGCCTTTTTCATATATTTAATGGCGGTGTGGTGTAAATATTTATATGCGTGGTTCTCTTCAGTATTGGCTCGAGAGAGAGAGAGTGAGTATCTTTCATTATTACGGAAGCAAATAACTTTCCGAATGTCTGGTATTCTTCATTGAAAATAAATCTGAAAAATTTTTATTTGAACGTCTAATGAACTTAGTTTGCAGCATTTGCTGCACAAGCCACTGGTTATTATGTATAACCAACAGTTATACAGACGTCCCAAAATAAATTATTTTCACATGTTGAATTTTAACACACTCTTAAGATTTTTCTAACAAATTAAACATTTCATATTCTTTCCACTAACACGAAAATATATTTCTCTTCCCTTTCATCCTTGAATGTACTACGTCCATGATTAGAAGACATTGTGAAACGGTGGAACACTCCGACCAACACAGTGATAATGGCAGTCCACCACTACTCTTCGTTTGCGCATAAACATTGAGTACAGTACAGGTAGGGATGGGTGATGCGGAGCGCGCTGGCTTCAGTTCCGTTCAGGGGCTTACTCGCGAGTACGCTTTTGGAGACGTCTGTAATAAACAATAACCTCCTCTAAATTCCATTACAAAATTTCAAAAAGTGAGACATAAAAGCGACATTAAATTATTATAAGACACCATAAAGTATTTATGTTTCAAGGAATCTCACTGCTATTTATGTCCTGTGTTTATCTGTGTGGTTAATGATTTTTAATAACTCTGTATATTATCTCCATCCTCATAGTAAATGGATAGCAGTTGATTTTTTAAGTGTTTTAAATTCTCGATGTTGCGGAAGCTGATAACACCAGCATGAAAGAAAAAGCAGTCTGCGCACATCTGTGAATTCCTTCAAAACGCAGGCGTTCGGCGATAAATTAAAGTCTCTTTTAACGTACTCGTACTGTATGTGGATAATAGTTCATAAGTTATCCCATATCTTGAAACATACAGAAGAACGCAATTATTCATTTCTAATTGACATAAATGAGACATGTTTGTAATGTTGTATTGTCATTCTGTATGCTGATTCGAGAGACCTGTTCTTGGTTCAGTGAGTTCATAGTTATGGCTCGAACCTAGGCAGATCCTGTAAAAATTTGCGGTATACAAAGTGCTGAATTTTGGTTTCCGCCAGAAATTTTAATCCACTGCAGTTACAGTAATTTAAGAATGTATTTATTTACTCATTTCTTTGCTTACTTACTTGCCTATTTTTATTAACACACTGTGTCCCAAAATTGATAGTGGAGTTTCTAAGAATTACATTTTTTTAATGAATAGAGGTAGAAATGTAATAATGGTGCCAGATGAAAATAAATCTCTCAAAGTTTTTCGTCTGTACGTTTAAGGGACTGAAGGCAACAAAAGATGGTAACAATCGAACAGATGCAATATTTTTCATTGTTAAAATTAGGGGAAGACCCCAGTGAAAATATGAAAATAAAAATAAATATCGACTATTTCACTTCTTTAGAATGTATATTTTCATACGTCAAATGGATTTAGTTTAATTCTGATTACAAATATGTAGGGGAGAGTCGGGTAGTATCGGACATCGGGTAATATCGGACAGTGCGTTTCTTTCATCTACCACCATACGGTAGTACCTGAATGACATGGTTACGTTTCTCTATGCGGCATCACAGAAACGTAACCATGTCAATCAGGTACTATCATCGTGTGGTAGATGAAAGAAACTCACTGTCCGATATTACCCGTTGTCCGATACTACCCGACTCTCCCCTAAGCCTTAAATAAATAAATAAATAAATATATATATATATAAATAAGGGGGCGTGGCATTTAAAGAGCTGTAAAATTATTTTTCCATCACAGAATCTCTTTTTACAAATTTTTGATTAGAAATCTAGTAACTTTTGTTCTAAATTTCGCTCCCTGAAGTTACTAGATGAATGTAGCGGAGGGTAATTTTAGTAGGTATGTGTTACATAAATATTCATTTTACTTTCAAATCCATTTTTCTATAAGTTTTCCACTGTGTAATTTAGACATCGTAGAAGCAAGTTGCATCTGATGATGCCATAAAAGGCGAAAACGTTTATACATTATTTATATTTAACATGTATTAACAAATGTTAATATTAAATTGATAAGTCATAAGATTGAACATTTTTGACAATATTTATTGTATCATTTTTTAATTTTATTGAGTCATTTGTCATAATACAATTTTAGGTCTCAGATGCGTATTGAAGTTTCGTTGTTACTAAATGCGAAGTGGAGTATTAAACGCTAATCAGGCATAGAGAATAATAAGTTATCGATTGTATTAGATACACCATTTGTATTTCATTGCTCTACATGAAATCTACGGGCTTATGAAAATAACATTTACTGTCAAAGAATATTCCAAAACCTTTGATATATTATATTATAGGTACGTCAAAGGATATTTCTAGACTTTTACTTTCACCTGTGAAATACGTGTACATCACATCAGTTGCTGTAAGTGACGGCAGTTCTCCACTAGGCACATTTCGACGCGGCATTTAATGTTTTCTTTTACTTGTTGCAATGTAACACCATCAACGGTATATTAATAATTATTGATGTTAAGTAATTATTAGAAAATGTATATAATTCTTCAATTATTGATTTCCTAATAATTAGAAATAGTGTTCCTGATTTCTCTAGACATATTCTCCAGCTCTTCCAGAGTTTGAGGCCTTTCATGAAAAACTCTATCTTTAAAATATCCTCACAAGAATCATCTTATTCTCAAACACACTAAACCTGTGTTTCTCAAAGTGAGAGTCCAAATTTCACAACGATACAGAACAAACGGTAATATAACTGTTTTATAAATTATAACTTTCAGCTTTTTTTAGAGCAGACTTGAAAAAATCTTCTCAACTGAATAATAGCAGGCATTTCCCATATTTATACTGCATTTAATTTCCTCTCGAGTGTCATTTATATTTGTTACTGTTGCTCCAAGGTATTTGAATTTTTTATCTCTACAAAGAATAAATTTCCAAGTTTTATATTTCTATTTCATACTATTTTCTCGTCACGAGACATAATCATATACTTCGTTCTTTTCGGGTTAACTTCCAAACCCACCTTACTTACTTACTTACTTATAAATGTTTTTTTAAGGAATCCGGAAGTTCATTGCCGTCCTCACATAAGCCCACCATCGGTCCCTATCCTGTGTAAGATTAATCCAGTCTCTATCATCATATCCTATCTCCCTCAAATCCATTTTAATATTATCAACGTCTACGTCTCGGCCTCCCCAAAGTTCTTTTTCCCTCCGGTCTCCCAACTAACACTCTATATGCATTTCTGGATTCGCCTATACGTGCTACATGCCCTGCCCATCTCAAACGTCTGGATTATGTCAGGTGAAGAAAACAATGCGTGCAGTTCTGCGTTGTGTAACTTTCTCCATTCTCCTGTAACTTCATCCCTCTTAGTCCCAAATATTTTCCTAAGAACCTTACCCCCAAATATCCTTAATCTCTGTTCTTCTCTCAAAGTGAGAGTCCAAGTTTCACAACCATACAGAACAACCGGTAATATAACTGTTTTATAAATTCTAACTTTCAGATTTTTTGACAGCAGACTGGATGACAAAAGCTCTTCAACCAAATAATAACTGGCATTTCCCATATTTATTCTGCGTTTAATTTCCTCCAGAGTGTCATTTATATTTGTTACTGTTGCTCCAAAATATTTGAATTTTTCCACGCCTTCGAAGGAAAAATCTCCAATTTTTATGTTTCTATTTCGTACAATATTCTGGTCACGAGACATAATCATATACTTTGTCTTTTCGGGATTTACTTCCAAACCTATCGCTTTACTTGTTTTCAAGTAAAATTCCCGTCTTTTCCCTAATCGTTTGTGGATTTTCTCCTAACATATTCACGTCATCCGCATAGACAAGAAGCTGATGTAACCCGTTCAATTCCAAACCCTGCCTGTTATCCTGGACTTTCCTAATGCCATATTCTAGAGCGAAGTTAAAAAGTAAAGGTGATAGTGCATCTCCTTGCTTTAGTTCGCAGTGAATTGGAAAACATCAGATAGAAATTAGCCTATAAGACTTCCAAACTATCTCCTTCAATTGTTAGTTTACCCTTATTAATGTTAATAATGCTGTAACGATAGGCTTACAGACAGTTGGCGGCATGCTCAGTGTATTAAATATTAGCAACTATTCTGTTGGTTTCCCCGTTAATGATGCTGAATTTCTTGGAATAATACAACTTGACAAGTCGCCAGCGCCAACAGATGAAGGGAGACATATTTATTAGCTCTTAATGCTTAATTAGCAGATAAATTCTTTGTAATGTGCAATAAAAACAACGCCAACTTTGACCTCTGTGCGCAAAAGTCTCGTCAGCTGTCTGGCCCTCACGTCATTCCGGCCATGGGTCGCGACCCATAATTTGATAGCGGCGGAGTGAGCTGTCATCCTTATTCGGCTATCAGTGTGTCTGGTTATTTATTATTTTACTTAATTAACTGATCGCCATAAGAAAGCAAGCAGTAGAGAATTACAATTTTCTTCACCTGCGTTGCTGGGCGACTGTGAATGCCGACACCAGCAACTTCTGGTTCCAACGTACATAAATCTTACAGCCTACAAGGTGAACACTAGAGTGGTTTTGCGCCGCCGGATTTCGTCTGGCTGGCCAAGCCGCTTCCAGTGACCGATTACGGGACTATTCAATGCCCATAATGCAAATGAAAGATGCAAATCGTTTACGTATCGGTTTACAAAACAATCCATGAACTTAAAAAATTAGCAGTAGAACCATGGCTCCATTAAGTGAATAACGGTCCCATATTTTAGTGAAAATTGGGTTATTTGATAGAAGTAAAATTAAATTAAAATTAATATATCACCTGGTCCTGATAACATAAGTGCTAAAATACTTAAGATGGTTATAAATTATATTACCAAACTTCTGAAACTTGGGCTCTCACTTTGAGAGAGGAACATTGGTTAAGGGTGTTTGAGAATAAGGTGCTTAGGAAAATATTTGGGACTAAGAAGGATGAAGTTACAGGAGAATGGAGAAAGTTACACAACGCAGAACTGCACGCATTGTATTCCTCACCTGACATAATTAGGAACATTAAATCCAGACGTTTGAGATGGGCGGGGCATGTAGCACGTATGGGTGAATCCAGAAATGCATATAGAGTGTTAGTTGGGAGGACGGAGGGAAAAAGGGAGGCCGAGACGTAGATGGGAAGATAATATTAAAATGGATTTGAGGGAGGTGGGATATGATGACAGAGAATGGATTAATCTTGCTCAGGATAGGGACCAATGGCGGGCTTATGTGAGGGCGGCAATGAACCTCCGGGTTCCTTAAAAGCCAGTAAGTAAGTAAGTATTACCAAACCTCTAACTCATATTTTTAATGTATGTTTTCTAAATGGCAAATTCCCCTAATAAATTAAAAAATGCAATTTTGAAACCTATTTTTAAAACAGGAGACAAAAGAAATATGAACAATTATAGACCAATATCATTACTTTCATCTATTTCAAAATTACTAGAAAAATGTATTAAGGTTCGATTAATGAATTATCTTGATAAACATGACATATTATGTGATAATCAATTTGGTTTTGGAAATGAAGATTTAAGATGTGGTACAAGTCAAAATTTTACAATATTACAATTACAATTTTTACAAATTTTTACAATTTTTACAATATTTTACAATTTTTACAATTTTACAATTTTGCAATTTTCTACAATTTTTACAATATTTTGGGGAGATGTAGTGAGATGAGGTGAGGCCCGAGGATTCGCCAAAAGATTACCTGGCATTATGGTTGGGGAAAACCTCGGAAAAACCCAACCAGGTAATTAGACCAAAGGAGGTGAAATGAAGTGAAGCCGAGGACTGAATGCGTCTGAATGAGATGGCGGTGATAATGCCGGTGAAATGAGTCCGGAGTCCAGCACCGATAGTTATCCAGCATGTAACAGTTGTTGGCCGGGATATAAGAGGAATAAGAAATTATTTAGGTATCTTGTACAATTTCCGCAAATGAAGTTACGAGGTTTTAAAAATAAGCCGACGCTATGTGTACAATTTTTCTGAACCCTACATTATAGTTTCCTATTCGCATAACCCCGACTGAGTATGTACTGATTCTATCTATCTATCTATCTATCTATCTATCTATCTATCTATCTATCTATCTATCTATCTATCTATCTATCTGTCTGTCTGTCTGTCTGTCTGTCTGTCTGTCTGTCTGTCTGTCTGTCTGTCTGTCTGTCTGTCTGTCTGTCCGTCCGTCCGTCCGTCCATCCATCTGTCTGTCTGTCTGTCTGTCTGTCCAGCCATCCGTCTGTCTGTCTGTCCAGCCATCCGTCTGTCTGTCTGTCTGTCTGCCTGTCTGTCTGCCTGTCCGTCCGTCCGTCCGTCTGTCTGTATGTCTGTCTGTCTGTCTGTCTGTCTGTCTGTCCGTCCGTCCGTCTATCTATCTATCTATCTATCTATCTATCTATCTATCTATCTATCTATCTATCTATCTATCTATCTATTTATCATTACCATTATTATTATTATTATTATTATTATTATTATTATTATTTAATATATATTTTGGGTTTTAGTGTCCCGCGCCGTGGCGTCGTGGTCTAAGGCATCCTGCCTAGGACTCGCGTTAAGGAATGCGCGCTGATTCGAGTCCTCATGGGAGAAGACATTTTCTCATGAAATTTCGGCCAGTGTATGGGACCGGTGCCCACCCAGCATCGTGATGCACTTGGGGAGCTACGAGAGGTAGCGAAATCCGGTTGCGAATACCAGCTATAACAACTGTGGGGGGTCATCGTGCTAACCACACGATACCTCCATTCTGGTTGGATGATCGTCCACCTCTGCTTCGGCATGTGGGCTTGAGGCCAGCAGCCGGCTGGTCGGTCTACGCCCTTCACGGGCTGTAGCGCCACGGATTATTATTATTATTATTATTATTATTATTATTATTATTATTATTCTGCGTTTTAGGTAACCCAGTAGGCCTAAGCAGATAGATGACGTTTGAAATAAAAATTAGTCCTGTATTACTGTATGTAGCCTATAACCTATCTGTATCTACATAATGTACTGTCTTTGTGTATTTGTACTTATGCGTACTACAAATCATTATTATTACAAAATAATCTATTAACATTACTGACCTGTATATTGGGTCAGGCATGATAACTACGTTACGTAGCAATATGTTTAACGCTATTCGTACAGTTGTTGACGTGAAAATATGCTACATTCATATGGCAAATCCTAAGATACGCAACGAAAAATGCGTCAATCACCCAGTCAATCAATCAGTGAAATAAGGATGAAGTCAAAATAAGTGAATTTAATTGGAAAAATATTTAATGTCATGGCTCCATGTTAACCCATCAGTACTCACTGTTCCGAAAAGTGGAACGTATTTCTAATACTTTTCCAGTTATGATCTAAAACGTGAGACTGTGTCAGTTGACTTAGACATTTTTAATATGGACAGAATTTCTCATTTTCGTCAAGTTTGCTGCTCACTTCCCGTAACTTAAATTTTCGAAAACCGTTTCCTTAGATACATTTGTGAAATTCTGCATTAAGTGTATTTCAAACCGGAGAACAGACTGTGCCTTTAGCATTGTTTTATCATTTCAAGTTCTATTTAATTAATGATTCTTTATGAAAAAATTTACAATAATTCACGACAAAAAAATCATGAAAATATTTCTGTCGTTCATTTGCAAAAGGGGAAACGTACAAAATAACAAAGTGTTGGAAAATCGCAAAAAAAAAAACACACACACACATAACAGACTTAAAAAATTAAAATATTCATGGATCATGAATGTATGTATCCATAGTGATCTAATTAGAAAAAATATATATGAACATTTTAACTTTTTGCGATTTTCCAACACTTGTTATTTTGGACATGTCTCCTTCTGCAAATCGACGACAGATTACTTTATTAAATAATTTAAAATGTTGCGTAAGCTAACTTTGTTAAAGGTAAAAGAGAAGATGGAAACGATACGATAAGAGAACTTAAATGGGACACTTTGGAAAACATACGTAGGAAAACTAGAATAACATCATTGTATAGAGCACATCTAGGTCAGAAAGCATGGGTAGACATTACGGCTCGGTTAGAAAAGCCAACGTACTATGGTAGGAACGATCATGATTTTAAAATCATATGTAGGAACAGAAAACGGATGTAGGTAAATTCTCATTTTTAAATAGAACTATAAATGATTGGAATGACCTACCTGCAGCGGTCTTTGAGGGCTGTCCTTCCTTAAGGAGATTCAAGAATAACTTAAAAAGTTGTGTATAAAGTGCAAATTAAAATTAAGGTGATATTTAACATTTAATTTTTTAAGGTGACATGTATTTATTTAGCCTGACGAGTTACTTCCTTGGTTTGAATTGTAAATTATTTAAAAATAGCGTGTAAGAGGGTCTTAGACTAGAAATGTTTAGTTTAAATGTAGTTCTGTTTATAAGTACAGTATGCATAAGGGTGTAATTATTTGACTTATTTGAACTGTTGTATCAGTGAAGCGAGGTGAGTTAGTGAAGTGAAGTTATGGTTTTACAGTGCAGTGAATAGTTCCGATCAGTGATAATTTATAGCGTCAATGAAATGTGTTCTATAGTGTCAGTGAAATGTGTTATAGAGTGTCAGTGGTATGTGTCCTAAAGTGTCAGTGAAGTGCGTCATACTGCCACTACAGTGAGTGAGATGAGAATAAAGTGAAAGACTATTGAAACTTATGTAGGGCCTATACATAATTATGTAGGTTGTATTGTAAAATTAGGTATTTTATTTATATTTTATTATTAATTGTGATTATTGTGTTAAATTGTATTGTGTATTTTAATTGTATTGTGTATTTTAATTGTATTGTGTATTGTATAATTGTATTGTGTATTGTAAATTTTATTGTGTATTTTTTATGATTTTATTGTGTATTGTTTATATTGTGTATACCACTGCCACCGGGTGCTTGCAGTGTAAATAAATACATACAAGAAATTGTATATTCAAATAAATAAATGAATAAAAAGCTTCAAAGATTCGCGTTACTGCCTGCACGAAACAATTTATTCTATACATCATGTATGTGTATGTTGTAAGGGAGGGAGTATGCCTCTTTTAAATCGAGGTATGCCAGGCGAAAATCTTGGGGTAGGATACCGCCTCTTGTTTTTTCCCACTTCCCTCACTGTAGATATGGCATGCATTAATACACACAAAAAATTTCATCACAGAATCTTGGATAGTTTTCGAGTTACGTGAAAAAAAAAAAAAAAAAAAAAAAAAAAATTACCGTAAAAATACTGTTATGCTCGACCATGCCGAAATGTAGTAATTATACACCTGGTAGCAGCCTTTTAATGGACCTCATTAAAGTACACCTATTCATTAAAGTTCAGGTGTTCCACAAATCGGAAAATACCATTGTAGCAATATGAAAGCGCAAGTATCGATTATTCTCGTATATGCAATCGAAAGTCAACTAGTTCTGTTACTATAATAACTAGCGTTAATTGTAAATAATATTGAAATAAATTCAATTTGTCATCTCGTTTTTCAATGTCTAATTCAATTTCAAGGTTATATCAAGATTAATGTTTATTTTACTCTCTAGATTATATCAAGGTCAATGTCGACATTTGTTTCTCGGGAAAAATCAATACGTTCGCGTCTGCGCACATCTCACAATTTACGAGGTATTGCACAAGGTCAGTTCTGCTCCTCAGTCAGATAAGAATAACATGAATACTTATGAATAATTTCAAGTTAGAAATATGGTCGAGAATAAAAAGTCGTATGAAACTTGAATATAATGGTAATTAAGACGCTCGTATGAAAATTATGAAACTCGCTTGTGCTCGTTTCATAAACATTTTTTAGTAGGTTATTTTACGACGGTTTATCAACATCTTAGGTTATTTAGCGTCTGAATGAGATGAAGGTGATAATGCCGGTGAAATGAGTCCGGGGTCCAGCACCGAAAGTTACCCAGCATTTGCTCATATTGGGTTGAGGGAAAACCCTGGAAAAAACCTCAACCAGGTAACTTGTCCTGACCGGGAATCGAACCCGGGCCACCTGGTTTCGCGGCCAGACGCGCTAACTGTTACTCCACAGGTGTGGACATCATAGACATACTCGCGTCTTAATTACTACCATTATAGGCTCGTTGCATAATGTACTATTTTCATATAGTAGAAAGACAGTGTTTTACACGTGGTCTACTAATTTTAATTATTGTACAAGATACAGTAATGGAGGAAAAAAATGTTGAATATCTCCAAAATTTTACTGCTGTAAACTGTACCTAACCCCGTAAGTTATTTCGTTACGTGCTGGAAAATGGTGGACCCGTATTCAACTTTCACAAATCAAATTTGCGTAGTATTTGTTTGTAATGATGAAACTGGAACGGAACTGAAACACGACTTGAACGCATGACTGGGGAGACCACATCCGCGCTCGATGGACGTGCTTAGGTGAAGAATTGACGTAGGAATGAGCTCACTGCCTGATGATCCGACGCTGATATTCCAGTTGTTGGGACGGGAAGGTCACGAGATTGGAGCTGCTCCGAGGAAAACATGTCGCAAAATGCGGGGAGTTTCCATGGCAACACAGCAGCGCCCACCTGTCTGCGGCCACGTGAGTGCCCCGTGAGGAACACCTCGTTACGCAAGGCAGCCTGTCAAGATACAAACGCTCTTATCTCAGAGAAATAGGTTCATTGAAAAAAGAATAAAGGAAAACAACAGCTACAAGCTATTAGAAACTCGGGAAGTGAGTTGGAACGCTTTTATCGCCAATGGCTAATCAAGATTTATCTCTTTTTCACTTATCAAGCACGTCGGTTCATCGAGAAACAAACGATAATCGTATAGGTCTAAATGGAATTTCATATACTAACTATTAAATATAGAAATCGTATTCATTCATTCATATTTTTTATTTGCCCTATTTCTATGTTCAAGAGACCACAGGAGAACCATAAATGACATTTGTTCAATTTAGAAGAATATTACGTACATGACTTTTCACGTAATCCTTCTTGCTCTATTAGGCATAGCGCGCACGGACGGATTTTCTTCCGCTTATCCGGCGCGGTTAGAAAACCGCTTTGATACAACACATTGCTTGAAATTGATGTGAACTCACGAGCGGATATTTTACAGCAGCGGTTTTTAAAACGCAACATGTTCTATTTTCTGAGCGGAGCGCCAACCGTGCGATATTATGAAACACGTGTCAGAATATGTTAGTGTGCACACGAGCTTCAAAACAACCGCTTAATGATGCAATTGTGATATATTATCCCAACGCAATGGAAAGTATTCGATAAGTAAGGAAACAAAGAGGCAAAAGAAATTACGTCTAGGGAGCCTAGTTTCGAAGAATCCCACCTACAAATTCTGAAAGACGGTAGAACAAAAGAAATTGATGAAGATAAATGAAGGGTACACTGGAAAAACGAACAATGTCAAAATGCTGTTAAGGGTGATGTCATTATGTAATTCACTGTATTACTACAAACTTTAGTGTTATTTTTACTAAAACTGGTAAAGGAGAATTAAAACCACGGATACACTCATCATTTCCTTCATTTCAAGTAGAAACATCAATAAATTTAGCAGTAATATACCGAAATAGATCAATATCTCAACCCTAATGGAAATGTGACATTGTTCTTTTTTCCCGTGTACCCTTCAAATCCTTCTTGCTCTTTTTATTGCCGACTTTTCGAAAACTTTCACCACAACAAAAATTGACAGTAAAAGTGGTATTTTTTCAAGTATTACAAAAATTCACTTTTCAACGAAATAATGCAGGTCACCCAGTTATGCAAGATATCAAAACATATTAAATTTTATGCATATCAATTCTCACTTCCGATATCCTTCAAATGTGTTTAGTTCATCTGGAATGCCACCACATAATCAGTCTACACATTTGACTCAACCTGGGCAGATTCAGACTTCTCACATAGAACAGACTTCGTCTACAGCAATGTATTTTTCAACATAATGTACCCAATTCTCAAGTAACGCCGTCCTGCAGTAGGCTACACCCAATGGTGTTTAATTGTCGCCTACTGACAGTACAGTGCTCTCATCAAGTTAATCTGATTTATTCGAACTGCATTAACATAAACATATTAAATTACTTGCTTTATATACTCGTATGTAATGTCTTACGTAAATTGTAACGATTGAAACCAAATATAAATATTGTTAACCTTACAGTTACTGCTATGGAGGGAGAAAGAGAACTGGCCGTCATAACCTATTATATCCCGGCTTAGTTACCTCATGAGTGATGCCTTATTGTTGTCACTTGTGAGTTTCAGACCTGTGTTCGGACATTTGGCTAAACAAAACAACAATATTCAGTAAATCAGGTATTTGTAATTACTAGAAATCACGTTATTATTTTATTTGTTCTTTAAAGTTTTCCGATAGTGCAAAACGTGTGAATGGACGAGTAAGTTATTTGGGACAGGACCATACATCAAGCAGGTTCTGAGGGTGTAGGAGTCGGTGTAGTGAATGAGGGGTTCGCCATACCCTCCTATTTCTCGTGCCCCTAGTATAGTCTTTCTTCTGGTGCTACTGCTATTCTCATAATTGTTCGTATCCTTATAAGCTGTGTGTTGCTGTATGAAGTTTAATAAGACGCAGAATGAATTTTTACTTATTCTAAAATATCCAGACAGTTTTTTACGATATGATATGGAAATAAAATTTGGAGCTCCCTTATTGTGTAAGTTTCGCTTACAATACACTGCTCTTGCTGTGCAGTAAACAAGAGTCCCTGTATACATGGTACTTGTGAACAGTCGTGCGAAATTGCTCCCTAGGCCTACATACAGGTGGACTCCCATCAAGACTCGCTCCAAATTTTAATTCCGTATCTGTACAATGAACCTGTCCCTTAAGTAGTCTTTGGTTTAAGAGGGGGATCAGGGGCGGTTATTCAGGTGAAGTAGGTGAAGTGCGACTTTACCTATTTACGCGTAAAACACAATTTTATCTCGTATTAATCATTAATTCTAGTACAGGGTGCGTCAGAAAGAACGGATGGATTTCACATGGCAAGAAAATTGTAAAGATTCATCAAGTCAAAAATTTATTGTTATCAACATATTCACCAATACATGCAGTTTATTTATGGAAAACAACATTATCCATATGATGTCCTTGGCTTTCAATACAGGCATCGAGGCGTTTTCTGATGTTCGCCACCACTTTCACAGTCATAGCTGGTGCAATTGCCACGATTTCTTCACGAATCGCTGTCTTCAGTTCGTCCAGTGTATGTGGTCGATGTTTACAAACTTACGCCTTCAAATGGTCCCAAAGAAAGAAGTCGCAGGGCGCGAGATCTTACCGTAGCCTCGGACAATCTCAGTGCAATAGAATTTCGTCCAGGTGATTTCTTCTTTAATGTTGAACCTGTGATACGAAATGAAGCCACCCACCGCAAAATTGTATTCCGAGTTGGAATCCTAGCGTGACATCCGATGTCGAAATGAGTCCTGAGTGGCGATCACAGACTCTTCATTTTTAAAAAACGTCTCTACAATGAAAGCAAGTTGTACACCAGACCAACACCATATTCTCAACTGAAACTGCATTCTATGGCTGACCCAACAGTCGTGGTCCCCCTCACTATATCTCTCTCCTCGTTGCGTATCGATAGTTTGAAATCCATCCGTTCTTTCTGACGCACCCTTTACAATATTTATAAAATTTAAAAAAAAAAAGTTTTATTTTCAGTCGTTATGAATAGTGTTTAGTTGTATAAATAATACCTGTAAACGTCCGCTGACTAGAATAATGTCAACTGTTACGAGCGCCGAGCGGTGTCTATTGGAACTTACAATACTGTAGAAGTGAAATTATTCGGGTTCCCATTCTCATACAGCACTTGGTTTCCATGGTAACGTGACGTCACGCACTAAAGAAATATTGTATGAGTGAAGTTCGTTTCTGAGTCTTTCAGTTACAGAGAACTGTAGGTGGAGTAACCAGTTTGCAGATCTAACGGTAAAGAAGGGTTGAAGCTGGTCTCCAAGGCCGGGGACTATTGTTTAAGGGCTGTGAAAGTGCTACCTGACTCGAGAATAGTATCCTCATTCCTTGTGTCCAAGCAGTCACCCCTACACAGGTAAATTAGCTGGCTCTTGCCCACGTGCATCAACGTCGGTTAGTGTAATCACCGGTTAAAATTGTCACCTAACCCCTGGTTAAGCATTTTTACAGTGGCTCGACCTCGGTTACGACTTAAATAGGAGGTTAACCACAGTAATCTCTAACCGGCCATATTCGAGCGGTTAAAGGAGATAACCAATGATTAGTAGAGCAAGTAAAGCAAAATGGCGGCCAAAGCCACAGATGTTTATTTCGAAGACGATTATTATTGTACAGTACTTGAATTACTTGGATAGAGCGTGAGCGTGAAGTTTCTTTAGTGGAAAGAGAGAATTCTTATGAGGAATTAGATGACAGAAAATTTCAGGAGGGATTTCGTTTATCAAAATCTACAATTGGATCACTTGAAATATCACAAAAAGTCATATTTCTCCTATGGATCGGTTGCTTATATTACGATTCTATGTAACTGTTATTTTCTGTACTAAAAGGGGGAATACTCGAATATCTCTTCCTCTATGTCACTGGCTGAACAAAGAGAGGTTATAGATGTATCTTAGGATAATGAGCAGTTCCCTCATGTAAATGGGGTCCTGGATCGTATACACATTCCTACTAATCTTCTACATCCTTTTCCTTTATAGATATTCCATCTTTTTATATATAATATATTTAAATATAGTAATTAAGTCTATCGATACTTCAACCTGACATTGGGATATAATCATTTTTGCATTCAATTTTCTATTTTGTACGATTTTAACCTAACAGCACTGAAAAGCAAAGAAATGGAACTCGCAAATATAACAGCGCCCAAAGGCAAACAAATGCAAAGCGAAAATGTAGGAAACGTTCATTTCGATGTAGAACGGAGTGAGCGCAGTCGTTTTTAGACGCTGACTATTATCTTTGCAGCGGTATGGATGCTTTCCTTTAGTCATTTTGTAGAAACAGTGTACCATCACAGACTTTACTCTGGTTGAATGAGGTGTCAGCTAGCCAAGTTTAAGTAATCGGTGATTATGAATGGTGCACAGAAATTACATTTTAACCACTGTTACTGTTTAACCGTCGTTTCGTAATCTATGATTACTGCGTTTTTAACCGATGTTGATACACTTCGCCATCTGTGTTATTTTATCAGGAATACACCCCACGTACATTCGCAAAGTTTAAAAGTTGTTTTCCGCAGCGTGTATTATTTCTTCTCGTGAGTTCGTGAGCTAAGTGAGCTCGCCAGTTTTGTTCGATCTCTTGTATTTGAAAGTTTAACGCGCGCGTAATTGTACACATGTAGTTTAATATTGTGTACGTATATATTAACTTGTTATTTAATATATTTAGAGTATATTAGTGATAAGTGTATGTAGTGTCTTAATCCTACATCATAGTGTATATTATATGTTTAATCACTAGTGCTATTATACAAACACTTAGGTACGAGTACATAGAAAATATTGATAAATGGGTGCGAAATATGTATCCCGAAAATGACACGGTCTGTTATTTATTAGAAATGCCGTTTTGTAGACTTAAATATGAGGACAAAAAAAGATGTTTTAAATTCTGGACGACTTACAGTTCCATTTGTTATTTGTTTTAAAAAGTGCTATGAAAATAGAGAAGTTGTATAAAATAACTTAAAAAAATTCTTTCGATAAAAGAAGCTTTTCTATTTGAAAATATTGAAAATTTCACTCGGAATGCTATATCACAGGAGGGACTTTCATCATTAGCTACAAAGCTTTGCATAGAGATATACTGTCCATCCTCAGTTAAATCAGACATTTTATGTAGACATCATCGACAGGTTTGTTGCTTTTTAAAAGATAGGAGGATTGACTTTGTATGCAAGAAATTGAGCGAGTCCTGAAATAAATTAATTTTCCTGTTTGCATGTGTTCTAGAACTATTAAAATTGCACGCTGTTTACGAATAGTAGGCCTACTCATTATATTGGTAAAACTGTTTATGCATTTGTGTATGTGAACAGCACTTCACCTATTTTTTTTAAGGCGAGCCGCTACTGGAGGGGATGGACCCACATTCTCTTTCTTCGCTGTTTTCGAAGACGTAATATAAGGCACATATTACAGATTTCCCACAATTCTTCTTGAGTGTTATCTGCTAGAGCTAGACTGAGAAAACAGCGGTTTTTTCACAGTTCGTGTGCCCACTCAAACCAAGAGAGCTGTTTTCTTACCGCCGCGACTAAATATCCGCACGGACAAAAATCCGCTCGTGTGCGCTAGGCCTTAGTGACTATTTTCAGCTGGCTCATATCAATTTGTTCTGATTGTCGGTTACGGTGTGTTTATTTATTTATTACAGTCAACTCCGGATATAGTGAAACTCTGCGGACTTGCATATTTCGTTCACTATATTCGAAGTGTCTCTCTAGTGAATAGGGATTATACAGTATGGACACTTCGCGTCGGTACCTTTGATGTAGCCAGACTGATTTCAATGACCTTCAAGCCAGCTAAAGCGTGAGATTCTGCTTTCTCCCTAGAGTTGGCGCTGACATCACACCAGCTAGCAGTCGACACAGCGGAAATATAACACATATAATTAATACATCTAGGTACATTATGTACTCAAATAAAATAAATTGGATCCATAAAATAATAAATCCGTCATTAACTGTAATGTCTAGACTCTAGAGTTCCTTTATAATGAGAGTTGAGACGTTGGCCTCAACAACAATTAAAATATGTAATGATTTGATAGCGCTGAAAATGGAAAAACAAAACTCTTACGAGAAGTAAAACCAAATACCTATATTATATTATATTATATACAAATATTAAACGAATTTTATACATAATTTTATAATGTATTATATTATTTTATAATATAATTTATTATATCTGAACTATAAAAAATTATTATTACAACTAGTTCGTCAGTGAGAAATAAGGAAAAGCTGTTAACTTGAATTTATTTGAAGCAAAGCGTTACTGGATTATGCAATAAGGTAGGCGATGTTTGAATCCTGTGTCTCAACTCTATACTCAATAATTACTATCTTAGCGTATGCTCGATTACACTAACCTCTAGCGCTTGAAAGTAGAACTAAACGCCAGCGCACAGAGAAACAAAACACAGGAAAATTCGCTCAGTGTCCATTCTTTATAATCCCTATTCGCTGGTCTCTCCTCTAACCTTATGACAGAAATTAATGAAATTGTGAACAAGAAAATAAAATATTTAATTTTTGTAGAATAGTTTACACTGTATAATGTTACTCGTAGTTGATTTACTTAAACTATGCTGTCGATCCATGTCCGCTTGCGAAAGACAACGTTCACTGTCACTTATAATATTCGCCTTATCTTGCAAAGGAAACATTTTACGCTTCAACATTTTGATACAGTACATTCACTGTTGGAACACTATAAACAGACGATCAGGTATGAAATCACAAACGCTGTTATGGTGTGATTGCGTACTCAGCATTGGAATTTCCCGGGTCACTTGATGGAAACCGGGAGACGGTTGATGGAGATTGAAAACCATCGAAATCTTACCTTCATTAATGCTCTGGACATAATGTTCGCCCCTTGTAATAAAAGAAGGCAATTTCATTTTCCGTTGTTTCGATGCTATCCGTCATAATGGAAATGTTTCTGAGAACTAAATGCAACCCTTTGACGTGGAGGATTAGAAATAACAGTAGAGTAGTGTGCCTGAGAACAGAATGTCAACTCTTCGACGGTGAAGTGAGACAAGGTCGTCACGCGTTGCCTGGATTTACAGTACAGCTCATTTCTAGGAATCACTAATCCTAACCTTTGTCCTTTGACTAAAGGAGTAAGAAACATAAAATGTTGTTCTCAACACATTATTTCAATTTTACACAAGAAGGTCTGACTTCAAATAAGAATCTTTCAGGATACAAGGTTCACTGTAACCGAAGTAAGGGTTCACTATAAACGGAAATATTAATGTACTTTTTAATGTATGCGGGTCGGGACCAACGATTTAGGTTCACTATAGCCGAATGTTCACTATAACCGAGTTCACTATATCCAAAGTTGACTGTATATTTAATTTGTTCTTCATTCTTGGATGCACTCTATTAACACTTGTATATTCTGTTCGGGTTCGATCCCGGCCCAGGTCGATGGCATTTAAGTGTGCTTAAATGCGACAGGCTCATTTCAGTAGATTTAGTGGCATGTAAAAGAACTCCTGTGGGACAAAATTCCGGCACATCGGCGACGCTGATATAAACTCGGCAGTTGCGAAAGTCGTTAAATAAACTACAATTTTTTATAATCACCGAATAAAGAGTAACTCCTTTACTTACTTACTGGCTTTTAAGGAACCCGGAGGTTCATTGCCGCCCTCACATAAGCTCGCAATTGGTCCCAATCCTGAGCAAGATTAATCCAGTCTCTATCATCATATCCCACCTCCCTCAAATCCATTTTAATATTATCTTCCCATCTACGTCTCTGCCTCCCCAAAGGTCTTTTTCCCTCCCGCTTCCCACCTAACACGCTATTTGCATTTCTGGATTCGCCCATGCGTGCTACATGCCCTGCTCTCAAACGTCTGGATTTAATGTTCCTAATTGAGGAGCGTTTTTGCTAAACTCGATAGATGCACAGAACTACTTTTCTCAGAAAACGAATTTTCTTGTATACACATTTTATATTCTGGGAAGGAGATATTTCTAATCATCCTCTACGCACGGTATGAACCGAGTTATGCAAAATCTGACTGCATAGGGTGATACAGAAGCTAAACATCATATGATTGTAATATATAATTCATTTTCACAAAATTTTGCATCTATCGAGTTTAGCAAAAACGCTCCTCAATTATGTCAGGTGAAGAATACATTGCGTGCAGTTCTGTGTTGTGTAACTTTCTCCATTCTCCTGTAACTTCATCTCTCTTAGCCCTAAATATTTTTCTAAGCACCTTATTCTCAAACACCATTAACCTATGTTCCTCTCTCAAAGCGAGAGTCCAAGTTTCACAACCATAAAGAATAACCGGTAATAACTGCTTTACTGTGTTAATATTATGGTAAATTACCTGGTTACTAATTTTCACGTGGTGTCCGTCATTCTCCAAAGTCTTGTGAGATCCAGCGCTATCTTATGGTTTCCTGTTGTGGTGCGGTATCTTCATAATTGAGTCGAAAAGAGTACGTGTTTAAAAACACGTACTCTTTTCGACACAATTCAGTTGAGTGTTAGGATCTGTTGTGGGTGTATTTTTGTATCTTTGTATAATAAGGTACAGCTCATCTGCATTGAAAGCATAATATTAATAATCAGGATAAAATATAATTTATGCTTTTTTTTAATATTTTATTAATATGAGACAGAGACACTAAAAAATTTAACGTCTATGAAGAGATGAGCGGCACTTCTACCACTCGATCATCTAAAAGAGTAGACATTGTTGTGGCCGTCGAAAGAGGAAAAAATAAGGGTTACATTTTAGACCCACAATACATTTTGAAAAGTCTCCAGGTCAAATTTTACAGGTTAATAAAGTAAAGAAACAATACTATGAACCATGTTGTGATTGTATTAGTAGAGTCAGAAAGTATCGAAACTTCGGGTGGCAACGCCATGCTCTATAGGCAACTTGTCTACCTTATCCATGTGGTATGTAACATACTCTTCAGGCGTATAGACTCAATGCGAACATAATTATTGTGTAGTTATCTTTGTTGCAGATAGCATATTAGTACATTATGCAACGAGCCTATAATGGTGGTAATTAAGACGCAAGTATGTTTGTTTATGAAACGAGCGCAAGCGAGTTTCATAATTTTCATACGAGCGTCTTAATTACCATTATAGGCAAGTTTCATACGACTTTTTGTGCTCGACCATATTTCTAACTTGAAATTATTCAAAAGTAGGTCATGTTATGGTTATGAAAGTGAGTAGCGAACTGACCTGAATTGTGAGATGTGCGCAGTCGCGAAACTATTGATTTTTTCCGAGGCCGAATGTCATTGACCTTGATATAACGTAGAGAATAAGATGAAAAATAGTCTTGATATAACCTGGAAATTGATTTAGAATTGAAAAACGACATGACAAATTGAGTTTATTTGAATATTATTTACAATTAACGCTAATTATTATAGTAACAGAACATAACCTTCTGCGACAGTATTGGATTTCCAGCCTCCGTGACATTTCGCTAATTGTCTTTCGATTGCATATCCGAGAATAATCGATACTTGCGGTTTTATAATGGTACAAAGGTGCAAATCTATTCTTTCAGGTGAAGCTCCCTGTAAAGCAGATTTGAATAATTTCAAGGGAAAAAATTGTTCCGGGGCCGGGTATCGATCCCGGGACCTCTGGTGAACGTACCAGCGCTCTACCACTGAGATACCCGGGAACTCCACCCGACACCGTCTCAACTTTTCCCTTTATATCCACACAACTCGCGTGGGCTGACGAAACACCAGAGACCCACAACGAGTGCACACAATCTCTGTGTGACTTGGAATTGTGGTTTTCTGTTAACGTACACAGTAACGTATATATTATGCAAATCTATTCTTTCAGGTGAAGCTCCCTGTAAAGCAGATTTGTCATTGGCTGAACACCTGAACTTTAATGAATATGTGTACTTTAATGAGGTGCATTAAAGGGCTACTACCAGGTGTATAATTACTACATTTCGGCATGGTCGAGCATAAAACCATTTACACAACACCGCCCTTAAAGTACACCTCCTGGACAGTGACACACTTCTACCAGCGTCCATAACACTTCTCGAAACATTCCTGCAGCCCATCTTTAGCCATTTCCCACAGAGCGCTTGTAGCATGAATTTTCACCTCCTCGGCTGACGCAAACCGCTGTCTCTTGAGTAGGGATTTGACCTTCGGAAATAAATAGAAATCTGTTGGAGCAAGATCTGGAGAATGTGGTAGCTGTGGAAGGACAGGTATTTTGTGTTGTGCGAGGAATTCGCTCACCAAGAGCGACCGATGTGCTGGGCATTGTCATGATGGAGAATCCAATTCTGTCCTTGCCACAAGTTGGGTCTTCTTCGTCGAACTGCATCACGAAGACGCCGAAGAATTGCAACATACGCCTCCTTACTGATAGTTCGACCCTCAGGAATAAACTCTAAATGTACGAGACCCTGGATATCAAGAACACTTCAAGCATTACTTTGCACGGAATCTCTTTGCCGCGGTGAGCCGGGAGATTTCCACGTTGAAGACTGCCGCTTGGGCTGCGGGTCGTAAAGGAAACATCATGCCTGTCACTATGATCACTCTGTGCAAGAGAGTTGGATCCTGGTCCACCCTGTCAATCAGGTCTCCACTAACCAGTTGCCGCTCTTCCCGCTGCTAATTTGTTAGGCTTCTTGGAACAACGTGCTCACACACACGTTGCATTTTCAAATCATTGTGGAGAATGGACTGCACAGAACCATGTGAAATGCCTATCAAAGTAGCCACATCATCTATTGACTGTCTGCGGTCTCGTCTGATTTCTTGTGCAACTCGAGCTATCATTTCTTCCGTTCTTGCCGATCTGGGTCTTCCTGAACGTGGATCATCATCCGTTGATGTGAAGCGCTTGTGCCACTCATACACTGGGGTCCGAGACATTGCTTCTTTTCCATACGCTTGGCGTATGAGTGCCAAAGTCTCAGTAAATGTTTTACCTAGTTAACACAAAATTTAATGTTACCTCTCTGCTTTTTCAAGCTCATTTTACTACATATACCGAAACATCTTCACTAAACGAAGCTGAGAGCTGCACCACAGTCTACTATATACAGTCACGAAGCTTGAGTTTTGAGGGTGCTAGAAACAATAGACTGTGATGGTTCTATTTTGCATTGCCTATAATGAGGCGATATTAGCGATCCTAGTGGTGAGCAACTATCTAATGTTTGCATATTTACTACGTATTGAGCTTCGCTACTGTATATACTAGACTGTGGCTGTACTGTATTTCGATTGTCTTCTTCATTCTCATGGCAACCGCACCGAGTCTATACGCCTGGAGAGTAGGTCACATACCACAAGGATAAGGCAGAGAAGTTGCCTATATAGCACGGCGTTGCCACCCGAAGTTCCGGTACTTTCTGATTCTACTAGTATGAAGAAAAATATTAATTATTCTTAGCGTATTTTGATTATTATCCTTTATAATAAACTATATAGTAGGGTATATGATTAAGGGCAGCTATCCTCATATTGGATTTTCTCTAATTTACATTGTAAAATGAATAATTATTTTGTAACGTAGTGTTATGTAATTTTAAGTTTGAATTTAATTTTGTTCACGAATTAACTCATTCATTTAATTTATTTCAAACAAAACAATAAATTCAATAAAATAAAGTAAATTCTTATTGGGTTATTCTACAACATTTTATCAACTGCTAAGTTTATTTGGCGTCTGAGTGAAATGAAGGCGGTAATACCAGCGAAATGAATCCAGGGTCCATCGCTGAAAGTTACCCAGTATTTGTTCTTAATGGGTTGAGGGGAAACCTAGGGAAAATCGCAACCAGATAGCTTGTCCCAACCAGAATTTGAACCCGTGTCTTTCGTTTTTACATGCTAACCGATATTTCACAGCAGTGAACACTAAAATAAAATGTAAATCACAACAAAATAAAAATATTTCATCCCTCTACCTCAGCCGGGTTTGAAAGGAGAGCGCTTTGCCCCTAAATCACCGGGGGCGAATTAGGATGTTTATATTATTGACATTTGTATTAGGGGAGAGTTGGGTAGTATCGGACATCGGGTAATATCGGACAGTGAGTTTCTTTCATCTACCACACGATGATGGTACCTGATTGACATGGTTACGTTTCTGTGATGTCGCATAGAGAAACGTGATTCAGGTACTACCATACGGGGGTAGATGAAAGAAACGCACTGTCCGATACTACCCGATGTCCGATACTACCCGACTCTCCCCTAAATCTTGTCAGTGGTAAATTGAAGTAGAGTTGCAATAACTTTTCTTAGCTGCGATTAAAATAAATAACACGCATGATTTCTTCGTGTGCAGCAGCGTACATTTGAATGATAAAGAATGCGGGATATAAACTTTCTGATACGGAGATGATAGCTACACATGCTCACGAGACTGATAGTTTTCAATCATGCGTTATAATAGTGTCAATAGCTTGACAGAGTTCACTGCCATGTGGATTAAAACAGCAAAGGCTCGCATTACCCTAAACCCGTGGTTCTAAAATTAGGATGTCTGTCTTATTGAAATTTATATTAAATCTCGTTAGTGATAAATTGAAGTAGAGTTGCAGTAGCTTTGCTTAGCTGCGATTAAAATAAATAACACGCAAAAGTGTTTTAATAGATGGGACATGATTTCTTCGCGTGTAACAGCGTACATTTGAGTGATAGAGAATGCGGGATATAAACTTTCTGATACGGAGATGATAGCTACACATGTTCACGAGGCTGATAGTTTTAATCATGCGTTAGTGCCAATAGCTTGAGAGAGTTCACTGCCATGTGCATTAAAACAGCAAAGGCTCGCATTACCGAACATAAAATATGCAGACATATGTCATAGAATGTTGTTTATCTGCCTGTAACGCAGGGGAAAAACTGTTTGATTAATATAAGTGTGGACAGCTGCTAACATTTTTTGTTGCGTTATGAGTTATGGCTAACATGCCGCAATGTTTCGTTTCTGTATTTTATAAATGACGAACTTTATTTCATTACTTTAATCACGAATCGTAAACGAACACTCTGAAAAGAGGGACGGCCCTATAAAATTTTACACTCCTTTGACACGACTGGAGATAGATTCCAATGTTTTCATTTTTTAGATGGTCATTTAACGATGCAGAATCAACTAATAGGTTATTTAGAGTCGATGAAATTGGTGATAGCGAAATGGTATTTGGCGAGTTGAGACCGAGGATTCGCCATGTGACTACCTGAAATTCTCCTTGCAGTTTGGGAAACCTCGGAAAAAACCCAACCAGATAATTAGCCAAAGCGGGAATCGAACTCACGCCCGAGGAAGAAATGGAGAAAAATAAGAAGGGAAAGGCAAAAAGGAAGATAAGGTGAGAAAATAAGGGAAAAGGGAAGAAGGGAAGAAAATATGAGGAAGAAGGATGGCAAGAAGAAGAGAAGATGATGAAAAATAAGGTTAAAAAGAATAAAAGAATATGAGGAAGAAAGGAAGGAAATATGCTGAAAGGAAGCAAAAAGGAAGAGAAGAAGATGATGAGGATAAAGATAAAAATAAAGGGGAGTATGAGAAAAATTAAGGAAATACATGAGGAAGGAAGGTAAAATAGGAGAGAAGATGATGAAGGATTAGGGTATAAAGAACAAAGAAATATGAGGAAGAAAGGAAGGAAATATATGAGGAAGGAAGACAAAAAGTGAGAGAAGAAGATAATGAAGGATAAAAGTAAAAAGAACAAAGGAATATGAGTAAGAAAGGAAATAAATACATGAGGAAGGAAGGCAAAATGGCAGAGAAGAAGATGATGAAGACTAAGGATAAAAAGAACAAAGGGATATGAAGAAGAAAGGAAGGAAATATATGAGAAAGGAAGGTAAAAAGGGAGAGAAGAAGATGATGAAGGATAAGGATAAAAAGAACAAAGGGATATGAAGAAGAAAGGAAGGAAATATATGAGAAAGGAAGGTAAAAAGGGAGAGAAGAAGATGATGAAGGATAAGGATAAAAAGAACAAAGGGATATGAAGAAGGAAGGAAGGAAATATATGACAAAGAAAGACAAAAAGTGAGAGAAGAAAATGATGAAGGCTAAGGATAAAAAGAACAAAGGGATATGAAGAAGAAAGGAAGGTAAAAAGGGAGAGAAAGGAAGGTAAAAAGGGAGAGAAGAAGATGATGAAGGCTAAGGATAAAAAGGAACAAAATAATATGAGGAAAAAAGGAAGGAAATATATGAGGAAGGAAGGTAAAAAGGGAGAGAAAAAGATGATGAAGGATAAAGATAAAAAGAACAAAGGAATATGAGGAAGAAAGGAAGGAAATATATGAGGAAGGAAGGTAAAAAGGGAGAGAAAAAGATGATGAAGGCTAAGGATAAAAAGAACAAAGGAATATGAGGAAGAAAGGAAGGAAATATATGAGGAAGGAAGGTAAAAAGGGAGAGAAGAAGATGATGAAGGATAAGGATAAATGTACAAAGGAATATGAGGAAGAAAGGAAGGAAATATATGAGGAAGGGAGGCAAAAAGGGAGAGAAGAAGATGATGAAGGGTATGGGTGAAAAGACGAAAGGAATATGGGGAATAACGAAAGGAAATACATGAGGAAGGAAGGTAAAAAGGGAGAGAAAAAGATGATGAAGGATAAGGATAAAAAGAACAAAGGGATATGAGGAAGAAAGAAAGGAAATATATGAGGAAGGAAGGTAAAAAGGGAGAGAAGAAGATGATGAAGGATAAGGATAAATGTACAAAGGAATATGAGGAAGAAAGGAAGGAAATATATGAGGAAGGAAGGCAAAAAGGGAGAGAAGAAGATGATGAAGGGTATGGGTGAAAAGAATAAAGGAATATGAGGAAGAAAGGAAGGAAATACATGAGGAATGAAAGCAAGAAGGAAGAGAAAAAGTTGATAAATAATAAGAGTATAAAAACAAAGGAATATAAGGGAGAAAGGCAGAAAACACATGAGAAAGGAAGGCAAAAGTGGAGAGAAGATGATGAACAATAGGGTAAAAAGAACAAAGAAATTTGAGTAAGAAAGACAAGAAGGAAGAGAATAAAGTGAGAAAGAAAGAAAGAAAGAAAGAAGGAAAGAAAGAAAGAAAGATATGAGAAAGGAGGAAAAGAAAAACGAAGAGATTAAGAGAGAAAGAATAAGAGGGAAAAGAAAGAAAGGTAGATAAGAAAGAAAGGAAGGAAAATATGAGGAGAGAGGAAAAGAAAAGAAACAGAAGATGAGGAAGGAAATGGGGAAAAGAAAGATAGGAGGAAACAAGGAGGGGAAACTGATTGTATGCCGTATAGCCTATCTTTGCATTTGTGTTCAAACCTTATGGTCACCTTGTGCTTTATGATTTGCATAACAAGAGAGTTCTATCAACGATTGAATTGCCTTGTCTTATAGCCAGAGTCTAATAAATATGAAGTTTCTATAGCAAGTTATACATGTGTCATTTACACACGTATAGTAGGCCTCACGCAGCTTTTACTGCGGAACGAGGCAATACAAATGTATACAGCCTTCCGGTTCCTAAGTTTATGACGTCAGCAACATGGCCTCTATTACAATAACATCATGTTTACAACTTTATGCACACATTTAAATTCGTAGCACTCGGTTTGCCGAAAGGAGAGAAGAGAGTTATGCACGTTTAATATCTTCTTGCAAGTTCCGACGATAACAAATGGATTTGTGATGATATTATTGTCAAAGAAGTATCATTTCTGAAAATGATAAATATAATATAAATAGGCTGAAATGTAATTTAAATTTTGAATTTAAATATAAATTTTATATCCTAACGTAAAGGAAACAACGTTAATTTAATTATGTAAATCTGAGATTTTAATGGAGAGATAAAAGTATGATTGTATATTTCGAGTACACTGATATTACTTTGTAAGAAATACGGAGTTGGGTATGCAATAACCATGGTGTATTTTAAATACCAAATTTAATAATACGTACAATTTGATCCCTTAGGGAAGATATAAAATAAAGTAACTGTAGCTTAATAAATTTTTACTAAATATTTGTCATAAAAATTACTTTCTTATGTTAAATTGAAACTAAGGTCGTGTCTCAAAGCTACATTTTCAGTAATTGATTAACTAATGTACTTACTCGTGTTAATTATGTAGGTCTGTGCGGCTTACAGCTGTTTCGGTGTATCATTACACCATCTTCAGAGCCTACTAGATCTCGGCGTCATCTAGAACTTCTCTGCCTGTTATGTGGGTGCGTTTGATTGTTGAAAGATGTTGAATAGTGAAGTCAAATAAAATCTGATTGGCAGTTTCACACACACACACTTCCTATTACAGCCATTGCCTTATAGAATTGTTTCTGCCCACAATTTTTTACTAACTGTCCATCTATTGGAGTATTATACAATACATGGGCATAGTGATCAAATCTGATTGGCAGTTTCACACACACTTCCTATTACAGCCATTGTCTTATATGAATTGTTTCTGCCCACAATTTTTTACTAAACTGTCCATCTATTGGAGTATTATACAATACATGGGCATAGTGATCAAATCTGATTGGCAGTTTCACACACACTTCCTATTACAGCCATTGACTTATACGAATTGTTTCTGCCCACAATTTTTTACTAACTGTCCATCTATTGGAGTATTATACAATACACGGGCATAGTGATCAAATCTGATTGGCAGTTTCACACACACTTCCTATTACAGCCATTGCCTTATATGAATTGTTTCTGCCCACAATTTTTTACTAAACTGTCCATCTATTGGAGTATTATACAATACATGGGCATAGTGATCAAATCTGATTGGCAGTTTCACACACACTTCCTATTACAGCCATTGCCTTATATGAATTGTTTCTGCCCGCAATTTTTTACTAAACTGTCCATCTATTGGAGTATTATACAATACACGGGCATAGTGATCAAATCTGATTGGCAGTTTCACACACACTTCCTATTACAGCCATTGCCTTATATGAATTGTTTCTGCCCACAATTTTTTACTAACTGTCCATCTATTGGAGTATAATACAATACACGGGCATAGTGATCAAATCTGATTGGCAGTTTCACACACACTTCCTATTACAGCCATTGCCTTATATGAATTGTTTCTGCCCACAATTTTTTACTAACTGTCCATCTATTGGAGTATTATACAATACATGGGCATAGTGATCAAATCTGATTGGCAGTTTCACACACACTTCCTATTACAGCCATTGACTTATACGAATTGTTTCTGCCCATAATTTTTTACTAACTGTCCATCTATTGGAGTATAATACAATACACGGGCATAGTGATCAAATCTGATTGGCAGTTTCACACACACTTCCTATTACAGCCATTGACTTATACGAATTGTTTCTGCCCATAATTTTTTACTAACTGTCCATCTATTGGAGTATAATACAATACACGGGCATAGTGATCAAATCTGATTGGCAGTTTCACACACACTTCCTATTACAGCCATTGACTTATACGAATTGTTTCTGCCCATAATTTTTTACTAACTGTCCATCTATTGGAGTATAATACAATACACGGGCATAGTGATCAAATCTGATTGGCAGTTTCACACACACTTCCTATTACAGCCATTGACTTATACGAATTGTTTCTGCCCATAATTTTTTACTAACTGTCCATCTATTGGAGTATAATACAATACATGGGCATAGTGATCAAATCTGATTGGCAGTTTCACACACACTTCCTATTACAGCCATTGACTTATACGAATTGTTTCTGCCCACAATTTTTTACTAACTGTCCATCTATTGGAGTATTATACAATACACGGGCATAGTGATCAAATCTGATTGGCAGTTTCACACACACTTCCTATTACAGCCATTGCCTTATATGAATTGTTTCTGCCCACAATTTTTTACTAAACTGTCCATCTATTGGAGTATTATACAATACATGGGCATAGTGATCAAATCTGATTGGCAGTTTCACACACACTTCCTATTACAGCCATTGCCTTATATGAATTGTTTCTGCCCGCAATTTTTTACTAAACTGTCCATCTATTGGAGTATTATACAATACACGGGCATAGTGATCAAATCTGATTGGCAGTTTCACACACACTTCCTATTACAGCCATTGCCTTATATGAATTGTTTCTGCCCACAATTTTTTACTAACTGTCCATCTATTGGAGTATAATACAATACACGGGCATAGTGATCAAATCTGATTGGCAGTTTCACACACACTTCCTATTACAGCCATTGCCTTATATGAATTGTTTCTGCCCACAATTTTTTACTAACTGTCCATCTATTGGAGTATTATACAATACATGGGCATAGTGATCAAATCTGATTGGCAGTTTCACACACACTTCCTATTACAGCCATTGACTTATACGAATTGTTTCTGCCCATAATTTTTTACTAACTGTCCATCTATTGGAGTATAATACAATACACGGGCATAGTGATCAAATCTGATTGGCAGTTTCACACACACTTCCTATTACAGCCATTGACTTATACGAATTGTTTCTGCCCATAATTTTTTACTAACTGTCCATCTATTGGAGTATAATACAATACACGGGCATAGTGATCAAATCTGATTGGCAGTTTCACACACACTTCCTATTACAGCCATTGACTTATACGAATTGTTTCTGCCCATAATTTTTTACTAACTGTCCATCTATTGGAGTATAATACAATACATGGGCATAGTGATCAAATCTGATTGGCAGTTTCACACACACTTCCTATTACAGCCATTGACTTATACGAATTGTTTCTGCCCACAATTTTTTACTAACTGTCCATCTATTGGAGTATAATACAATATACGGGCATAGTGATCAAATCTGATTGGCAGTTTCACACACACTTCCTATTACACACATTGACTTATACGAATTGTTTCTGCCCATAATTTTTTACTAACTGTCCATCTATTGGAGTATTATACAATACACGGGCATAGTGATCAAATCTGATTGGCAGTTTCACACACACTTCCTATTACAGCCATTGACTTATATGAATTGTTTCTGCCCACAATTTTTTACTAAACTGTCCATCTATTGGAGTATTATACAATACATGGGCATAGTGATCAAATCTGATTGGCAGTTTCACACACACTTCCTATTACACACATTGACTTATACGAATTGTTTCTGCCCATAATTTTTTACTAACTGTCCATCTATTGGAGTATAATACAATACACGGGCATAGTGATCAAATCTGATTGGCAGTTTCACACACACTTCCTATTACACACATTGACTTATACGAATTGTTTCTGCCCATAATTTTTTACTAACTGTCCATCTATTGGAGTATTATACAATACACGGGCATAGTGATCAAATCTGATTGGCAGTTTCACACACACTTCCTATTACAGCCAGTGCCTTATATGAATTGTTTCTGCCCACAATTTTTTACTAACTGTCCATCTATTGGAGTATTATACAATACACGGGCATAGTGATCAAATCTGATTGGCAGTTTCACACACACTTCCTATTACAGCCAGTGCCTTATATGAATTGTTTCTGCCCACAATTTTTTACTAACTGTCCATCTATTGGAGTATTATACAATACATGGGCATAGTGATCAAATCTGATTGGCAGTTTCACACACACTTCCTATTACAGGCATTGCCTTATATGAATTGTTTCTGCCCACAATTTTTTACTAACTGTCCATCTATTGGAGTATTATACAATACAAGGGCATAGTGATCAAATCTGATTGGCAGTTTCACACACACTTCCTATTACAGCCATTGCCTTATATGAATTGTTTCTGCCCACAATTTTTTACTAACTGTCCATCTATTGGAGTATTATACAATACACGGGCATAGTGATCAAATCTGATTGGCAGTTTCACACACACTTCCTATTACAGCCATTGCCTTATATGAATTGTTTCTGCCCACAATTTTTTACTAACTGTCCATCTATTGGAGTATTATACAATACACGGGCATAGTGATCAAATCTGATTGGCAGTTTCACACACACTTCCTATTACAGCCATTGCCTTATATGAATTGTTTCTGCCCACAATTTTTTACTAACTGTCCATCTATTGGAGTATTATACAATACACGGGCATAGTGATCAAATCTGATTGGCAGTTTCACACACACTTCCTATTACAGCCATTGCCTTATACGAATTGTTTCTGCCCACAATTTTTTACTAACTGTCCATCTATTGGAGTATTATACAATACACGGGCATAGTGATCAAATCTGATTGGCAGTTTCACACACACTTCCTATTACAGCCATTGCTTTATACAAATTGTTTCTGCCCATAATTTTTTACTAACTGTCCATCTATTGGAGTATTATACAATACACGGGCATAGTGATCAAATCTGATTGGCAGTTTCACACACACTTCCTATTACAGCCATTGCTTTATACAAATTGTTTCTGCCCATAATTTTTTACTAACTGTCCATCTATTGGAGTATTATACAATACACGGGCATAGTGATCAAATCTGATTGGCAGTTTCACACACACTTCCTATTACAGCCATTGCTTTATACAAATTGTTTCTGCCCATAATTTTTTACTAACTGTCCATCTATTGGAGTATTATACAATACACGGGCATAGTGATCAAATCTGATTGGCAGTTTCACACACACTTCCTATTACAGCCATTGACTTATACGAATTGTTTCTGCCCATAATTTTTTACTAACTGTCCATCTATTGGAGTATAATACAATACACGGGCATAGTGATCAAATCTGATTGGCAGTTTCACACACACTTCCTATTACAGCCATTGACTTATACGAATTGTTTCTGCCCATAATTTTTTACTAACTGTCCATCTATTGGAGTATAATACAATACACGGGCATAGTGATCAAATCTGATTGGCAGTTTCACACACACTTCCTATTACAGCCATTGACTTATACGAATTGTTTCTGCCCATAATTTTTTACTAACTGTCCATCTATTGGAGTATAATACAATACACGTGCACAGTTTCCTTTTTTGACCAGCTCTTACAGTGTTCTACTAGTTCCACACTGAATTCAGTGGATGCCATAAAATAGACGTATTATAAAACTACTTTATATAGCTAGTTTGTCGTCATTTCTCACCACTTGCTCGTGACTACCCCTACCTTTTTTCTTCATATTAGTGTAACTTTTTAGTGATCTTATTATATTGTAGAGAATATATTGATTATATGAAAATGATGCGAGCATTAAATAACAGCTATCACGTTTGTATAATATTATTTATTCTACTTATTACACAAAACTATAGTAATGTGATTGATGAAAAGTCACGCTAGTGACCAAATGTATCGCCAATAATACCTCTTAAAAAGTAGTTTTGTACGCTTTTTGAGAACTCAAACATTGTTTCTATTATTATTACGTGAACAGCTAATGTGTAAGAATGTACCAACAGTTAATATTATTTAATTTAACATATAACAAATCGGCAATTATATTTGCTTTTCTCAGCCATGCTGCTGACTGGACGGAATGATAAATTCAATCAACTGGAGGCATCTAGTGACAAGAAAACAGAAGAAACTCGAATGATAATCAGAAAGCGCAGATGATATAGAATAAGATACCTCAGGCCACGGACGTACTGTATATAAACACATATTGAATGACATGAATACGTTTCTAAGGTATCTTATAATATGATACCGAAGGGCAGACGAGGTTATGCAAGCGGTTTCATAGTATAATAACGTGATTCCGGCATTACAATGTAACTATACAGCTCCACACTTTTCTTTTACTCTCTCCGCGACTGCGACAATGCGATAGCAAAACAATATCCGAGTTCCACAAGGTGTTCAAGAACAAACTTCAGAAAAGATTTACCAACAAGACAAGTGTTTTAAAAACAAATTTCACTGTAAAAAAAAGGAAGAGAAAAAGATAGAAAATGTTACCCTCCCCCCCTGGAAATTGCCGCCCTAGGTTGCCTAGACCTAAGGCTGGTATTCATAGTCGACACTTTCGATTAAAGTGTCCTTTGGAAGATGCAAAGTATCACTTTTCCGTTGCACAGTCGACACTTTGGTGCAAAGGAACATTTTGGATGAAAGTGTAGTTCCGACCACACTTTGAGCCGAAAGTGGCACTTTGTAGAAAAATGGCGGACGTCTTGGAAGTTGTCGAATTATTAGAACGTGCGGAAGAGATGGCACAATTAGTGGACAATGTACAAATTAGAGATAGGCCTAAAGACAATCCCGTGGAATTTTATAATGATACTGAATTAAAGAAAACAGTTCCAATTCGATAAAGAAACTGTTGAGACTGCGTATCTTTTCGATGACCGGTTGACAAAAACGAATAATAGAGGTTTGCCAGTGCCTCCAATAATACAGTTATTGAGTGCATTAAAATTCTATGCTACAGATATGTACCATACATTAATATATATAATATTATAGTTCAGGTATTTCTGTCGTAACATTCGTATATTTATAACCTCAATTCGATGAAGTGATATGTAGGTAGATATGCCTATATAACCTACTTTTTATTACTGAAACGAATTTTTTAACTGAAATAATATTAAACTAACTTCAATCTAATGTAGGCATAATTATTTTAAATTAGCATTGAGAGACCTCACGTGCCCGCCTTCTAAGCAGATTCCATAATTATATTTGGTTTAAAATGATTTTGATTTTTGTTGACTACCTGTATTTTGAGATAAGATTTATCTTGATGTTGATATAATCATTACTGTTTTGATACCGGTAATAAATATTTTCACGCCGGTAAGCAATACATCTACTGCCTCTAGTTCATGTGCAGTCATAACCTCACCATGAAAAGAGATCTCATACTATTAGGCCTATTTTGTTTTGCATTGTAGAAACATTTAGTATTCAAAATATTCCTGAAGAGCAGGCAATAATGGAAACGAGAGAGAGAAAATAGTAGTAGTAGTAGTAGTAGTAGTAGTAGTAGTAGTAGTAGTAGTAGTAGTAGTAGTAGTAATAATAATAATAATAGCAGTAGTAATGTGTTTATCTCATTCTTTTTTTACTTCTATTCACTATTCACGAAAAAGACAAAAATGAAAATAACGGAAATAACACGATATATCAATGAAGCAGATACGTATAAAACCTAACCTAACGATATAAATTTAATGATTATGTATTATATACACAAAACTTAACCTACTCAGTCCAACTTAACCTAACTATATAAACTAATAGGAGATATGTAGGCTACAAAATCTAACCGAACTGTATAAATCAGTGGAACGGATACATACAAAATCTAATTTAGCAACATAAATCAATGAAAAAAGATATGTACAGAATCTAATCTAACTATATAAATTAATGGATCAGTTATGTACTGTACAAAACCTAACCTAATTTCACCAGCAGTATCACTAACTATTTAATAAAATGTTATATATCTGAACTGACTGAAATAATCTAAACTATCGGCAACAAAAACTAGAAACTGAAATAAAACAACTTTAAATATATATTTTCTTCCTCGCGCAATCAATAGGCTCCCAATTCAAATCACAAGCATTGTAATTTGTAGGTTATACGTCATTAATTTGTTATTGTTTGTTCACTTGTTTCGAAAGGCATTGTGGGACTTCTATTACCAACCAAATTGTAACTCTACACTTTGCTGGCGTAAAGTGACACTTTGTGAAGTGCACTTCTTCAATCGTCTATGAATACCACTAATATGAAAGAGCCACTTTCGTCAGAAGCGTCACTTTGCAAAGTGGTGATATAAAGTGTCGACTATGAATACCAGCCTAAATCTGGCACGGTGTTCATCCGTATGTCTGCTCCAAACTACTGTATGAAAAAAAAAACTTGTTCTATCTATTTTGTGGTAGGGTCACACATTGAAGTGTATTAGGAATAATAACCATCAGAAACTCTTGTGGATAAATTCGTAAGGAAGTTCCACTCAGAAAAAGTTTTCCGGTTTTCCCACTCTTTCAAGAGCAAAGAATATAATGGATTAACGAAGAGAAAAAAACTTTTTTAGAGTCGCGAAACAAAGTAGGGTAGAGTAGCATAAATCGCACCGCTTCCTAAATGGCACCACTGCTAGTTTAAAACAAGTTACTGTAGTAGTGTGGCATCTAGTGGTATTGTTACAATCTACCATATGAACTTCCACCATGTCACTTGATTTCTGCCACTTCTTTGTGCTAGCAACGTGATGATAGAGTATTTAATATAATCGCTCAGGTGGATGTATATTTAGCTAACATTTTGTAACTAAATAACGGATTTGTAGCTAAATAAATCCATAATCTTAAGATGTTATTGGTTAAAAGAAATATTAAAGAACATTTAACTTAGTACGATTTTCGAACATGAGGTGATTATAGGCTAGAATGAAGGACGTAATTGCTTAATTCGCACCACTTTGTAGGTGCCTAATTCGCGCCGGTGCGATATGAGCAACTGTAGCAATTCTAGCCGTGCAACAGAAGGCCCAACAATTTTAACTGAACGAGGAATGCATCAGGTGGGTGCAATATCAAGTGGTGAGAAGGGCGCTAATACAACAAGTGTGTCTTGTACAAGCGCACCAGATATTTTATGCCACCTATGAAATTTTTTAAACGTCAAACAGTGCATCCTGCATTATCAGCTGGTGTTATTCCAGGATCGTTATTTGTTTGCTCTGATTCAGGTTACATCAACAATGAACTATTTGTCGAATAGCTCAAACATTTTATTTGCCACTCAAACCTGCCATAGAAAAAAGTGCTGCTTCTGTATGTCCATATATACGAACCATTCCAAAAATTTAGAAGCTAGATTATCTCGGGAAAATGATGTGCTCCTATTTCAGCTTCCTCGTCATAATACTCAGAGGCCCAGCCTTTAGATGCTTCTATCTTCAAACCATTTCAGACAGCTAAATCATGAAGCAGTTCTTAGGTGGCTTCGAGATAATCGTGGAGAAAAGGTGACGGAGTTTACAGTTTGAACTGCCTGGTGAAGCACATGGCAAATGTGTAACAATAAAAAACGCATTCAGAAAGTTTAAATGTTAGGTAATTTATGCTCTATTTTTTCAATTTCATTTGAAGATGCGTTACTGTCTTTCTTTATTTCAATAAACTTCTAATTTGCATTTATTACATTATTCATATTACATACTGTTCAATATGTTCAATATTAAAAGCTTTCCTTCATCCTGTTCCCTGCAGTTAAAGAGGTACGATTTGAGAAACCGCAGGTGCCATTTAGGAAACTAGTTGCCTAAATGGCACCACTGACAAGTGTTTCGAAAATGTCATTCTACTTCAAAAATAGTAAATCAAATTCAAGGATTCTTTTTTACATGAAAGGTAAATGTTCTGGTAATGTATTTCTGTAAAGGAATGCAGAAAATAAATATTGTATTGTTTAATAAAAATTATAAATGCTAAAGTGGTGCGATATACGCAACCTTACCCTAATATTTCAACCACATACTACAAACATAAAACATAGGACCTACAGTAGAACCTTAATGAAGGGGATTAACTGGACGGTTAATCGAAAAAATCGGATAATCCGTACCATAAAATACTTTCGTAAATTAACTGAATAAGAGCTGAAGTTTCGTAATTTCCTCCGTGATCTTATGTTTAACACGCTAGGTAGAGGATCAGAAGTTCACTAATTTAAGTTCGGTTTTCAACGACGGGGTTTTAAGGGCCAAGGAAACTCCTTGTAATGGCTATCAGCGGGAATATAGGAATAGTAGGCCTAGAGGTCTCATGTTGTAGATTTACATATTCTATACACTTTATCCTTGATTTTTATTAAATCGCACACAGTTGTAACAGCAGTCTCGTATTCTGATGCGAGATGAGCCACAGTTTCTCATTCCTCAAACCACTGAATTATTTCCATTTTTCTCGATACTTATCACAAAAAGTTTTCTTTTGACACTCGTGGAATACATTTTATACAGAAGTTGTACAGTATGGCAACTTGAACAGTAGACCAAGCTGGATAAGTGTTAAGGCTTGTAATAACACTTCCTAGAAGAAATACGTACTAATACAACTTACAGTAGTACTTCATATGTTTCTGTCGCAAAAAAAAAAAAAGGGTAAGAGAAAGGCAATCGGATAATCCGTCAATCGGTTAATAGGGTGTCGGAAAATCGGGGTTCTACTGTATATCTACCAGCGACTTCACTGGCCGTTAGGAGCTGCCATCAAGCGACATTTTTTTCTTTTCACGTTATACGTTTGACTATTGAATGAGCAGCCATCGGATACATGGATGCGTTCGAGCAGGCGGTGGCTAAAATATAAAAATGTTAAGACTACATCGTTACCATAAGACCATGCACATTGTTTCAGGAGAAAGTGCATAACTTACAGGAACTGGTTTCTGTAGTTCCAAGGCTCTCCACTGCAGCAAAATGCACGCTGTGTTGCGTCATCGTCCCGTTCACATTGCTTCGTGAACTGTCGAGTTTCTTATGAATTAGAATCCCTGACCTTACTTATCTGGCGCACCAAGGTTTCGCGATTAATGCGCATTCCAAGCAATAAGAAACCGTTATGCTGCGAATTTGTATTACTTTATAACCGTTATCGAAATGCTGCGATAATCCGCGAACTGATTAGAACTAGTTCAGGAGGACATCTCTTACAGAAATGTCATTCCTTACGGGCAAAGGACAAATCGATGTATGTCAAATAATTGGCGCGTATAATATAGTACTATAAAAAAACTACACATACTCCAAGGAGAGCTTCCAGATAGCAGTTCCTTGCCCTGGCTGGCTGGCTCGACCAGGGCTCGAACCGGGACGGGCCCGTACGCTTAGGCATGCTTTGGCCCTTTGTGCGCCCTATTATGCGAGTATTCAATTCAATTCAATTTATTTGGCCATTAGACATACAGTTTTAGGCTTCGTCAGAATACATTGAAAAAACATATAAATACATTTTAAAAAACACTAATAACAGAAACAGTAAAACTTAAGTAATACAATCAAAACATGAAATAATTTGAAACTTTTAAATTGAAGAAAACTAACTAAATTGCAATTAAACTTATTTATTAAAATACAATTTCATACAAATTTGTGTTGAAAAACTCAGCAACAGAATAAAAAGGATTATTTAATAACCAATTGTAAAATCTAGTTTTGGAACTATTGATTGGTAATTTATAATATTGGCTTGGGAGCTTATTATATAATTTCATCCCCATAATTAAAAAGTTTGTGTTACTCTTGTGCAATCTACAATATGGAATATTAATTTATTCACTATTTCTAATTTCATGATCATGTATATTGGCCACTAATGAGTAATTGTCGATATTTTGTCGAGTGTAAATTACTAGATCATATATATACCGTACAAATTTTTGATTGTTAGAATCCGTGATTGTCTGAAAAGTGGCCGACAATGTTCCAGATAGTTTGATTTACATAAAATTCTAATGGCTTTCTTTTGTAAAATCAAGACGCTTCCAATTTTGATTCCATTTCCCCAGAAAATTAGGGCAAATCGAATTATCGACTGAAAGAAAGAAATGTAGGCACATCTTAAATAATTTTGAGAAACGCAAGTAGTTAATTTCTTTAGCAAATATAAAACTCTTGATAGCTTTGTGCATATGTATTCGACGTGCTTATCCCATGTAAAACTGGAGTCTATAAGAAGTCCCAGAAATTTTGTGTAGTTGAGTCTGTTGTCCTTATTTATTAGATAGTTTAGGCTGAAAGTTATGTTGATAGTTTTTTCTTGATTAAGCAAGAAACCATTAGATTCAAACCATAAAGCCATCTGTGATAGAGTGTCGTTGTTGAGGGCATGTAATTGATTTAGAGCAGAGGAAGAACATAGGAAAGTAGTGTCATCTGCATACATAATTGTTATTGCTTTAATGAATTCTGGAAGGTCATTTATTGCTATTAAAAATAATAGAGGACCAATTATTGTCCAAATCCTACAGGTGTTCCACGTTGAATTCGTGAATCCGACACTGACTGGTGGACCATCATGTCTCAACCCCTGATAGAGCCAGGTCCCGTCCCCATACCGGTAGCCTAATAAGCCCCAGAGTCCTGGACCCCAAACCCAACCCGTACTAACTGTACCTGGAGCCTTCATTGTAACTGCTGGATATCGTTTCAATCAGTCGTCTTCTGGAGTCTCCTTGGCACTATGACGGCCGTTGGATTGAAGATTCGACGAATCTCTGTCGCTTCTTTGTTTTAAAAACTATTACGCTAAGCACAGATCATTTTGTTATCTGTTTACACTGTAGGCCTACATGTATCCATTTCATAATGAATCAGGCAACACTGGTTTGACCTTGGAGTACATATTGGTATGATCTTTACTATAATAATAGTCTAAAGGTCAGACAGGAGAAAACAGAATATACATGCTCATTATGCCTTGTTTTTATATATCTAGGCTCGCATGTAAATATAAATAGTGACTGCTCAAAATAAATAAATTCAGGAAAGTACATTATTTTTCTAGGCTCGCATGTAAATATAAATAGAGACTGCTCAAAAGAAAATTAATTAAGGAAATTACATTACTTGTATTGGCACACATGTAAATATTTAATAGTGTCAGCTGAAAATAAATAACTTAACGAAATTACATTACATATCTTGGCTCGCATGTAAATATAAAAAGTGAGTGCTGAAAACAAATAACTTACGAAAATAACATTAGGCCTACTTATCTCGGCTCGCATGTAAATAAATATAAAATAGTGATTGCCAAAAAAATTAAGGAAATTACATTGCTAATCTAGGCTCAGATGTAAATATAAATAGTGCCTGTTCAAAAACAAATTAATTAAGAAAATTACATTACTTTATCTAGGCTCGCATGTAAATATATATATATATATATATATATATATATATATATATATATATATAGTGACTGTTCCAAAGAAAATTAATTAAGGTAATTCCATTACTTATCTAGGCTCGAATTTAAATATAAATAGTGACTGCTCAAAAGAAAATTAAGGAAATAACATTACTTATCTAGGATCGCATGTAAATATAAGTAGTGACTACTCAAAAGAAACTTAATTAAGGAAATTACATTACTTGTCTAGAATCGCATTTAAATATAAATAGTGACTGATCAAAAGAAAATTAATTAAGGAAATTACATTACTTATCTCGAATCGCATTTAAATATAAATAGTGACTGTTCAAAAGAAAATCAATTAAGGAAATTACATTACTTCTCTAGGATCGCATGTAAATATAGTGACTGCTCAAAAGAAAATTAATTAAGGAAATTACATTACTTATGTAGGCTCACATGTAAATATAAATAGTGACTGCATAAAGGATAATTAATTAAGGAAATAACATTATTTATCTAGGCTCGCATATAAACATAAATTGTCTGCTCAAAACAAAATTAATTAAGAAAATTGCATTATTTATCTAGACTCGCATGACTGCTTAAAAGAAAAATAATTAAGAAAATTACATTGCTTATCTAGGCTCGCATGTAAATATAAATAGTGACTGCTCAAAAGAAAATTAATTAAGCTAATTGCATTACTTATCTAGGCTCGCATGTAAATATAAATAGTGACTGTTCAAAGGAAAATTAATTAAGCTAATTGCATTACTTATTTAGGATCGCATGTAATATAAATAGTAACTGCTGAAAAGAAATAAATTAAGGAAATTACATTACTTATCTAGACTCGCATGTAAATGTAAATAGTGACTGCTCAAAAGAAATAAATTAAGGAAATTACATTACTTTTCTAGGATCGCATGTAAATATAAATAGTGTCTGCTCAAAAGAAAATTAATTAAGAAAATTGCATTATTTATCTAGACTCGCATGACTGCTTAAAAGAAAAATAATCAAGGAAATTACATTACTTATCTACGCTCACATGTAAATATAAATAATGACTGCTCAAAAGAAATAAATTAAGGAAGTTACATAACTTACGTAGGCTCACATGTAAATATAAATAGTGACTGCTTAAAGGAAAATTAATTAAGGAAATTACATTATTTATCTAGGCTCGCATGTAAATATAAATAGTGTCTGCTCAAAAGAAAATTAATTAAGAAAATTTCATTATTTATCTAGACTCGCATGACTGCTTAAAAGAAAAATAATTATGGAAATTACATTACTTATCTAGGCTCACATGTAAATATAAATAGTGACTGCTCAAAAGAAATAAATTAAGGAAATTATATTACTTATCTAGACTCGCATGTAAATATAAATAGTGACTGCTCAAAAGAAACAAATTAAGGAAATAACATTACTTATCTAGGCTCACATGTAAATATAAATAGTGACTGCTCAAAAGAAATAAATTAAGGAAATTACATTACTTATCTAGGCTCGCATGTAAATATAAATAGTGACTGCTCAAAAGAAATAAATTAAGGAAATTACATTACTTATCTAGGCTCGCACGTAATTATAAATAGTGACTGCTGAAAAGAAATAAATTAAGGAAATTACATTGCTTTTCTAGGATCGGATGTAAATATAAATAGTATCTGCTCAAAAGAAAATTAATTAAGAAAATTGCATTATTTATCTAAACTCATATGTAAATATAAATAGTGACTGCCTAAAAGAAATAAATTAAGGAAATTACAATACTTATGTAGGCTCAAATGTAAATATGAATAGTGCCTGCTTAAAGGAAAATTAATTAAGGAAATTACATTATTTATCTAGGCTCGCATGTAAATATAAATAGTGTCTGCTCAAAAGAAAATTAATTAAGAAAATTGCATTATTTATCTAGACTCGCATGACTGCTTAAAAGAAAAATAATTAGGAAATTACATTACTTATCTAGGCTCACATGTAAATATAAATAGTGACTGCTCAAAAGAAATAAATTAAGGAAATTACATTATTTATCTAGGCACGCACGTACAGTTAATATAAATAGTGACTGCTCATAAGAAATAAATTAAGGAAATTACATTACTTATCTAGGCTCACATGTAAATATAAATAGTGACTGTTCAAAAGAAATAAATTAAGGAAATTACATTACTTATCTAGGCTCGCATGTACATATAATTAGTGACGGCTCAAAAGAAATAAATTAAGGAAATTACATTACTTTTCTAGGATCGCATGTAAATATAAATAGTGTCTGCTCAAAAGAAAATTAATTAAGAAAATTGCATTATTTATCTAGACTCGCATGACTGCTTAGAAGAAAAATATTTAAGGAAATTACATTACTTATCTAGGGTCACACGTAAATATAAATAGTGACTGCTCAAAAGAAATAAATTAAGGAAATTATATCACTTATGTAGGATCACATGTAAATATAAATAGTGACTGTTTAAAGGAAAATTAATTAAGGAAATTACATTATTTATCTAGGCTCGCATGTAAATATTAATAGTGTCTGCTCAAAAGAAAATTAATTAAGAAAATTGCATTATTTACCTAGGCTCACATGTAAATATAAATAGTGACTGCTTAAAGGAAAATTAATTAAGGAAATTACATTATTTATCTAGGCTCGCATGTAAATATGAATAGTGTCTGCTCAAAAGAAAATTAATTAAGAAAATTGCATTATTTATCTATACTCGCATGACTGCTTAAAAGAAAAATAATTAAGGAAATTACATTACTTATCTAGGCTCACATGTAAATATAAATAGTGACTACTCAGAAGAAATAAATTAAAGAAAATACATTACTTTTCTAGGTTCGCATGTAAATATAAATAGTGTCTGCTCAAAAGAAATAAATTAAGGAAATTACATTACTTATCTAGGCTCGCATGTAAATATAAATAGTGACTACTCAGAAGAAATAAATTAAGGAAATTACATTACTTTTCTAGGTTCGCATGTAAATATAAATAGTGTCTGCTCAAAAGAAAATTAATTAAGAAAATTGCATTATTTTTCTAGACTCGCATGACTGCTTAAAAGAAAAATAATTAAGAAAATTATATTACTTATCTAGGCTCACATGTAAATATAAATAGTGACTGCTCAAAAGAAATAACTTAAGGAAATTACATTACTTATGTAGGCTCACATGTAAATATAACTGGTGACTGCTTAAAGGAAAATTAATTAAGGAAATTACATTACTTATCTAGGCTCACATGTAAATATAAATAGTGACTGCTCAAAAGAAATAAATTAAGGAAATTACATTACTTATCTAGGCTCGCATGTAAATATAAATATTGACTGCTCAAAAGAAATAAATTAAGGAAATTACATTACTTATCTAGGCTCGCATGTAAATATAAATAGTGACTGTTCAAAAGAAATAAATTAAAGAAATTACATTACTTATCTAGGCTCGCATGTAAACATAAATAAGGACTGCTCAAAAGAAAATTAATCAAGCTAATTGCATTACTTATCTAGGCTCGCATATAAATATAAATAGTGACTGCTCAAAGAAAATTAATTAAGCTAATTGCATTACTTATTTAGGATCGCATGTAAATATAAATAGTGACTGCTGAAAAGAAATAAATTAAGGAAATTACATTAATTATCTAGGCTCGCATGTAAATGTAAATAGTGACTGCTCAAAAGAAATAAATTAAGGACATTACATTACTTATCTAGACTCGCATGTAAATGTGAATAGTGACTGCTGGAAAGGAATAAATTAAGGAAATTACATTATTTATCTAGACTCGCATGCACATGTAAATAGTGACTGTTGAAAAGAAATAAATTAAGGAAATTACATTATTTATCTAGACTCGCATGTAAATGTAAATAGTGGCTGCTGAAAAGAATAAATTAAGGAAATTACATTATTTATCTAGACTCGCATGTAAATGTAAATAGTGACTGCTGAAAGGAAATAAATTAAGGAAATTACATTATTTATCTAGACTCGCATGTAAATGTAAATAGTGACTGCTGAAAGGAAATAAATTAAGGAAATTACATTATTTATCTAGACTCGCATGTAAATGTAAATAGTGACTGCTGGAAAGGAATAAATTAAGGAAATTACATTATTTATCTAGACTCGCATGTAAATGTAAATAGTGACTGCTGAAAGGAAATAAATTAAGGAAATTACATTATTTATCTAGACTCGCATGTAAATGTAAATAGTGACTGCTGAAAGGAAACAAATTAAGGAAATTACATTATTTATCTAGACTCGCATGTAAATGTAAATAGTGACTGCTGAAAGGAAATGAATTAAGGAAATTACTGACTGCTGAAAGGAAATAAATTAAGGAAATTACATTACTTACCTTGACACGCATGTAAATATAAATAGTGACTGCTGGAAAGTAATAAATTAAGGAAATTATCTTACAGTAGTCATATATCTTCTCTGTTTTCTTTATTTTTATTTATTTCTTCCTTTAACCACTGCAGGTTGCCATTGACAAAGAGTACCATGATACAATAAACAGAGTAAATGCCTTGAGGCTTAGTGATACTTTGTTCTAGGCCTCTAGTTACTTTAATTTTGAGATCATTTCACGACTGTCTGTGGGAAATGGTGAAGTGTTGATACATTTGGTGTCCCTTTTTGTTGCCATCTATAGACCAGGTCACAGGAATGTGTATTTCCAAAGTGTAGCCATCTAGCGGCATACTATACCGGCGTGAAAACTCACGATCCGCTCTTCAGATATTGACAGAAATTATAAAAACATCCACCTGAAATTTGAAGAAAAATTGTCATAGAAAAAAAGAATAAGGAAAAGAATTCAGATATTGCCATCTAGTGGTCATATACGTGTAGCTTACAAACGTAACGACCATATACAAGTGAGGATTCTGGTCTTGAGCATTATTGTCTGTTTGGTATTTTCATTTTTAAATAACTAGAATTATAGTTATTTATAATTTAGACTAAAATGTACCGTCTGAATGGCCGATCCCGGAAATTGAACACGGAATTTCTCGAATCCGAGTGCAGTTATAGTGTTTCAGCACCTACTCACCTCGTTTCATAAATTAGCATCTCCTTTGTATCGGAGAATTGATAATGAATGACCATTAACTCTGGGCGCTAATTGCGCTAAAAGAAGTTCTGGGACAATAACGGATCAGCTCACACTTGCTACGGGCGACAGGCAGGAACTGAGGCAAGAGAGCAAAGAACTCATTGTTGTTGAATGACCATTTTAACAGATCTAATGATTTCCTGGGAGGAATGTCGGGAAATTTCACTCCTGGAATCATTTGGCTGGAATGCAAATAAATGTTTCTAGGTTTTACATGGGCTGTAATAACGAACATATTTACACTGGTATGAATTCCAGACAATATTGCAGTTTGGAACCCACACTTTTTAATTCATGCGTATATATATAATTCTCTCCGGCACCGGAGAGAATTTTTCTCCGCTCCACCCATCCTTCACCATATGGTAATGCAGAATTCCTGCACGAAAATATCATATGTGCTTCGGTACATCACAATAATATGATATGCGTAAGTAATCGCTTAGTGATTTAAGACGGCGCTCATTACATCGGATCCCGGCCGCTTAGTCACTCGTAATGAGTGCACCTCTTCACATAGTGTGTTGGACATTGTGCCACTGTCATACATCTGTGACACAGTGCATGAGGGTTGGCCACTAAAGAGAAACTAAGAGGTGGAACTTAAACTGAGAGGATTCAATCCGGCATCGGAACTGGAATCCGGTGTGTCTTAGTGGATGTAGAGCATCAGGATGTAGAGATGGAAACCCGGGTTCGAGTCCCAATGCCGGAGAGAATTTTTCTCCGCTCCACTGATCCTTCATCAATGTTAATTACTAAAACAGTCATAAAAGAGACAGGAGCAATTATATTTTCTCTCTCTCTCTCTCTCTTAAAAAACCACAAAAATCACTAGTTGTGTTCGAACTCTAGATCATATATTTATGTAACAGACAGGTCATCGCTATGTTAAAATCGGTTGCACTTTGAAGAGGAGAACCGCCAGGATCGCCACCCGTCCGCCGTAAACGAACACGAGATGGCAGTACAGTCGCTAATGCAATTCAAATGGGAATTATGACGTGACTCCTTATGTAAAAACTAGATGGCAGCGTAGTAAACATGACAAAAGTTGTTAACGTCAAAGCCTATAAGGCCGACCTATCTGGGGTATATATGATCTAGGGTTCGAATGCACGACTTCATAAATACCAGCCCGAAACGCTACCACTACGCCAGAATAGTAACATGCAAAATACTTGAATTATAAGATATCAGGCCACGTGGTTCACCAACTTGCAACATCGCCTGTCTCCGAATTGTAGCGGAGATACCCGAAGGGAACTTAGCTTCTAGAGAGCGATCACTTTTTCTTTTCACAACTGTATCTACGTATTTGTAATAGTCCTTCACCGTGCCTAGATCGTCTCCATTTATCAGTCTGGCTTCAATTATTGAGAGGATTCGCAACATTTTGGTTTTACGAGATAGAGTTATCAGCCCATGCCCAATCTCCAACCTGGAGGACCAGGTGATTTTAATCGCAATCAGGTTTTCTTCCCCTAGCCTTTGTAGAACCAACTACTAACTACAAGGCATCAGTGCTAGTTTTGGTCCGTCCTGGGTATTTTACCCTATTTCCCCAGTATCCGCCATATCGGGTGAGTTTACTCCTATTCGCCATCTGGGAGGTGCCCGATGGCAGACTAGCAACTCCACACGGGACATACATACATACATACATACATACATACATACATACATACATACATGCAGTCCACACCTGTGGAGTAACGGTCAGCGCGTCTGGCCGCGAAACCAAGTGGCCCGGTCGGGGCAAGTTACCGGGTTGAGATTTTTTCCGGGGTTTTCCCTCAACTCAATACGAGCAAATGGTGGGTAACTTTCGGTGCTGGACCCCGGACTCATTTCACCGGCATTATCACCTTCATTTCATTCAGACGCTAAATAACCTAGATGTTGATACAGCGTCGTAAAATAACCCAATAAAATAAAATAAATACATACATACATACATACATACATACATACATACATACATACATACATACATACATACGTACATACATATATGTTACATATTCGTACATAACACGTGAAACAGTAAGGTGTTCTTGATGGGAGTTAAGTTCGGGTTTCTATCACAGAGCTGCAGTTTATTCCGCTCTCCACATCCCACAGGTCAGTTCGCGTGGAGATTGGGGTTTCTATCGATTTCACGTTCTTAAGAAAAACGTCAATGATTCTTAAACCAAGAGTCAACGAACCCTCACCAGCCTAATCGTTTTATAAGGAAGACATGTTGTTAAGTTTTCCTTTTTATTATTTATTATAAGGAAATTTTAAAACCGCCGAGTTTCTTCAATCAAAAGGTCCAGTAGATTCTGGTTGACCTTCTGCCGTCGAGGTATAACTCGTTTTCTGTCATTTGTTGTCGCAATGTCTGTAAATAAAAGGAAGCTTCAACGAATTCAATTTTCGGCAGACAAATAGAAATATATGTTACTTCTTTATCTATATAGTTTGTGTCTCTTATATTGCGTTTGTTCTGTATATTCTTAAATGGTGGTCTGTGCCTTTCAACTACATGATCAGAGAATTCTTCAACCTGAGAACACTGCTTTAAAATTTTCATACGGATGGTAAAAGTCACGATTTTTTGTGAGTGGAATTATTTTGACGTAGAAATACGTCTTTCTCCTCACTAGGTAGGGGAATAACATGGGAATAGACCGTCACATTAAAATACAAACCCATTTTCTATAGCTCCTTGCATTCCCCTTTCTTCTCATTTTCTTCCCATTGTTCTCTTTCTGTTTCCCTAGTTCTCCTTGCACTCTCCTCGTATTACCTTGGTTTTCTTGTATCCCCTTGTTCTCCTTGGATCCACTTGTTCTCCTTGTATCACCTTGTTGTCTTTGTATCCCCCTTGCTGTCCTTGTATCCCATTAACCTCCTCATATCCCCCTAGTTCTCTTTCTATCCCTTTGTTTTCTTTGTATCCATGTTGTTGTCCCTGATTCCCCCAGTCCTTGTATCCCCTTTTTTCCCTTTAATTTAACTTATCCTTGTATTTCTCTTGATCTACTTGTATCCCCCTTGTCCTTGTATCGCCTTGTTCTCTTTTATCCCCTTGTCCTCCTTGTATCCTCTCTGTTCTCCTTGTATCCCCTTGTTCTCGTTATATCCTTCTTGTTCCTGTTTCCCCTTGTTCTCTTTGAATTTAACTTGTTATATCTGATATTTCTTTTGTTCTTCTTGTATTACCCTGATTTTCCTTTTTCTCCCCCTTTTCCTCCTTGTATTCCCCTTGTTATCCTTATATTATTTTGTTCTCCTCTTAAATTAAAATGTAAATACGATAGATAGTACCACCTTGTGAACGACAGATGACAAACAAAACATGATGTATGCTTACACGCAAATAATATATATAAATAATAATATAATGTAGATGCAAAATGTTGGTGGCCATCATTTGGAGCACCTGTTGTGAGGCGCTTTAACTCATATTTGAAGGGTTCAGAGCCATAGTTGGCCAAACGCCATTTATTAAAAACGGAGAAAGCAAGGGTTAAAGTTAAGTGAATACCGTAGTTTAATGAAGATTGTCATATTATTTAGCTTTAATGTACATACTTTATGTTACTTGCTATATGTTTCATTATATTATGATAATCACTAATTTTAACCCTTGTTTTCTCCGATTTTAATATATGGCGCTTGGCCCAATATGGCTGTGAATCCTTCATTTTTAAACGATATGAAAATAATTTTAAAATGTGAATAAACTTAAATAATAAGTGTAAATAAATAAAATAATAAATGTATATAATATGGAAAACAATAAGCGATAGTGATAGATGTGTTTAAGTACATATCTCCTTCAATTGACTTCGCAGATCCCAAGTTCCTTATCTAAAAATGTTCTGTACAATACCTCCTATTCCCTGTTTAATTTATGCACGCTTTTACTGAACCATTCTGTATGCAAGCATCTTTGCAAGGAATAAACTCGCGGCTCATGTGACAAAGTTAAATGTATTTTTATCTATCGAAAATATAAGTTAACTTGGATTCATTTAAATTCTACAAGAAATTCTAGTAACAGCCTCTACAGTTTTAATTATGAATTCTGTTTATAATTTTATACAAGTTATTTTACTAGCAATAAACTTAAATTTTAAGTGCACTTTAAATAAAGGACTGTCGTGTCTTTATGTCTGACAAGTCTCTTAATTTCCTTTTCCTGCAATGCAAAATATTGGTGGATGGGCAAACTGCTCCCTCCCGAAATTGAAACAGTTAACAATTGAAGGTTTAAAAAACATAGTCCAAAAAAAATGTAAATTTGAGATATTAATCTTATGGTGAGCATATTGTAATCATAGGCCTATGTTATAGAAGTGCAAATTTTCAGTGGTTTTCATAAAACCATAGTCCAAAGACTTTTTTTTTTGTGAAACAGTCATTGTCCAGCCAGGACGATGGTAGCATTTACAAATATCCCATTGATATCATCTTGAAACGTTTACCCATACAATTTTAAACTGTAGTACTGCTTCTTATGTACAGTAGTGGCAAAAAACAGGACCGACCCTTGTAGCTATTTCAGAGCCTTGTTCACTCCAGAGCACGATAGACTGGTAACTAAGACTTTCGTGGTTCGAATCCTGCCTGGAAAGGAAACTTTTTTTGTTCCTTATTCAGATTTATTCCCAATACTTTTCGATTGCTGGCAAAATTCATGTTCTGGGAATAATAAGTTAATTAAGTAGTAAAATATCGCTGCAATCGGAAAGTATTGGGAATAAATTTGAATAAGGAACAAAAAAAGGTTTCCTTCCCAGGCAGGATTCGAACCACGAAAGTCTTAGTTACCATACTATCGTGCTCTGGAGTGAACAAGCTCTGAAATCAGCTACAAGGGTCGGTCCGGTTTTTTGCCACTACTGTACGCGACAAAAGCCACCTCAGAGAAAAATACTTTGACACGTGAATTGTTGTAAGGTGGGTGCTCCTGTTATGACCATGTTCCTGATATGGCCACCCTCTATTATGAGTTAGCTAACAAAAAAAAAATCAGCTAAATTGCAGCAGCATCCAGTGAAAGGGCATCCTGGTATGTCACTTGATCGTTTTCCATCCAGTCAAGTTGAGCAATATGGCGTCAGTTGCCTGTTTTGTGGTTTTCATGTGACCTCTTCTTATTTTTCTCTGGTAAGTCTCCTTTGTTTTATGCATGTTTTTCAAATACTTGTTTAATGAAAACCATAGTGCTCCATTCAGTTTTTAATGTTTTGTTGATTGGTGTTGTCGTTGATGGCGTATCTTTTACGAGTTGTTCATAATCAAACAATTTCCGTGAAAGCTTATCTGCTCCTGATATGGCCATATCAAATGTACCATGGCCATATCAAGTTCATTTCACTTTTATTTTTTCACCTGACAAATTTACATGCCTTATAGCTGGGATTATGCAAAAGTTTTGTATTTTAAGAAAATCAACTTAATTTTTATGGAAATACCTGTTTTGACTACACTTTTAAATTATAAAGAAGATTATTAAGTTTCATATTTATTCATTTTTTTTACCAAAATTATTTAATTTTAGCACAACTGCGCTATCAAACTGAAAACAATCACGATTTGTAGAACATGGAACAAAGGTGGCCATATCATGTGCACATGTTCCTGATATGGCCACTAGGTAGACTTTTGGAATTTGGGACTTTTTGGACAATTAAAGCTATTTTTATGGGGAAAGAAAATTGTTTTAAGAAAGTCCACTAGACTGAGAACGAGTAAGAAAAAAGTGGTTTACATTTTTTTTTTCAAAATGCGGCTAGAAAAATTCTCAAACCTTAGCATGGCCATATCAGGGACACCTACCTTATTATAATTGAGTCATCTTTAGGTGCAGAAGTAACCCTTTGGAAGAAACGTAAGTAACGAAAGGAGAAGAAACAGAATGTAATAAAGAAAAAGAAGAGTAAAGGAAAGGCACACTTCAGCCACAACAGTGTATTTTTTTCTTAAAACAACCATTGTCCACAGTTACCTACATACATTTACACGTGTATTGCTATGAAGCAATTTAAGTTGTAAACATACTTCAGTTGTACCCCCCCCCCCCCACAACACATTAAGAAATGGCATGATGAATTTCATACTTGAAGTGTCATGCCAGATGCTTTTTTGTTTCTCCTGAAAATTTATGTTTTTGGACTATGTTTTTTTTTAAGCTTCAATTATTGAAGTGTAGTAATTTAATAAGGTTGTCCTCATTGTTTCCTAAACGCTGCCGCAAAGCATGTCAGGGCCACGACCTTACTCCAAACGTTGCCATTGTTTTCCTAAATTTATTATTCTAAACAACAGCGTTAAGATAAAGGAGGAAACACTAAAAATTTAAGTGGGTCACAAACATTTCCATATATTTTCTTGGCGAATTACAACTGTTTACATAATATATTAAGTACTAGCCGTACCCGTGCGCTCCGCTGCACCCGTTAGAAATAAATATAAAGTAATTACATAATTAAAATAGGACGTTTGATCCAGGGAACATTCGTGTTTGATAGAAGGATAAATCGTTTAATATGTTACTTAATTTAAATTGCATCCAAATAATGAAAATGCGATCATTTTGGTCCGGAGACACTCATTTCGTGCAATGACAATTCCTTTAACATGTTTCTTAATTTTTATTACATGCAACCATAGTTTAATGAAGATTGACATCATTTAGGTTTAATGTGTATATTTTATTTTACTTGTTATAGGATTCCACTGAATTATGGTAATAACTTAATTTTAATCCTTGTTTTCTACATATTCAGTAAATGGCGCCTGGCCCACTATGGTTGTGAACCCTTCAAATAACTTAAATTATATAATATAATATAATATAATATAATATAATATAATATAATATTATATTATATTATATTATATTATATTATATTATATTATATTATATTATATTATATTATATTATATCAGAAGTTACTGTAATAACATTATAGCATCATGTCCATCTAGAGAAACTACACTTTCCAATGGTGAAATAATAATTAATTATACAAATCGGTTAACTTAGCTTCCGATATTATTTCATACAAACACAGAAACATTCTCTGTAGGCTATCTTTCATAGCTTTCGATTCTTGCTGTCCAAGGCCCCTTATAGACGAAGTCATTTGTTTTTTAATTCATTACACGGCCTTAGATGGCAGTTATTTTAATTTTAAAACTCATTTATCTCATTAAATATCGGTCCTATCAAAATTTTTCAAGGAATAAAATTTATCGCAAATTATTTTTAAAGAAACTTTTGTTATGTAACATTTTTTCACAAAAATCAATAATAAGCGAGATATTTCGATTTATTTAATTCAGGCCCCCTAATAACCCCCCTTTTAAATAATGTATTTTGAATGCCATATAGCCTAAAATCTAAGTTACAACGAACTTAATTTATATTCCAATTTTCATTGAAATCCGTTCAGCCAGTATCGCGTGAAAAGGTAACATACAGACAGACAGACATACAAACAAAAATTTCAAAAAAGCGATTTTCGATTCCAGGGTGGTTAATTATATATGTTAGGACCAATTATTTTTGTGAAAATCGAAAATTACCAGAAAAATTTCGGCTACAGATTTATTATTAGTATAGATTACGCAATGCATTCTTCATTGAACAGGTCGATAGGGTAAGGTTGCGTATATCGCACCACTTCAGCATTTATAATTTTTTTGAACAATACAATTTTTATTTTCTGCATTCCTTTACAGAAATACATTCCCAGAATATTTACCTTTCATGTAAAAAGGAATCCTTGAATTTGATTTAATATTTTTGAAGTAGAATGACATTTTCGAAACACTTGTCAGTGGTGTCATTTAGGCAACTAGTTTCCTAAGTAGCACCTGCGGTTTCTTAAATCGCACCTCTTTAACTGCAGGGAACAGGATGAAGGAAAGCTTTTAATATTGAACATACTGAACAGTATTTGATATGAATAATCTAATAAATGCAAATTACAAACTTACTGGAATTAATGAAAGAGAGTAACACATCTTCAAATGAAATTGAAAAAAATAGAGCATAAATTACCTAACATTTAAACTTTCTGAATGGGGTTTTTATTGTTACACATTTGCCATGTACTTCACCAGGCAGTTCAAACTGAAAACTGCGTCACCTTTTCTCCACGATTATCTCGAAGCCACCTAAGAACTGCTTCATGATTTAGCTGTCTGAAATGGTTTGAAGATAGAAGCATCTAAAGGCTGGGCCTCTGAGTATTATGACGAGGAAGCTGAAATAGGAGCACATCATTTTCCCGAGATAATCTAGCTTCTAAATTTTTGGAATGGTTCTTATATACGGACATACAGAAGCAGCACTTTTTTCTATGGCAAGGTTTGAGTGACAAATAAATGACAATTGAGCTATTCGTCAAATAGTTCACTGTTGATGTAACCTGAATCAGAGTAAACAAATAACGATCCTGGAAGAACACCAGCTGATAATGCAGGATGCACTGTTTGACGTTTAAAAATTTCATAGGTGGCACAAAATATCTGGTGCGCTTGTACAACACACTTGTTGTATTAACGCCCTTTTCACCACTTGATATTGCACCCACCTGATGCATTCCTCGTTCAGTTAAAATTGTTGGGCCTTCTGTTGCACGGCTAGAATTGCTACAGTTGCTCATATCGCACCGGTGCGAATTAGGCACCTACAAAGTGGTGCGAATGAAGAAACTACGTCATAAGTTATTATTTCCTTCATTCTAGCCTATAATCACCATATGTTCGAAAATCGTACTAAGTTAAATGTTCTTTAATATTTCTTTTAACCAATAACACCTTAAGATTATGGATTTCTTTGCCTTCAAATCCGTTATTTAGTTACAAAATGTTAGCTAAATATACATCCACCTGAACGATTATATTAAATACTCTATCACCATGTTGCTAGCACAAAGAAGTGGCAGAAATCAAGTGACATGGTGGAAGTTCATATGGTAGATTGTAACAATACTACTAGATGCTACACTACTACAGTAATTTGTTTTAAACTAGCAGTGGTGCCATTTAGGAAGCGGTGCGATTTATGCTACTCTACCCTAAGAGAAACCGAAAGTGATTTTCCACCAGTTGTCTCGATCCTGCGAAATTGTTTTCCAATTCCTGTATCCCATCTTACGTAAGTCTTCTTCAACTCCTTCCAACCATCTTATTCTTGGTCGTCCACGGTGTCTTTGGCCCCCGGGATTTCCATTTAATATCCTTTTATGAATTCGTACGTCACTCATCCGTGCCACATGCTCAGTCCACCTTAATCTTGCTGCTTTTACAATTCTTCTAATAGGCAGATCTCACCTAGTTAATACTGCTTCATCCATGATTTTAAACATGTGAGTGCATTCACATGCTCCGAATTAAGTGCCGCTCTACGTTTAGTAACAATTTTTCCTGCATCACTAAACACGAAGAAACTTTATTTTCTGTCAAGCACTTCTCCACGATCGTTCAATTTAAATCCAAACGTTTCACCGAGTTTACCTCTCAAATTCTCATATGACAGAATGGAGTTTACACTTTTCACAAACCACAGAAAACTGATTTTTTTTCTTTATCAAACTAAACACAGAACCTTCATATACAAACTCGGTACAGAAATTGCAAGCAACTGCAAAAGTACAGCGGTCGAAACAAAAGACTGGCCCCTATTGTAATCGAATTACCAGATTTTAGAAAGAGAAGACGATAGTTACGCTCTCACTTGCACACAGTGTAGACATGGCTATTTTATAAGGGATGAGGGGGACAAATCCCAGAAAAGTATGTATTTCATATGCTAGGAAGATGATATAGTACAAAATAGAACTGCAAACTAGGAAGATGAGCTGACAACTAGGTGGAAGTTTTCTTCGAAAACCATAAAACTTAATAAGGGTTTCGCATTGTGTTTCAACTTTCAATAGAGGTAGACTAGGTCACTATCCTCATAACTCCCTCTCTTTCTGAAGGTCTGTGCAAAGATTTTCCCTACGCTACCTGGTTTACAGTTAGAAAATAACAGTACTATTGTGCTTTTAAGTAAGCAATTTCCGAGAGAGAAATATTGTCGGAATTTTTAGTATGAGTTTGTATTAACAAAATAATAATTAATATCAACTACAACCGATTCATTTTAATCGACTCGTTCATTCGATTAAATATTTTGATCGATTAATCTTACAACAGAAATTGATCGATTAATCGATTAAATCCCATAACACTAATAAGGCCGTGTCTCAAAGCTCAAGTCCATACTACCTATTAGTGACTAGCAACTAGGTGACTTGTAAACTACACACTAGGGAGCTTTGAACGTGTATGCTTGAAACACGGCCTTCTTCAGTGACTATTTTTCTAGAAACCATGACATCACGGTGCAGCACTAAATTAAGAAGGCAGTGTCCTAATGCAGTTTCATTACGAGTTATGTGGAAAAGATGAGGGCTTAATATATTAATATATTACAATAATGTTTAAAACATTGCACAGAAAGTACCGGTACTAACAATATCAGTGTTCAAAGTTAACGTGTTATTCTACACAAAATTAAATTATTTCACTTCCAAAGCATTTTCAGATTTCATAACCCCAATTGCTGATGAGGTATCCATGTTTGTTTAGTGAACAAGTCAACAATCGAGCAAGCATTTTCGTTTACTAGCTACTACAGACTTGATTGCTATACACTATGTAGCTTTGGATCATAACTTCTGACGTCACATCCGGCTATTTAATAATAATAATAATAATAATAATAATAATAATAATAATAATAATAATAATGATTTGTTTTAGCTGGCAGAGTTAAGGCCGTAAGGCCTTCTCTTCCACTCAACCAGATTAGTCAACAATCTAGTTCACTTCAGCTGAAAATGTAGCTTTGAGACACGGCCTAAGTATCTAAAGTTTCATCAGTCTACTTTCAATCACTGAGAAATAAAATGAATTCATGTCGTTGAAAACGTATAAATTTTATTTTTAAGATAATTAAATTTAAAGTGTTAATTAAATATAACTCGTACATTAACACAACTTATAAAGTATACTTATAATTAAGATATTGAGATCAAATTTTCATGAAACAGTACATACTTAGCGCGTAAATAAAAAAAATGATAAAATTTGCCACAATTCGACTATTTTCAATAGAAATAAGTAGGCCTACATCATTGTTTTCTCGGAGGCAAAGGCGTTCAGCAAGTAGGACTTACACCCTTACTGCTACTCAGTGGCGATCGTATCGCTAGGTGAGGAACCTTAACATCCCATCATCCTAAGGATGTTTCGGGGCTTGTAAAGCGATAGCCTTGTTTTGTTTTGGTACTGAAATGTACCTCGAAATCTTTTTCCCTGGCACAGACGTCTCCTTTGTACTTGATGTATGATAAAGTGAACGAGATGGCCTCGACAAAACGCATGACGGTCACGCATGCACAGTCAAAGATAAACGCATGAACTTGCGTTACATAACAGGATCAAATGAAAGCAGATGACACAATACAGCAGTGACGCTGCCAAGCGACCAGCTGCTCGGAGCATGACTGCATTTGCGTAGAGAGTAGTACGCGAGAACGACGATTTCAAAATAACGACTTGCGGAATTGTTTAGCAATCGAATTGTTGCCCTCGCTTAATCATAGATCTGAAAAGCATCGGAAAATAACCATTAGGTTCAAGATGAGCTGGCAGGAGTAGAGATCTACAACGGATAACCTCTCTTTCCTTAGTATTTGTAGAATTTCTCAATAGGGCTGCCGCTCGTACAGCTGTTTGGGCTTTCCACATTTTATGACTAATGTCCAGCGTCTACTCTAGACGCTAAAATGTCCAGATTTGTTCAGATTCTGTATTAAAAATGAGTAGACCTTGTTATCGCAGTCACTGATCTGATGTTAATGCGCGCAATGTGCAGGGGTTAATGTGCGAGACAAGAACAACAAACAAGTGTTTATTCAGTAATTACGTATTTTTTGTTTATTTTCAGGCATTAAATGTTTAGTCATCAGTGTGGTTTTAGGCGTAATAGATCAACTATTGATCAGATATTTTGTATTCGACAGATAATGGAGAAAAAATGGGAGTATAAGGGCACAGTGCATCAGTTATTCATGGAGTTAAAAAAGGCATATGACTCGGTTAAAAGAGAAGTTTTATATGATATTCTTATTGAATTTGGTATTCCCAAGAAACTAGTTCGATTAATTAAAATGTGTCTCAATGAATCGTACAGCAGAGTCCGTATCTAGGTCAGTTGCTGTCAGATGCGTTTCCAATTTTCCATTTTTGATATGATACTTCTTGCACAAAAGGGGAGATCTATAACTGAAACTTGATTAATATATTTCAGTATTATTTGTATTTATCCTGGTAATAATGAACTGTTTCACTCGTAGACATTTTGTTTTTCAGCATTAACTTCATATGATTACCTACATGAGAAGAATCGAAGAGAACGGCAGTTACGTAGACCTTCGACTCCCCCCTAATACCAATAATGCATAATACAATGTCAATACGGCGGTTGCTGTCGTCTGCGATACAACGGACTTTTCTGTTGATTTTCGAGTTCGTCATTTTTTTTCTGGTTATTATATGCTTATTTAAGTTGTGTTAACTATCGCAAAGTGGTTTAATATTTTATTTTATCCCTCTTAGTATTTATTTTATTATTGTAAATATTTTTTATTACTATTATTATTATTATTAATGCATTAATTTGTATTACTATCTTTGTATCATTTCCGTCACGGATATTTTACTATTATTATTATTATTATTATTATTATTATTATTATTATTATTATTATTATTTCTAACATCAACATTAATATTGAACTCTGTAAAATTTACGTAGACTACTGGACTGTATCCGAGCACGAGCATATGGTCATTTCGGGTATATATTCATATGTATAATTTCAATGTAAATTGTGAATAAATTTGAATTTGAATTTGAAAAATTTGAAAAAAAAAAATCACTGTGGGCTAAAGCAATCACCTTTACTTTTTAACTTTGCTCTAGAGTATCCTATTAGGAAAGTCCAGAATAACAGAGAGGGTTTGGAATTGAACGGGTTAGATCAGCTTCTTGTCTATGCGGATGACTTGAATATGTTAGGAGAAAATCCACAAACGATTAGGGAAAACACGGGAATTCTACTTGAAGCAAGTAAAGTAATAGGTTTGGAAGTAAATCCCGGAAAGACGAAGTATATGATTATGTCTCGTGACCAGTATTGTACGTAATGGAAATATAAAAATTGGAAATCTATCCTTTGAAGAGGTGGAAAAATTCAAATACCTGGGAGTAACAGTAACAAATATAAATGATATTCTGGAGGAAATTAAACATAGAATAAATATGGAAAATGCCTGTTATTATTCGGTTGAGTAAATTCTATCATCCAGTCTGCTGTCAAAAAATCTGAAAGTTAGAATTTATAAAACAGTTACATTACCGGCTGTTCTGTATGGTTGTAAAACTTTGACTCTCACTTCGAGAGAGGAACATAGGTTAAGGGTGTTTGAGAATAAGGTGCTTAGGAAAATATTTGGGGCTAAGAGGGATGAAGTTACAGGAGAATGGAGAAAGTTACAACACAGAACTGCACGCAATGTATTCTTCACCTGACATAATTAGGAACATTAAATCCAGACGTTTGAGATGGGCAAGACATGTGGCACGTATGGGCGAATCTAGAAATGCATATAGACCGGAGGGAAAAAGACCTTTAGGGAGGCCGAGACGTAGATGGGAAGATAATATTAAAATGGATTTGAGGGAGTTGGGATATGATGATAGAGACTGGATTAATCTTGCTCAGGATAGGGACCTGTGGCGGGCTTATGTGAGGACGGCAGTGAACTTCCCGGGTTCCTTAAAAGCCAGTAAGTAAGTAAGTAAATGTTTAGTAAAATTAGACAGCAAACTCAGAGTGACGAACAGGGCAGCAGTATTGATTACGACAGAGACGGGGTTCTTCCGTTTGCCCTTATTAGGCATCTACATCATTCCTTCAACATTTCGCCATTCCATCATCATTCCATAGCATTCCTCGAGCGCTGGAGGGGACTGGCCTAGGAACAGAGAATCTTAGCCCCGTTACACACTTGAAGAGATCTCGCTAGCGAGAAATGTGTTATGAGAGAATTCAAAGATTGATAACATGGATTCAAATCGACGTCCACACACTGGAAGAGAATCTAGTTCGAGGCGAAAACTTCGAGCGAGCTTCTCGCTGAAATCGGTAGCTCAGCGAATTTTTTTGACACATTTATCAAAGATGTTTGACATTCATGCTCTTTTTGACGATTGAATGTAGAAAAAGATGAAGAAGTAATATCACAGGTGGCGATGAATTGTATTGTTTTTATTGGCAATGAGGAAAGATAGCTGATAATTGCAGTTAGAAACTTATCGAACTTGTACGATGTCACCCGTAGATCTATTTATATGATACACGGGATGAAAACTATAAAAACATGAAACTTAAAGAAGAAATCTTGAGACAAATATGATATGATATATTTTATTATAGTTCACAGATAAAAAAAAGAAAAAATATATACATACATATAATCACTGAAGCATTACATTACATACTTTATAATTTACATACTTACTTACTTATTTACTGGCTTTTAAGGAACCCGGAGGTTCATTGCCACCCTCACATAAGCCCGCCATTGGTCCCTATCCTGAGCAAGATTAATCCATTCTCTATCATCATATCCCACCTCCCTCAAATCCACTTTAATATTATCTTCCCATCTACGTCTCGGCCTCCCCAAAGGTCTTTTTCCCTCCGGTCTATATGCATTTCTAGATTCGCCCATATGTGCCACATGTCCTGCCCATCTCAAACGTCTGGATTTAATGTTCCTAATTATGTCAGGTGAAGAATACAATGCGTGCGGTTCTGAGTTGTGTAACTTTCTCCATTCTCCTGTAACTTCATCCCTCTTAGCTCCAAATATTTTCCTAAGCACCTTATTCTCAAACACCCTTAACCTATGTTCCTCTCTCAAAGTTAGAGTCCAAGTTTCACAACCATAAAGAACAACCGGTAATATAACTATTTTATAAATTCTAACTTTCAGATTTTTTGACAACAGACTGATGAAAAAGCTTCTCAACCGAATAATAACACACATTTCCCATATTTATTCTGTGTTTAATTTCCTCCCAAGTATCATTTATATTTGTTACTGTTGCTCCAAGATATTTGAACTTCTCCACCTCTTCAAAAGATAAATTTCCAATTTTTATATTTCCATTTCGTACAATATTCTCTTCACGAGACATAATCATATACTTTGTCTTTTCAGGATTTACTTCCAAACCTATCGCTTTACTTGCTTCCAGTAAAATTCCTGTGTTTTCCCTAATCGTTTGTGGATTTTCTCCTAACATATTCACGTCATCCGCATAGACAAGCAGCTGATGTAACCCGTTCAATTCCAAACCCTCTCTGTTATCCTAGACCTTCCTAATGGCATACTATAGAGCAAAGTTAAAAAGTAAAGGTAATAGTGCATCTCCTTGCTTTAGCCCACAGTGAATTGGAAACGCATCTGACAGAAACTGACCTATATGAACTCTGCTGTATGTTTCACTGAGACACATTTTAATTAATCGAACTAGTTTCTTGGGAATACCAAATTCAATAAGAATATCATATAAAACTTCTCTCTTAATCGAGTCATATGCCTTTTTGAAGTCTATGAATAACTGATGCACTGTACTCTTATACTCCCATTTTTTCTCCTTTATCTGTCGAATACAAAATTATTTACATCGAAGCCTCCAATTCCAAAACTGTCTACATCCATTCTTAACAATTTTCAGGAAACGCCAAAAACTGGTAACTTTTTTCCTAATTGTTTGCAGTGTTCGTCATATTTGAAGCTTATTTATGGAAGGAAAGAGGGAATTTAGGCACAACATTCATTAGAAAATTGCTAGAGACATTTAGGTAGATGACGAAACCACCATTATCTCAATTTTTTTAAATGGATTTAGACAGTTTTGGAATTGGACGCATACAAATATATACACACAATTTTTAATATAATTTCTAAACTTAACTATTCAATATAATATGTTTTATCTTGCACTTGCGACTAGTTTTGTGCAAGACTCAACTCATTTTAATATGTTGTTACAATTCATTCAATTCTAGCTATTTCATTTATTTTTTCCGTTCTAATTTTTTTGACCAAAAAAAGATATAGACCTATTTTGCTTTGTCATTTTATGTTGTTGTTATTATTATTATTATTATTATTATTATTATTATTATTATTATTATTATTATTATTCATGAGTTGTCTTATAGATATTTCTTATTCATTTGTAGGAACTTTTCATTTATGAATTTCATCCGTATTTCTTTTGTATAGTATTGACATTCAAAAGCAATAAGAATGTCATCTTCCCTATGTCCATATAATGGGCACGTGCCTTGAGGTATATTACCTCTATTATTTCTTAATCTCCAAATCCCCAGTTTGAATCAGGCTAGTCCAAATCTTTCTTTCATTTTCATATTACCTATATATGTACTCTGACCCCATATCCTTTTATATTCATTAAAAAGTATTAGGGATCGCATTTCATTGATACTACTAAAATTATTTTGTCTAGTAATATTTTTAGATCTTGATTTAATTAAATTTAGGCTTGCTGCCATAACCATTCTAATCCTATATTAAAAATGTTATTTTTAATTTTTACGATTGCCGTATTTGTTGTATTTTCAATTTGATTGTTTAATAAACGTATTTTGGTCACTTTCGATTATTTTAATTAAATATTTTGTGTTTATAACAAATCTGCAGACAAATATCAGATGATCTGAAAATAAATAGGGCTATATATTATTTTGGTGAGATTTAATTGTATTAAATATAACATTTGAAATAATGTATCAACTATGTCTTAAGAGTTTACATAATTTTTATCAGAACATAGCAAAGAATCTTCTATCATATAATGAATGGCAAAAAACAGGTCTATTCAACCTGAAATACGACTAAACGTATCAACATCCAAATCGAAACCAGTGTCCGAAACTCGGCTTTATCTTCGTGAGATACATTGTGATTTCCAGATATTTCTGGCTTTCATTTTAGGCCTTTTTCTTTTCATTAACAAAATATGTTCATATAACTCCATTTCCTCATCATCTGAAGATTCAGACTCAACACAGTAGCATTCGTTTATAATTTGTAAAGTATAAAAGTTATATCTTTGAAGATTCAGACTCAACATAGTAGCATTCGTATATAATTTGTAAAGTATGAAAATTATATATCTTTGAAGATTCAGACTCAATATAGTAGCATTCGTATATAATTTGTAAAGTATAAAAGTTATATCTTTGAAGATTCAGACTCAACATAGTAGCATTCGTATATAATTTGTAAAGTATAAAAGTTATATCTTTGAAGATTCAGACTCAACATAGTAGCATTCGTATATAATTTGTAAAGTATAAAAGTTATATCTTTGAAGATTCAGACTCAACATAGTAGCATTCGTATATAATTTGTAAAGTATAAAAGTTATATATCTTTGAAGATTCAGACTCAACATAGTAGCATTCGTATATAATTTGTGCAGTATAAAAGTTATATCTTTGAAGATTCAGACTCAACATAGTAGCATTCGTATATAATTTGTAAAGTATAAAAGTTATATCTTTGAAGATTCAGACTCAACATAGTAGCATTCGTATATAATTTGTAAAGTACGACAGTATACTTACAAGTTATATCTTTAAGTACGACGATATACTTACAGGTTATATCTTTAAGTACGACGATATACGTAAATACATAACCTGTAATTTTCCCCCAACGAGTGATTACTATAATCAGGAAATTACTCTCTGCATGAAGACAGTGCGTAGATGATCTCATAGCGAGGTATGATATGTGATAGCGAGAACTCGCTAAGTACTGTACGTGGAGGAAGGCTCTTCGCCTCTTTCTCGCAACACATTTCTCGCTAGCGAAAACTCTTCGCCTTAGTGTGGTCAGCGGGTGTGGGTTTGGTATGCGCCTAGCTTGAGGGTTAGCGCAATAGATCATAACAGATCGCAGTGCTGGGTCATAGTTGCCCCCTCCCGTAAATTCCATTCTATTCCCTTTCTCCATTTACCTTCCTTGCTGGAGGGAGTGCAAAGAAAGCTTGCCCATTTGACTGATGCGCAGAGAACGATATTCGGTCCTCATGCCGCCATGCTCGTTACAGGGCTGCTATGAATCACCTAATGCTGATTACAGGGCGCATTCGAAAGCGCGGTCTTGAGCTGTTCGTATCGTGGAGTGTATTGTGCAGAGCGGGTAGAAGCCAGCGTGTGCGTTACATTTTATGCGTTTTATCCCTGATATCATGAGTTTTATGTAGTTCAAAGTGTGTTTGTTAAATAACAGAGTTCTGTATAACATTCTATGTACTTAACAATGCCCCTGTTTCGCTCTAAGTTAGGAAGTGCTAATAAAACGTTACACAGTCAAACTAGGGAATTATTTGTAACGTTTATAAATTTATGAAGAACGAAACAGGCTCTGCTTGTAACATAAGGAGTATATAGAGATTAAAATAAACCGACCATAGTACCCTAGTTATCGGAACATTTTAATAAAATCACATAGTATTAGTGTTTTATTACAACGTCAAATATCAATTATTACACGTTTACATATTTCTTATAACATCTTTGTCATTTCATTCAGTGATTTTATGTGTAAAAAATTCGTGCTTCTGTATTTTCAACAATGTTAAGTTACTAGTTACTCTGCAACAAGGTTTAGGTTACGTTACATGTGCTGTGATAAATCTCACTCGAAACATCAAGCCAGCAGACGACTGAGAACTGTCGACAGTTTGCCAATCGAATGGAAGCGAGGTCGAGTGCACCCGAACGTTTCCGAAAGTTCGCGCAGCTTACCGTGGCAAGCTCTTCTTGCGTCACCTATACCCCTAACGCGCCCACCTGATTTAAACGACAGAGTTAAAAATTGACAGTAATTAATTTCATACATACATACATCATTCATTGTTCTGCCAAAGAGCAGGTCTTTCACTGCAAACCCAGCTTTCTCCAATCTTTACTATTTTATCATATGATCCATATATCTTAATGTCGTCTATCATCTCATATTCTCTTCTGCCTCGAACTTTTCTCCGGTTCACCATTCCTTCCAGTGCATCCTTCAGTAGGCAGTTTCTTCTCAACCAGTGACCCAACCAATTCCTTTTCCTCTTCCTGATCAGTTTCAGCATCATTCTTTCTTCACCCACTCTTTCTAACACAGCTTCATTTCTTACTCTATCTGTCTACTTCACACGTTCCATTCTTCTTCATATCCACATTTCAAATGCTTCTATTCGCTTCTCTTCACTTCGTCGTAACGTCCATGTTTCTGCCCCATACAATGCCACACTCCATACAAAGCACTTCATTAGTCTCTTCCTTAGTTATTTTTCTAGAGGTCCGCAGAAGATGCTCCTTTTTCTATTAAAAGCTTCCTTGGCCATTGCTATCCTCCGTAATTAATTTGACGTTCATTAATTGAAATCCGACAAACGTTGCTAAAACTGATGATAAGAGTGAAACACAAATAAGGTAGGTGTCCCAGATATGGCCATGCTAAGGTTTGAGAATTTTTCTAGCCGCCATTTTGAAAAAATGTAAACCACTTTTTTCTTACTCGTTCTCAGTCTAATGGACTTTCTTAAAACAACTTCCTTTCTTCATAAAAATAGCTTTAATTGTCCAAAAAGTCCCAAATTCCAAAAGTCTACCTAGTGGCCATATCAGGAACATGTGCACATATGGCCACCCTTGTTCCATGTTCTACAAATCGTGATTGTTTTCAGTTTGATAGTGCAGTTGTGTTAAATTAAATAATTTTGGTGTAAAATGAATAAAAATGACAATAATCTTTTTTATAATTCAGAAGTGTATTCAAAACAGGTTTTTCCATACAAAATTAAGTTGTTTTTCTTAAAATACAAAATTGTTGCGTAATCCCAGCTATAAGGCATGTAAATTTGTCAGGTGAAAAAATAAAAGTGAAATGAACTTGATATGGCCATGGTGCATTTGATATGGCCATATCAGGAGCAGGTAAGCTTTCACGAAAATCTTTTGATTATGAACAACTCGTAAAAGATACGCCATCAACTACAAAACCAATCAACAGAAGATTAAAAACTGAATAGACTACGATGATTTTTATGAAACAAGTCTTTTTTAAAAAGCATGCATAAAACAAAGGCGACTTACCAGAGAAAAATAAGAAGAGGTCACATGAAAACCACAAAACAGGTAACTGACGCCATATTGCTCAACCTGACTGGATGGAAAACGATCAAGTGACATACCAGGATGCCCTTTCACTGGATGCTGCTGCAATTTAGCGGATTTTTTTGTTAACTAACTCATAATAGAGGGTGGCCATATCAGGAACATGGCCGTGACAGGAGCACCCACCTTAGCATATTTTTATTAAGTAGAAGAAGTGCTGACTCTGTTGGTACCAATACATAAACGCAATGTCAAGATGTGTTTGGTCCACTGCGCTGTTTGTTGTTTACGTTGTATGTGCGCTAATGACGTAATACTACTCAACAATTGAGGAGACGTTCCTTTGTTTGTTGTGGCAAGGCCACATATTTGAATATGTATAGGAGGTAGTCCAATGAATGAATTAAAGATCATTTGATGAAGTAACCTGCCTCCTGTGAGATACGTGCATGTAGCAATGACAGCCTGCGACATTGATGTATGGAACTGGCCGGATGTGAACTGAACGAATAATATACAAGGTGGGTCAAAAGTCGCTTTCCTCAATATGCGTTCTTAGGTTTCATACTTGTACACATATACAGATGCCATAACTTGAACAAACGAATAGCTACTGTTCTCCAACCACGAGAAAGTCTCTGCGGAATGAGACGCAGCGGGGTAAAGCTGTGAATGAATGTTGATGTCATAAGGTGTCATAAGGTCACACACGTGGGTACTCGTATCTCTATTGGCTAGCTCTCACAGCACAAACAATAACACTGATACACACATTTTTATACTACCCTAGTTACGAAATTAGATCACTGTTAATCTCCTGGTCTTTTAATCCCTCCATACAGGAAATAACATATGCAGGAGAGCGCATGGTTTTCAAGCTGACGTTTTAACGATAATGTTATATATCTACTTCGCTCCTATAGATGACGCAATAGTAAGCACATTCCTTTCACGGTTAATCTCCTGGTTGGAGAACAGTATAGTCCCGTCGCTCTAATTTCCAGCAGCCAATCACGTTGCAGGTCGGCTACATTTAAACGTGTGCGTCTTGTGATTCGCTGATGAAGACGTTATGCATTTCGTAAGGCTCGAAAATACTTAATATAATCGCCCGCCATTTTGGCTCTTTCGTTGGCGTTCGCAGAAAGCACACGAGGACGTTATTTGCCGCTCAATTATTCGCTGAATTACAGTGCGTTTGATTTATTGCCATAGTAGCTACGACATGATAATTTTTAACGGCGTGGCAAATAGATTCCTCGTCTGGTAGCTCGGCAACGAAAGAACAAAATGGCGAACGATACTACCTACCTAGACTTGATAGAGCCTACACTTCCTAAGACGTAAGCAAAGAGGAGGAGTCGCGCCGGGAATAACAGCGTCGCGACTATAGCGTAATAGGTGGGCTGACAATCATATTCGTACGTCAACCGTTTTTCAGATGTTAGAAGAGGTGATTATTCCTGAACTTGAAAACAGCCCTCGTTTTGCCGATATCCAGCTCATATGGCAACAGGATGGTGTAGGAGTGAGGGACTTCTGAAACCAGCAATCCCATGAATCGATTGGTCGTCGTAGCACAACAGAACGGCCACCCAGATCATGCGACCTGAAAAATAATGTTTCTGGTCAGAAACCGCAGGATCTGCATCGGTTGCGACAGATGATCGAACAGTCATTCGTGAAAATCGATTGAAGTCGTCAGTTATGTTCTGTCATCTGTAAATCAGTGCCTATAGACTACGTTGTGAATTGTGTATCAGTAACAGAGTCTCCATTTTGAACAAACTCTGTAGAGGAAAGTGTAATAAAATGTAAATTTAATGTAGTAATTAAATGTAAGGAAGTGTTTGGGGAAAACTACTTCTCGCCCACTCTGTGTGTGTGTATATATATATATATATATATATATATATATATATATACTAGCCGTACCCGTGCGCTCCGCTGCACCCGTTAGAAATAAATATAAAGTAATTACATAATTAAAATAGGACGTTTGATCCAGGGAACATTCGTTTTTGATATAAGGATAAATCATTTAATATGTTACTTAATTTAAATTGTATTTAAATAATTACAATGCGGTCATTTCGGTCCAGAGAGCAATCATTTGTTGCGATGACAATTCCTTTAACATGTTTCTTAATTGTTATTACATGCAACCATAATTTAATGAAGATTGACATATCATTTAGTTTTAATGTGTATACTTTATATTACTTGCTATGTGTTTCCATTGAATTATGGTAATAACTTAATTTTAACCCTTGTTTTCCACGTCTTCAGTAAATGGCGCTTGGTTCACCATGGTTCTGAACCCTTCAAATAACTTAAATAGTGATACAACATAAACAGTGATATGTAATTATATTTCTTTCTTTCGAAAATGTAAGAATTCACGATCTCCTATGTACCATTGCCATGGAATGAATAAATGTGTTTTTCATTCCTACTCAAAAATTTTATATTTCACACATAGGAGTTACTGCAGGAACAACAATGCTATAATCTGAGGCGGCGGTGAAAATGTATTGTATTGTTATTTTAAAAGTCTTGTATATCCTTAAATATCAGTCCTATCAAAATTTTGCATAGAATAAAACTTATCGGAAATCGGTTACAGATTTATTATTAGTACTAGCCGTACCCGTGCGCTCCGCTGCACCCGTTAGAAATAAATATAAAGTAATTACATAATTAAAATAGGACGTTTGATCCAGGGAACATTCGTGTTTGATAGAAGGATAAAACGTTTAATATGTTACTTAATTTAAATTGCATCCAAATAATTAAAATGCGATCATTTTGGTCCAGAGACACTCATTTGGTGCAATGACAATTCCTTTAACCTGTTTCTTAATTTTTATTATATGCAACCATAGTTTAATGAAGATTGACATAATTTAGATTTAATGTGTATATTTTATTTTACTTGTTATAGGTTTCCATTGAATTATGGTAATAACTTAATTTTAATCCTTGTTTTCTACGTATTCAGTAAATGGCGCTTGGCCCACTATGGTTCTGAACCCTTCAAATAACTTAAATTATATTATATAATATTACATTACATACTATATTATTAATTATATTATATTATATTATATTATATTATATTATATTATATTATATTATATTATATTATATTATATTATATTATATTATATTATATTATATTATATCAGAAGTTACTGTAATAACATTATAGCATTATGTACATCCAGAGAAACTACACTTTCCAATGGTGAAATAATAATTAATTATACAAATCGGTTAATTAACTTCCGATATTACTTCATACAAACACAAAAACATTCTCTGTAGGCTATCTTTCATAGCTTTCGATTTTGCTGTCCAAGGCCCCTTATAGACGAAGTCATTTGTTTTTTAATTCATTACACGGCCTTAGATGGCAGTTATTTTAATTTTAAAACTCATTTATCTCATTAAATATCAGTCCTATCAAAATTTTTCAAGGAATAAGACTTATCGAAAATTATTTTTAAAGAAACTTTTGTTATGTAACATTTTTCACAAAAATCAATAATAAGCGAGATATTTCGATTTATTTAATTCAAGCCCCCTTATAACCCCCTTTTTAAATAATGTATTTTGAATGCCATATAGCCTAAAATCTAAGTTACAACGAACTTAATTTATATTCCGTTTTTCATTGAAATCCGTTCAGCCATTATCGCGTGAAAAGGTAACAAACATACAGACAGACAGACATACAAACAAAAATTTCAAAAAAGCGATTTTCGGTTTCAGGGTGGTTAATTATATATGTTAGGACCAATTATTTTTGGAAAATCGAAAATTACCAGAAAATTTTCGGTTACAGATTTATTATTAGTATAGATAATGTAATTAAGCCTCTATGGCGGGCTAATGGCTAGACCGCTGGACTCATAATCCTGTGGCCCCAGGTTCGATTCTCGGCATGTATCGATTTATGACTTTTGATGGCAAGCCCATGCTCTACGTAACACAGGGGTTTTCCCTAGGAAGTCTGATTCCCTATGGCATCCCAAGAAATGTCCATTATCATCTCATTTCATCGCGGTGATAGCGTAGACTGGCTCCTAAATTTCTTTCATAACTTTTGTCTGACAGCCTTACAAAATCCGCTGACACAGAGTTCCTTCATTATTCACAGAAGTCCTTTTTTTTTAGTTGGTTATTTAGCGATGTTGTATCAACTACGAGATTATTTAGCATCGATTTATTTTTTATTTTATTTTGTTATTTTACGACGCTTTATCAACAGCTTAGGTTATTTAGCGTCTGAATGAGATGAAGGTGATAATGCCAGTGAAATGAGTCCGGGGTCTAGCACCGAAAGTTACCCAGCATTTGCTCATATTGGGTTGAGGGAAAACCCCGGAAAAACTTCAACCAGGTGACTTTCCCCGACCGGGAATCGAACCCGGGCCACTTGGTTTCGCGGCCAGACGCGCTAACCGTTACTTCACAGGTGTGGACTTTAGCGTCGATGAGATTGGTGATAGCGAGATGGTATTTGGCGATATGAGGCCGAGGATTCGCCATAGATTACCTGGTATTCACCTTACGGTTGGGGAAAACCTCGGAAAAAGCCCAACCAGGTAATCAGCCCAAGCGGGGATCGAACCCGCACCCGAGAGCAACTTCAGAGCGGCAGGCAAGTGCCTTAACCGACTGAGCCACGCCGGTGATATTATCTTTGGTTATATAAATAGAAAAAAAAAACAATTCTCAAAAAAAATTGCATTTCTAAGAAACATAAAACATAACGTTAATATATTTTATTTGAAACTGCACACTTGATCTCAAACACATGAAAAAAAAATTCCTAGCCTTTTAATAAGAGTCTAGTAATTGAATAAAGACTGGGGAGCGAATTATTATACACTGAAAGGTAGAGATGATGTTTCAAATAGACTACTTGATTGTTTATAACAGTTACCAAAGTAGGTAAAAGTTCAGTCAGGTATAAAAAACTATGGCGACTCAAGGCTACTTGACGTTCGGGACTTCGGGAGTGATCAATCTCGACGTCTCGAAACACTCGCAAGCAGTCTTTACGTCAACGACGCGACATATAGAACATTGTCGTGCGGGTTTTCGGCTTTGCGGGCGCTGTTAGTCTTTAATATATGTATTACTTTTTAAAATCGAGTTTGTAGCTTAAAGTAGTATATTTATGTAGCTGAATGACAGCCTGCAATATAAAGGAAGATTTGAAGAATTAGTTTACGTCATCTGTGGATACACATATTTGATGATTTTTTGGACGATATTAAGGAAACAGAAAATGTTACTTTCCTCTACGTTTGTCGAATTCGCTATCAAAGGAAGTAGTCTATAGAGAATATTTTTTATCTTTGTTGAAGTCATTAGAGTTGTATTCTGGACATTTCATGGCCTACGCTATCGTTCCGCGAAATGAAACCTAATACATACAGCGAGGAGGAAAATGGGGCGTAGTGTGTAGCGTGAAGAACGGATTGCCTTGATACGGGTCCGCACGGATGTGGGTTAAGCAGTTTTCGGGGCAACACGCACAAGATTCAGGCTGGTATTACACTGTCAAAGTTCTTTGACAAAGAATATAATGAAATATTTTATCAAAGATCTGTTATGAAAGGTAGAATTTCTAGTAGTCTGTATTACAAAAATATTTTATCAAAGGTCTGTTATAAAAAATAGAATTTCTAGTAGTCTCTATTACAAAAATATTTTATCAAAGATCTGTTATGAAAGGTAGAATTTCTAGTAGTCTATATTACAAAAATATTTTATCAAAGGTCCGTTATAAAAGGTAGAATTTCTAGTAGTCTATATTACAAAAATATTTTATCAAAGGTCAGTTATAAGAGGTAGAATTTCTAGTAGTCTCTATTACAAAAATATTTTATCAAAGGTCTCTTATAAAAGGTAGAATTTCTAGTAGTCTGTATTACAAAAATATTTTATCAAAGGTCTGTTATGAAAGGTAGAATTTCTAGTAGTCTATATTACAAAAATATTTTATCAAAGGTCTGTTATAAAAGGTAGAATTTGTAATAATCTATATTACAAAAATATTTTATCAAAGGTCTGTTATAAAAAGTAGAATTTCTAGTAGTCTCTATTACAAAAATATTTTATCAAAGGTCTGTTATAATAGGTAGAATTTCTAGTAGTCTATATTTAAAAAATATTTTGTTAAAGGTCTGTTATAAAAGGTATAATTTCTAATAGTCTATATTACAAAAATATTTTATCAAATATCTGTTATTTAAAAGGTAGAATTTTGAATGGTCTGTATTACAAAAATATTTTATCAAAGATCTGTTATAAAAGATAGAATTTTTGAGTACTCTATATTACAAAAATTTTTATCAAAGATCTGTTATAAAAGGTAGAATTTTGAGTTGTCTATATTACAAAAATATTTTATCATAGATAACCTAAAATTAAGGAACAAGAACCCCATCAGCTTCCACTTATAGGCCTAGTTAAATAAAATAAAATCGTCTTTGATCACAGATGATGAACAGTAGCGTCTACTGTGCATGTTTAGCTACAATTAGTTCAAAATATTACAATATGCATATTGCTGAAAAAAAGAAACAGAAAAGGAAACGTCTATGGGTTAAACCATGGATGGCAAGACGTGACAAGAAAAGTACCCATCAAAACTCGCTAAAAAAAGCCTACAATGCGAAGACTTGAAAAGTTATATAAATTATTTAAGAATGAATGAAGATAAATTTCAGTTTGTCTTGACTTGTTTATCACTCCTGTACAGCAGTTATAGTCTCTGCTATAGTATTTTTACGTACACTTCTCGTCTTTTATTTCTGTTTTTGTAGTCCGTGTTTTGTGTTTTATGACATTTCACTTGCTTCACATTCTCATTATCAGCATGTTGGTCGTAATAACAGGCCAACAATATTTACGTTCCACCATATTGGTTTCAAGCTAGGCAAATCTTTTATAAAAGATAACAAGATGTACTTACATTTTATAAAAGAGTGGAACACAAGCAGATTTATCTAGAGAAAATCAAAACTCGAGTGGGATTTAATTGACTGTTACACGATTAGAAGGAAGTATATAAAGATTAGAAAAAATAACGTACTCTAATACAATGAAATATTGACTTACTGAAATTCTATTTCACTAATGCTAGCTTCACCAAAACGTTTAAAAGGAGCCGCCATTTTTAGTTGACTGTCTATGCTGTAAACAAATGACGATCGCAGAGCATGTTTTATAGTACCGTAAAGAATTTGCAGTTTGAAATGTTGGCAAACAAAGAAACAAATGATAGGAAGGTCATAAAAACAGAAGAAAGTACCCAATAAAGATTAGAAGAAATAAAGTACTCTAATATAATGAAATATGAATTGACTTACTGAAATTCTATTTCACTAATGTTGCCTTCACCAAAATGTTTGAACGGAGCCGCCATTTTAGTCGACTATCTATGCGGGAAACAAATTACGATCACAAAGCATGTTTTGCAGTACCGTAAAGAATTTGCAGTTTGAAATGTTGGCAAACAAGAAACAAATGTTAGGGTAGTGATAAAAACAAATAAATGCTAGGGAAAAGATAAAGTTAAACAAATGCTAGGGAAGCGATAAAATTGTGCGATAAGTAGCCATGATTGGTTTATAGACGTCCTTTAGTACCATTTTATTGGTCAAAAGTAGTATGACGTAGTAAAAGTGTAATAGTGAAAGAAACTTTTATAAAAGTAAACCCATTACACTGCCATATTATAATATTATATTTTATGCTCGACCATGCCGAAACGTAGTAATTATACACCTGGTAGTAGACCTTTAATGCATGTCATTAAAATACACCTACTCATTAAAGGTCAGGTCTTTCAGCCAATGACGACTCAGGTTACAACTGTTCAGCCAATGACAAGTCAGCTTTCTACCGTTATAAAACCGCAAGTATCGATTATTCTCGGATATGCAATCGAAAGAGAATTAGCGAAAAGTCACGGAGGCTGGAAATCCAATACTGTCGCAGAAGGTTATGTTCTGTTACTATAATAATTAGCGTTAATTGTAAATAATATTCAAATAAATTCAATTTGTCATCTCGTTTTTCAATGTCTAATTTAATTTCAATGTTATCTCTGTAGGTTCTTATGGCCTAGCAAGGTCAATGTGAACATCTGTTTCTCGGAAAAAATCAATACTTTCGCGCCTGCGCACATCTCACAACATACGGAACATTGCTGAAGGTCAGATACAATTAAAATTAATAATATCAAGTTAGAAATATGGCCGAGCATAAATAGTCATATGAAACTCGCCTATAATGGTAATTAAGAAGCTCGCTTGCGCTCGTTTCATAAATATCCATACTCACTTCTTAATTACCTTCATTATAGGCTCGTTGCATAATGTACTATTATAAAAGATCTTTGTCAAAGAACTCTGATAGTGTAATACCAGCCTCACGACACCATTCATATGCATTCTACTCTCCGCATGTCGCTAAGAATATGCTGAAATGGACGAAGTCCCCTGAATTCTAATGAAAGGGCTCTTGATTACGCTGGTTCGTGAAGGAAAGCAAGCCCAAATATAAACAATAACTTTTACGAAATTACAACATTAAACTACATAATAAAAGTAATAGCCACGTCTGAAAATCAAGTGCTATCGTGCTGGTCTTCCATCCAGCGACTCGGTGCCTTCGTGCCCAAGCGTGCCTGAAGAAACAAAATTATTATTGAATATCCGTTTGAAACTATTGGTGGCGCGGCGAAGGTCATCAATTGTATCCTTATCATTTGCAACGTGTACAGGCTCTGTCACCAGCAGATTACCCTGCACGAGTTAGGTTCTGTCAGTGGTTCTTGCAGCAGTGTGAACTTTCCTGCCATAGTATTATTTACAGATGAAGCACAATTCACACGAGATGGCATAACAAATTTCCACAATCAGCATGTATGGGCGTATGAAAACCCACGCGCAACTGTTCCATCTCATCACCAGGTGCGGTTCTCCCTCAACATGTGAGCCGGTATCATTGGTGATCGATTAGTTGGACCTCACGTACTTGTAAACAGACTTACGGGGCAGGCGTACACAAATTTCCTGGAAAACACCATACCTCATGTTTTAGAAGACACTCCACTGATCAATCGTCAACACATTCACTTCTTACATGATGGCGCTCCTGCACACTTCAGTCGTACGGCTCGCCGGTACTTGGATCGAAGGTTTCCTGATCGATGGATAGGTAGAGGTGGTCCAATTGCTCGGCCTCCACGCTCACCTGATCTGAACCCTCTCGATTTCTACTTGTGGGGCCATTTAAAATCATTGGTTTATACGTCTCCGGTGCCTGATTTGGAATCCCTTCGGAATCGAATTGTGGCATGTTCTGAGGACATACGCAATACTCCTGGAGTTTGGGATCGTGTTCGCAGGTCAATGAGACATCGATGTGAGGTCTGTATTCAAGCAGGAGGTGGACATTTTGAATATCTTCTGTAATGACAACGACCTGCGGAAAGAAAAACGTTCCGGTGAATTTCAATGTTGTGAAGGCCATAACTCGGAAATGAAGCATTTCCGGAGACATGTTGTAATGAACTATTTTGATTGTCTACATGTGGGAAATATGCCCCGTATTTTTTAAACACCCTGTATAGTACATTATGCAACGAGCCTCTATAATGGTAGCAATTAAGACGCGAATATGTTTATGAAACGAGCGCAAGCGAGTTTCATAATTTTCATACGAGCGTCTTAATTACCATTATAATCAAGTTTCATACGAATTTTATGCTCGACCATATTTCTAACTTGAAATTATTCAGAAGTATTCATTTTAGTCTTATCTGACTGAGGAGCGGAACTGACGTTGTGCAATAGCTCGTAAATTGTGAGATGTGCGCAGACGCGAAAGTATTGAGTTTTTCCGAGAAACCAATGTCCACATTGACCTTGATATAATCTAGAGAGTAAAATAAGCATTAATCTTGATCTAACATTGACATTAAATTAGACATTGAAAAACGAGATGACAAATTGAATTGATTTGAATATTATTGTTTACAATTAACGCTAATTATTATAGTAACAGAACTGACTTTATTTCAAATGTAGGTGATTTATTGTGCAATTAGTGAAATGAATTTGCGGGAATGTCCTTTGTGAAAGGCTGGAAGAAGACGGTGAATTGATGTTAATTTGTGTGTTGTTTTTTTCGACTGAGTTTAATATTGTATTTGAGATTTCCATTTTATTTTGGATCGATTCTTCAACATAACCTTCTGCGACAGTATTGGATTTCCAGCCTCCGTGACGTTTCGCTAGTTGTCTTTCGATTGCATATCCGAGAATAATCGATATCTGCGCTTTCATATTGCTACAATGCTATTTTCTGATTGGTGGAACACCTGAACTTTGATGAATAGGCGTACTTTAATGAGGTCCATTAAAGGGCTGCTACCAGGTGTATAATTACTAATTTCGGCATGGTCGAGCATAAAAATAATTAAAGAATAACTCTGGATGTTTAAGAAGATCGGGAAAAATTAGTTTATATGCTCCATCTTCCTCCCTGTCCTTAAAATATTCGTTCACCCATCCATCTCTTAATGCATCCTCATATATCATTAAAACTTCAAAACTTCATTTTCTACCACTAAATGCTCTTCATCCGAGGAATCCATTTCGACAACTAGACTGGAAGTGGAAGCGGTTACTTGCATCCAATGTGACCACACTTCCAGAGCAAGCTTCTGGGCACGCTTGAGCACGCAGGCGCTTCCATTTTACTTGCCCAAGCGTGCCTTCAATGTGGCCGCAGCCTAACGCTACCACCAACAGCGAATGACCACATATCCAAGGAGTTCGAGTTCGGCGGCGCCCCGCAGCTCGAAACCGAGGAAAGAAACGGAGATGATGATGATGAAACAGGGAAAGTGTAATTATGATGGCGAAAAGAATTCAAGGTCCAACGCCGAAAGTTACCTAGCAATTCTGCTTCAATTGGTTGAGGGAAAACCTCGAAAGGAAAAATTCTTAACCAGGTAACCTGCACCAACCAGAATTTGAATCCAGGCCCGCTCGTTTCACGGTCAGACGTGCTAATGTTACTCAACAGCGGTGGATCCTAGACGGCCTGAGTGCAAAGACCCATTCCTGATACAGCCTTCATGAAATAAATCAATCAATCAATCAATCACTCAATGTTAGCGATTCAAGTGAAACAAAAGTATATCTTCAAAACAAGAACTTTCTCTTTTCGTTTTAATTTGTAGCTACGACAGGCACAACAACTGTATTCTTACTGAATCACAATACAAGACCTACTTCAACCTCATAGCCTTAATTAGCCTTGTATGGAAGTGAAAGGTGAGAATCTTCTCTTTGACGAGTTAAAACACAAATAAAATAGAAGGGCCAATGTCCCAACAAATGTTCCTAAGCTCCTAAGGGCAAAAACAAACTTTGTTTGCGAGAGTGCGGGTTATCTGTCGCCATGGTAACGGTGTCAGTGTTGCCAAAAGATAGAATAAATTAGAGATGCCATATGCTTCCAGTATAAAATCTCAATACTAGATCATTCAAGAATTATTAATTGTTGTTTTATACATTTTTGTTACGAAGTGCAGCTAAATGATATTGACGGCCTCCATTGCATTGCTATTCATTGTTATGTCGTTTTATTGGGTTCGTAGTAATGTGTCATTATGATCGTGTGGAAATGCATTTCTCAATTCTGTGCTTCTGCTCTTAGAAAGCGCCACTAAAATTATTATATTTTCTGTGCATCATTCCCTGATAAATTCACTCGTACATACTGAATATGAACAAAATCCGCCGAGTCATTCAGTAGAAATCGCTGTACACAGGCAGACTAGTACTAAAATTATTATATTTCATGTACATCATTCCCCGATAAATTGACTCGTAGATACTGAATATGAACAAAATCCGTCCAATAGTTTAGTAGAAATCGCTGTACACAGACAGATTAGTACAAAAATTATTATATTTCATGTACATCATTCCCTGATAAATTGACTCGTAAATACTGAATATGAACAAACTCCGTCCAATAGTTTAGTAGAAATCGCTGTACACAGACAGACTAGTACTAAAAATTACATTATTATATTTCATTTACATCATTCCCCGATAAATTGACTCGTAAATACTGAATATGAACAAACTACGTCCAATAGTTTAGTAGAGATCGCTGTACACAGACAGACTAGTACTAAAATTACAGTATTATATTTCATTTACATCATTCCCCGATAAATTGACTCGTAAATACTGAATATGAACAAAATCCGTCCAATAGTTTAGTAGAAATCGCTGTACACAGACAGAATAGTACTAAAAATTATTATATTTCATTTACATCATTCCCTGATAAATTGACTCGTAGATACTGAATATGAACAAAATCCGTCCAATAGTTTAGTAGAAATCGCTGTACGCAGACAGACTAGTACTAAAATTATTATACTTTCAGGTACATCATTCCTTGATAAATTGACTCGTAGATACTGAATAGGAACCAAATCCGTCCTATATATTAGTAGAAATCGCTGTACACACAGACAGACTAGTACTAAAATTATTATATATCATGTACATCATTCCCCGATAAATTGACTCGTAAATACTGAATATGAACAAAATCCGTCCAATAGTTTAGTAGAAATCGCTGTACACAGACAGACTAGTACTAAAATTATTATATTTCATGTACATCATTCCCTGATAAATTGAATCTTAGCTACCAAATATGAACAAAATCCGTCCAATAGTTTAATAGAAATCGCTGTACACAGACTAGTACTAAAATTATTATATTTCATGTACATCATTCCTTGATAAATTGACTCGTAGATACTGAATATGAACCAAATCCGTCCAATAGTTCAGTAGAAATCGCTGTACACAGACAGACTAGTACCAAAAATTATTATATTTCATGTACATCGTTCCCCGATAAATTGACTCGTAAATACTGAATATGAACAAAATCCGTCCAATAGTTTAGTAGAAATCGCTGTACACAGACAGACTAGTACTAAAATTATTATATTTCATGTACATCATTCCCTGATAAATTGACTCGTAGATACTGAATATGAACAAAATCCGTCCAATAGTTTAGTAGAAATCGCTGTACGCAGACAGACTAGTACTAAAATTATTATATTTCATGTACATCATTCCCTGATAAATTGACTCTTAGCTACCAAATATGAACAAAATCCGTCCAATAGTTTAATAGAAATCGCTGTACACAGACTAGTACTAAAATTATTATATTTCATGTACATCATTCCTTGATAAATTGACACGTAGATGCTGAATATGAACCAAATCCGTCTAATAGTTCAGTAGAAATCGCTGTACAATGACAGACTAGTACCAAAAATTATTATATTTCATGTACATCATTCCCCGATAAATTGACTCGTAAATACTGAATATGAACAAAATCCGTCCAATAGTTTAGTAGAAATCGCTGTACGCAGACAGACTAGTACTAAAATTATTATATTTCATGTACATCATTCCCTGATAAATTGACTCTTAGCTACCAAATATGAACAAAATCCGTCCAATAGTTTAATAGAAATCGCTGTACACAGACTAGTACTAAAATTATTATATTTCATGTACATCATTCCTTGATAAATTGACTCGTAGATACTGAATATGAACAAAATCCGTCCAATAGTTTAGTAGAAATCGCTGTACACGGACAGACTAGTACTGAAATTATTATATTTCATGTACATCATTCCCTGATAAATTGACGCTATGTATATACGGTATATATATATATATATATATATATATATATATATATATATATATATATACACACACACACTGAATATGAACAAAATCCGTCGAACAGTTTAATAGAAATCGCTGTACACAGACTATTACTAAAATTATTATTTTTTTTATGTAGGTCTGTATCATTTCCTGATAAATTAACTCATAGATACTGAATATGAACGAAATCCGTCCAATAGTTTAGTATAAGTCGCTGTACACAGACAGACTAGTACCAAAATTATTGTATTTCATGTGCATCTTCCCCTGATAAATTGACTTGTAGATACTGAATATGAACAAAATCAGTCCAGTAATTTAGTAAAATTCACTGTAGGCTACGTGTATACTGTAGAATCTAGACAGAAAAACAGGAAAACGAACGAGATCCCCAAAGTCATTCGTTAGATTAATTATCAAGAATGCTGAAAACGTAATTTCCTTTAAAATCTAGAAATGTATTTTTGCAGCACTATAGAACGTTTTCTTTGTACTTCGTCTGTTGAGAAAACTAAAATAAAACATTAACTACGTACAGCATTCTTAAGCGATACCTCAAGAACTGACCGCAAACAGTGCTGACAAAAAAATTACGGAGGGAAATAAGAAAAGTACAAGAGTTTGGCAGATGGAGTTAAGCTAGTCTATAATCAACTGCGTGTTCTCGTAATTCCCATAATCATTTCTGCAGAAGGAAATGTCCCCTTACCCTTCACCGCAGCTTGAGAACAACTGACCTGTCCTTGAGAAGTGCAGATGGCCTTTCTCTTGATTATTGCCAGAATAGTATGAGAATTCCTTCAACCATTAGAAGAGATCGCACGAATATCCATCACTCAATGTAGTCTAATACACAGGTTCACAATCGGATTTAAATAATTATTTCATTATTTTTGTTAAGTTGATTTACAAACGCTTTAACATCTATGATGATATAGAGTGTGTAGATGGACACTGAGCGAATTTTCCTGTGTTTTGTTTCTCTGTGCGCCGGCGTTTAGTTCCACTTTCAAGCGCTAGACGTTAGTTTAATCGAGCATACGCTAAGATAATAATTGAGTATAGAGTGAGACACAGAATCCAAACATCGCCTACCTTATTGCATAATCCAGTAACGCTTTGCTTCAAATAAATTCAAGTTAACAGCTTTTCCTTATTTCTCAGTGACAAACTAGTTCTAAAAATAATTTTTTATATTTCAGATATAATAAATTATATTATAAAATAATATAATACATTATAAAATTAAGTATCGAATGAATTCGTTCAATATTTGTATATAATATGATATAGGTATATGGTTTTACTTCTCATAAAAGTTTTGTTTTTCCATTTTCAGTGCTGTCAAATCATTACATATTTTAATTGTTGTTGGGGTCAAAGTCTCAACTCACATTATAAAGGAACTCTAGAGTCTAGACATTACAGTTAATGACGGATTTATTATTTTATGAATCCAATTTATTTTATTTGAGTACATAATGTACTAGATGTATTAATTGAGCCGTTCAAAGCAGAAGTGATGTAAGTCAAAATTGGGTAATGAGGTTTAAAGTAAAAATTCTGTAAAATACAGCGCAAAGTAGCAATTAATATCTCCTTCGTCCTATCCACTGATTACTAATAGTTTAAATGAAGCGAATATTAATTGCTACTTTGCGCTGTATTTTACAGAATGTTTACTTTAACCCTCATTACCCATTTTTGACTTACACCACTTCTGCTCTGAACGGCTCAATTATATGTGTTATATTTCCGCTGTGTCGACTGCTAGCTGGTGTGATGTCAGCGCCAACTCTAGGGAGAAAGCAGAATCTCACGCTTTAGCTGGCTTGAAGGTCATTGAAATCAGTCCGGCTACATCAAAGGTACCGACGCGAAGTGTCCATACTTAATTACCTATACGCTGGTGTGTAAAATCTTTGGATATATCAGTAGACCGTGAAGTATTGTTGAGTTTCTGTTTCTATTGTTATGTGTTGTAGATGGCTTATGTTCATGTAACTGATTTAGATTTTGTTTGTAATGTTTATGATATTGATGATCAAAGCGGTGATGAATCATGGTAGGCCTATGTAAATGGTATTTGCCTTTATGACCGAGGGAAACCGTGGAAAACGGCCATGGGGGTATTTTTCCAGCTAGTATCATTCAGACATCCTGCCACATGAGTTGTCTTACTTCGTGTTGTACATTTCTACTGGGTGTTCAGTTCAAAGTGTGTCATGGCTCGCTGTATGCCGTCATGTGGCTAGTCGATGAGCCTAGAGAATTCAATCTTCCTACACTTCCGCAGAGGCGTATTACTTATGTGCCAGAGAAGTTGCCTAGCAAGTACGGCGTTCATTCAGAAGAGTACGTACCGATACGTACGGTAACGCCGGTAGTGGCAGGAATGTGAACTGTTTCGAAACATGTACTGAGGTGAGTTTTTTCTTACTGTCGGGATATGGGGAGAGAGTTAAGACAAATACTTACGTATTTGTTGACATTAACTTCGACGGTCAACATGGACACGGAGCATTTGATTTGTGTTGTGGAATGTTGCCGTACGCAACCGATGATAACAAATACTCTGCGTACGACTTGGCCGCGCAAAACACAATTCGAAAGAGGTTTAGGTAGCACACAGACCGTACAGGTCGCCATCTGTTGCTACGACGTTCAAGTTATACCGTACACGTTCTCAAATTCAGATTGAACGCCTTGATTAATAGGCAACTTCTCTGACACAAAAGCTGAAACTCGCTTCATATCGCTTACTCATCAACAGTGACGTCATGACACACTTTGAAATGAACACCCAGTATAATTTGGCAGGTCGATTCCTAAATATCTAGACCTAAGTGTTACGTGTTATATAATTCTGTGACCGGAAGGAAAAATGTCTTAAGTCAATTTTTTATGAAAATGAGATTTTTATATATTCTGAAAGCGGAAACAATTATCTACACTCTGGTAAAACGCTTAAAGTCAAATAAGACTCCTGGATGAATTTATAGAGCGTTACCAAATGTCCTAAGTACTTTTTGAATCTAGCACACACAGAATAAAGGACTTAAGAATATTTAATACTTTATTCCTTACAAACATCACATGTTTACTTTCCATGCTTCCCTATTAAAAAGGTCTAACTTGTATTTTAACTATTTTATCACAAATTGATGCCCTTTCCTTTTAAAACTTTAAGCACCAGGTAAACAGTCCTATAATTGTTTAAGACTTATTTTGTATTCCTAATAATTTACATGTTAGATTAGTCAACTTTGCCACATCAAAAAATGTAATTGTCAAAAGTACAACATTCCCCATAAGGATATAAATAAATATACTTGGACTTCTCCAAATGGATTGACACATAACCAGATAGATCACATCTTGAAAGATAAAAGAAGACATACTAGTATAGTAGACATTCGAACCTTCAGGGGGGCAGACTGTAATTCTGACCATTATTTGGTAATTGGAGAACTAAGAGAAAGACTATCAGTAGCCAAGCGAGTAGAGCAACAAGTTAATATTAGAAGATTCAATATTCCGAAATTAAAGGACGAGGAAACTAAGCAACATTATCAGGTCGAAATTTCAAATAGGTTTGCCGTATTAGCAAGTTCCGATAAAGTTGAGGGAGAGTTAGATGTTAATAGCATGTGGGACAATATCCGAGATAATATCAAAATTGCAGCTGAACAGAGCATAGGTTATTACGAAACTAAGAACATTAAATCCAGACGTTTGAGATGGGCAGGGCATGTAGCACGTATGGGCGAATCCAGAAATGCATATAGAGTGTTAGTTGGGAGGCCGGAGGGAAAAAGACCTTTATGGAGGCCGAGACGTTGATAGGAAGATAATATTAAAATGGATTTGAGGGAGGTGGGATATGATGATAGAGAATGGATCAATCTTCCTCAGGATAGGGACCAATGGCGGGCTTATGTGAGGACGGGAATGAACCTCCGGGTTCCTTAAAAGCCAGTAAGTAAGTAAGTAAGTAAGTAAGTAAGTAAGTAAGTAAGTAAGTAATAATTTACATTTCCTATTTATTTTGACATGAAAAAGGTCTTATGTTTAAATAGTCCCTTTTTCTCAGTTTGGGTTGTAGTCTTAAATGAGCCTAAGAGCGGCTCTTTTTGGAAATAATCAAGAAAATTGTTAAATGAGCAACCTATTTTAGAAGAAATATAAACAAATAATATCCAGGAAAAACCTTTTAATTAAAAGAACTCTATAATTTACATCCATTTCAATTTTTTACTGCTCTCCTGAAAAGTATAAAATTGTTACTTAAGATCTTTTTCCTCCAAGCCAAAGAATTTTACCCTCAAATTTTAGTTTAGATCTTATAGTAGCTTATACTGATGTTGTCATATGTACACCGGCATTCGAAGATATCTGACCTAGAATTTTGTGATCGTGTAAGCGAACCGCGAAATAAGTCAGAACCAAAGATATAAGAAATGGACAAAGTTTGAAATAGTTCCGCTAGTTCTCAATAGGTGACGTTATTATTGGGAAGGGTGAAAAGGTGTTGGGGGGGGGGCGAAATGATGATGTAGAATAAGTGTGAATTAAACTCATAATTGTCTATATCAGTGGTTTCCGCTTAACCTAGTGGTTTCTGCAATCCGCAGAGGGTGATGAAATTTTGAATTCTATAATGCGGGTATATTTGTGTATTATTGGCAACACTGACTGTTATCTTCGCCATCTTTTCGTAGAAGTAATAACTAAAGAAACCACACTTACATGAACAAATTATCGATCACTATCGATTAGAAGAGGCCAGGTATCTTTGAACGCCAGTGTACACTGACGTTCAGAGATATCTGACCTACGATTTTATGATCGTGCACGCAAACTTTCTAACCACGGGATAAGTCAGAACCAAAGATATAAATAATTGAGGGGTTTGCCGGAAAAAGGGCATATACGTCAATATGGCGAATTGAGATACATGTAATCTAAGATTTTAAAACGCACCTGAATAAAATGTTATACACGCACGCAGCCCTGTCCTGCAGGTATGTACAGTACAATCAAAACAAAATTTCGCTACTATAATTATTCATTACATTTTAAACCGTTTTCACGAAGAAGGGCGTATAGGTCTATCCGCCTTTCTTCCGGCAAAGCCCTCAATTGTGGCATGTAAATGGAAAAGGCTGACAGTGCCAAACACAAAAATGTTCAGGAACCACAAAAAAAAAACGGATAGAAACACGCACTTTCATGTTGAACATTTTGTAAAAAATTGAGTCAACCTTCTTGCATGTGAGAATAAACTAGCAGTAGTCTAACAGCGCGGTTTCAAGTGAAAAAAAAAATATTATGTCATATTTGGCACTTACAGCCTTTTCCATTTGCATGCTACAATTAACAAACTTTAAAAGAGTTCCGCTAGTTCTCAATAGGGCGGTTAAAAAGTGTCCGGGGGGGGGGGATGATGATATAAATTAAGCATAAATTATTCTCATAATTGACAATATCAGCAGTTTCCAGCTAAACCCAGTGTTGTTTTACAATCAGTAGAGTGGGATGAAAAGTTTAATTCTATAATGCGGGTATATTTATGTACGATTGGCAACACTGACTATTATCTTAGCGATCTATTCATGGAAGTAATAAGTAATGAATCCACAGTTACACCTACAAATTATCAATCACTATCAATTAATATGGTCAGATATCTTTGAATGTCAGTATACCTGATCCCTACTAATCGATAGTGATCGATAAATTTTCGTGTAAGTGTGGCTTCTTTAGTTATTATTTCTATGAATAGATGGCGAAGATGACAGTCAGTGTTTCAGTGTTAATTGCATTCTACACAATCATAACGAATCGTGGAAATTCTTGTTCCCATACCGCTTGCTGAAATCGTTTAGGGTACGTACATGTTGGAGCAACGATAAATGATAAGAGAAACGATCTAGCGATGCTTTGGTATTATCAAAGAATCAAGTGTTCATATCGGAGCAACGAGGACGCGGGAAGCGAACATTTTGATTTATCAGTAGAAGATATTCTATGCATCCACTTAATGAAAGAAGATATATAGAAAATATCAGCTGCTAAGTTCAAGGTTAATATAACTTAAATACGTACAAAATTAAACCAGTTTCTCATCCCAAAGATAGTATAAATTCGTTGTGTTGTGATTGGTTCTTGTGATCACATAACATAGGACGAATAAATACACAACTGATCAATTTGTCAATATCTACAATAATTAGTTTAATATGCCGAAATAATAATAAATCGATTAATATTCGGATATATTGATAACCACCGGTAATTATACAGATTAATATTATCTTAATCAGAGATCATATGAACGACAAGAGCAAAGAAAATGGAACTTTGCTTTTTCGTTGCTTTTATCGTGTATCTTCGCTTTTATCGTTACTCCAATATGCACACCTCAATAACAATGCATGCTTCAATTCTCTCTGATATAGCACCGCTGCTTCTTTTATCGTGTATCTTCGCTTTTATCGTTACTCCAATATGCACACCTCAATGACAATGCATGCTTCAATTCTCTCTGATATAGCATCGCTGCTTCTTTTATCGTTTATCGTCGCTCCAACGTGTACGTACCCTAAGAATATGAAATTCTTATGTCTCCTGTCTTTAGCTATTACTTTAGGAAATCATTGTCTTGGTTGTCTTACTGTGTTTTAGATGCTCGATTTTTAATGTTCTATTTTGTTGCAAGTATCTTGACTCTGTAAACGCATTAAGTTGAATTAATTCCTAGCCATTTACTGGTAGACATCGTGCCATCTCCATCACAGGACAAACTCAGGGCGAAGCACATCGCGTTTCTGGCCGCAGAAACAGCTGAGTGCACTAAAAATAAAACACTTATTTTCGAAGGTTTCCACAGACGGCTAACTGAACAATGCTCGCCGCTATACACGCCGCAGACTAGGCGTATAGGGGGCGTGATTCTCTCTCAATCTCGTGACAACGCGTGGAAAAGTACCGGAGCACCTGCAGCCAACTGGCAACATCGCAACCTGTTTTCTCGTCATTACCAACCTCTTCAAAACTTTCACGTCGCCAGTGGGTCAAAGCTATCCAGTCCTGTGGTTGTATCCTCTCGCTCCACATTTAAAACATAAACGCTTTCAAATTATCTCCGTTGGCGAACTTTTTGCACTGACATTATCTTCGTCCTTTGTTACGTGTTTTGATGGTTGCAACGTGCAAGAGCTAGGGATCTCCCCTTCTTCCTGTTAACACCAATGAGGAAATCCGCACTTAGCTGCAATCACGTTGTCAGAACAACAACGCAGTTGGTACGCCTGACGACAGCAATGTGTAGGTCAGTTAATTGTGATCTCGCTATCATCATTGGTCGTGACCCAGAGATAATGATCCTGGAATCATATTTCTAGTTACGCACATATCAACTACTAACGTCATTTTGGTTCAGCCGAAGTTCATTTCAATTACTTCACACCGTTTGTGGTCTTCAACCTTTTGCAGACAAAGATCAAATCCTGTCATAACCTCCTGAGTCCCGAGACATTTATTGTTTTGTTTTTGAAGTTCAATATAATTCTACACTTTAAAAAAAGTCACTGTCGTGAGGAAATGTGCTGAAAAAATTCTGCAGATAACAGTTAAGGCACAAATGCAAGTATATTATACTATACTTCGGGTCTCTGCACATACATCTTGTATCATAATCATGTATGCAGTATAGTATAGTATATTCTCAGGACTATGGAGAATAAGAACTCGGACTACATTCACAATGGAACTTAAACGCAAAAAGTGACAGAGGATTCATCGCTTTCCCGCCTTTAAATTTCAAAAGACGAAGTCAGCGAATAGGGATTATATAGAATGGACACTGAGCAAATTTTCCTGTGTTTTGTTTCTCTGTGCGCCGGCGTTTAGTTCCACTTTCAAGCGCTAGAGGTTAGTGTAATCGAGCATACGCTAAGATAATAATTGAGAATAGAGTTGAGAAACAGGATCTAAACATCGCCTACCTTATTGCATAATCCAGTAATGCTTTACTTTATATAAATTCAAGTTAACAGTTTCTCCTTATTTCTCAGTGACAAACTAGTTGTAATAATATTTTTTTATATTTTAGATATAATAAATTATATTATAAAATAATATAATATATTATAATAGTACATTATGCAACGAGCCTATAATGTATGTATGTATTTATTTACACTGCAAGTGGGCAAGCACCCGGTGGCAGTGGTATATACAATATTAACAAATACACAATAAAATGATAAGCAATACACAATACAATTTTACAACACATATACAATTTTATACAAAATACAATAAGAATACACAATACAATTTAACACAATAATAATAAAACATAAAATAAAATACCTAATTTTACAATACAACCTACATAATTATGTATAGGTCCTACATAAGTTTCAATAGTCTTTCACTTTACTCTCATCTCATTCCCTGTAGTGGCACTATGACGCATTTCAGTGACACTTTAGCACACATTTCACCGACACTCTGTAACACATTTCACTGACACTATAGAACACATTTCATTGACGCTATAAATTATCACTGATCGGAACTGTTCACTGCACTGTAAAACCATAACTTCACTGACTCACCTCGCTTCACTGATACAACAGTTCAAATAAGTCAAATAATTACATCCTTATGCATACTTATAAACAGAACTACATTTAAACTAAACATTTCTAGTCTAAGGCCCTCTTACACGCTATTTTTAAATAATTTACAATTCAAACCAAGGAAGTAAACTCGTCAGGCTAGATAAATACATGTCATCTTAAAAAATTAAATGTTGAATGTCACCTTAATTTTAATTTTCACTTTATACACAACTTTTTAAATTATTTTTGAATCTCCTTAAGGAAGGACAGCCCTCAAAGACCGCTGCAGGTAGGTCATTCCAATCATTTATAGTTCTATTTAAAAATGAGAATTTACCTACATCCGTTTTCTGTTTCCTACATTTGATTTTAAAATCATGATCGTTCCTACCATAGTACGTTGGCTTTTCTAACCGAGCCGTTATGTCTACCCATGCTTTCTGACCTAGATGTGCTCTATACAATGATGTTATTCTAGTTTTTCTACGTCTACGTGATAGTAATTAAGACGCAAGTATGGATGTTTATGAAACGAGCGCAAGCGGAAGTGACCTTTTTCTAGGTTGTGAATTGTGAGATGTACGCAGACGCGAAAGTATTGATTTTTTCCGAGGAACAATAATGTCATTGACCTTGATGTAATCCCGTTAAACTTGATATAACCTTGATTATTGAATTCGACATTGAAAAACGAGATGACAAATTGAATTTATTTGAATATTATTTACAATTAACGCTAATTATTATAGTAACAGAACATAACCTTCTGCGACAGTATTGGATTTCCAGCCTCCGTGACTTTTCGCTAATTCTCTTTCGATTGCATATCCGAGAATAATCGATACTTGCGGTTTTATAACGGTACAAAGCTGACTTGTCATTGGCTGAACACCTGTAAACTGAGTTGTCATTGGCTGAACACCTGTACTTTAATGAGTAGGTGTACTTTAATGACATGCATTAAAGGGCTGCTACCAGGTGTATAATTACTACATTTCGGCATGGTCGAGCATAAAATTATGTATCAAATTCGTTTAATATTTGTATCCAATATAATAGAGGTATATGGTTTTACTTCTCATAAGAGTTTTGTTTTTCCATTTTCAGCGCTATCAAAGCATTACATATTTTAATTGTTGTTGGGGTCAACGTCTCAACTCTCATTATAAAGGAACTCTAGAGTCTAGACATTACAGATAATGACGGATTTATTATTTCATGGGTCCAATTTATTTTATTTGAGTACATAATGTACCTATATGTATTAATTGCATGTATTATATTTCCGCTGTTTCGACTGCTAGCTGGTGTGATGTCACTGCCAACTCTAGGGAGAAAGCAGAATCTCACGCTCAAACTAGTTTGAAGTCATTGAAATCAGTCCTGCTACAGCAAAGATACCGACGCGAAGTGTCCATACTGTATTACTGTTATACATTTTTGCACGGCAGCACTCAGTGTTGCAAAGAGAATATGAACTGACTGAATGACAATAATATACATTCGGAGAAGTCACTTTCATTGTAGTGGTTAAAGAAATAAATTAAAATATACCTGTAGGCAATTTTTAATAATTAATTAATAAATAATAGATAAATAATCAAATAAAGACAAAAAAGCATTTAATTTTGTAAATTAGGCATTTGTATTAAGAAAGGCAGTAAAGGGCAACATAAAACTGTGACGTTTCAATCACAAAGGCATAATTCGTACAGATTTACTTTCAAAATGAAGATAAATTTAACACATTTAAAAAGGCATTCTGCCAAAGTTCCGGTCTATGCTTATGACCGACTCAATTTTCTGTTATTTTTCATGTTGCAACAAAACTTCTTATTTGTAAACAATTTTGTATTAAGACTTGATACATTCCGTCTTTTGCATCAAAACTTGCTACATGCATATTTCAATGTGTTATGCTATTATGTTAAATAATATAAGGGAATCATGAACTTCTTTTCCTCAACTTGCTCGTATTAACTATTTTTTTTATTTTGATGGTAAACAATTCAAGAATTGCAGTTTGATAGAAAAATTTAATTCTTTTTTACTTTCCGAAAACTTATGCCAGATATACTTATGAAGTTTTAGAACTTACCGCCTCAAATAATCACCTCATACTGAAGTACAGTACATAATCAGTCACACTCAATGCTGTAGAGAAGTAGATAGCAGAATATTATCAAATGCATATTCTCAGGCACTAATACGTAACACGGATGAAAAGATAATATTTGCATATGGGCTAGGGGAGAGGATGGTATTTTTTTTAACTTTTTTCCTATTTGGTGTAAAATATTAATTTTTTGTATGTAGAGAGCTCATAGATGTGGCAACTCAACCAAATAAAAATGTTTTGAAAGAAAAATTATTTGGGGGCCCAAATTTGAAAAAAATATACCCAATGCAGGATTGTACTAAAACCGATATATCTAAACCGTTTTTAAAGATAGATTCAAACAGTTCTTTGCAATGTATTTGCAAAAGCACGTTCTACAAACTGTCTGTAACAGAATTTTGATATTAGTCCCTACGTTTGTAAAATAAACAATTAAAATTTAATAACAATTTTCTGATTTCCTTTCTTGCAAACAAACGGACGTATTTTTAAAATGAAATCAATTAACAAAATTCCGTTACAGAGAAAAGTTTCCTAATAGTCTAAAGAATGTGTGTTCTAAACTTCATGCAAGTATCTTTAATAGTTCAGAAATTATATCCCTTTTTGTCTGGCAATGTAGCAAAAGATTGAAGTTACTGGAAACCGATGAAAGAGGGCGTGTGATTTAAAAATCCATAGCGCAGGAAGTTTAAAAATGACGTCTCAACATTCGATAAGGGCACAAATACCCACAAAATGTTATGCAATGCATTCCACACATATCAAAGGGTATTTTAAAGAAAAAAGAATTTTGAAAATTTAATTTACCGGAAACAACAATAAAAGTGGGCGAGTGATTTAAAAATCCATAACGCAGGAAGTTTAAAAATGGCGACTCAACGTCCGATAAGGGCACAAATACCCACAAAATGTTATGCTATGCATTCCACACATATCACAGAATATTTTAAAGAATTTTTTTTTAATTTACTTATTTTTCACCAAAAAAATACCATCCTCTCCCCTTCAAAGAGTTAGGTACAGCTTACAGCAGTCAATTTTTTTGGAAATATTCAACATTTTTTCCCTCCATTACCGTATCTTGTACAATAATGAAAATTGGTATGTGTAAAACACTGTCCTTCTGCTATGTGCAAAAAAAATATTTTTACGACTTAAAAAATATTTATATATATTTTTTTAAAATTCAAAACGGTGGTAGTTCACTGTGCAGTGATGAAGCGTTTCCCTCATAACTCATAAACTTGTTAACTTTTCCATGTTCTGTCTCTTTTATTTTATTGCTGAAACGTATGTTTACAATATCATGCTCTTTCAAGTACATTCCTTAATAAATAATATTTTTTTTTATTTTGTGTTAGAAGAAAATACTGATATTTGACCATTTTTAAAATGAATTTATTTTTTTATCAGACAATCTATCAAAGGTAGAAAAGTAATTTTGTATCATATTGTAAATATGACATGCATAAATACACATAAAAGTTTCATCACAGAATGTTGGATACTTTTTGAGTTATGAGGAAAACGCTTCATCACTGCACAGTGAATTTTGAAGAAAAAATATATAAATAATTTTTTTAAATCGTAAAAATATTTTTATCGTACACCAGAAGCACAGTGTTTTACACATACTAATTTTCATTATTGTACAAGATACAGTAATGGAGGAAAAAAATGTTGAATATTTCCAAAATTTTACTCCTTTAAGCTGTACCTAACCCCTTAACAGAATCCATTGTAGTTCGGAAATCAACTTGTGCTCCAGGCTTGTTTTACACTGACTGACAAAAAAAAATCACGCACCAAGAAAGAGTTGTGGGAATTACATGAAACCTGATGCGGATGATCGTAATATTGATGTATGTAAAGATTACAATATTAGAGCAAAATAATAATTTTATTGCTGAAAACTGACCACCTGAATTGAGGCTCTAGTACCTGTTTGTCCACCTCTAGTTTGGATGCAAGCTGTAATACAGGCGGGTATGGAAGCATACAGATTTCGTATGGTATCCTGCGGCATATCTGTCCATATTTGCCACAACTGATTCCCTATTTCTTGTAAATTCCTAGGTCGCTGAAGTTGGCGTCCCAGGTGATCCCAGACATGTTCGATTGGTGACAACTCTGGCGATCGTGCAGGCCATGGAAGTGTGACAACGTTACGGAGGCATTCCCGTGACATCCTTGCTGTGTGCGGTCGAGCATTATCCTGCTGGAAAAGACCTCTTGGAAATCCTGCCATGAGAGGCAACACATGTGGCTGAAGGATGTCCACATATCGCTGTGCTTTTATTGACCCTCGTATCATTACTAGGGGTGACCGAATGTCATACGTGATGACCCCCAGACCAGCACGCCAGCAGTGGCTGCGGTGTGTCGCGCCACAGAAAATGTAGGATTGAGGCGTGTACCACGAGGTCTCCAGACGCGAACACGACCGTCGTCAGAGCTCAAAGAGAATCTGGATTCGTCACTAAAGACAATCCGGTTCCAGTCTTCAGCAGTCCAGGTTTGTTGCTCACGACACCACTGCAAACAGAGGCGACGGTGGACGGGTGTCAATGGCAGGACACGTAATGGGCGCCGTGAGACCAAATTTCCTTCAGTCTAGTGCCTGAAATGGTTCGGCCAGACACAGGGGCCTGTAATAATGGTGCTACCTGTCTCAGGATGGCGGGCGACGAAACAGCTGGATCTGTTCGGGCTTGCCAGAGGATTCGACTTTCTTCTCTCCTGGCGGTCAGTCGAGGGCGTCCTGAGCCCAGTCGCCGTGTGTGCGTGCCCTCACGCATCCACTGGTCCCAACACGTCCTAACAGTGTGATCAGAACAGCGTAGGTGGCTGGCGATTCGCCGATACGACCATCCAGCCTCGCGCATTCCAATAATGCGCCCCCCCCCCTCAAACTCTGTTAACTGGGTAAAGTCTCTTCGATTGCGTCGTAGAGGCATGTCGAATGATCGACGACTTTTATGCAACCGGAAACAACAGTGCACTACGTTCGAGTAGCCTGTGCAAGCCCTTTTATAGGCCACGGATGACAGCAGGTTCACGACCTCTGGTGGCAACACCATTCAACAAATTACGTTACCATGCTAATCATTTGACTATCTCCCTGAGATGTAACTGTATGCCGCGGTTTGCAGCAAACGACAACTCCTTCTTGGTGCGTGATTTTTTTTTGTCAGTCAGTGTACATTGATCTGGGTAATTAGTTAGTCACGTGGTATCTTATTAACATGAATGCTTGAAAATATTTATCTATCTATCTATCTATCTATCTATCTATCTATCTATCTATCTATCTATCTATCTGTCTGTCTGTCTGTCTGTCTGTCTGTCTGTCTGTCTGTCTGTCTGTCTGTCTGTCTGTCTGTCTGTCTGTCTGCCTGCCTGCCTGCCTGCCTGCCTGCCTGCCTGCCTGCCTGCCTGCCTGCCTGCCTGCCTGCCTGCCTATCTATCTATCTATCTATCTATCTATCTATCTATCTATCTATCTATCTATCTATCTATCTATCTATCTATCTATCTATCTATCTATCTATCTATCTATCTATCTATTTATATAAGAGGGCAAAACCCCAATTGCAATAGACAGTACAAATATTTGTTTAGAACAAAAAATTGGAGATAACATGAAAAAAGAGATAAAAACAGATACAGATGCAAGGTAGAAGTGTAAATACAAATGAAAATTGAAGACAAAATAATAAACAAATACATACTAGGGTAAATAAAATACATAGATACAGATATAAATGAAAAATACAAAATAAAAAAGAATGAAATATAGATAAATATAGGTATCATAACCAAAAGTAAAATTTAGCTATAAATGGCAAATTACAGAGTAATAAATAGATAGCTATACTATTTAAGATTAACTACCTTCAGTATATTAATAAGAAAATGTTTATATTTCATGTAAGAAATGCTGAAATCTAGATCCCATGTTTACATATTTCATTGAATTTTGAACACATATGAAAGACTATTCTTACGAATTAATGAAAATTGGACGAGAATTTGGCATTGAAGTATCAAATGTTTGTAGAGTGGTGCAGAGTGGGGAATTCCGGGAGGAAGAAGCTTGTTCCACATTCTATTAACACACAAGGCCATGCGACGCTCGATGACGAATACATGACACAAATTCGCCGAACGGCCAGTCCAAGTTGATTATAGATCGCTACAAACAACTAGCTAGTGTTGTTTATGGTTCATTTATTAATCTGAGCAATGTACCGTAAGCTAGGGTAAACTTGACCGCTGGGGTAAACTTGATCAAAAAAAAAAAAAAAATTTAAATCATGATATCGGCCCTAATTGTGACTAAAAATAAGTACTTCAGAAATGGAGAAAAAATAAAGAACTTTAACAATATATTCAGAGTATCTGATATTATGATTTATTTTTTTGTGGTCAAGTTTACTCCACTTTACGATATTCCATGAAAAAAAGAAGTTATTGAAGGACATTATGTTGGGAATAGTGTACGTAGAGCATGTGAGATATTTAGTGAGGAATATCTAATAGCCTAAGACCGACACCAAGGGTTCGAATCCCGGTCGGGGCAAGTTACCTGGTTGAGGTTTTTTCCGGAGTTTTCCCTCAACTCAATACGAGCAAATGCTGGATAGCTTTCGGACTTTCCCCGGACTCATTTCACCGGCATTATCACCTTCATCTCATTCAGACGCTAAATAACCTAGATGTTCATAAAGCGTCGTAAAATAACCCAATAACCCGACACCAAGCAATAAGCGTACAGGTATTTTATTAATTATAAATGGAAGTGAGGTCTATTTAAACTTTTATTGTAATTTACCGTACCGAAAAAAAACATTATGACGTCACATTAATTTGTTTCCCATTTTATGTTTTATCACTGCTGGTTGGATCTGAAACTACTTCGATTTAAACAGATAATTTCGGTCGTTCAAGATCAACTGTAATTAACAGTTTTAATTAAAGATGGTTATAATAATTGAAGAGTCCACTGCAAGAATGATGAATGTCATTTGGAATAGCCTACATTTTGCAGGAGAAGCAATTGAAGGTTTGAAATGCTTAGCGCTTCCGATCATTACTGGACAATGACTATCAGTGTTAATGCCATATAACTCTCTATGTACATTCTACAGGGACATCATTTTATTTTTACTTCAACTTTTATTGTACCTGAGTTTTTTAATGTACTTCACTCCCACCCCTTCTACTAATCAAGTTCCAACTGTCCACACAGAACTAAGGCCGCAGTACTGAGTTAGTGATTATAGTACGTTTCAGAAATATGTTCGCGTTTTCCAGTGACGAAAATTTCCAATATTGAATCATATTTTCGCACAGGTACTGTCGTCCGTTTGCCTACGTCGCATCCCGATTTCCCCCACCTGCTTCTGCTCGCTCCACTGTAAAGACTAGTGGCTGGGCTTTCTTAGCTCTTTTCTGAAAACATTAATTTCTGTTAGAAATTAATTGGACCTCTACGTAATATTATGCAACTGTTTAAAATAACTTAAATAAAAGGGCCTCGTTAAGTAATTAACTATCACGTAATTCTCCCCCTTTCTACGATCCTGCGACATAACCACTTGGGCGGACAGTAGATAGCATGTCTGAGTAATTTTATCTGTGCGGGTCGGGCAGAAATGAAGATTGAATTTACAGTACGTAAGGTACTCTTTTATAGAGTAGGTACAGAATTATTTCAACATGAGTTACTAAGTATGGACGAAACTGGTAATTGGAATTAGACACACTAGTCTATAGTGCGATAATAGGCAAAAAAGACCTGTATCGAAATGAACGGCCACTATTTAAAAAAATGTGTTTAAATATCCATATTATGATTATTTTTAATTTTAACTTCATTTTCTATATCGTACGCTAATGTGCTGTAGACAGTATAATATACACTGCATAATGAATACGTTCGCATGGATAACTCAGTTTGTGAGTAAAAAACACTTACTGTTAATACTGTACTGTATTTTGATTAAACAAAACCTAATGAAAATTATCACAGTCAAAATCGCGATATTTCCTGCTTTACATAAAAGGATGAACTACTTTTCTTCCCTCCTGTACCCAGTAAAGTGATTTGTTTGTATTTTACGCCAGTATCATCGAACTCCAGTCGTGGAAGGAGGTAGCAAACGGTGTTTCCGGGTCTCAATCATTAATTCAAAGGTATAGCCAGGTTAATATTAAAAATGTTAGTAAAAATAAAATGATGTCCCTGTATATGTCTTAAGCCATGCATTGACAGTCTTGGTTCATTTTCGACAAGAAAGTGACATCCATCATTCTTGCAGTGGACTCTTCAATTGTTAGCCACTGACGTAGCTCAGACAGTAATATGTTAGCTTCTGGATCCGGAGTTACGCTCGGGAGTGGGTTCGATTCCCGCTTGGGCTGATAACCTGGTTGCGGTTTTTTTTTTTAGGTTTTCCCTAACCGTAAGAAGAATGTCAGGTCATCTATGGCATTTAGTCTTTTTTATGTTTAGTCTTCAATTGAAGAATGGTGTTGCAAGTTTGTTTTTAATTATTTGACTGTAAGGTTTGCATTATTAAGTCCCACTCACAATGAAAATTAAACATAACATAAGCGTTAACTTAAGAACGTATCGTAAACGTTATAGTAAAATCAGAAAGTCATTACCATCATTCACGATGGAACATAATTTAAACAAAACCGCAAAAATATTTCGTAACTATGGAAACATAATCGATAATCTTCGATGCTACTTACCCATTAGAGTTCTACGAAATGTTTATTTGGCCATTATTCAGTCTATTATTCAATATGGTATAATTGTTTGGGGTGGAAGTACAAAAATTAATCTTAGTCCGTTAAATTTACTACAAAAACGAATAATTAAAATTTGTTTGAAGAAACGTTTCGATTATCCAACTAAATTAATTTATTCTGAATTTAATGCATTTAATATTGAACAAATTTATAAGTATACCCTGTTAAAATTTTATCATAAAAATCGTAATAAGTTTGTATTACAGACACATAATTATGACACAAGACGAAATATTAATTCAACATTAGTAGAACCTAAATGTCTCACATCTGCTGGTCTAAAGCATAGCATTAATTTTGGCCCTCGGTTGTACAATGCTTTAACTAAATTACACCCAGAACTTCTAACATGTAACCCACTAACATATAACAAGAAAATTAGAAACGTGTTAATATCTTCAATTTGATTAAATAAATTTATAGCCTATGTGTATGAATTAATCAACCTATATTATATTTGTATTCTATAATTTTGAAATATATATAGTCCTACTTTTCACGTGCGATATTATTCTTCTCTAGTGTTAATATTATATTATAAAATTCCATTGCCCCTGTAATTTAAAAATTTAAATTTTAGTTCCTATTTTATTTTAATTATGTATTTTATTATCATTTTTTTATTTTCTATATTTCTCTTATATTAATATTGTATTATATAATTTCTGTAACTGTAATTTTAATTCTATTTCCTATTTTATTTTATGTTCTCTTATAGGCCTATTAATATTATATCTGAACTGCGACCGAACACGAGCGCTGCTCATTCGGTCTCAAATTTTGTTAATACTACTGTATCTCCTTTTTATATTGTTTGTATTATTTTATTTCTATTTCTCTTGTTTGTTTGTAATTATATTCTTTATTCTGTATATTTAAATTTAAATAAATAAATAAAAAATAAATAAAATAAAAAAAGCATTTTCCAATTAAAAAAATAACGACGTCATTTCATCATATTTTGTTGTAGGTCTATACTTGAGCGCTCTACGATTGTGTATTCTTTCCAAATCACTTAATTGTAAGCATAAGCATGAAAGTTCGTAGTTTGCAGACTTCCATGTTAACGTCTAACGGTAATGTTAATGTCATTGTTTATGTGAATCATTGTGAATAATCCTATTTGGTAACTTGACCGCAAACTTCTGTGTTTATGTTACGTTTATGTTTAAGTTCCATTGTGAATGGTCCTTTAGTTTCACGCTTGTTTTCATTGTGAATGAGACATATTTAATATCCGCAACATGACAAAACAACTGAATTTATTATTGTTGGGAAACTCGGGAGACGTAAATTGAGAAAGCATGTGTCATCTTCGTGACGAACATTTTTCCGTGTGACCTGTGAAATGGGATCGTTCACTTCATGTTGTGGCAGAGGAGGAAATGTTGACAGGTGAACGTAACCAGGAACTTGGATGTGTAAGCTAAATTTTACTCCTTACGAATCTTGGATATCATCCAATATGGAGACCGGTGTTAGAGCTAGGAATGAGAAAAGGAAATAATTAACACTAACAACATTATAATCAAATGAAGTCACTGCTTATAGTAGCCTAGGTTTTTATATAATTTAGTGTGGAGGTACATACCTGTTTGTTGCAGTTCTGGGAAAAATTATTTTCCCGTCATAAGTCATCCCTGGAAATTCCAGGAGCCACACCCGTAGGCCTATAAGCGGAGCTTGATGATTTTACTCTAGGCATCTCTCTATATGCAACACTTAGGGTAATGAGGAAAACAGAATGTGTTTGAATCGTGACAGTTTTATGTTCATTGTACAGGGTGTCCAACAAGTCCCACATCATAGGGTAAATTATAATATGTGCTCGATATGAACGCCTCCAAGTTCATAACATGTCTAGAGGCGAAACTTCATGCTATTGAAAATGTGGTGCAACATATCAGCGGTGGTTTCACGATACTTTTCCTCGATCCGTGTTCGTAGATGTTGCAGATCACGAATCTTCACCTCGTACATCTTTTCCTTCAGATAACCTCATAAGGCAAAGTCAAGGGGGCGTAAGTCTGGCGACCTTGGAGACCATTCTCTGAGTCCTCTGCGTCGTATCCACCGTTTGAGGAAGTTCTCGTCGAGCCAACTCTCCACGTTACAAATTTTATATTTCCTTGTCGGGCACTCTGTAGTAAGACCAGTACTATTAGTTATTTGATCAATTGAGAAGTCTTAAAACAGCTGCTTATAATTTAAAATATTGATTGTTGTTAATTTGATACCATATTAACAGTGTAGACAGCACAGACATGGAGTATACAGTAGTGGCAAAAAAACCGGACCGATCTTTGTAGCTGATTTCAGAGCGTTGTTCACTCCAGAGCACGATAGACTGGTAACTAAGACTTTCGTGGTTCGAATCTTGCCTCGGGAGGAAACTTTTATTATTTTTTTTTGTTCCTTATTCAAATTTATTCCCAGTACTTTTTTATTGCAGCGATAATTTATTACTTAATTAACTTATTATTCCCAGAACATGAATTTTACCAGCAATCGAAAAGTTGTTTAAAACATAGGACGAATGATATTGACATTGCCGAAAACAGAGGAGTTTTGAGGTTAGGTCTATTAATCATGAGTGTTTTAAGGAATAAGAATTTGTAATTGTTTCATGCTTCTTAATTGAAGAAGAATAAACGAAAGAGATATTGGTTACATAATATATATATATATATGTAAGAAATGACTTGATTACTGTAATGGAAATGCCTCAAATTATATAATCCTTCGCAGTTTTCTATAAGCGAAATAAGTTTTCCGTCTGCCATTTTGGCGCGACACTGAACATGGCATAACATAATAGTAACAGTTGAGCAATCAAAATTGATTTATTAAAGAAGGCCATGATCGCACGCATCGGAAAAGTTACTCATCCTAGAAACGTGTACGGATTTACCGAGAGCCAATGAGTGCGATACGCTGTAGTGAACGCGGTTACATTACAATTACAGCAAAGATAGTCTTTTTCCGATCCGTGCGATTCGCCCGATGAGTGCGATACGATGTAGTGAACGCTTATCTAAAAGCGATGTCACTATAAATGGTTTCGACTGTATTTATCTAAGAATCCTAGCCCTACTTGTAACAACTTCTACGATCTTGCTCTGCTGTTCTTCTGTCGTGGTTTCGATATTCCTCTTTCTCATGTAAAATTTTGGAAATATTCAACATTTTTTTCCTCCATTATTGTATCTTGTACAATAATGAAAATTAGTATGTGTAAAACACTGTGCTTCTGGTATACGATAAAAATATTTTCACGAATTTTATGAGTAATGAGGGAAACGCTTCATCACTGCACAATGAACTACCACCGTTTTGAATTTTTTAAAAATATATATAAATATTTTTTAAGTCGTAAAAATATTTTTTTCATATAGCAGAAAGACAGTGTTTTACACATAGCAATTTTCATTATTGCACAAGATACAGTAATGGAAGAAAAAAAATGTTGAATATTTCCAAAAATTTGACTGCTTTAAGCTGTACCTAACCCTTTAATTAGCCCATATGCACATATTATCTTTTCATATGCTTTTGATAATATTCTGCTATCTCCTTCTCTACAGCATTGAGTGTGACTGATTATGTACTGTACTTCAGTATGAGGTGATTATTTGAGGCGGTAAGTTCCAAAACTTCATAAGTATACCTGGCATAAGTTTTCGGAAAGTAAAAAAGAATTAAATTTTTCTATCAAACTGCACTTTCCGTTTTTTGCATCAAAACTTGCTACATGCATATTTCAATGTGTTATTTATTATGTTAAAGCATATAAGGGAATCATGAACTTCTTTTTCTCAACTTGCTCGTATTAACTATTTTTTTTTTTATTTTGATGGTAAACAATTCAAGAAGTGATTTTGCATCATATTGTAGATATGACATGCATAAATGCACACAAAATTTTCATCACAGAATGTTGGATACTTTTTGAGTTATGAGGGAAACTCTTCATCACTGCATAGTGAATTTTGAAGAAAAAAATATATAAATCATTTTTTTAACATTAAAAATTTTCTTATGTTCGCAGATGATAAAATTGTGTATTTCCGTGAAGATATCCAAATTTTTCGCAGCATTACAATGCTGCCTTTTTGTCGCTGTTCTTCAGTTGGTTCCCAAACAAAATATCAACAACGTGAGTAGGTTCCCCATGTTCAAATGAGTACTTCTGTGGAAAAAGATTGGGTGTAACTTGTTGCCCATCAAATATCAACAACGTGAGTAGGTTCCCCATGTTCAAATGAGTACTTCTGTGGAAAAAGATTGGGTGTAACTTGTTGCCCATCAAATATCAACAACGTGAGTAGGTTCCCCATGTTCAAATGAGTACTTCTGTGGAAAAAGATTGGGTGTAACTTGTTGCCCATCAAATATCAGCAACGCGAGTAAGTCCCAAGACTGTGTGGGACGGAGATGTTAATCGATCATGTAGCACAGTAGTGGCAGTGTTCAAATAGCAACGGGGATGAGGTAGGCTAGTTGTTATTGCCTATAATGCCACCTGTAATAATAATTATAATCGATCATGACTCGTGGCTTCATATAAGTTAAAATATAAATACCGATCAAAAGTTTCAGTGATTAACAGAGTAGTGGCAGTGGAAGTACAGGACGACCATGGCTTCATATAGGCCTACATTAAAATATAAATAGCCTACTGATCATAAGTTTCAGTAATTAGCAGTGGCAGTGGAAGTATAGGACAGTCGTTCCTTATACAGGGACATCATTTTATTTTTACTTCAATTTTTATTGTACCTGAGTTTTTTAATGTACTTCACTCCCACCCCTTCTACTAATGAAGTTCAACCGTTCTCCACACAGATCCAAGACCGCATATACAGTCATAGTAGTCTTACGTTTATAGTAAACAGTACGTTCCAAAAATATGTTCGCGTTTTCCAGTGACGAAAGAGCTTTCAATATTGAATCATTTTTGCATAGGTACTGCCGTCCATTTGCCTACGTCGTATCCCGATTTCCCCCACTAGATTTTATTCGCCAGCTAGTGGCTGGGCTGTCTTAGCTCTTTTCTGAGAACAATAATTTCTGTTAGGAATTGGACGTCTACGTAATATTATACAACTATTTAAAATAACTTAAATAAAAGGGCATCATTAAGTAATTAACTGTGATGTGATTTCCTCCCTTTCTACGACCCTACGACATAAGCACTTGGACGGACAGTAGATAGCATGTCTGACAGTGGCGGTTCCTCGGGGGAGGGAAGGGAGGAACGTCCTCCTCACATTTTCTTCTTTTGAAAGTAAATACCAAATAAAATATGTGCCTTGAAATTCGAGGAAGATTCGATAATTTTTAAGTTCACAGCTATAAGAAAAACTCGGTTGATCGAGTTTTAAATGACGCGCGCTCATGTGCTGTAGAAAACTGTGAGAAAGATGTGAGATTGTCTGTGTGGAGGAAAGGCACTCCATTCCTCCTCTACTGCAGTTAACACACGTAGACAACAGCGCACTAGCGGCCAGAGAAAGAAGCAGAGTTTTAAAGCACGTAAATGAACGGAGAGGGAGGAGATCCTCCTCTGAATCAGTCATGGGCAGGAAATAGAAACCGACTGGTCGTGCAGCAAGCTCGCTACCGCTGCCATCTAACGATGTTGCATTCAACCGGACTATAACACATCTAGGAGGAGACACAACAAAAACAGTTTTAACGCAACGCTATGAAAGACACCATGTAAACTTTTTTTAAATTATAAATAAAAAAATATTATTCATTGCACTTTATATAGGCTACTATTCATGGTTTGAAACTTTCGTGGATATTTGAAAATTAAAGTCGGGTTTATGTAAAACAAAGAGGAAGTAGTTCTACGTAGTTGGCCCCTGAAATTCACTTCTATTCATTTGTACTAGACAGGGCAACAGCCAAACTGTCAGTTTTGTACAAATATATTTGAAACTGAAAGTAGGTACTCCAAACTACATCATTTTTAACATAAAAATTAATCGGCCACCGGCAGCTTTGAACAATAATCATAGTATGACTTTACAAGAACTAATATTCTTCAAAAGCATGTGATACTGAACTTGTAAAATGTACATACATGTGGCAACACAGACCACGTGGGTGGGTGTAGTGTTCTCGCTTTCCTCAGATTATTTCCCATTCCCATTTCCGTAAAACGGTTCCGGTTACGAGTTAGTAGCTAGTCTCTTTCAACACGTGTGATGCTGTAGTGTGCTCGAAAAATGCTATGAGGTTGTGAATTTCCTTGTAATTGTTAATTTGGGCAATTATTCAACAATGAATGGAAGTGAAAACGTAATATATTTTGGACAATTTAGGAAACTCAGTTTACAAGAACAGATTATTGCTATACAGAATGGAAGACCAACCCCAACACTACCTGGTCTTACATGTATGCATGTAGGCTAATTTGTAGCATGTTTCATTCAAGAAGGTGTCATTTAGTGCTGTTAACTTCTTTCCTCCTCTTAAGAAATATGCAGGAGCCGCCACTGATGTCTGAGTAATTTTATCTTTTCGGATCAGGCAGAAGTGAAGATTGAATGTACAGTACGTAAGGTACTCTTTTATAGAGTAGGTACAGAATTATTTCAACATGAGTTACTAGTACGAAGAACGAAACTGATAATTGGAATTAGGTACAATAGTCTATAGTCCGATAATATGCACATTAGAACTGAAGCCTGTATCGAAATGAACGGCCATCATTTTAAAAAATGCGTTTAAATATCCATATTATGATTATTTTTCAATTTAACTTCATTCTCTATATTGTACGCTAATGTGCTGTAGACAGTATAATATACACTGCACACTCGTAATGAATACGTCAACATGGACAGCTCAGTTCGTGAATAAAAACACTCATTGTTAATACTGTACTGTATTTTGATTAAACAAAAACCTAATGAAAATGATCAAACTCAATATCGCGATATTTCCTAGTTTACGTAAATGGATGAACTACTTTTCTTCCCTCCTATACCTAGTAAAGTGATTTGTTTGTATATTACGCCAGTATCATCGAACTCCAGTCGTGGAAGGGGGTAGCAAAAGGCGTTGATCCAGAGGTATAGGCAAGTTAATATTAAAAATGTTAGTAAAAATAAAATGATGTCCCTGTACGTTACACTATAAATACCGGTCATAAGTTTTAGTGATTAGCAGAGTAGTGACAGTGAAAGTACAGGACACGTTTGTTACAAATTTTTACCAGTAAAGAAATATAATTGTGAAGTTATTCGATGCAGCGTGTCCGACAAGCACAAAACATTTTGAACCTATCTACTACCGTAGACAGTAGTTGATGGTCCTAAGTCTGTATAAAATTGGAAGGAAATGTTTTCTGCCTTGATCTAACGCGGGAACCAACTGCAGTAGGCCTACACAGATGAAATCAACCTGGAACCAACTCGGGTGTAGCTCTGGGACGAACCGGGAACCGACTCACAGATTTGGGAACCAATTCCAGTACGTCCCTTTTTGTAATTGGCATGATGAGAAAGAAGAAAATGTCAGTGGCGTAGCGTCAATGTAAGCTAAAAAGCTCAGCTTCCCCAGTTAATAATAATTTCATAATAACCTGCAGTTTTTGAACAAAATTATTTATTAATTTTAATAGAATTTATATTTATGCGTTAAATATTGTGATGCGGCAGCTCAAGATGATTCGTGATGCAGCAGTAAACAAGAAGCCTGCACACACCAGCTTCCAAGCAGACTGGTTTCTTCTGTGTAATCCACCCCGCAGATTTTCCATCTCTTTCTAACTAAACAACCCTGGTCGCAAGGCTCGCTAAAACTAGCTTTTACATTCAAAATAATTTAGTTTCCGAGTTATCCCTTTCGTGAGTTGTGTTCAGTTGAAGTGTTAGTGTGTATTGTGGCTGATATAATAAATAGGGAGCGGATTTTTAGGTGCTAAAAAATTTAAATATATTTATTTCTTATGTGCTGAAAAGTACGAAAATATTTCCTAAAAATAAAAAAAAATATATATATATATATATTTAAATATGACAAAAATACCTTACTTAACTTGAAAAAAAATGTTCCTAGGTACTCACCAACCACACTTGAGTGCTAGTAGTTGGCCGAGAATTGCAGTGAACAACAAAGGTCATCTCCAAATTCTCCATCACAAATGCATGCCGATCATCTCTGAACAACATCAATTTCACCTACAGGCACACCCTCCAATACTTGAGCAACTTTACACATTTTTTTTTATATCCACTGTTATTCCCAAACACATTCTGGAATTTGTCCCTTATTACTTGTACTTCTGAACCTGGTAGCGAGTCTAGTTTAATTTCCACGGCACGCATCTCCCTGTTTCAGACAACAGGTTTTTGGATGTTTCGAGTTTCTTATGGCGTCACACTAAAAGCTTAGATTTGCTAATAGGAAAGTCAAATCGTTTTTTAAGTAACCATCTTTCAGTGTATCTTGAAGGATATCGATTGACGAAGCCCAATAACAGGGAATCACAACAAGATGTATTGCCTTACTTGATAGGCATGAGCGAGAGGCGAGAGATTTGTTTAAATTAAATAATGTTCATACCCGAGCTCTTATCTGTTGTTTCACAAACAAAGCGTGGAATGAAATCATCTTCAGCAACAATAAACATTCCTAATTATGTGTTGCAAGATCTCTCCTCCTTGTCCATGTTAATTTATTCTCTAATAATAACACTGATATGCTGCCTAGAAGTTCTCAGAACTTGAGGCGATACTATTACAAAAATGGATCACGGATACACCACACAGCGCTTAGAAACACGAAGCAACCAAGAATTCTTAAAAAGATAACGTACAGTACTTCTGAGTGATATAATTGATTTAGTTTTAAAATATTTAAAAGTTCTTGTAAAAAAATTATTTAAGTAAAAAAAAAATTCCAAGATTTATGTGTTTATAATAGATTTCCTGAAAATATGTATTGTCATAATTTTTTTGTGAAAATATGTGTTTTTATGTGAAATAAAATTCGAGTTTTAAACTTGAAACTTCATGTTCGGAATTTTTAACTTTGTTAATTGTGTTTTATCACACGCAAAAAGAATATTTAATTACATAGGAATCCGCTCCTTAATAATAAATAATGAGCGAAATAACAGTTCCTGACACTAGTTTACTTGAATTTTTTAGGACAATTCTATTATCAAGACTGACTTACGAACAAAAGTGTGAGTTAGAAAACAAATGACCGACTCCCTTGCTGTCAATGAAGAACATAACCAAAACACAGACGCATACTTATGTAATGATAGTAATACTGTATCTATTGACCGTTAATATTGTGATTTCTCTAAGTATGACAGGGAGTGATCTAATGTTATACGTATACGTGTCTATTTGTTAGAGATACTGTATGTGTAAACAGTGAAATCATATTTCACTACGTACCATTTCAGGTCATGCCTTATTGATGTCACTTACGAGGTTCCAACCAATCTTCGACTGCTGACTTGACATTGACTATTATTTATTTTAAAACTATATTTTTGTAATACGTTTTCTCATATGTACATGAAAGACAACTTGACTTAGCTTCCCCTGTTCAAAATTTCATGCTACGCCACTGGAAAATGTATAATACTCGTATCCCAGGAGAAATAGAGAGGCTGGTCGCATCGGAGATGCAAACGACCGAACGAACGGCTTCTCGTTTCATTCTTTTATCGTATACACGATAATTGCAAGAAGTGCAGACTGCGTGTTCTTGTGTGGACAGACAGAGAAAGACTTCTCACACTGCACGTGAACTCTGCAATTCAGACCGTGTAGTTCAATATCACAAGGACAAGTTTGCACATTTATGCTAGAGGAGAAAGTTCCTCTATACCAGATGTTCTAAAACTTTTTCTCAGAGTAGTGCCACTTAATTCAGTGTACTGAAGACTCAAGTACCAGCTACTAGAAGAAATGTAGGGATTTACCATGAATTAAAGTGCAGTGAAACAACATGACGAGGTTGACGACCTCTGTAACGTAACCACGTGTCGTAATTAACTCATTTTTATGAAACCGGCAAATCTGAGTTTGTTTATACGAGAAGTTACCGATACTTACGGAGTTTATTTTCGAAGACTTTCTAAGCAAAAAATGTCATATAAACATGGGTCCTATTCTGAGTATTTTTAGAGTTACACTAATTTGAAATTGCTTGCAAAATAACTTTTTTCTTTAGTTTGAAGGGCAAAAAAATATTACAAATACAGAATGAACTGTTCAGAAGTATCATTTCTTTAATTGGCTAGTGTTCTGAAGCTAACAATGTGTTGTCAGTTCCTTAGTTGCTTCGTGCAGAAGTTTTTATCAATTTATAACTACAAAATTACATTATTCTTAAACACTTATTACAACAATTGCAACAAACTTGATTCTTTACAGTTCAATTTTGCATCCTAATGTACAGTCTTAAAGAATTTACCATAGTAACATGATTTGTAACAATTGTCGTGATAAATGCGTAAGAAAAATGTAATCTTGCAGTTAAAAATTGAAGAAAAAAAAATCTGTACGAAACAACTATGGAATTAGCAACACATTTTTCGTTGTACTTATTTGCTAAGTAATAAGCCTACGGATTTAGTAAATTTGCAACAAGAAATGCACTATATACCGTAAAGTGGGGTGACTTTGAACGCTGAGGTGACTTTGAACATTAATTTAACTCCTTTCTAAATTAAATTCTGTACCCAATTGCGAAAAAACTGTTTAAGTTGTCAATAAATTAGTTCAGTTTTTTCGAAATAGGGTACAGCATTTAATTTAGAAGGGCGCTAAATTACTGTTCAAAGTCACCTCGGCGTTCAAAGTCACCCCACTTTACGGTACTTAAAAGTGAGGAGCCCCTTTGGAAATGTTCTGTTCCGTTGTAGTTCAATAATAATAATAATAATAATAATAATAATAATAATAATAATAATAATAATAATAATAATAATAATGATTGTGTATAACACCAGGCTAAAAAAGATAGATAAGAAACGGCGTAATACTATGTAAGTAAGTACTAAGTCGTAAGTAATACTAATTGTTATAACATTAATAATAATAATAATAATAATAATAATAATAATAATAATAATAATTGTGTATAACACCAGGCTAAAAAAATAGATAAAAAACGGCGTAAGTCGTAAGTAATACTAATTGTGATAACATTAATAATAATAATAATAATAATAATAATAATAATAATAATAATGTGTATAACACCAGGCTAAAAAAGATAGATAAAAACGGCGTAAGCCGTAAGTAATACTGATTGTGATAACATTAATAATAATAATAATAATAATAATAATAATAATAGTGTATAACACCTGGCTAAAAAAGATAGATAAAAAACGGCGTAAGTCGCTTAAAAAGTCGCTCAACAATATTACAACTTTTATTTAAAAGTTAGAACTGATTGAACTGACATTAGAATAACCTGATATTTCACAGTGTTTTTAAGTACGTGAATAAAATAATACTGATTGTGATAACATTAATAATAATAATAATAATAATAATAATAATAATAAATATATTATATATAATATGTATATAAAATATAATTTTCAAAGTGGTTCCCCCCTCCCTTTTTTTAGCAGTGTACAATAAATTCATTTCTCTCAGAAAAACATTTCTCAGAGGTAGGTAGGCCAGTAACTTGTCTGTCGCATTTGTCAGTTTATTACACATTGTACAAAAGGTCACTAACTAAATCGTCCGACGATTGTTGAAGTTAAGTGTCATTGTGTAGTTTTGATTTAAAATAAGGGTTCATTAATTTTTTTAGTAAAATTGATTATTATTTCATGTGAAACATACCCGAATAAATTTACTTGTAGATACCGAATATGAACAAAATCGAATCAGTAGTTTCGGAAAAATCGTACACAGACAGACAGTATCGGTGTCACAGATACTAAAAATACGTATTTTTGTGAAAATCTCGAAATCCAAATCGGGTTTTTGCAGCATCACACTGCTTCTATATTTCGCTTAATGAGAATGTAGCTGGAGCTCGTTTCTGAAAGCCAGTAATATCTCTTTTTAGCATGTAGAAACATCACTTTAACACTCACTTAATACAGAAACTTGAAAAAAAAAAAATCAGTATCCACATTTCCTTATTTGAAGCACTAAAAATTAATTATAGCAACAACACCTAAGCAAGAATTAACAGAATTTGTATTCGTATCACTTTTTCCCATAGTTAATATTACATTAGCCATTTTCTCCATGTCCCTTTGTGTGTCTATGTAAAACTAGGATATAAAATTATGGTTTTTGTATATAAAGGCGCTTGAAATGATTAATTCCTTTTTTTACGGTCACATGACCGATAGAAAACGATAGATTGAATTGGTTTGAATGTGTCTGTATACGAATATAACAACATGCAGCACGCGCCATCTGTTGGTAATGAGTACATACGAGACATCTATCGGTAAATCGGGAACTATGTACACTGTTGAGTTCCGGAAGAATCTTCACGAATCAAGAGAAGTTTACATGGTCTCACTCAGCGGTCCGCTAAGTGGAAAATAAAAATAAACGTTGAAAAATCACATTTTGTTGTTTTCACTAAACGCTTTCCCCCTGATTTAAGGGGACACTCCACTAAAATTACACCTTTTTTCCTAATAATTTTTTAATCAAATTTTGAGAGCACATTTACTATGTAAAGGACTAACAAAATCCAAATTTTGAACTCCCAAATCTTTTTGACTTTTCATTTTTATTTTTTTTCTCTATTCTTTTTTAAGTATTTTCAAACCCAAGTTTTTAGTAGACGATCTCAATTTTTAAACGTATTTTTTTGGGGGGTTACATTCACAAGACATAGAGAAACATTTTCTATGCATTCATTTTATGAAATACCGGTATCTCATTTATTCACTTTCAAAAATTTGAATTGTTATTGTATACTTAAAGTAAGAACCTTCACAGGTTTGAATATTATGGCGAATTCTCAGTTCTTAAATCGATGAAAATATCTTGAAACACACAACTCGTTTTAAATTTTAGGTGGTCTTCGAAAGAACGAGAAACAGAAAAGTTTAATTATTTAAATGATATCCGATGTTCTTTTAAAAATAAATGGAGAATGGACACAAATTCTGATAACAAGTTTCCTCTATAGGAGTGAAACATGGACTATGAGGCAGAGAGACAAAGCAAGACCCCAAGCAAATGAAATGAAGTCCCTTCGAAGTATTGCAGGGTACACAAAATGAGATTAGAAGAAAAACTAATTAATCAGAAAAGAACTGCAATAGATTCTTGCTAATCCGGCCACCTTCAGTGTATTTCTGGATAGTTATCTGGAAAATTTGCACCACTTATACACGTATATATGTACCAGCCATGTGTGGAACGTTCTATTTTCTATGTAGAAGTGCAAGTGGATTGTTGGCGTAGCTTATAATATTAAATTTAATGACTTTTCAAGGACTCTCGGTAATCCGGCACTCTCGATAATCCGGCACCTCTCTATGCAAAGGAATGGCTGGATTAGCAAGCGTTTACTGTAATAATGTATTTGAGTTAAATGAAAAGGTGATTGATTTTAGAAACAACAAATGTCCCATATAAGTTGAATGGGACGTACTAGAATTCCTTGTAGATTTTTAAATTACAGACCGATCAGCAAACAAAGTATAGGGTGACACATTTGGTGAACCGGACCTAGACACTACATAATGATGATGTAGAATTGCCAGATTTAAGGAAGGAGAAAAGAGCACATGGATCGAAATTGAACTTCTGACACCACAATAAGTGACTTAAATGTTAGTTTACCTTCTTTACTTTCGGATCCCTTGAATGACGTAACCAAGTTCTCTTGTATACTTACCTGATATGCAAACAAAACATTAAAAGAACAATTGTTGTTCGTAAAATTATATTAAATAAAAGGTCAATAAAATTATTCATTTTCAATGGGTAATTATTGAAACAATCTATATTGAATAAATTTATTTTTATACTCTTAAATAAGCCTGAACACTACTGTGTATTTATTTATACACTTCGAAATTGAAGGAAATTATAATATAATATAATATAATGTAATATAATATAATATGATATATAATATCTTCTTCTTCTTCTTCTTCCCTTCAAGTATTAGGCCAAATGGCCTGTTACGATCTCATAGTTGAATTTTCAATCCAGCACTTCTTTGGAAGACCGAGAGATCTCTTCCCGTTTGGACGATAGTGGAGCATGATTTATTCTGATAATGTTTTACGTGATTAATTACAGGTTCTAGTTGTAATTCTTCCATTACATCTTCATTGCGTCTGTGATCCCATTTCGTATATCCTGCTGTATATCTCATAAATTTCATTTCATTAGCCGTTATTCTGCTTTCGTCTTTCTTTCTCAATGTCCATGCCTCATTGCCGTAACAAAGTACAGGTGTCGCCAAGGTCTTGTAAAGGCGAATTCGAGTAGAGGGAAGGTTTCATAATGTTGTTAATTATTCCCATTGTTTCGGTGTATTTAGAAATTTTCTGTGAAATGTCTACTTCATCGAAAAATATAATATAATATAATATAATACATCAGTTCTGAATTTCAGTGTCTTGATTTAGACTAATCTTCTAATGTAGGCCTAATCTAATAATCAACAACTATCATCAGGTTTCTCCTCTTCTATCCTAATATCAACTTGTGTATTCTCTAACTTAGATACTCATTCCCTATAACTTAGAACCTCAATCTCTCATTCATTCATTCATTTATTTTATTCCATAGATCTTACATGAGCAATGAAGCTTTAAGATGTGGAACATGTCAACATTTTACAATATTACAATTACAATTTTTACAAATTTTTATAGTTTTACAATTTAGTAATTTTCTACAATTTTTACAATGTTGTACAATTTTTTTACATTTTGGCGAGATGTAGTGAGATGAGATGAGGTCCGAGGATTCGCCAAAATATTACCCGGCATTTGCCTTTTCGGTGGGGGAAACCTCGGAAAAACCCAACCAGGTAATCAAATCAAAGGGGGTAATCAAATCAAAGGTGTTGATGCCAAGGACTCGCCATAGACCATCCGGCTTCAGTCCCACGGCTGTGGAAAACCTCCGAAGAAACCAAAGTCCAAAGGGGGATCCAACCCAAGCCCGAACGCAGCTCCGGAACAGCAGCCCAGCGAGTCTGCCGACTGAGCTACATCGATGGCTCTACTAAAAGTATGCAATACATAGCCAATCAGATTATTAAATTTACAAACGCAAACGATCATTCATAAGTTGAGCTATATTATAATACAAAACAATTTAATTAAATTTAAGGCATAAGTTCTAAGTACAAATATCATATACTTATCATTAGCAAATAAAGCTTAACAGTTTGAATTTAATATCACATATTATTAATTACAAATCATTTATCCTCAACCTTTTATTCCCATTTTATTTTAACTATAAGTAAGAATTTTCCTAACTTTTTTAAATCACCAACATTGGAGTAGCCATAATTTTCTATAATCTACATAAGTATACCGGTAATTAGCTTCAGGATTTTCCTTTCAATCCATAATTTTCTTAAATGTTCTGTTCCTGGGCATACCAATACTATGCTGATCGTATGTTCTTTTTGGTCACATAAGATGCAGATATCTTTCTCTGTGTTACCCCTCCTGTTTCATAATCTTCATATTCTTAATCTCCATCAAAACCATGCCTAACCTCGTCCTTACCATTAGTCCGATCAAACCAAATGTTTATATCTATATCTACGAAACCAAATTTACATTTTAAATCTGCAAAGAGAAATTTAGGCCTCAAACAAAAGCATCTACATTACCAACCCATTTTTTTCAAGGAAGTAAACAATGGACAGACAACAGAGAAGAAGCAAAAAACAATGACTATCTTCTAGATACTCTAAAAGAAAACTGTTAGTGATCTAAAATTTACAGAAAGCATAAACACTGCCTACTAAATTATACAAGAGCATTCTGTATCTAAAACACGAAGTATAAACAAAACGAGAAACAAACATAATGAATATTTTAAAATACTAGTTCTTTGAAGACAAAGTCTCCCTGAAGGTTTGCATGAAGTTGAACACTCATTAACTTATAATTTCCTTAAGACAAAACTTAAATGAATTAAGATCTTTGATACCGAGCGAGTTGGCTCAGATGGTAGCATTTGGGACTCACATTTGTGAAGCCCCAGGTTCAAACCCCGTGGTTAGCCAATCTGATTGGGTTTTTCATGGTTTCCTCAGTCACAAACGCAAATGCTGGATTGGAAATTTACATACCATGATTCATCACCATCTCAACCACCAATATCATAAATATTAATCAAAATATAAAATCAGTTACATGAACACAAGCCATCTACACCACATTGTAGCAACAGGAACTCAACAATAGTAACAACAGCCTACTGGTATACTTACAGATCCTAAACACGTGATATGACCACAGATGTAAAAAAAGGAAAAGATCATTAATTAGTTATAGGGATACAAAATCTTCAAGGGAACAAGAAGAATATTTAAGTCTATTTTAAGTTGATAGTATTTGGAAGTATTTTCCCTCTTATTGACATTTGGTTCTCTACATCTCAAAGAAAGTCTCGTCATATTGATTATTGTGTAAATAAAGTCAAAGCGCTGAAAAAAGAACTTGAAGAAAGACGTGAGAACTTAGAAGAAATATGGGGCGTAATAGAATTAAGAGGGGATGTAAATGAGCCATACAGAAAAAAGAGCAATATTAAATAAAGTACTTGATATTAAGACCTCCTATAAATATCTGTTTTGTTGATATAATTTTATTTTGCAACAGCTCAACAGAGGTTCGATAATCTCGATTCCCTACGCTTCTTGGAACTCATTAATGCCATTAATTCAGATCAGAATAAAAGGATGTTCCCCGAGATCGGTTTTGATTCCCTTAAAGACAGTTGCCCCAACACGTATGACTTTCCTGCTATTCCATCCAAATTAACTGTCAGATATATTTCCGAAGACCTGCATAAAAGAAAAATGTTAGTGAACTATTATAAATAATAATAAATAAATTTAGCCTGCTAGATCCCGTAAGGGCAAGGGCCTCCTGATTTACAGGGCTTGGCTCAGAGACTTCACTCGTTAGGTGAGCTGGACCTGAGGAGTGATATCAGCGAACTTGGTTGCACTACTTCGTTTCTATGTACACAATGAAAACGCTATATGCACTTGTAAGATTCGCACCACACTACATACTGAGGACAGTGGCTTCTAGATTTCTCCATAGCTGTCTGTCTCTTGTACTGCTCGTCCATTGTGCTCCTGCCTTCTTCTTGAAGAAATCTGTCCATCTAGTTGTCTGGCGTCCCATTCTTCTTCTGCCGATCCTGGGATCCCACAATGTCAGTCTGTGCGTCCATCGTCTGTGGTCCATCCTTACCGCGTGCCCTCCCCATTTCCACTTTAGGCTTTAGATGGTGTTTAGGATGTCTTTCATGCCGGTACGGTTGCGTAGCTCCTCGTTCCTGACTTTGTTCCTCAGAGAAAGTTGCAGGATTTTTCTTTCCATACTGCTTTGGCAGGTTTGAAGCATATGCCTCTGTTTTGATGTTAGGGACCAGGTTTGGCATCCATACAGTAGGACTGGTAATATACATTTTTCCAGGGTCTCAACCTTTAAGCTTAGCTTCTGGAATTTGTCTGTAAGTATGAACTTTAGAGGCCAGAACTTCTTCCATGCCATACTAATTCGTCTCTTTATTTCTTTCTCTGAATTGGTGGAGGACAGGTTCTGGCCATTTAAGTGGATCCGGTCTTCAGGCGTGTTAGTCATTAGTTTCGTCTTTTCTGCGTTAATGGATAAGCCTGCCTCTTTGCTGATCCTGTCCAATTCTTCAAGCATCTGTTTTAGATCTGCTGCTGATTTCGCTACCAATATTATATCGTCTGCGAACCGGAGGTGGGTCATTCTCAGTCCATCTATGGTGATACCGTATTTACTTTCCCAATTCAGTTTCCTGAATTGGTTTTCAAGCAAGCATGAGTGAACTATTAGTTTTCATCAAATCAAACCATCTGAATGCAGCATTAGACCGTAGTGAAACTCTGTGAACTTATTCTATCACTTCCTGCTACAAGAGCCTCCACAGAGAGAAGCTTCACTGCTTTCATTATTATTATTATTATTATTATTATTATTATTATTATTATTATTTATTATTCATTAAGGATTAGGTACATTCAATTTTGTGCTACAAAAAAACTTGCATTTATTACTGTACCCTTATTTATTTTTACCATAATGTTTTAATTTCTCGTTGCTTACTGCTTACCCTGTATAAAATACGAGGGGGATCCAGGAAATAACGACCGTTTTGTTGTAATAATTAAAAAAATATATATTTATTTGAAAAAACAAAGTCTGTTACATAAATGAAGCTTCCTTTACTTCTCTACATAATCACCACCTACATTTAAACATTTGTCGTATCTGTTCACTAGCTTTAGAATTCCCGTGTTATACTCCTCTGCCGCCAGTTCATTAAGCCAGGTGTTCACTGTCTTCTTCAACTCTTCATCACTTCTAAAACGTGTACCACCCAGAAAGTCTTTCAGCTTAGTGAAAAGGTGAAAATCGCTAGGAGCAAGGTCTGGACTATAGGGCGGATGATCAAAGATTTCCCAACCGAATTGATCCAGCAATTCTCGAGTTGAAGCAGCAGTGTGCGGGCGGGTGTTGTCGTGAAGAAGCACAACTCCTCTCGAAAGCATTCCTCGCCTCTTGTTTTGGATGGCTCGCCGTAGTTTTCGTAAAGTCTCACAATAACGATTTGCGTTGATCGTAGTGCCTTTTGGCATGAAATCCAGCAAAAGAACACCTCTGCGATCCCAAAAGACAGTAGCCATGACTTTTTGTGTTGAGAGAGTCTGTTTGAATTTTCTCGGTTTCTTGGGTGATGAGGGAATGATGCCACTGACGTGATTGGCGCTTGGTCTCTGGGGTGTTATGAGACACCCAGGTCTCATCACCAGTCACAATTTGATCAAGAAAGGCGTCTCCATCTGTGTGATATCGCATCAAGAATGTCAATGCTGAGGCCATTCTCCGAGTATTGTGTTGGTCACTCAGTTGCCGTGGAACCCATCGTGCACAGATTTTGTGGTGGCCAAGATGTTGCGACACAATTTCACGAAGCAAAGGACGAGAAATGTCAGGAAAGGCAATATGCAATTCGTCGAGTGATGTGCGCCTGTCTTGCAAGATTCTGTCATTCACTTTAGTCTTCAGGTCTTCTGTGATGAGTGATGGGCGTCCGAGTCGAGTTTCATTGTGGACATTTGTTCGCCCATTGTTGAACATTTCGCACCATTTTCTCACATTTCTTTCATTCATTACAGTATCACCATACACTTCTTTCAATTGCCGGTAAATTTCTGCAGGTTTCAAATGTCGGGCATTCAAAAATCGAATCACACTCCTCACCTCACAGTCGGCGGGATTATCAATCACGTCGTTCATTTTGAAGTAACACAAAATGCACAGTGGCAACTTGTTGCAACCAGTACTCACAACATTATGAGAACACATGTTAAGGAAGCCAGTTGACCTTCAAACAAGGAAGGGGAGTCAGCTGTGCGGCGGGTATGCGCGAACGGTCGTTATTTCCTGGACCCCCCTCGTACCACCAGACACCTCTGGCTGTCACGGAGGCCATACATCATATGGAAACCTAGTTTTTTAATGAACCGTATGAGGAAGAAAAAATTTTGCCCATATGACATATTATGGATTCCTAAATTTAGTACACGGAGATTTGTACTTACCTCTTGCTTTTCCTAATAGATCTTCTTTGATGTTCATAAATATAAATGGTCCACTCCTACAGTGCTGGAATCCAGAACCTTATATAGAATAGTTGAAAAACACCAAAGTCCTGCAAAAACACATTCCAGGATTCATCAAGGCAAGTATGCTTTTACTGCAAGAGCTTCATTGAATTTAGAAATCTTCTCACTATTCGTGAGCTGCCACAAGGGACAAAGAGTACTTAACCATATAAATGTTTACAAGTTCAGTGAACCATTAATTTTGTTTTGACAATGAAACTCCTACAAGTACATAGCTACAAAAACATTTTGTGATTGGTGGAAATATACCTAGTTTTAGAGGGGCAAGTGTTACAAAAAAAAGTAAAGAATGCTAATGAACTTGGTTTCATTTGGAATATAGGTGATGCTTCAGGAGAGCAATTGATCCTTTGAATGTATCTAAAGTTACAATCGGAATAATAGATGTAGGTATTCCAAGCCTCTTAAACACATCTTTCATGAAGAGAGTAGCGGTACCTCTTGCTCCAACCAGAAGTCCGATTACTTCAAGCTCTTCTAGTTGGTACTTTTGGAGGTAATATGGAATGGTAGGATTGTAGATATTCTTTTTTTCATTATCCACTTCTGCTGGCTGTTCCTCATTCGTTTCGAAACGCACAGTGGGATCAATTATGAATCCAGATCTTGTAGATTCCTTGAAAGCTATTATATCTATGCACCGTGTACTGCCAGTGACGGAGAGACCATGTACTTCTTCAAAGGTGTTGTAATCGGCATCTTTAAGAGCAGTGGCTATAATTGATCGTACTTGGTGGTGTCCAGCGTTTCGCAGACCTTCGCCATGCGGACAGGATCCCAGGATGTGTGTTTAAATTAAACTTGCTTTACTATAATTAAAATGTAAAGCAAAATAATTCCTTTACTTCTTTCTTAACATAAGAACATCCATTAAATGACGTTTGGAGGGATAGAGAGAGGAAAGAAAATATATTTCAAGGAAGTAAATAAGGGGGAGGAGAGCCTATGGCCAAGAAAAAAATTTCCATGACAGCACTGATGTGAAGTATTGTGAAAGCTTGTAGAGAACATTTGTCAGTGCAGAAAATACTGTAGAACATTGGATTCTGGTACAAGATAAAGTACAATAATAATAATAATAATAATAATAATAATAATAATAATAATAATAATAATAATAATAATAATAATAATATTTCATAAAATTTTCGGATATAATAGCAAATTAGTCTGCATGCTTACAATGAAGGATGCTCAAATAACAAGTGATTCATATAAAACTGATGGTTTTCTACTTTTTCTTATTTATTTTAACAAAAATGGCGCCTATATCAATGCATTGCATCTCAAATGTAGACCACATCTGGGGATTACTTACCTTTACATTAAATGCCCAAGTGCTTGGCTTGGACTTTGCTTTTCGAGGTCTGGATATTTGTACCTACACCTACCTTGGTCCACTGTACGTCCTATAATTCGATGATTATCCAAGTTCAACAGATGGTCTGGGTGACATTCACAAATCCAACGCTGACAGGTGAGCCATCCTGCCTCAGCCCTGTCAGAGTCAGATCCCATCATCAAACACCTAATAAGCTACAAACCTTTCCTGTATCAGCATTGGAAAGCTGTACTACCACCAAGAGTCCCACACTGTAGCATCATGGTCTGTGGCATCAGGCCTAGGACTGATGTTACAGAATGCACACTGATTCGATCCCTCATTTCATTTCCTCGTGAAATTTCGACCAGTGTATGGGCCCAGTAGCCACCCAGCATCATGATGAATTTGGAAAACTATAATAGGAATGGTTTAAAAAATTAGCTGTAACAGTTGTGGGGGATCATCATGTTAACCACACGATACCTCCATTCTGGTTGGATGATCGTTCACCTCTGTTGAAGCATGTGGACGTGAGGTCAGCAGTTAACTGGCAGTGAAGATGAACGATGCTTGCTGGTTTCCCTCACAACAGATTCAGTTGTTTGCAACTTGTGTACCAATGCCAGCATTGCATTATTGTTTGAATTGCCTATACCTAGAGAACCGTGAAATTTGTATAATGCAATATGCTAATTGTTCTTTTTTTTATTCTGGATAATTTATTTATACTTCTTCTCATAACCTCAAAAAACACACTTTGGAATCACGAATTAACGCGAATTCGTACAATAACACAAAAGAAAGAAATCAATTCAAGTTTTTAAATGAATTCCAGCAATACTGGTACTTCTTTATTCGCGAAATCTCAACAACAATGCACTTTTAATTAACATTTTCGTAACTTCATTTTTTTTTTTTCGATGGCTTATTTTATTCTCTCATTTTGTCAACAAATGTATGCAGCTGTATATTAAAATTTACAGTGCATAGGTTACTTTTTTTATCTTTCAACACTCATATGTTGGCAGCTGCACTGTGAACTGCCACTTCTGCTCTACTTCAGTGAGCACAGAAAGATAAAATGTATGCATTGCGTATAAATTGGTGTTTGCTAATACTCTTGGCTTTGTATGTCTTCCATTTGTCATCTTGAATCCCAATATTTATCTAGCTGAGAACTTTCATCTGCATCAATTTTTGTGATGGCTCGATACTTGAGGAGATGGTCCTTATTCATTACTTCGTTGGTGAGGGTAGAGAGACTTAACAACAAAACCAGCAATGCATACAATCACATTTTCACAATATTCTGTCACTGAGAATGATGTAAGAATGGGAGAACTATAATAAATAACTGAAGTCGAAAGTTCCAAAGAGTCATATTGCCTCTGATTCTCAAAACACTGAGGATTATTATTACAGTGCGTTAGGTGTTTGGAAAATAAAATAGGGTATATAGGCATCTTTTCAGTGGAAATCCCCCTCTTTGTAATATAATTTAAATAAGTTATTTACGTATTTTCTAACGTATATAAAATAACATAAGTAAAAATATTTAACATATTCGGTCATTTAAAATATAAATAAACTAATATGTCTATTTATGAACAATGTAAAGCATTTTATATTTAAAGCATTGCTTAGTTACAGTATTTAGATTGACTTATTATATGTTAGAAAAGACGTAAATAAGTTAGGATGCGTATTTTCCGGACTACAGGGCCGTGGTCTGTCGGTGTTACAACCAAACATTTCGTCCACTACTCCAGTGCACATCTTCAGTGGCGTGGTACACGTGTGCGGAGAGATCTGCTGTGTGCATCAGGAACTGGCATTGAGACTGGTAGCACGTCGATATTTAAGGTGTGGGACTGTTGTTGCTTGTTGTTGTCGCCGCGGTCCGCACCAGTGGCTTCGGTGTTCTGATTGTTTGTCGTAGTGTCTAATTGTCGGAGAAAGGGTTTGATGTGTGTGCTTCTGAGGGCAGGATACCAAGCTTTGTTGAGCTTGAGTCCTTCCTCCTTACGGTTAAAGTTGTTTTTGTGTTTATGAATTTCAATAGCTTCCTGATGTAACCTGGCATAGAAGTGCGGCATACTGCTTAGGATTTCGGTGTCCTGGAACCTGATGTTGTGATCCCCATCATTAAAAGCATGTCCTCTAGCCCGGAAAATACGCATCCTATCAACGCCGGCCGTGGAAGCCTACATTCTAAATAAGTTAGTTATATTACAGTGAAGAGGGATGTTTGCTAAGAAAACGTCTATATACCCAATGGTATTAAACTCCAAATGCTTTACAGAAACACTCATTTGTGCTCCCATAGCATGGCGTTGCGTGAACCTGCGCGAAAGGTTTCAAATTTGTGCATCACACCAGCGCCAATTGTGTGTCTAGATATATAACTACAACGTCTTTGCTTTCAATCAAGATGCATGAAGATTTTGTCTCTGTATGGTGCACCATTTTGAACGTCATCTTCACTATGTATTATATTAATTATTATTAAATATCAGGCTTGCATAAATTGCTTGAATATGTAAAGTTGAACCGTGTAGATGCATCTTTAGAGTTTTTGCGTAATTTGAAAGCAAAATGAAGCATTACAAAGTATTCCTGTTCAAAATATACCTCATGATGATTGAAATATCATTACAAATAATTTATCAGCATATCAATAACAACCTCATAAAATTACTTACAAAAAACACTCCCAAAAATAATATACACTTATGAAAAAAAAAATAAATAAATAATTATTGGATTAACAATATTTTCACCGTTACAATTACATATAAACACTAAATATAAACATTTACATAGAGATAAAAAATTTTACAGGAGAAAAAGTTCGTCCAAAGGGTTGGACTCTGGAAGAGTACCCAAAACGCTCATTGCATTTCCGCGTTGAATAGCAATACTTAAGCGTTGACGCAAATAAGTAATGCAACGGCGATCACCAGTAATGGAGATCAAAATTTGGCCGATTTGAGATACCAAAACTTTAGCGTCATGACTCCAAGGACCGAAGGTCTCCACAGCAAATGGGACAAAGATATAATTGTCTAAAAGATGAGCATATTTATTGACTTTCTTCTTCATGGCTAATTCAGCAGCAGATGCTGCGTGTCTGGAGGTATTCGGTAAGTGAGATGGAGCTAGAGTGTCAACGCAAGTGGAGTCCCAAATTAAAGATTTTCTTCTAGACCATGGAATTAAGGTCAGACCATCGGGTCGTTTACCATTTGTGCGACTAATACCTGGTGGTTCCAAAAGAGACGGGATGCCACAAGAAGTCAGAGATCTTTTAATGATATCATTGAGTGATGTATGTCTTGGAATGCGACCCTTGCTCCTCGCACAGCTGAGTGCATGATGACCGTAAATATCAGCAATTCCCCCGCAAATACATTGGTGTGGCTGGCAGAGTTTACAACCGAGGCGTAAAGCTATTGCGATTTTAAAGGATGTACTATCTATTAGTGTGCCGATGTGAGGAGAAGGTAATGCGTGTAACCAAGCTCCAGACTCACTCTCTTGAAGAGCTAGGAGACGTGCAATGTCTTGTTCGGATGTGAAAGAAGAAAGGAGTGTATCTAAAATTTTTTGGGAAAAGATAACGTCCCGCTGTTTTTGAAATTCAGGACGGGCAGGAGGATGAGTGGTTTGTGAGGAAGTATACCAACTTGTCAGAGCATCACGCACATGGCAGATTTCAGCTGCATCACTGTATAAAGGAAAGAGCGATTTGATGCAACGGAAAACTCCAAAGGCAGAAGAAAGAAAAGCAGGTATACAAACATCAGAAAGTTTCCGAATGCCCACACCACCAAATTTAATTGGGAGAGAGGCTTGAGTCCAACTAGTATCGGTAAAACTTATATTGAGGATCATTTCCTGTTCAAATAAATTCAGTTTTATATGAATCACACTGCGCAACATTCTAGCAGGTCTGTTGTTTTGTTTTTATTATTATTTAAATCGAGGAAGGGAAATGTCTGTGGCAACAGCAAAAGTAAAATAAACATGGACTGAAACGTAATTATATGGGAGGAATAGAAATAAAATTGCATGAAATGAAATGCAAGATACCTTAATAATTTTCATTTATTTACTGTAACATGTATTATTCATTAACAATCGACACTTTATGTTGCAGTATTACTGCAAAAAAATAATAAAGCAATATAAGATTTATGTGACAATAAATACACGACAGAAATTAAAGTAAAAAAATCCTATATCACGAATTAATTTTGTGCTACAGTAAGAAGTGCTTTAGGCCAAAAATTCTAGCAGATTAGTTGAAGCAACACTGTCTTATAACTAACTATGTTACACTAGAGGTTATGCGATCATTTATTTTAATTAAAATATGTGTGACTTTATCTTGTACTTATACAGCCATAGCAGTGCAGATAATAGTACTTGGTAAGCATCGAGGAGGGATTGTTGTTGCAGCTAGCAAGATGGATTTGAGGGAGAAGTGGATTCAAAATCATCTTTGCTACAACTGCTGCACTTCTTCGTGGAAATATTCTATTTTATTTCATGTTTAAAGAACTTCTAATTCGTAATGTAAGTTAACAATCCAGGGAACTGAATATATTTTAAATCCAAGGATTAATTAATTTCAGAATAATAAGTTTTTCTTTAAACACAAAAATTCAAGCTTCATATACTTGATACAATCTTTCTTACATGAACCTTCCTTTTTATTAAATTTTACAAACTGATGATCCTGCTGCTGCCAATTCAGTTACTTACTGCAAACGTGGGTCCTGCAGCTAGATATATGATTTCATGATCTTTATTAATTTAGCACTTTTAATCAATACTACCCAATTGTTTGTGAATCCATGCAAAATACTCTAAAATAAAACATTTCAATTATGCAGTAATGTACACTGCAAACAGAAATGATATTCATTTCTGATTTTGATTTTCACAAAATTAGAAACAATTTTAATTGAAGATTATAATATGAAGGTCGTTTAAAAAATAATGCCTCCTATCTTTTTGGTCTTGAAATTATTATTGTGAAAAAGAATTCCGACTCTGTTATGTAAATATTTGAACTTTCCACCTATAATATGATGGTTTCACATCTTTCCACCAGACAGCATAACTAACACTGAATCAAAATGGAGGATGACATCTACTTTCATTTGAAGTATCAATGTGTTATAGAGACCCTAAATGAAATCCACCAGTCTGAAGAAATTTTATGAGAAACAAACAGTCAATACCAACACTGTGATGCAGTTGAGTAGACATATAACTTATACAGGAAATAGTTTAAAATCATGCCAAGATATGGTTGTCCTTTCACTGTGGTAACTAAAGAGGCTAATGCCCGGTTTTTGGAACAACAGTTATCTGTACGTATAGTTATCTACAATTTAACGTGCTGATATGTTTAAAATGAGTTTCTGAAGTAACAGTTATCTATACTTCGACTGGTAACTGTGCCTTGGTTTACAATTACCTGGCTGTTAGTACTGATTCGAACAAATACCGACATGCGGCACTACTGCATTACTATTTTGTAAGCTATAATAACTGATATTAAATAATGAGAGAGAGAGAGAGAGAGAGAGAGAGAGAGAGAAATAACTCGTCCGGCCTTAATTAAGGATGACCACAAGAATTCAGAAATTAATAGCAAATAAATATAATTAATTACATATGAATATTGTTATAAAAATAGAATGTAATAATTAAACACCATTGATTATCAATTATAAAATAAAATCTTAGAAGATGACTATAAAATTATACTTATAAGTAAAAGATTTTATTTAAAATTAGTATATCCTTAACTAAGGCCTTCTGAGTGGTATAAATGAAACTGTATAATCTGCAGGGAATCTTTAAAAATTTGCAAGATGATTTTTTGAATTTCAAAAGATGATATTGATAATTGTTTTAAAAAATTATATATAAATTTTGGTAAAGAACTCCGAGCACCAAAAAATAAACCTGTCACTGACCAATTGAAGAGAGGGATGTTATACTTGGCACTAAGGTAGGGAATACAAGATTCATAAATGGCCCTCTTTTCCTGATGAGCTTGGTTTAGATCTCTCTCCATGCGTATAGTTGGATCTATGATAATATATAATAAATAATAATCCGTGGTGCTACAGCCTGTCAAGGACCTAGACTGACCAGCTGGCTGCTGGCCTCACGCCCACATGCCGAAGCAGAGGTGGACGATCATCCAACCAGAATGGAGGTATCGTGTGGTTAGCACGATGATTCCCCCAGCTGTTATAGCTGGTATTCGCTACATATCATAGCTCCCCAAGTGCATCACGATGCTGGGTGGGCACCGGTCCCATACACTGGCCGAAATTTCATGAGAAAATTTCTTCCCCCATGAGGACTCGAACCAGTGCACATTCCGTAACGTGAATGATAATAGATTACAATAAATTAATTTACTAAATTATTGGTATAGTATTAACATTTTAGCATTTTATTTATATTAATTTATGGTAAATGTTCTACTTTCTATGACATATTAGGATAATTGTTTGTAAAGACAATTTCGAATCATCTTCAGTTTTGTCTTTCTCAACAACTTCAGATTCTATGTCGTCAGACAAGGAATATTCTATTATTTTGGGTGCTCTACCAATGCCAAAAGTGTTTCAAACTCTGAAATGTCAATTTGAACTCTTAAATGAAAGCATTCACATGAACGAATTTGGAGTATTTTTACATGTCTATCAATATGACTGCCATAGCCCGCATGGCCGACTACAGTTTCAGTTTTGTAGCGGAAGTTACCTACATCTAGCCTTCTCTCCAATAGTATTGTTTACCTCAATGAACACACCAAATACAAACAATTATTGCTTTTTTTAATCATATTATTACGATATATATTCAGTTAAAAAGCCTTGCACCTACAAGTACAGAGTTCACTTTACTTATCAGCCATATTATTACTGAAAACTTCTGCACACAGAAGTAACTACACATAACTAAAAAATCACAAATAAAATATTAGTGGAGACATCTATGGACAAGCGATATTGAACATGAAGTTTCCTCGATTGTTAGTTACAAGTGCTGATAAATCTACTTTTAACTTTCCAGAAACTCATGAAAATTATCACTGCAGTTAAATTTATAAGAATAGTTAAGTAACTGAGATGTACCAAAAACCGGGCATAATCCTTGTAGACGTTCTTAAACAAGACACACAATAAATGGAGGGCAGTATGTTGAGATACTGAAGACTGTACAGTGAATTGCACTTATTCGACCATGCTTCCTTCAACATGGCAATGCAAGACTCCACAATGCAACTTGACAAGAAAATGCAATGTAAACTTTAACTGCTACATCTACTGTGTACTACACATTTTTCTCACTGAACTTGCATCTGTTTGATTCAATGAAAGATGGACTTCAAAGGCAGTGCTTCTCCAATTCTGACAGTCATCAAGGCTGTTGAGGGGTGGCTCTTAAACTAGTTGTGACTTCCACAAATCAGGGGTACAGTGACTTGTTGACGCATTGAAAAAGAAGTGTAAAGCATGGAAGAGACTTCGTGGAAAAACAAGTAAAGCCTGAAATGCGACAAATATAAATTTAAAAAGAGGCGCTACTTTTGAGGCAACTCTTATACGTGTATCATAAATTAGGAGATGAACAGCTGGATAAAGCATAAGTACAAAATACTGTTATTGCTGTACTGTGCAATTGTTTATTCCATTACATTACTTGGCTGACTTCCAGCTGCCATTCAATTCTTCAAATGATTACAAAACTGATCTATTAGAGCTCGGATTTATATGTACTAAAAGTTAATATTGTTATTCAGTATAGTTTATAAACGTATAAACCATGTCCCCCACTCCTTTAGATTCCATCTCTATCATTCAGTACTGTGTTTACCCGAATATAAGACAACCCCTAGTTTTCCAATGGTTTCTGTAGGATTTAATTTTTCACGGCTTTTTTTTTACGAATTCATAGGAAATTAATCCATTATTAATTATGGTTCTAGAACATATAAAATTTAAAGTTAACTTGCGTTTGTAGAATAAATAGATTCCCTTGGTGAAATGACATTTGTATCCCCGCAAGGCCTAACAGTCTAAATATTATATTTAAAAAACCATGCACACAAAATAACTAAATGCCTGTATGTGGTTGAAGTTGAAGTACAGTAAACATTTAGAATAGTTTTTTTCTCACATACCAGACAAATCATTAGCTTTGTTCATAGAACAAAAATACGAAACTGATTTGCACAAGGACGGTTGGCAATGCTGGAACTAGTTAGCTTTTCTTTATCCTCTACAAACGAATATCAAATGGTTTATAAGGGAAAGTCATGGTAGCTGTTTTGTCAACGGAAATGGTGCTGCTTGGTGGTATATCTACATACTAAATAGTCGACGGGTTTTCATTTATCATACGAATTCACTTATTTTTCAAGGTAATTTATTTGTCTATGGTGTAAGGTGTACTGGATCTAAATTAAAGTGGAAATGGAAGGCAAGATAACCAACTTGTATTTTTTTGTCACAGTCTTCTTTATTTCTTTGGTCTTGGAGAATGTTATGGTAGTATATAGAGGGCACATGCATGTTTTGACTAGAAATATTCTCTACTGCCAGAAAACTGTTCCAGCGGTTAGATGATTGCTTCAAACCATTTGAAAACATTGTACAAACAACAAATTAATAGTCAGCAACTAACATCTTCGCTACTACGAACTGCGTCTGACCAGTGGCAACGGTTTCTTACTGTACTACGAACAAAGCTAATACTATTGTGAAGAAGCAGATCACAGGAGAAACAACTATCCCTCCAGTGTTGTTTAGTGTAGTGTACAACATAAAAAAATAGGCAACTTGTATATTTTTCTTAATATGCGAATTTATAGAAGGCTTCCTCTTTTTTCAAATGCAAAAATTGGAAAAACGCCTCGTCTTATATTCAGATAAATACAGTATTTTTCATTTGGTAGTACCGTTATGGTCTTTAATCCTTCTACTTACAAATCACTGCGCAGTTTACAAGATGCGTTGTGATTAAATTTTTTATTATTACATTTTGGAATCTTGTGAACCAGGCCTAAAAACCGTCCTAACCGACAAAGCATCCAGTCAACTACACTCGGTGTCATTTTTAACTTTTAGTACATATAAATTCGAATTCTACTGATTACTTATGTCTGTAGTCCTTAATATCCTTAAGAAAAAACAATACAAAACAGTCTCTTATATACGTACATTAGATAGGAACATGAAGCAATAAGAAAAATACTTTCAATTCAATATAATGAGCTTTCTGTAATATATAGAATTGCAATATAATAAAAGAGGATCTGTAGTTGGGACAATATGTAAATGACACAGGACTATAAACTCAACTAGCTACTTTTGTGACTTAGTGTTCTTGCAATGTCACTAAATTAAGGAAAATGCATACACTATTGCATGTAGGAAGTCGAAATAATAAATATACGTTACTGGTTCACTTTTATTTATGTATTTATAACCTGCCTAAATGTTTATCAAACTAGCTTTTAACATTGGATTATAAGAGAAAATACAATGTACATATATTTTCACTTCTTTTAATTAAATATTAATTTTAAACCTAAACAGTACTTTTAAGAAATAATTGAAACTATAAGATTAATGCATGACAGCTGACAGATTTGGATTGTGTTCAAGTATTGCAGATCTAAATGTCTTGTTTTGTACCTCTTGGAGGAATCCTTGTAGTTCTTGTGGCCCTAAAAACCTTATATGTTACTAATCTTTCAGTATGACTCTTAAACTGTTTCTCTGCTATCTAAATTGTATTGCTGCATTATATTGATTCAAGGTGATTTGCACAATTTTTTAAATGTAATAAGATCGACAATTTTGTTGGTACAGAACATGTACAAACATAATGGTCACTATTTTATGTCGATTGCATAATATGAGTAAATTCAGAAACATTATTCTTCACATGGATGCTGTGGAAAGCACCTTTTCGTGGCAACAGCTCATATAATCTCACTGAGTATTGATGCCCTCTTCAAACACAATAATGAAATTCGTAGTGTACCACTGAATGAGGACACTCCAACCGACACACAGGACTCAAGCTGCTGCCGTGTCTTTGTACTTCGATGTCTCAATCAGTCTGCCGGTACTTAAATCTAAAGTAATTCACAAATGACTATGAAATCTTGCAACAGCTTGACTTCTGTGTGAAAGTGGTAAACAGGAAAGAAACAAAACACTCTCATTACAATAACTTGTCCACTTAACAGAAAATACAGTCATTACCTGAGGGAATAAACAGAATGATACAATCAATTGAGCTAAAGTTTGGAAGCAATACATTGTGGTCCTGACTGCTGGAATGAACAGAGGTTTTGTGCAGTCAGGATGGAACCCTTGACGTCACAAGCTGCAAGTTAAGCAGTGCGAAGAATGATGTGGACACCTGAATCGGTGGTCACTGGTTCACTCAGCTCTCCTACTTTCAGAGCAAATGCCGCTTGCTCGAACGGTCTTTGCATGGCACCTCTCCCGAACGGCCCGAGATCACCTCCTCTACGGGCGGAACTGCAGTCTGAGAATTTCTGTGCCAGTTCTGCAAAGGAGGCTCGGCCGGACACAATCTGTTCTCGATAAGCTGCAAAAATAAAATGTTGAGTCAAACTTATAACTATGCTTCTTTAAGGCCTTGGCAATATACAGTACAACCCCTTTTTAACGAGTCTCTGAGAAATTACTTTTTCCCCCCTTAAATAAAATGGGAAAGAAAGGCTAAAAATAACTAGTACTAACATGTGTTATATACAAAATGTTGTAATTATTAGACAGCGAAATTTAGGCAAAAACCTATTTTTTTCCTTGATACATACAGGCTTGAGATTTAATATTTACATTTTTCATGGAAATGTAAGTATAAATTAAGGGGTTTTATAGTGCCTAAAATGCCTATTTCGACGTTAGTGCCTATTTTTAAGTTTTTGCATTTTTCGTAACTGTTTACTGTTTTCTTAACATCCTGCACCGTTTATATTCCAAGATGGATAACAACAACTCCTTCCTAGCAGTGAACAACACAATAGAGAAGTACCTCTGGGCCACCCCTTCTCATTCTTACAATCTTTCAATCCTAAAATTCCAACTTTCAGTTGACCTGGGTAGCACAGTCGGTATAGTGCTGGCCTTCTGTGCTCGAGGTTGCGGGTTCGATCCCGGCCTAGATCAATGGCATTGAAGTGTGCATAAATGCGACAGGCTCGTGTCAGTAGATTTACTGGCATGTAAAAGAACTCCTGTGGGACAAATTATTATTATTATTACATCTTCCTCCATCTGTCAGCAATTTAACACAAACTCACTGGGTTGTACCCGAATAAGCTGTTATGTTTTATTTAATGACGCTCGCAACTGCAGAGGTTATATCAGCATTACTGGATGTGCTGGAATTTTGTCCCGCAGGAGTTCTTTTACATGCCAGTAAATCTACTGCCATGAGCCTGTCGCATTTAAGCACACTTAAATGCCATCGTCCTGGCCCGGGATCGAACCCGCAACCTTGGGCATAGAAGGCCAGTGCTATACCAACTTGCCAACCAGGTCGACCCCCGAATAAGCATTCTCTTACATTCCAAGACAGATAACAATCCCTTCTTTTTTTTCTCACCATTTGTAAGTACAGCAATGGGCGACACAATAGCCACAATAGGTGCTGATCATCTAATGTGAAGCAAACTATAGAAATGTGATTGGTGACTCTTAGTGACATCCTTTAAAAAAAAAAAAAGGCCTACAGAGCCTAAATAAAGGAGTTTAAGAGCCTATTTTAGGCGTCTAAAATGCCACTTTTTAGGGCCTAAAATTTCGCTCTCTAGTAATTATTTAATCAGGACTACAATTATTATTTACAATACATGTCATTATAATATTTTATAACTCTTCAAATTGTGAGGCACGAATGTTTTTCCATTTGCTTGAACCTGACACGAGGCTTTACTATATTTCCTGCCATTAGAAAGTTTGTTAATCCTATTGTGGTGATCAAGGAATGGAACTCGGCTGTATAGACCAGGTGCGTGTACACTTTCATGTATGAGTCGGAAACATGCCATTGCCAAATTATGCAGACTTTCAGCCTAATTTCCTAATTAACCACGCACTTAATTATAAAACGCATTCAGTGGTTTTTAATTTATTTTAATGTATTCTATTGCCCCCTTCATTCTGCAGAGTTATATCACTTCCATCCTGTACTGAATAATATATAAATCACTAATATGCGAATTTAAAATGAGGCAGTGGAACAAGTGGACAGCTTCAAATACTTGGGTGTACTATAAGCAGTAACATGAGCAGCTGCCAGGAAGACGAAAGGAGGATAGCATTAACTATTTGTACTAAATGAGTTGCTTTTACTATATTCCAATTTATTTTACTTTCTTTTTTTTTCTATTATGGTATTATTTTCATGTTGTGTAGTGTCGATTTTATTATGTTATTATTATTATTATTATTATTATTATTATTATTATTATTTTTGTAATATGTTAGTATTCTGTTCTTTAACTTTTTGTTAAATTTTCACTGCTTGTATACTTTGTGACCTGGTAGAGTGTAAGAGAAGGCCCTATGGCCTTAACTCTGCCAGTATAAATAAAGAAATAAAGAAGAAAGAAAGAGGATAGCAAGGGCAAAGGAAGCTTTTAACAGAAAAAGAAGCATCTTGTCCGGACCTCCTCTGGAAAAAGAACTAAGGAAGAGACTAATGAAGTGCTTCGTGTGACACTGTATGGGGCAAAAACATGGATATTACGACAAAGTGGTCCACACCTGTGGAGTAATGGTCAGTGCATCTGGCCGCGAAACCAGGTGGCCTGGGTTCGATTCCCGGTCGGGGCAAGTTACCTGGTTGAGTTTTTTTCCGAGGTTTTCCCTCAACCCAATATGAGCAAATGCTGGGTAACTTTCGGTGCTGGACCCCGGACTCATTTCACCGGCATTATCACCTTCATTTCATTCAGACACTAAATAACCAAAGCTGTTGATAAAGCATCGTAAAATAACCTACTAAAATAAAAAAAAAATAAACGACAAAGTGAAGAGAAATGACTAGAACCATTAATTGAAATGTAATATGGAGAAGAATGGAACGTGTAAAATGGACAGGCAGAATAAGAAATGAAGCTGTGTTGGAAAGAGTGGGTGAAGAAAGAAACTGCCTATTGAAGGATGCACTGGAAGGAATGGTGAAAAGGTAGAAAGTTCAGGGCAGGAGAAGATATCAGATGATAGGCAACATTAAAATATATGGATCATATACGGAGAAGAGGGAAGATGGAAGAATGCTGGGATTACAGTGGAAGACCTGCTCTTAGGCAGAAAACTATGAATGAATGAATATAAGTCTCTTACACTTCACAAGGTCCAAAGCTTCTTCTTTGGTACGAGTTATCTCTTCTTCTCTCCATGATGACGGCCTTCGAGAGTTCTGATGTTTCACCAACAAATGACTACATTGGACTTGGTCAGGTCCACTACTTGACACTGGCTCTGCTGGTTTTTCTGGACGATCCCATTGACTCTCCTTGGTGTATACATTGAGATAGTAGTGTTGACCTGCAATAAAATTGAAATATTTATAACTATACAGTAAACAAATATTTTCATCATGGCATGTTCTGACCTGAAAGACAATTATCTTGAGGACTGTAGTGGGCTGACAACAATATCCATAGAAAATACATATCCAGGTTGGGGCTGCCAACAACAAGTGTAGGCTTTGTGCTCAAGAAGAGATCTGTGATTTATTATTTAGCCTCAAATCTGAATTGTTTGGTATCATAAATCTGGGACAGAGAATCTCACGAAAAGGAATTATAATAGAACTCTAGAACACTATATTCTTAGAAACGTTAGGAAGTTTGGGAATTGAAATGGATGAGGGGAAATTTAAAAGAGTGGCTAGTTGATTAATATAGATACTGGTAGAAGTTTATGGTAAAGAAGCAAATCTTGGAAAATGATGTAGGAAAAATAATATTAGTGAGTGTAATTACAATTTTTTTTAGGTAGTTCATTATTTGTGTTGCTTGAGGTTGAATGAAATTGAAACTCATGTCAAGATTTAGCAAGATTATTAAAATGATGTGTATTAAGAAGAAGAGGATCCCAGTGAGTAAAACCTTGAGAAAGTTGAGTGTTAAATAGGTATAGCGATTTTATTTTTTTTTTTAATTAGGCGGGGGGGGGGGGTTAGGAAAATTTTAGTATACTGATTTTAAATAGGATAGACAGTTAAAATTTAAGAACGATATTTTGCAACAGTAATAATGATCAATAGAATATACTGTATGAAAAATTGGAGATTGTTGCAATGACTTGAAACATATAAAATGTAAAAGGCTAAAGTAGGAAGAGTAAGATGGGATGTCGGAAGACCGTAATTATAGATAAATTATGTTAGGAAGAATAGAATGCAGGAAGGAACATGGGTGGATTGTGATCTGGGAGGAGAAAATACAGATGGTGGATATTTAGGATTAGTAAGGAGAAATGAACTGTTGGAGTTAAGTTAAACTCAGGATTAGTGGAGTTATTAAACAGACTGTCGATATTTCATATTAATTGCAGGAAAATGTAATATAAAGTTATGGTGGAACCCATCTACAGCAATGTGGTGATACATCATAACTGTTATAGATGTTATAACTGATATCTCTATCCAGTGCTTTTGCTTCAGTAAAGTCTCATTTTACAAACCTATGGATCAACAATTGGCTCGCTTCTGACAAAGGAAAAATTTTACAGTCTGTACTTAAGAAACCAAATGACCTGAAAATGTACAAAAACTTGCCCAGACATGTTCAAACATTTTTAACAAGAGCCAGAACAGGGCACATGGTCAGCACATCGATTTCCCAAGCCGATGAAACTGGTAAGATAAAGTGATTATTTTACTCATCACAGCTCCCCATTTTTTTTATCACAGTGCTGATTAGGCATCGGTCCCATACACTCATATGAGAATGCATTCCCCATGAAGACTCAAATCAGTATGTATTACATATCGTCACTTTTACTTTTTAACTTGCTCTAGAATATGCCATTAGGAAAGTCCAGGAAAATGGAGAGGGTCTGGAATTGAAAGGTTACATGAGCTGCTTGCTTATGTGGATGACATGAACATGTTAGGAGAAAATCCACAAACTATTAGGGAAAATATGGGAATTTTACTTGAAGCAATAAGGAGATAGGTTTGGAAGTAAATCCCGAAAAAAACAAAACATAACGATTATGTCTCGTAACCAGAACATGGTACGAAATGGGAATATAAAAATTGGAAATTTACCCTTTGTAAAGGTGGAAAAATACAAATATCTTCGATTAACAGTAACAAATATGAATGAGAAGGAAATTAAACGCAGAATAAATATGGGAAATGCCTGCTATTATTCAGATGAGAAGCTTTTGTCATCCTGTCTGCTTTTAAGAAAACTGAAAGTTAGAATTTATAACACAATTATATTACTGGTTGTTCTGTATGGTTGTGAAACTTGGACTCTCACTCTGAGAGAGAAATTCTGTATGGCTGTGAAACTTGGACTCTCACTCTGAGAGAGAAATAGAGGTTAAGGGTGTTCGAGAATAAGGTGCTTAGGAAAATATTTGGGGCTAAGAGGGATGAAGTTACAGGAGAATGGAGAAAGTTACATAATGCAGAACTGCATGCATTGTATTCTTCACATAACATAATAAGTAAGAAACATTAAATCCAGATGTCTGAGATGTGCAGGGCATGTAGCATGTATGTGTGAATCCAGAAATGCATATAGTGTTAATTGGAAGACCTGAGGGAAAAAGAATTATGGGGAGGTCGATAGGTACATGGAAGGATAATATTAAAATGGATTTGAGGGAGGTGAGATATGATGGTAAGGACTGGATTAATCTTGCTCAGTATAGGGATCGATGTCGGGCTTATATGAGGGCAGCAATGAAACTCTGGGTTCTTTAAAAGCCATTTAAGTAAGTGAGTAAGTATTACATACCGTCAGTCCAAAGCATGAAATCTTAAACTACGTAATGTCCTATATTGTCTTCAGTGGAAAAATCCCTAAAGGAAGCCAAGCCCCACAATGAATTGTCAAGTTACTGATGATACTCTGAGGCATTTAATTTACGAACAGTGGCTGTCAATTGGAAAATCCATTTGTAATAATCCCAGTAAGTTTAGATTAGATTATTCATTACATTCTAGGAATTCTGGTACATGTATCTAGGGACAACTGAATATAGAAAAAGTCAGAAAAAAAAACTTACACCAGGTACATGATAAATAGACACCTACGTATACTTCAACAGGACAAAACAAAGCAAAGCTATCTGTCACAGGTTTTGAGAGGTCTTTTGAGTCGCAGGATGTTAAGACTCGAAACTCACGAGACCAATCGATAGTGAGTAGCAATACGAATGTCAAACAGAGTTTCTAGGAAAAAACCTAATAAAGAACTAAAATTAATTTATATAATATAAAGTAAATGAACATAGATAACTTTTGAGAGCAGATTAAATAGATTTTAATTGTCTGTTAATAATTTTATAATGTAAATGGTAGAGAATTGAAAACTTTATGCATTCACATCGTATTTATCGGTGTAGACACTGAATATGCACCCCAAAATTTAAAGCAGTTTTCTTAGAAAAGAAACTAAAATGGAAGAAAAAAGTAAGGTGATCAATAATAATAATAATAATAATAATAATAATAATAATAATAATAATAATAATAATACATCTTTCTGGCAATATATCTCAGGGAAGCTGATGGCTTAAGAAGCTCATTTTAATGTCGTATATTGATGTTATGTACACCATCTCATTCTAGTGCCGAGGTCATGGAAGGCATGGGGCTCTACCTCCATGCCCCCCAAGTGCCTTCATGGCATGTTACGGGGATACCTTTATATTGATGTTATGAATTTATCTTAATTATCTACCTAGGGCATCCTTAAGTAAAATACATATTCGCAAAGAAGGGTTTGTATTTGGTACTTTTGAAGTAAAGGTTTACAAGAATCTGTTTTATAATATTGCACTGGCCATCCTGTCTGTTTCACCTAAACCCCATTTCAGATTGAAAGGAATTTCAAATGTAATTCAAATTACCGTATTTCTGCGCAGACCACATGATCTAATCATTAAGAAAAGGCCAAAGGCCTAAAGTAATCAAATAGCAGTATTTCCCTTCCTGTAACTAACTACAAATAAACGCCAAAAATATGTAATTGAATTTAGAACACTAGATTGAAATATGATAACAGACACTAACAAAATATCTTATTTTAAGTTGGAATATACACATTTTATAAATGAAAAATTCTTTATGAAAGTTATTTCATACCAGATGTGACACTGTGAAGTTTAATTCAGATGTATATGAATTGTACACACTAACTGCCTTACAGTTCTAATGTTACTATTGTATGTATGACAGAATATTCACAGAATATCAGACTTTCTATATGTGTTACAAACTGAGAGAAAACAGGATAATTTATTGTTCTGGATGCGACTAAATTGTGCGTGAGGTTTACAATTAAGTGAAGAAAAATTAAAATCTATAAAACTTCCTATTTATACACTCTTTTCACTTCATTCTTTTAATAAAATACTGCATCTTGAAGGGAGAAATTTTTACAAAAGATAATGAAGGTACTAAAAAGTGAAGTTCTCACTAATGACTGTACCTCGTTAAAACTTAGAGATTCGGAAAAAAAGTGGTCCATGTTATGTACTAATCACTTTGCTCCAGAGAAGGAATTCAGTGCTCTTTGTTAGGAAAGGATCTCAAAACAATTTTTGTTCGTGTTAATGATGGGATAATAGCAGTCCCAGATGTTGATTTCGAAATTTCTTATGGGAGAGTTCAGTACAATAAATAATAATACAGAAATATGTTAAATGCATGATCATAGTATTTCCACCGTCAGTAGATCTGCGAGATATTTGACAAACTGTTACAAACCATCAATTATCTCGTGAAATCTACCTGCACGTCAGGGGAAGAAAAAAAGTGGACTGAGAAGCTTCCCTCACTATTCTTCTATTTGTAGCTAGCAAGCTCACTTACCCCCACTATAAGGTACTTACAATATGGTATGGCACACACAAGCACTTAGTTTCACGAGATAACGAATAACCTATAAAAGATATGGTTAATAACAAAGAATGGAAGAACCAAATGAAAGTACTGGAAATAGGAGGAGAAAAGTATGAAAATGTAGATAATTGTAAATAATCTGGAATTCTCTCTATTGTTAAGAATTGTGTGCATTAAAAGCTAAGAATTGTAACAGTGTAAGAAAAATGGTAGTCTCTTGGGAAAGTTACTAGGCATGGTTGAGAAATTTATTGAGAATAAAGTTGTCACATGATACACTCTAATACTGTGCTACTGCATACTGCTTCAGTGTTATAAGCATTGTTGTCTGATACCAGCTTGCTTCTTATGTAGTCAATAGGAGACTCAAAGCTCGAGTCTAAGCTATGCCAGTGGCTAAATAGATTTGGAATTAATCAGTTTTTTTGGTGGCATCTTTCAACCTTGGTGAAATTCAAATATCAAATATCAATGCTTGCTTAGTGAGTACAATGCTTTCATTTGCTCATCTAGAGTAAAATTAAATTTTAAATGAGCTAAATGTAACAAACCACTAGCCTAATGTCTAATGAATATAACATTTCTGTAACAGACAATTTAAGAGAGCTTTGCATGTCATTACTATGTTATCACGTAAATAATGTTGATGTTTGCACTTTTCCAAACATTTACATAAAATAATGTATAAATTGGTAGAAGTGGGACTGCCTCTGGGCAGTGTATTTTCTGTAGTGTTGTGACATTATTAGTTGAAACCAATAAGTAGAATTACAATTTTGAGAACCTTTTTTGATAGAAACGATGTCAAAATTAGGGGCTGAACAAATGAGAACATGGCATAAAAAAGCGTGCAAATGAAAAAAAAAAGTAGACTGAAAAAAGTGCGAAAATGCAAGGGGGGGGGGGATAAGCTTTTTCTGCCTTCTTTCCTACAGTTTGATTACCAATGTAAATGGTGAATGTATGTTCCCCTACACCACCAACAATCGATGAACTATTAAATGCAACGTCTGGTGCAACTGGTGTCAGTGATTTAGAATTAAATCGTACTTTATCATATTTTTTTTCTATATGCTTCATTTTTTATATCTTAATTTCGGTGTCATAAACCAATTGTTTCATTTATAATTTCTGAAGAGTATCGAGCATAAAAGTGTTAAATTTAATCCTATTGTCTTTCACTGTACAAAGATTAAAAGAGATGACTACACATTTACAGCTGATATGTTTTTCTGCTGCATACAGACTCTATATATTCCTTTTTTAAAATTAGATTGACCAGAAAAACAGGCTCAGGATCTTCAAACTGGAGCATAAGGTAAACTTGTACTTAAAGCATAAAAGAAAAATTTTGGAGTAAACATAGAACAAAAATTTTAAACATGGAATGAGATGGGAAAACAGATGATGTCCAAAGATCTGTCACAATCTCTCTACAAAATACATGTCTTCAAGTGAACACTGGGTGCCATGTACTTAAACTGTACTTAAGGTTTAGCTGAAAACATTCTTAAAAGTAGAATATAATACAGAAATATATCGCAAACAGTAAAGAGAGTGGGTTTTTATTCATATCATGCAAGAGAAAACAAACATATTTCCATGTACAACTCTTTATTTCATGCATCAATAAGTACTTCACTTCATTCTCCAATTACAATAATTATTCTAATAATCTTAAACATAGGGCTAGAAATAGGATGACGCATCATTTTGGTATCTTCTTCTTCTTAATGCCACAAGTGATGACCCAAGTGTTGGTGTCAGCTGTAGGAACTGCGATTGTACTTGCTTGGGATTCCATGGAGTTGATCTCTTGACAACAAGATACATGATGCAGATTTCCTTTTGTTTTCTACTCTAATGAAAATATTGATTTTTTTTTTAATTACGAAGGAACAATCAATAGATGTTTACTACAAAAAAACCTGAATGTTCATGTTGTAATTCAATTTCTTCAAAACTCTTGTATACAGGGTGTTTCAGAATTCCTATTACAAACTTCTAGGGGTTGTAGAGGGGACTAAGTAGATAGAGTTTTGATTAGGAACCCATGTCTGGAAATGTATTGTAAAAGGTAAAGATATCCCCGTAACATGCCATGAAGGCACTTGGGGGGCATGGAGATAGAGCCCAATGCTTTCGATGACTTCGGCACTAGAATGAGGAGGTGTGGTCGGCACCACGCTCTGACCGCCTTTTACTCCCGGGAAAGACTTGGTACTCAATTTTATAGGAGGCTGAGTGAACCTCGGGGCCGTTCTGAAAGTTTGGCAACGAGAAAAAATCCTGTCACCACCTGGGATCGAACCCTGGACCTTCCAGTCCGTAGCCAGCTGCTCTACCAACTGAGCTACCCGGCCACCAGAAATGTATTGTTTCGATGCAAAATAAATTTGAAGATCGATTCGATTTAAAATCTCCTGCTTCACGGTATGCAAACAAAATGGGCTGAGGGCGACTTCTGCAGTCCCCTGATATTGTCTGTCTTCCGTTTACAATCAGTTCTACAGAGTCAGCTTTCACATCAGTTGTGTTCGGTCATTGAGCAGTACAGGACGAGACAGCAGTCCCCTGGTATTGTCTCTCTCGTTCTGTACTGCTCAATGACTGATGCGAAAGCCGACTCCGTACAACTGATTGTAAACAGAAGACAGACAATAGCAGAGGACTGTTGTCTCGTCCTGTACTGCTCATTGACTGAATTGCAACTGATGTGAAAGCCGATTCCGTAGAACTAATTGTAAACAAGAGATATGATATCAAGAGACTGCAGAAGTCGCTCTCAGCCCATTTTGTTTGCGTACCGTGAAGTGGGAGATTTTAAATCGAATCGATCTTCAAACTTAGTTTGCACTGAAGCAATACATTTCCGGACATGGGTTGCCAATCAAACTACTTAGTCCCCTCTATAACCCTTAGAAGTTTGTAATAGGAACTATGAAACACCCTGTATAAAGGGTAAAATTAAATTGAATTAGGTGCTGCAAATATGCCCATATTACACTTGTGGAAGTTATCCTCAACATGTATGGAGTGTTTTATTACAGGTAAAGAACTCCCTTTAAGCCGTATGGAGATAGAGCTCCATGCTGTCATGATTTTTGTATTTTATTTTTATTTTACTGGGTTATTTTACGACGCTGTATCAACATCTAGGTTATTTAGCGTCTGAATGAAATAAAGGTAATAATGCCGGTGAAATGAGTCCGGGGTCCAGCACCGAAAGTTACCCAGCATTTGCTCGTATTGGGTTGAGGGAAAACCCCGGAAAAAACCTCAACCAGGTAACTTGTCCCAACTGGGATTCGAACCCGGGCCACCTGGTTTCGCAGCCAGACGTGCTGACTGTTACTCCACAGGTGTGGACATGATTTTTGTACTAGATTGAGGTGGTGTAATGGCATCACACCCTCACAGCCTTCTACACCTGGGAAAAATCAGGTACTCAATTTGACAGGAGCCTGAATGGGGCAGTTATGGAAGCTGTGGCAATGAGAAATATCCCGTCACCAACAGGGATCGAACCCAGAACCTTCCAGTCCATAGCTAGTTGTTCTACCAACTGAATTGCTTTACAAATGATTGGAAAAGTATTAATTTTATATAGTCATGTGTGCTTAATGTAGAAGCAGAAAAATTATCACGAAAGGATCATCATACATTATGCATTATGTTGTACAGACCCAGGAACAAAACTTGGGCCACCTGAATTTTCAAAGTTCTAGTTACAACATACTGCGGATGCTCAATGCTTGGAAAATTCAAGTAGCCCAAATTTTGTTTCTGGGTTTGTAGAGTACATCTCCCTTATCACTATGCAACACTTACTCCTGCAGTTATGAGTTTCGTTTATGCACCTCGTGCTGTGTATGCTGGTTAAGATCAACTATACGATGACACAGGACAAACACAAGGCTATTGGGCTCACCCAATCACTATGGATGGGAGTTGAGTTTTCTGATGGGTGTGGCAGTCAGTACAAGCAGCATGGTGATCGTGTGATATGAATGATCTCTCTCAGTTTACTATTCAACAGTCTGAGTCACTACCTCTACCCAACAAGTACAATCAAGATTTGGATAGAATTTTTCAGGCGTAAAAGTTCTTAGTCATCCTATTTGAAAATTCACAGAGAGAAGAAATATATATATTTTACATTTTGGCGGGTATTTAACTGTTTGTCATTCATCCATATGAAGCCAGTTGTGGTTATTTTATGATGCTTTATCAGCATCTTAGGTTACTTAATGTCTGAATGAGATGAAGGTGATAATGCCGGTGAAATGAGTCCGGGGTCCAGCACCCATAGTTATCAGTAGCGTAGTGTCAATGTAAGCTAAAAAGCTCAGCTTCCCCAGTTAATAATAATTTCATAATAAACCTGCAGTTTATGGACAAAATTATTTATTAATTTTAATAGAATTTATATTTACGCATTAAATATTGTGATGCGGCAGGTCAGGATGATTTGTGATGCAGCAGTAAACAAGAAGCCTGCACACACCAGCTTCCAAGCTGACTGGTTTCTTCTGTGTGAAACTAGCTTTAACATTTAAAGTAAGTAGTTTCCGAGTTATCCCTTTTCGTCAGTTGTGTTCAGTTGAAGTGTTAGTGTGCATTGTGGCTGATATAATAAATAATAAGTGAAATAACAGTTCCTGACACTAATTTACTTGAATTTTTTAGGACAATTGTATTATCAAGACTGACTTACGAACAAAAGTGTGATCTAAAAAACAAATGACCGACTCCCTTGCTGTCAATGAAGGACACACTCAAAATACAGACGCACACTTACGTAATGATACTAATACTGTATCTATTGACCGTTAATATTGTGATTTATCTAAGTATGACAGGGAGTGAGTGAATGTTATACGTATACGTGTCTATTTGTTAGAGATATGTGTAAACCATGATTTACTATATACTATTTGAGATCATGCCTTATTGGTGTTACAAGGTTCCAACCAATCTTTGACTGCTGACTTGACATTGACTACTATTTATTTTAAGACTATATTTTTGTAATACGTTTTCTCATATTGCATGAAAGACAACTTGAGTTAGCTTCCCCTGCTCAAAATTTCATGCTACGGCACTGATAGTTACCAAGCATTTGCTCATATTGGGTTGAGGGAAAACCCTGGAAAAACCTCAATCAGGTAACTTGCCCCAATCGGGAATCGAACCCGGGTCACCTGGTTTTGCGGCCAGATGCACTAACCGTTACTCCACAGTATGGACAGCCAGTTGTGTAGACCAATTTACTAACAGAGTCGTTGCCAAGGGTGCGCCATGGGAGGCTGGTCTATGCTATACCCGCAATGAGATGAGATGATATGAAGATTTGTTACAATGCCATAGGGAAACTGGAGCTCCCAGAGAAAACCTCAGTGTGTAACACAAGCTTGTTCAAAATTAGAGGTGCACTGGGGATCAAACCCAGGCACACAGGGGAAATGTATATAACAATTAACAGAATAACAGAAAGTATAGAAAGAGAATTATTATACATTATGTAGAACATTTTAAACTAAATCTACATATTTTATTTATATTTTTAATATTATGACAACAATTAGTGTTAATATTATTCATTGTTCGATACATTTAACACTTATAATCACTGAGTAACTTTATGATATCTTTACTGTGTTAACTTTTGCAATTTATTACTTTGGACAATGAAGCATACCACTTCGAAACTAGTCAGCCAGATAAATGGCAAAAGTTAACACAGTAAAATATCATACAGTTATTCAGTAGTAACTCCCGAGATTCTATTTTGACTTCTTTGCTGGCAACATAACAAAAGACTATCACAGCTGCAGACAATGAAAATAATACTGCTTAGCAATAAGGAAATCAGGCACACTGTATATTTGGAAATACTACAAAAATAACTTCAGAGGTTGAAAACTAATGCTGTAATTGTTTGGTTGTATACTAACCATCCTTTATTAAAAATAAAATAATCAAAGGAATTTGACTGATAAAGATGCATCACCCTAGTTCTACCCTGCTCGTACAAGATGGTATCAAGAATATTCCAGACTGGAGCCACTATGCCTAAATCAGTTGTAGTGCACCATACTGCTAGATGGTAGTACTGGCATATATTGTAAGTCAATGTATCAAGCTAAGCTAAGTGGAAACGATATTCCCCATCATGCATGTATATGTTGATTTTTTTAAGATGATAAAAAAGAAACGATGCAACAAATGTTGTGTGAATCTAAGAAAAAGTCAAATACAGATCATGGAAAAGCTCGAACAAGTGTTAAGTGAGCAAACTCTTCGTTTCAAAGAGGTGCTTAATGGTATATGAGATGCAAAGCCAGTAAACCATCAGCTGATGATAACCACACAGGGAGAGACTGTGGCCAAAAGAACTCCTCAAAATGTCTTTATAAAAAAAAATCACCAGCTCATCCATGAGTATTGACATTAGACTATTCATAGCCTTTGTGATATGTGAAAATAGATTATGAGACATGTCAGAAAATTCCGACTTCTACTGGCTGTTTCACATGACAATGCCTTGACTCACAAATCACTCAAAACTCACAAGCAAACATTCTCATGGGGGGGAGGGGGGAGGCAGACAAAAAAGTAATTTTTTTTTTTCTTTCATCATTTTAGTAATGTTAAAATAAGTGTTTACAAATTTTGGCCATTTGAGTGCAATTACGAGGGCTCCCAAGAAAGTAAGTTTCCCTGGGGCTAGTTACAGAAAGAAAACAGAATTTCATGAAAAGATTTATTGGAACAGATACAGCAATTGAACTATTTTTCAACATATTCCCCACCCGAATTGAGGCATTTCTTGTATCATGGGATCAACAGAGAAGTGCAAACGGTTGTCACACACTGTTTCTGATCCCAGGTGGCACACTTCTATGACTCAAGGATACAAAAAAGTTGACCCCACGGTGTGGCAAATGTCTCATTTCCAGTGGAGAATATGTTGAAACTGTTCTCAAAAACACTTAGCTGAAAGGGCGTCGTTTCGACACCAATGAGTAGTAGGTTATTTTACGATGCTTTATCAACAGCTTATGTTATTTAGCGTCTGAATGAGGTGAAGGTAATAATGCCAGTGAAATGAATCCGGGGTCCAGCACCGAAAGTTATGCAGCATTTGCTCATATTGGGTTGAGGGAAAACCTCAACCAGGTAACTTGTCCCAACTGGGAATCGAACCCAGGGCACCTGGTTTCGTGACCAGACGCGCTAGCAGTTACTCCACAGGCGTGGACACACCAATGAGGACACCTACAAGGAATCATGGATGGTGCTTAACAGTCTCTACGAAATGAGCTTCCAGAATGTTTTCCAGGGATGGAGGAAGCACTGGGAATGATGTATCCATTTGCAAGGGAAATAGGTACTTTGGGTGATGCTGCCAACAGGAGCTATAGTGAGTTTTTAATTCTTTATGGCACCAGTCCAGAATATTTTCGATACCGCCTCATATATTCTACAGTATACCACAATCAATCAAGTGCTCTAACTACAATTACAGAAAGAAAAAAAAAACCATTCTATTTGATGGAGATGGACGTACATAATAAAACACTTGTGACGATTGTAGTTAATATACCTACTGTGTGAAACCATAACATTTAGGTAAATAAAAGTCTTAAGTGAGACAAAGAATCTTGCATTTATTCCACAAATAGCTTACTTCATTTTTGGGAGCAAAATCTATCAGAACCTGGTTGGTCATTGTTTCTAAATGTGACAGATATCAGGAGTGAAAATTAAAAATCAGCCCTTTTATTAAGCACGTCGTAGTTTAGTTTGAAAGATGCTGGATTTCGAAAACTAAATTTGAATATGGACAACAGCATTGTATGATGTTATTTTCCTATAGGGGAGGGAGGACTCATTTTGATCACCTTTCCCCCGTGCTCACCATCAAAAAGATGCATCATATTAAAAAGACATGCTCTTGTTTATCATGATGTTATAGTATTGTAAAAAAAAAAAGGTCAATTATATTAATTTCAATTAAAAAACATCGCCCAAATTATAGAGGTCACTCTCATCAACAATAACACTGACTTCTCAGTACTGCTGAAAAACACAAGGCGAGAAGAGACTGCAAATTTGTGATTTACGACAATATAAGCTATTGAATATGATGCAATAACGAAGTATCTGAAATTAAACATATTTGAAAAATTACATCCTAGGAAATGCAGAAGGAAATTATCATATCTGGCTAGGATAAGTAACTTGCAATTATATTGGTGGGGGGGGGGGGAATCTTCCCTATAAATGCCACTAATAAATAATAGGTCTAATCCGTGACATGACAGCCCATGAAGGGCTAAAGCCGACCAGCCAGCTACTGGCCTCACATCCACATGCCTCAGCAGAGGTAAACGATCAGAACGTAGGTATTGTGTGGTTAGCACGACTGTCCCCCCAGCCATTACAGCTGGTTTCCGCAACTGGATTTCCCTATCATAGCTCCCCAAATTCATCATGATGCTGGATGGGCACCAGTCCCATACACTGACCGAAATTTCATGCGAAACCAGTCACTTATAGCACTTATTTTTCTCTGGTATCTTTTAACTACAGATTACTGAATTATTACATTAAACCGAAACTGTTTGGAATGAAAGTTTTTTTTTTTATATATTTTATTACAATAACGAGGCACACAATTAAGGCATAATTCTGCAAGCTGGAAGGTTGCGAGTTCGATTCCTGATGGGGGGGGGCCATGGATTTTTTCCATTGCTGTAATTCTTCCGACCACACTATGGTCCTGGGGTTTATTCAGCCTGTAATGAAAATGAATCCCAGTGTATTTCCTTGGGAGTAAAGGCAGTAGACATGTAGGACTGACATCCCTACTGCCCTTAATGTTGACTGTCAGTACAGGTAGGAGCCTTAACCTTCTGCCAGCCTGAGTGCCTTTACGGCCTATAATGGGGATGACTTTTATTACAATAGTAACTCAAAATCAAATTTCAGACCACAAACGAACTCAAACTTTTACATTTTATCATTTCTTCACAAAGAAAAGTTTTCGAAGTTACTTTTCTACTTTACTGCAAGGAACCGAATTTTTTTTAAAGAAGACCAATGGTACAATAAGATTATCAAGATTGTGAACTCAATTTTCACTAGTGTTTAGATTTTTTATATTGTAGTTTAGTCAACTGTCCAAAGATACGTATTATGGATTGTAAACTTAACATAACTATACAGTATATTGTTACAGATTTACTGTAAATGATTTGAAGTAATGGAATTTTATTACTGTTCTATACTTATTCACTTACAAATGGCTTTAGAGAACCTGGAGGTTCATTGCCACCCTCAGTCCCTATCCTGAGCAAGATTAATCCAGTTCCTACCATCATATCCCACCTCCCTTAAATTTATTATTGTTCTATAGTCGTAGTAATACATTTGTTTCGTATATTTATTGTGTAAAATTAATTTCGTAACTATTTACTTTTATTGGCTGTGGGCTTACAGCATTTGACACGCAGTAGTAGTAGTAGTAGTAGTAGTAGTAGTAGTAGTAGCAGCAGTAGTAGTAGTAGTAGCAGCAGTAGTAGTAGTAGTAGTAGTAGTAGTAGCAGCAGCAGTAGTAGTAGTAGTAGTAGTAGTAGCAGCAGCAGTAGTAGTAGCAGCAGCAGTAGTAGCAGCAGTAGCAGCAGCAGCAGCAGCAGCAGCAGCAGTAGTAGTAGTAGTAGTAGTAGTAGTAGTAGTAGTAGTAGTAGATCAGCAGTAGTAGTAGTAGCAGTAGTAGTAGCAGCAGTAGTAGTAGCAGTAGCAGCAGCAGTAGTAGTAGTAGTATCAGCAGTAGTAGTAGTAGTAGTAGTAGTAGTAGTAGTAGTAGTAGTATCATCTGATCATGGGGACTGTGTTGTGCAGTGTTTTACCCTCCGCTGGTTTGTATTTCCGTAAATATTGCGAGTTGAAGGTTAGTTTAGGTTAGGTTAGATGAGGGATAGCTAAGTGACAAGAGACCGAGGAATGTGACAAATTTGGAGTGGGTTATATGAGGGGATAGCTAAGTGACAGCAGACCAAGGAGTGACAAGGTTAGAGTGGGTCAGATGAGGCACAGAAAAGTGATAGGAGACCAAGGACTGTGACAAGATTAAAGTGGGTTAGATAAGAGAAGTGACAGGAGGCTGAGGAATGTGATAAGGTTAGACTGGGTTAGATGAGGCACAGATAAGTGATAAGAGACTAAGGACTGTGACAAGGTTACAGTGGGTTAGATGAGAGAAGTGATAGGAGGCCGAGGAATGTGATAAGGTTAGAGTGGGTTAGATGAGGCACAGGTAAGTGATAAGAGACCAAGGACTGTGACAAGATTACAGTGGGTTAGATGAGAGAAGTGACAGGAGACTGAGGAATGTGATAAGGTTAGACTGGGTTAGATGAGGCACAGATAAGTGACAGGAGACCAAGGACTGTGACAAGGTTAGTCACAGGGGTCGGAACTGTCTCCTCACATATGCTCACGTTGCGCTGAAGGAAATAAATACCACTAATTTAAAAATCATGTAATGTTATAATATTTAGTGCATTTTTCATTCTTTTTCACGGTAAAGGCAATAGAGATGTAATCTAGTGGCAAGAAGATGCTCGAGAGACTGTAAACTTGCCACAAACAAAGTTTTCTCCACAAATAATAGTGGCATGGAGTAGGCCTATAAAGACAATGTTTAGTTTAATTCATTTTCAGATATATGGAATTCTGATTTTTAACTCGCACATCATATGAATTTAAAAAACCGTAACTTGGACCAAACAATCTACTTGAAAACGGAGTGCTAAAAGAAATAATTACGTGGGCATGATCATTAGAATTTTTTATTCGCTGCAGCTATTAATAATACGTATTCTTTATTTCAATTTCATACAACATTAATTATGTATATTGCTTATTTCAATATATTTCAATTACATGTCATTTTCGAAGACCACTGCTCTGTAACTGAAAGCTAGCCTATGATTAGCATTCATTCATTTCGCACAGGCGGCCGTGGTATGTAGATTGCAAGCTTGTTGCGAGCCATTGTTTGGAGAAAAACAAGACGAATCGGGATCACGAATGCGTGGGAATTTGAAAGCCCAAGGTCATTGGCACCAATCTCCACAATGCTAGTTGCAATGTGTGTTGTGAGTCAACAAAACGCTATATACGACTGATTACGATTACGAAAGCAGTGAGTGCATATATCGTTAGCCTGAAATGTGCATATGATATTTTATTTTGTTGATGGTACTGTGATCGTAGTAATGCAATAGCTATTTTCGGAGATCATGAAGTTTCAGAAATTGCATTTAAATGGTGGTAAATCGTCTCATTTTACGGAAGGCAACTTTTTTTTTTTTAATCATGGTAATATAGCCTAAATGATACCGTGAATTTCTTATAGAATGTTTTGAATCAATAATTTGGAAGGCACTAACGTAACTACTTATACATATACATTGCACTGCACCATTTACTGTTGCCCACAAAGAAACCGACCTGATTTTCAAAGAATGGGGAAGAATTAGGTCTACAGATCATGATAAACCACATTCCATTTACGATCGTGATGGAAACAATTGAGAACGCAATATAAAATTACCATTCTTAAAAAAAAAGTACGGTCGCCACCACATTCTTATTCATAAAATGACTATGAAAAAAAACTATGGGAAGGGTACTGCATATATGAAAAGAATATGAGGGTGCATAAATTAGAGTGATTTTTCCATCTTTAGTACATGAATATTAAAGTATTTTTCGAGAAATTTTTTCACACCATTACATACTTCCCTTCAAGAGTGCTGTTGTACTTATCGCAGTTAAGTTTTTCAAACAGAGATGGCGCAAAGATGCTTTAATGCATGGCATATACAAAATTCAAAACAAACCTTACGGTCACTTCATTAACATATTAATTTCGAAACTGTCCATGAGGAAATGTGAATTTAAGGCTACATTCTACAATATTGGTTTATTAGGAAACAACCCTCTCATACAGAGTAATAAACAAGTTAACAAAATGCATACTTATATACTCAACGTGGATTTGTGGACGTTACGAGTAACGTATTTTAATAATTAAAAAATTGAAAATGTCTCCGGAATAATGATGTCCCCCGACACATTGTTTCCGTTAACATTTATGAAAATACAATACTCTGTGTTGTGCGTTAATACAAGTATACGTGGTGTATATTTCAGACAATCCATAGCATTTACATACGCCAACTTATCGATCCACTGGACGCTACCAACGATATCTAACCGCTAGAGGTATTTACGTGAACGAAAACAATAATTCATATCGATGCAACTCAATACAAGAAATATAAATTGCAGAAAGTGAAAATAATTTTAAGAAACACACCAGTAGACCTGCTTAAACGCTTTTCCCACCCAGACGGCAACTCTTCCTCCGCCATTGTTGAACCGGAAGTCAACTGAATTTGTGAGCGAACTGGTAGCTTGAAAACGTGGAGAAGTGAAGAACGAAATCCGTTTCGGAACTTGAACCAGGTTTTGAAAGTGCCAACTATGTATGAAAGCCAGCATTCTATTGGTGTAGACTCCACAAATCCAACTGTACATCAAATGTAGTGCTACCAATGAAACATATTGTTAGACTATGTCTACAGTTCAGTATACTGTGACGAAAAAGCAGTAGGCACACACTTCGGTGACGAAAGTATCAGCTGGCGGTTCATTGTATTGGTGTGTCAGCACTTGTCGCGAGTTTAGTGTTATATTCCAGCGACAAATTGTTATTAGGAGCGCGTATATCACCGATCGGACGTAAGTTATTCTTATTTTGAAATATCCTAGTATTTATTTAGTTCGTATATCTTTTATAAAAAAGGGGTATTCGTATTTGAGTGATGTAAACAAAGTAGGACAACCAATTTTGACATTTGACAGGGTTGACTACATCCTACATATTTGTGTGGGTTATGTACAGATGAGATCATTGTTGGGAGTGTATATCTCTATTGCATGTTATGTGAAATATAACCTGGTTATAAGTGAAGTACTGTTTCTTAAGGTTAAGTTATCATTGGTACTTCTGATTAATACTTTCGTAAATAATACATAAATTGAACGTGAAACAAGTAAATAATGAAAAATAATACGCGTTTATGTATCTGAACTTGTGTGTCAAAATCTATAACATTAAATTGTTATATTCATTTAAAACGAGTTATAAATAATTGGCTGTTGCCACATCACCCACGTCCATATACCATGAAGGGAAAGTAGAGCAGGTGTAAGATAAGAGACACGGTGTGTGGAGATATTCCGACGTGTCATTTAGGAGGCCGTGCATGCGTGGTAACTAAACTGCTGACTTCCTAAAAAATGCGAACTATTATGGGAAATGAAGAAGTCACTGGAATTCTTGACCTCGTTTCAATCGTAAAATTTTGATGACTTGAGGACCGCCGGACACATCGATTATTATTGTACTCATTTTAATTCTTTCGTGGAAATTTGTCAGAAGACGAAGCCAAAAAAAGGTTCCATTTAGAAAAAAAAAATATATTTCCATCAATACTTTCATGTGTAACGGTTACCTGCGACAATAATAAACATTTGAATTTCGCCTATGTCACGTGACTAGCCTGTTCAATTAAGGCCGCCAACACTTGACAGACGACAGATTTTTCGAAACAGTCGCCATTTTAGTCGTGCGTTGAATTTGCTAATTATAATTAAGGTATGTTTTGAGTGACATCTGCAGTCTAAGTATATTCCCTGGCGGGCGTGGCCCCATGACGTCAGTCTGGTTCGATTCCCGCTCCATTTATGGTGGACAGCAACTCGTGGAGTCCCACAATGTTGTAGCAGTTTTATTGTTGTTAAAAGTAATGGAATCAAAGTACTCCCCTGACCTACAGGCTTCTCTGCATGACTTGAAAAAGAATTCATATTTCTATTGGCGTCTGTTCAGAACAACCAAACAACCTATAGACTATTAAATTGTTAATATACGTTATAAGATGTATCAAAATAAAATCGGAAATCCCGTAGGATTTGACAGTTTCTCATTTTATGTTATATTTTTTTTAAGTTGTCTTGATTCACAAGCACCTTGTCATTAAATTTAATAAAACGATAGCAGACAAGATAACTGATCTTTCGAATTACGCCACGATACTTTTATAGGCCAATAGCCTATTGAGTAAGTCTCTCGTTAATTGGTCCGCGGGCATGAAGTGTTCTGTAGCATGTAGTTTCTTTAATGCTTTGGCATTTCTTTAGTTTTTATTTAACTACTTAGATGTAAGTAACGGGTGATAAAACTGGCAAATATTGTCTCAGCGTATTTTATGTGGTAGTAAGTAAAGTATGTAAATAATGACATAGGCCTATATACTTATTTCTTGGTTTAATCTCCTTTTCCCTCTCTTACAAGCCACTGCAGGAAGGCGAGGGAAAATCACTTAATCACATATTAAACATCTCACAAGTACCGGGCCTCCCAGGTCATGGGGTTAGCATGGCACAGGGCTACTGCAGAGACATCGCAGGACAAACACCAGAGTCGCGTGAACGGAAGATAAATTTCTTCCATTGCGCACGCCGGAAATCGAACCTCGAACCACTTTGTCGGGAAGCGTACGCGCAATCCAAATAGCCACAACGGCGGTCATGGCACATATTAACTACAACAATGACTGTAGTTTATTATATTTTCAGACGTTCATTCATTAATACGTACGTTGCCAATCAAACGATGTATGCAATGGAGGAGAAAGTAACTGCCAAACTACTGCATTAACTCTTGGCTTAGTTGCCTCATGAGTGATGCCTTACTGATGTCACGAGATTTCAACCAGTCTTCGGACTGTTGACGTTTGTCCCTTCTGTGCTCTTTGTCAATACGCCAATACTTAAAGCACAGTCTAGTATATACAGTCACGAAGCTCAATACGTAGTAAATATGCATCCATAGATAGTTGCTAACCACTAGGATCGCTACTATCGCCTCATTACAGACAATGCGAAATAGTACCGGCACAGTCTATTGTTCCTAGCACCCTCACAACTCAAGCTTCATGATTGTATATACTAGACTATGCTTAAACACATATTATTTGTAGGCCTATTATTTAATTAATGTGTAGTTTATTTAGAGACAAACTTTTTATTTAATTACCGGTACTTTGATTTCTCTCGATCGAGAAACACGTTTTGACATAATCGCCGTCCCGTATCCTTTACCGTTAACGCTCTATGAAGCTATGTAGGCTATATACAGGGTGTATAAAAGTCATATTTACAAGAGGTAGTATAGGTTGAAATCAGAAAAAAAAAACTTTCTATTAACATGTCCGGAAACAAATATCTGTTGAGATATGGTCCATGCTGTATTGGGCCTATGATAGTCATTCGTTTAAGAACACAAAACAATGGTGCATGTTGTGAGAGTGGGTAGCATTTCACAACAGAAGTAAACAGAGAATGTAGTAGTAAACAAAGGTCCAGGATACTATGGAGTCTGTCATTTTACTTGTGTTAGTATGTACAAATTCAGAAGTGTAGGTTGTCTTCCTGTTTATGCACGACGGAACACCACTCCATTTTCTACGCCTCGTGCCACAATATCTAATCCGGAGGTTTAATGGACGATAGATTGGTCGAGGATGTCCAGTAGCATGGCCTCCCCGATCACCTGACCTAAGTCCTTTGGATTTCAGGCTATGGGGACATTTAAAGACATTGATGTATGCCACACCCATCGACAACGTACAAAAAGAAGAGCTGAAGCATGTGTAACAATACGTGGTAACCACATAGAGCACCTTCTGTAGCGTCTACGTAACTAACAGATGGGTATTGTAGGCCACAATACAGCATGGTCCATATCTCAACAGACATTTGTTTCCGGACACATGTTTAGAGGAACTTTTTTTTTTTTCTAGTTTCGTCCAATGCTACCTCCTGTAAAAATATTCGACTTTTTTTTTAAACACCATGTATATATTTCATGAACTGTAAAAAGACGGGGAGGTTAATGTCAAGCTTTAATAGATATTTACGATACAAGTGTTAAAATTACATTTTATTTTGAGTAAGGATGTTTGCGAAACAAGGCCGGAGGCCGAGTGAGGCACACCTACGAACAACATAAAATCATGTTTAACATGTGCGTGATACTTTTTTTTAGACCGCATCACTTTGTTTCGTCGAATCGTCTTACATACTCCGACTTCTTTCGTCCTATCCTGTTACATCTTCACCTAGTTTCGTCATATCTTCTCTCATTCACTTCTCGTTTCGTTCTATGTTCATATATCCTCGCCTTCTTTCGTCCTATTCTCTTACATCGTCGTTTCGCCTTATCTTATCCCATCCGCTTGGTTCGTCCTATCGTATTATTCGCCTCGTTTCGTCCTATCTCCTCCCATCACTTCTCGTTTGGCCTTATCTTTTTACATCTTTGCCTCGTTTCGTCCTATCTCCTCCCATTCACTTCTCGTTTGGCCCTATCTTTTTACATCTTTGTCTGTTTCGTCCTATCTCCTCCCATCACTTCTCGTTTGGCCCTATCTTTTTACATCTTTGCCTCGTTTCGTCCTATCTCCTCCCATCACTTCTCGTTTGGCACTATCTTTTTACATCTTTGCCTCGTTTCGTCCTATCTCCTCCCATTCACTTCTCGTTTGGCCCTATCTTTTTACATCTTTGCCTCGTTTCGTCTTATCTCCTCCCATTCACTTCTCGTTTGGCCCTATCTTTTTACATCTTTGCCTCGTTTCGTCCTACCTCCTCCCATTCACTTCTCGTTTGGCCCTATCTTTTTACATCTTTGCCTGTTTCGTCCTATCTCCTGCCATCACTTCTCGTTTGGCCCTATCTTTTTACATCTTTGCCTCGTTTCGTCCTGTCTCCTCCCATTCACTTCTCGTTTCGTCCTATTTTATTACATCTTCACCTCGTTTCGTCCTATCTCCTCCCATCACTTCTCGTTTGGCCCTATCTTTTTACATCTTTGCCTCGTTTCGTCCTATCTCCTCCCATCACTTCTCGTTTGGCACTATCTTTTTACATCTTTGCCTCGTTTCGTCCTATCTCCTCCCATCACTTCTCGTTTGGCCCTATCTTTTTACATCTTTGCCTCGTTTCGTCGTATCTCCTCCCATCACTTCTCGTTTGGCCCTATCTTTTTACATCTTTACCTCGTTTCGTCCTATCTCCTCCCATCACTTCTCGTTTGGCCCTATCTTTTACATCTTTGCCTCGTTTCGTCCTATCTCCTCCCATCACCTCTCGTTGGACCCTATCTTTTTACATCTTTACCTCGTTTCGTCCTATCTCCTCCCATCACTTCTCGTTTGGCCCTATTTTTTATATCTTTACCTCGTTTCGTCCTATCTCCTCCCATCACCTCTCGTTGGACCCTATCTTTTTACATCTTTGCCTCGTTTCGTCCTATCTCCTCCCATCACTTCTCGTTTGGCCTTATCTTTTTACATCTTTGCCTCGTTTCGTCCTATCTCCTCCCATCACTTCTCGTTTGGCCCTATCTTTTTACATCTTTGCCTCGTTTCGTCCTATCTCCTCCCATCACTTCTCGTTTGGCCCCATCTTTTTACATCTTTACCTCGTTTCGTCCTATCTCCTCCCATCACTTCTCGTTTGGCCCTATCTTTTTACATCTTTGCCTCGTTTCGTCCTATCTCCTCCCATCACTTTTCGTTTGGCCCTATCTTTTTACATCTTTGCCTCGTTTCGTCCTATCTCCTCCCATCACTTCTCGTTTGGCCCTATCTTTTACATCTTTGCCTCGTTTCGTCCTATCTCCTCCCATTCACTTCTCTTTTCGTCCTATCTTATTACATCTTCACCTCATTTCGTCTTAATCTTTTTACACCCTCGCCTTCTTTCGTACTATCCTCTGCCATCTTCCTCTCTTATCATCCTAGTATCCTCATTTCATTTCATTTCAGGCCTCTCGTATTCTTACTTTTCTCCATTTTATTTAATCTAACGTTAACTCTTTTTCCTCCCAGCTTATCTCGCCCTTCCCTCTCAGAAAGTTCTGTCCGCATAAAAGATCAAATAGTAGCCCCAGTGGGTGTGAGATTCCTGTTCGTATTTTTCATAAACGAATAAAAAACTCTAGCAATACTTATTATTGTAATGTACTGAAGTACATATGATATTTCTGTGCAGGAATTCTGCATTATCATATGATGAAGGATGGGTGGAGCGGAGAAAAATTCTCTCCGGCATCCGGACTCGAACTCGGGTTTTCAGCTCTACGTGCTGACGCTCTATCCACTAAGCCACGCCGGATTCCAGTTCTGATGCCGGGTTGAATCCTCTCAGTTTAAGTTCCACCTCCCAGTTTTCCCTTTAGTGGCCAACCCTCATGCACTGTCTCACAGATGTGTGACAGTGGCACAATGTCCAACGAATTATATCACAGATAGGTTGGCCTTATAGGCTTTGACGTTAACAACTTTTGTCAGGTTTACTACGCTGCCATCTAGTTGTTACATAAGGAGTCACGTCACAACTCCCATTTGACGTTGAGCAAGCTTTTGACACCGTGTGGCACGATGGGTTATTATATAAACTTCTTAAACTTAACATACCTAATGTCTACATTCAATTCATTTCTAAATACCTATACAACAGAACCTTCAGAGTTCGATGTGGATCATCACTTTCAAGTTCTCGAGTCATTGAAGCTGGGATTCCTCAAGGATCAGTTCTGGGACCTACTTTATACTCCATTTATGTACAAGATCTTCCAAAGAAACCTGAATGCTTACATATGCTCTATGCAGATGACACAGTTCTCTATACAAGACATTATAATATTATTTTCGCCTGTCAACAAATGCAAGCAGCTCTTGATTTACTTACTCAATGGTCAACAAAATGGCGAATAAAGATTAATGGAACTAAATCACAGGCAGTGGTTTTCACTAAAAGATTCCCACTCTTACCAGAAGAACTCACAGTTCAACAACAAAACAAACCTTTCAATTCGGCTGCAAAATATCTCGGCGTTTATCTTGATAGAAGACTGACTTATAGACAACATATAGCTTTAATCAGAGACAGAGCTTTTCAACGTTTCATGCTGCTGTACCCTCTTTTCAAAAGTCGGATCTCTCTTAAAATCAAAGTTTTATTATACACTTGTCTGATCCGTTCATACATGCTATATGCTTGCGAAATCTGGTCAAATACACATATACGTCATATTAAACGACTGGACGGAATACAAAGATCAGTATGTAGGACAATCACGGGAGCAGACTATGACATCAGTAACTCTCAACTATATGAGTCACTAAATATAATGCTATTTAGTGATTATATTCAAAATGCCAGAACCAAATTTATACAATCTGTAAAAACACATCCAAATCCACTGTTCAATAGTTTAGTAATTTCTAGTGTTTAATGTATGAGTGATTTCTTGTAAAACACTTCACTCCTGGTGAAAGTGTTGAATGTAAATTATATGTATATATTTTTTTATACTGAATCATGTATTAGGTTGCATACATCTTGTAAAAGGCATGGGTCCATTTTGCGACCTGGTACTTAAATAAATATACATTTCTGGGGGGGGGGGCAATTGCATTGGCGACTGTACTGCATCTTGTGTTCGTTTACGGCCGACGGGTGGCGATCCTGGCGGTTCTCTTCAAAGTACCACCGATTTTAACATAGGGATGAGGAATCTATTACATATGGTCTGGGGTGACAGTGGCACAATGTCCAACGCATTACATGCAGAGGTGCACTCATTACGAGTGACTAAGTGGCAGGGATTCGACGGAATGAGAGTAGTCTTAAATCACTAAGTGATTATTTACGCATATCATATTATTGTGATGCACCGACGTACATATAATATTTCCATGCAGGAATTCTGCAGTACCATATGATGAAGGATGGGTGGAGCGGAGAAAAATTCTCTCCGGCACCGGGACTCGAACCCGTGTTTTCAGCTCTACCCGCTGACGCTTTATCCACTAAGCCACACCGGATTCCAGTTCCGATGCCGGATTGAATCCTCTCAGTTTAATTTCCACCTCTTAGTTCGAGTCCTGGTGCCGGAGAGAATTTTTCTCCGCTCCACCCATCCTTCATCTAGCAATACATTTAAGAGAAGAAGAAATTTCTGTACTCACTTGTCAGGAGGCTGAGTTGGTCCCAGGCCATTACGCCCAATGACAAATAGAGAATTGCCTTGCTTCCTCCCGACAGAGAACCCACGCCCTTTCAGTACGCAGCTCTGCCCTCTAAACTAACTAGCCTCCCCTAATGAATTTCAGCCGTTGGCTTAACTAGATGGAAATTTAATCTTTATCCTCGCTATAGGTGATTTCGCAGAATAATTTTGCACCAAGAGTGCAAACATGTTATGAAATGTTAATTAGAAATTTCAATGCCCAGGTGTGATGCAGATATCAAATTGTTTTAGTGGATGAGATGAGCGCAGCCACATGACAGCAATTCTCATATGTCGTGAATAATACAGCGTACGGGAATTGCTGCACGGAGAAATCTATATATTCACTGCCTACATACAGCATCTACCATCAAAGTATGCATATCCGACGTCATGGACATAAAACATCCGTGTATAGGTTGTATCGATTGCTACTGGTAGCATTTGTTGTCATTGAAATTCTTTTTCACTTTGAATATATTTACAGAAATTGTTTTCACCACCCCTGAGATCGTAAAATTAGCTTCTCTGTCTGTTTTTTCCCCTGTGTCGGCATGTCTGGACAGTCTTCATTCTTGAACTTCTGGTAAAATTTTATTTATACTCCATTTACAAGGCGTTTAGTCCGGAAAGTGCGCACAAGAATAGTAATATACGTTACAAGAGCGGTATGTTGACGTTTTCATGGTCGAGGAAAAGATTGAAAAAGCGAAACGTAGTTGAGCTTTTTTAATTTCCGAGAACATGAAAACAAACATACCGCTCGTGTATCGTACATTATTTTGTGCGAAGATCGTTTATTACATACCTGAAAGAGGAATTTATAATTAGTTGCAATGAAATCTCCATGTTGGTTTCTGTTTAATGACGGCAACTTCGGAAAACCAAAATATCTTTCTTCAACATTGTTGCTATAAAATGTTTTCTGTGTTTACTATACTCCAGCAGGCCGTGATATACGTCTGTCTTTTTTTCCCCCAGTCTATAAATGCGAACTTAAAACAAACGGTAAGGTTATGTAATGATTTATTTTTCATTTTAATATTTTAACAATATTATTCATGTAACATATTGCAGTAATAACATCGGCAAGTTTGTTGATTTTTTCACGGCCTCCTTAATGTTACTTGTATCAGGAATGCAATAAGTTTCGTGGAGTAGTAGACTTCACTTAATTTTTGCAAATATTTAAAAACAATAATTAACATTGCAATTTAGGTGAAATTGCAGTGGTAAGTTTCCAATTTATAATTAGTACTATGTTAAACGTCTCTAAAAATAATATGTTAAAAGCCTAAAGCAGTAAAATGAATGTCGCGCTTAAGCGGTAAGAAGAGGGAAATTGTTATGTGTGTTACGTTGGGAATACTGAATGTGGTATTTCACACTCACCGCGTATTGGTTCTGTGCGGAAAACAAGCAAATATGCACGATTTCGCACACATGTAGGCCTAATTTCTATTCCTCAAAACACGAGATTAATTAAAATTAGTGCTGTTGATCGATCAAAATATTTAATCGATTAACTATTTGAATTTAATCGATTTTTACTTTTCATTTAACTTGTTTGGTGAACTGTGCTCTGTTTAAGTTTAAATTTATCATGGTGTTTACCGCCGTGTGTGTTTTATCTTTGGGGTATATTAAGACATAAAGTGTATGTGAACAATCCTCATACATTAGAGGAACTTCAAGAATATATTCGGGCTGTGATCTCCAGCATTTCAAGGCAGGAATTGGATCGCGTATTTCAGCATCTTCTTGGTCGGTGTAAGCGTTGTATTGAAGCTGGTGGAGGTCATTTTTATGTCTTAAGGTAAGGAAATAGACACCATTAAATTAATTTTACGGAAGATAAACTAACACTAAACACGAGTACTGCCCGTGCCTCACTTCCTGAGCTGTTTCTTTGCGGGGCGAGACGCAGAGGGGGAGAGTGGGAGGTCCTGGGTACCGCATGTGCCTACTACCCTACGTTCAACACATCGGCCTTTTCAGGATTTCTTTCGTCAGCTATGGAGCAAGATCAACCATGGACACGCGAATTTATAGGCTGGCCCCTCACAAAACAAATTATGTCCTACTAATCAATTCCTGTAACTAGACACTAATACTAGTAGTACACTACAGTCTCTACTTGAGATTATCGACCTAATCGCGATTACGGTTGTCATGTGTACACATCCGTAAACTCTTTCCTCTATGGCAGTGTTTGTCAAACTTTTTCCACCGCGAAACCCCTTTTAATCTAAAGTGTAACTGCAGAATCCTTGTAATATTTTATTAGTATGTAATAGTTTACAGACAAGTGAACGCTAATATCTCAATAATTCTGTTCAGTGGGACGAATGTATTTGCTTTTTAAGCCTGCAATCTGGTTTTATAGCGGAAAGTTGTAGTCTCATTTCTACTGTACTTCTGCATTTTGTTTTTTTCGGTATTTTGTTTTAGTGAACACATACGCAGAGAGTCCAGTGATGAAAGTGATAAGTATTATGGGTATTTTCCGTTTTTGATGTTTATTAAACATATTGCTATTACGCATATTATTGGAATATTATTATTACGCATATTCTTATATATTTTTATAGTATCCACTAAGTATAAAATAGCCACCGGAGCAGCCAGTCGGCTAAGGCGCTTGCCTATGGATCCAGAGTTGCGCTCGGGCGCGGGTTCGATTCCCGCTTGGGCTGATTACCTGGTTGGATTTTTTCCCGAGGTTTTCCCCAACCGTAAGGCGAATGTCATGTAATCTTTGGCGAATCCCCGACCTCATTTCGCCAAATATCATTTCGCTATCATCAATCCCATCTATACAAAATAACCTAATAGTTGATACAGTGTCGTTAAATAACGAAGTAAAAAAAGTATAAAATAAAATTTAAAATCATATAGGACTCACGGAACATACTTTGAGAAATGCTGCTCTGTGGTAATTCAGCAGTTGTCCAGACTGAACGAAGAGTGGCCTAGTGTGTACATACATTTTAGGAAATCGCCATCAGAGATAATAACGATAGTGGTAACCACGATTAGAGTATTCCAGTATTATAAACAGTAAAGACCCCTGCAATGGCATAGGATAATGTTTTCACAACATGTAATATGCTGCCGTTCTGCACGCTGCAGCTGCCGTGACGATCCGAGCACACCTAAGAGGCGTGGTTATAAGCATTAGGGGGCTCTCGGTTCAGGACGTGAGCACACGGGCAGTAGAAAGAATGCATGCCGGGCCACTTAGCAGTTCAATTACCGCACAACGCCGTTGGGTGTTACCGTTTGAGAGTACTGCCCGCCTCCCGGTACCTGGGTTGCGTCTTAAGTTGAAGACGCTGTATATATCAATGTTAACAGTACCGTAACTCATAAACAGTTGTCGAAAATGGCCACAAAGTCTTATAAATATGCCCTTCTGCATACATGGCTTGTATGTCTTAAATGCAGGTAGTAGGCCATTGATGATACAAAAGCAGAGCTGAGAGGTCCTGGGTTCGATTCCCGGTTCCGGAACGATTTTTTCTCCAATAATAGGTATCTACAGTATGACTACTTACAGTCATTGATTATTCATTGAGGATGGCGAGGCCTCATAAATTAATATTATTTATTGAACATCTTTAGACATGGATTTAGGCCTACTAAAATGCCTTCTTATAAAATCAAGTCCAAGTATTTAATAAGGGCGAAAAGCGAGTTCCTGACGTTCTCAAATTGGGACAAGTCGTAAATGAGAAAACCCTCACTGAAAATCCGTGGACCACCCAACCTTTGGCTGAGTTGGCATGAGATTGACAGTTCCACTCGTAGAAAAAAAATTGTCATAAGAGTTAATTGGAAAATAAATAAACAGGCAGCTAATAATGTTGATGACACTGGATATAACATTAAGCTAATTCTTTTGGAGTAATGGACAATTGCCATGTGAAACGTGAGCTAACCATAGATTAAGTTACAGTTAGAAAACATATTTCAAATTCTATTTCTAGTTAAAATATGTTAGGAATTATATTGTCATCTGTTGTCAGAATGGAATTTATTACTGTCAAGGTCAAATACGTGCATTGTACGGTATGTGTGCAAAGTACAATACCAATGTAGAACCGAAGGCCGAATGCGGTGTTGGTTATACAAGGTGGCCAAGAAGTATGGACACAAAGGGAAAAGGAAGAGGAAATGAGTAGAAAGAGAAAAAGTTGAGGAAAAGAAGAGATGAGTAGCAGGAAGAGAAGATGAGGGTGAGGTGCAAAGGAAGAAGAGATGAGCAGGAAGGGAAAAAGAAGAGATGAGTAGCAGAAAGAGAAAATGAGGGAGAGGAGCAAACGGAGAAGAGATGAGCAGGAAGAGAAAAAGATGAGGAAAAAGAGGAGCAAACGAAGAAGAGATGAGTAGGAAGAGAAAAAGATGAGGAAAAAGAGGAGCAAACGAAGAAGAGATGAGTAGGAAGAGAAAAAGATGAGAAAAAGAAGAAATGAGTAGGAAGAGAAAAAAGAGATGAGTAGGAAGAGAAAAAGATGAGAAAAAGAAGAGATGAGTAGGAAGAGAAAAAGAAGAGATGAGTAGGAAGAGAAAAAGAAGAGATGAGTAACAGGAAAAGAAGATGAGGAGGAAGAGGAGAAAAGAAAGAAGGGATGAGTAGGAAGAGAGAAAGTTGAAAAGATGAGTAGCGAGAAGAGAAGATGAGGAAAAACAGAAAAAGATGGAGAAAATGAAGGAAAACGGAAGACATGTAAAAAGGGGAAAGAAGATGAGAAAAGGGAAGAGAAGAAAAAGACATGAAAACATTTGATGAAAAAAAGCAGAAGGAAAAAGGAAGAAAAATGATTAAATATGAAAGGAAAAAGAAAAAAATGGAGCAAAATGAGGGAAAAAGGATGAAAAAGAAGAGAAAAAGATCAGAAGAAGAAAAAAAGAAAAAAGAAGACAAGATGATGAAAAGCAGAAAAAGGAGGAAGAAAGGAAGAGAAGGAGATTAAGAAAAAAAATTGAAGAAAATATGAAAAAGAAGGGATAAGGAAAGAGAAGATTACGAAAAGGGAAGAAAGGAAGAAAAATGAAAACGAAGAAGATGAAAAAAGGAAAAATGAAAAGATGAAAAGAGAAGAAAAGAATGGAACTATCAAAGAGAAGGGGAAAGGAAAGCGAAAATGATGGAAGGAGAAAAGGAAGGAGAGATGAAAAGGAAAAGAAGGATGAGAATATTAAAAAAATATATATGAAGAAAGGGGAAAGGAAGAGAAGAAGGTGATGTAAACGCGGAAAAAATAATAAATGAGGAAAATAAGAAAAAAGGAAGAGGGGAAAGATAAGGCGAAGTATAACAAGGAAAAGAGAAGTTAATGGGGTGGAAAAGGAAGGATAGATGAAGAAAGAAGAGAAACAGGGAGTTGAAAATAAAGGAAGGTGAAAGAAAAGGAAGAATATGAAAATAACGATAAAACGAAAGCTAAGATGAAGAATAAAAGAAATGTAAAAGAAAGAATAATGAGGACAAGGAGGAGAAAGAAGGGGAGAAGAAATAGTAAAAAAAGAAATAAATTAAAAGTGGAGAAAAGGAAGATAAGATGAAGAAAGAGGGAAATAGAGAAAGGTGAGGAGTGAAAGAGAAGAGAAGAAGAAATGGAAAAGGAGAAAATGAGAAAAATATTTGCAAAGAGAAGAGACGAAGTTGAAGAAAGGAATGGGAGCCTTTGCCTATGTGCTGAGACTTCATTACATAGAAGGAAACCTCGAACCTTTGGTGCTGTAATGAGAAGTTATCATATTTTTAAATTATGGACAACCTATAATTGCTGTACAGGTGGCTGCATGGAGCACATGTTCGTGATGTGGGTTTGATTCCCTATTAGGTTGTGTTACGTTATCCGGAAGGAAAGAGACGATCGTAGCTCTAGATCCAGCTGAGAACTTTTGCGTTGCCTCCCAGCTAGGCGCATTCCTGCCGACATGAAATCACTATACTAAGAGCCAATTCCACCAATATGTTTTTAAATTTAAATTATGTTTTATTTAATGACTCTCGCAACTGTCGAGGTTATATCAGCGTCACCGGTGTGCCGGAATTTTGTCTCGCAGGAGTTCTTTTACATGCCAGTAAATCTACTGACATGAGCCTGTCGCATTTAAGCACACTTAAATAGGCCTACTATCGACCTAGGCCGGGATCGAACTCGCAATCTTGGGCACAGAAGGTCAGTACTCTACCGACTGTGCCACCTACGCCGACACCAATATGCTACTAATTCACAATTAGCTAATTGTAATTTAACTTAATTACGGAAGTTAAATCATATTTAATTCTTTTGCATTTCACTGAACTAATACGCATTTAAAATAAAGCCAACTAATTTAATTTCCAATTAAGCCATCATGGCCTTCGGAATTATAGTAAAAACGTAATTTCGAAGGCCATGTGCCTTGTTAGTGTACGCATTGACCTTTACAGTGAGTTCATTTGTTATATTATGACAATAAAATGCCATCATAAACAGAGGTAACCTCAAAATATATTAAAAACCATTGTAAACAAAAAGGCGGATGGACAGACTTCAGAAGAAAAGAAAAAAAGTTTGGAAATAAGTATAAAGAGATTTCAGTGCAGAAAACCTCTTCCCAATATAGAAGACAATGGAATAATATGAAAATAGATGCAAGACAATATCATGCAACATGCAAAATGGGAAGATTCCACGGATTTGCGTCCACATCTGTGGAGTAACGGTCAGCGCGTCTGGCCGCGAAACCAGGTGGCCCGGGTTCGAATCCCGGTCGGGGCAAGTTACCTGGTTGAGGTTTTTTCCGTGGGTTTCCCTCAACCCCATATGAGCAAATGCTGGGTAACTTTCGGTGCTGGACCCCGGACTCATTTCACCGGCATTATCACCTTCATTTCATTCAGACGCTAAATAACCTTAGATGTTGATACAGTGTCGTAAAATAACCGAAAAAAAAATCCACGGATTTGCGCAATTCCAATGCCTTCAAATGTAGTATTAGTATAGGATAAATTTGTTGTTCATATTACTTTAGTTGCTGTATTTTAGGCAATCGAAAACTGATTAAAGATTCTTCAGTAAATGTATCATTTAAATAATTATGAAGTACTTAACTATCAGTTGAAAATTCTAAATCGCCTTCAGTACTATTAAAAATATACAATGTTGATGTTTTGCTTAGCCCAAACCTCATTTGCAAATATTTTACCTACATCGTATTAAAATAATCTTCTCTTTCGGAAATTATCCTCGCCCGTCTTCTAAGAAATCATCATTTTCAAATATTAGATCCATCACTGTCTTCGCCACGATGAAAATTATCATCGTTAATGCAGGATTCATTATTTAAATGAACAAATATTGATCAACGTATAGAGTATTTCACGTTAAGAAAAAAGCATTGGTTTTATGGGCCTTGCCTACTACATTGTACAAGCTATGTGGTAGGTAGGCGTTTCTATGGTAATTGGTCATTTGATGGAATAGCCCCATATGCTCAATGCTTTTTTCTTAACGTGAAATCCTTTTATAGTGATTATACAATTTGTGTTGGTGAAATGCATTGTCCATTTAAGTGTCAATTAGAAAGACTTCAAGTAACAATTAAAGTTAAATATCGTCGTTGTACCTGCAATAACTCCTATGTGACATATTTATCGATTTTCAGATTTTTGCTCTATTAAATAACTTAAATAGTGATACAGCAAATACTAAAATCTCCTATATGTAATTATATTTGTGCGAGATCGTGCGTATTTGCTTGGTTTCCGCACAAAACCAATCCGCGGAAAGTCTAAAATTCCACATTCAGTATTCCCAACCTAACACACATAACAGTTTCCCTCTTCTTACCGCTTAAGTGACATATTGATTTTATTGTTTTAGGCTTTTAACATATTATTTTTAGAGACGTTCAATATAGTAATAATTATAAATTAGAAACTTACCACTGCAATTTCACCTAAATTGCACTGTTAGGGGAGAGTCGGGTAGTATCGGACATCGGGTAATATCGGACAGTGAGTTTCTTTCATCTACCACACGATGATAGTACCTGATTGACATGGTTACGTTTCTGTGATGTCGCATAGAGAAACGTAACCATGTCATTCAGATACTACCATATGGTGGTAGATGAAAAAAAAACGCACTGTCCGATACTACCCGACTCTCCCCTAATTATTGTTTTTAAATATTTGCAAAAATTAAGTAAACTCTACAACTCCACTAAAGTTACTGCATTCGTGATGCAAGTAACATTAAGGAAGCCGTGAAAAAATCAACAAGATTCCAGACTCATCATGGCGGCTACTTTGACCGGCAAAATTAAACTTGCCGATGTTACTACTGCAATATGTTATATAAATAATATTGTTAAAATATTAAAATGAAAAATAAATCATTACCTAACCTTACCGTTTGTTTTAAGTTCGCATTTATAGACAGGGGGAAAAAAAAGACAGACGTATATCACGGCCTGCTGGAGTATAGTAAACACAGAAAACATTTTAAAGCAACAATGTTGAAGATAGATATTTTAGTTTTTAAAAGTTGCCGTCATTGAACAGAAACCAAGATGGAGATTTCATTGCAACTAATTAGAAATTCCTCTTTCAGGTATGTAATAAACGATCTTCGCACAAAATAATGTACGATACACGAGCGGTATGTTTTCTTTCAATTCTCGGAAATTAAAAAAGCTCAACTACGTTTCGCTTTTTCAAACTTTTCCTCGAACATGAAAACTTCAACAAACCGCTCTTGTAACGCATATTACTATTCTTTGTTTCGAAAATGTAAGAATTCACAGTCTCCTATGTACGGCTGCCATAGGATGAATAAATGTGTTTTTTTTCCTACTGAAAATTTTTATATTTTGCTCATAGGAGTTATTGCAGGAACAACGACGATATGTTTGGTGAAATCGGCCCGGGTATCCACGTATCGAGTGAGCAACCACACTCTTCCCTGGACCAGTTCCCATATATATCACCAGCAGGAGATCGAGGAATGCTATAGAATGCGGACGGAATGGTGTTGATGTGTAATGTGGTAAAACTAGAAAACACCCGAAAAACTGCAAGGGAATCTTGTCCATATGTCCCTATGGATTTTTAGAAAAATCTCAGACCTAAACGGGACTAGATCCTGAACCGCCTGCGTCAAATACCGAAGGTCTATACCATTCAGCCACCACAGGGACTCGGATCACGATATGTTTGTCAGTGCAATGATTGAGTCACTACTAAAGCAACATCCTGTACCTGATGCCAGCTTGTTTGTAATGAGATTAGCTACAGCATAGCGGGGATAATCGCAAACTAGATTATATAGGAGTGCTGATATTTGCTTTGTAACTTGCAATACTGTCTTACTCTGTGACTGAAAACGTGGAACCTTGGTTGGTGTTGTTCTTGTGCTCATGAGTTCGAATATCGTTACCGTACTTGTCTTTCGTTGCGACGTTCACCTGTTCAAATCAGGTCCAAGGCGATGTAAATCCTTAGTAGAATAAAGAAGCAGAATTTTAGAATTTTGGGTGTCCCAGCGTGTGTTGGAACTTGACATCACCAACGTTTCACAATATTATTATTATTATTATTATTATTATTATTATTATTATTATTATTATTACTACTACTACTACTACTACTTACTTACTTACTTACTGGCTTTTAAGGAACCCGGAGGTTCATTGCCGCCCTCACATAAGCCCGCCATTGGTCCCTCCATCATCATATCTCACCTCCCTCAAATCCATTTTAATATTATCTTCCCATCTACGTCTCGGCCTCCCTAAAGGTCTTTTCCCCTCTGGCCTCCCAACTAACACTCTATATGCATTTCTGGATTCGCCCATACGTGCTACATGCCCTGCCCATCTCAAACGTCTGGATTTAATGTTCCTAATTATGTCAGGTGAAGGATACAATGCGTGCAGCTCTGCGTTGTGTTACTTTCTTCATTCTCCTGTAACTTCATCCCTTTCAGCCCCAAATATTTTCCTAAGCACCTTATTCTCGAAAACCCTCAATCTCTGTTCCTCTCTCAAAGTGAGAGTTCAAATTTCACAACCATACAGAACAACCGGTAATATAACTGTTTGTCCACACCTGTGGAGTAACGGCTAGCGCGTCTGGCCGCGAAACCAGGTGGCCCGGGTTCGATTCCCGGTGGGGGCAAGTTAACTGGTTGAGGTTTTTTTCCGGGGTTTTCCCTCAACCCAATATGAGCAAATGCTGGGTAACTTTCGGTGCTGGACCCCGGACTCATTTCACCGACATTATCACCTTCACGTCATTCAGACGCTAAATAACCTGAGATGGTGATAATAACCTACTAAAAAATATATGTAACTGTTTTATAAATTGTTTCACATTTTTTGACAGCAGACTAGATGACAAAAGCTTCTCAACCGAATAATAACAGGCATTTCCCATATTTAATTTCCTCCCGAGTGTCATTTATATTTGTTACTGTTGCTCCAAGATATTTGAATTTTTCCACCTCTTCAAAGGATAAATCTCCAACTTTATAGTTCCATTTCGTACAATATTCTCATCATGAGACATAATCATATACTTAGTCTTTTCGGGACTTACTTCCAACCCTATCTCTTTACTTGCTTCAAGTAGAATTTCCGCGTTTTCCCTAATCGTTTGAGTATTTTCTCCTAACATATTCACGTCATCCGCATAGACAAGAAGCTGATGTAACCCGTTCAATTCCAAACCCTGTCTGTTATCCTGAACTTTCCTAATGGCATATTCTAGAGCGAAGTTAAAAAGTAAAGATTATTATTATTATTATTATTATTATTACTACTACTACTGCTACTGCTACTACTGCTGCTGCTGCTGCTGCTGCTCCTGCTGCTGCTGCTGCTAGAATTTATTGCAACATTAACTTCATATGCAAAAGAATGTCATCAAATTATTCTTCAGGAGATGATCAAACACAATTGTGATGAGAAATATAGGCAGTAGCATTGAACACAGTATGGAGAAGAATGAATTAATATAACATTTGCAAATATTGGTCGGATGTCACTGTAAGTGAATCAACATTCTCATCTTCAAAGAAATAAGAATGAATAGTGAAGAGGTTTTATGTGGAGTTTTGGGGGGGGGGGTGGGAAGGTTGTGCTCACTCCAGGATCCATGTTTTGCTTATTTTGCTTATTCACACTATTAGAGAGTTCGTTCTAAATATCGTTCCGCATCCATTAGCAATACTCAGTTCCTAATTATCTTCAGCCGTGCTTGCCAATGATAAATGATTCCGAAATTTTCATTATGCTTTTCTAGGTTAATAGCAAAAGCACGATGTTATAATAGTTCATAGGCCAAGCGTTCATCCGTTTCAACGAAATGGTAATTTGGTAGGGAATGTCCTTTTAATTAATAATAATAATAATAATAATAATAATAATAATAATAATAATAATAAAACTTACAAATGGCTTTTAAGAAACCCGGAGGTTCATTGCCACCCTCACATAAATCCGCCATCGGTTCCGTCCACACCTGTGGAGTAACGGTCAGCGCGACTGCTGCGAAACCAGGTGGCCCGGGTTCGAATCCCGGTCGGGGCAAGTTACATGGTTGAGGTTTTTTCCGGGGTTTTCCCTCAACCCAATGCGAGCAAATGCTGGGTAACTTTCGGTGCTGGACCCCGGACTCATTTCACCGGCATTATCACCTTCATTTCATTCAGACGCTAAATAACCTAGATGTTGATACAGCGTCGTAAAGTAACCAAATAAAAATGCCATCGGTTCCTGTCCTGTGCAAGATTAATTCAGTCCCTACTATCATATCCCACCTCTATTTTAATATTATCCTCCCATTTACGCCTTGACGTCCCCAAAGGTCTTTTTCCCTCAGGTCTTCCAGCTAAAGGCTGGTTCACAATAAGCCGGGAACGAGAACCAGAATGAAAACGAGAAGCAGAGGACGTGAATATGAAAATTGTTGATTCACAATAAACCGAGAACGTAGACGACTATACATATCGATATGTATGTCAATAACGATATGTAAAGTCGATATTACGCATTCTGATCAACGAGTTAGAAAGAGATAGATATAGAGTGGTCATTGCGCCGCCATGTTTGAAGAAAATTGAACGACCGTCGGTAATGAACTTATGCGCCCAAAACAAAGTGGGCGTGGTGATAACTGACATTAGAATCGTCAGCTGTCTTAATTTCGTTTGCATAAATCAGTTAAACTGAAGTGGAAAAACCTAGTATTTCGTCAAATACGTGCTAGGAACTTAATCTAAACTTATGTACGCTAAATTTAAAACACTTGAGCTATTCCTAGAAGGAATGCTTAAAAGAATAACCTAAGCAAAATTGTCATGTAGTATGACAAGAAGTCCTAGCAAATATACTGAAGGAAATGTTAATATTCCTAGGTTCATTTAAATGCGACCTGCAAGATTGCCTATAAAATGAACGAGTATGATTCGGATGATTTTATTAAATTGTTTTCCCAGTCTCTACACGTTGCAAAACTATTTACTATACCATAAGATATAGAATATCTGTAGTAAACAACCTTTACCTCCAAGCTTGTAACGTGGGTGAAACATGAGAAAACACGCTTTCAGTTTTATTGTTACAGTAAAGTATAATTATTATCGAAATGTGAACGTGAAGCCAACAGCCGGCTGGTCTGTCTGAGCCTTTCAAGGGCTGTGGCACCACAGATAATTATTAGTGTATAATTGATCATCCACGTACAATAATGGGGTAAGTAGTTACGAAATATATTCATACTTACCCCATTATTGCACGTGGGTGGTCAATTATGTTCTTTCATGTCCTTCCAGTCAAAATACTAACAACAATACGACATACCCCAGAGGTTTGCGTTATTTTGGATGCGAGTGTCGAAATACAATTTTAATATTTGATTGCTATTACTAGGTTTGAAACGGAATTGTAGCGGTTTTATCCGTATTTAGTTTAACTTTATTACTAGTGAACCATTTATTTGATTAATCGTTTGTCTTCGAAATAGGCCTACTTCTTATAAGCTACAGCTCATCGTCTTCTTGTATAAGCAGTAAGGACAGAAGGAGCAGAAATAAAGGATGCCGGTGTCGAAATACAGTTTTAATATTGTATTGCTATTTGTTTTTCACTGGGTCTGAAATGGAATTGTATTGGTTTTATCCGTATTTAGTTTAAGTATATTACCAGTGAACCATTTATTTTGTTTATGCCGGGCGTTGTTACACATTTTTATGCATGAAAAAAAATGCTGCTAATTAACAAAACTATGGACTTAACTTCATAAAATTTACATGAAATATGATATATCATTTGTCTTTTTCCTTTTGACATTGCAGTTATATACAGCACACACAACAGGCATGTTTTTTCTTCGTTTTTTTGTACTTCTTACCTCCGTTATACAACATTGTAAGCAGACGAATTTTTACAAAGGTGGGCGCTTAGCTCAGATCTGCCGTGTTTCGCGGTGGCACCGCAAAGAGCGCTGTACAGGACAACATGGCCACTCTATAGTCTTCTCTTTCTAACTCGTTGATTCTGATGTTATTTGTGTATAATTGACCAATGTCGTTCTCTCATGAGTACAAGGCAGCCAACATAAACACAGGTTAACCAACTTCGAAATTTCAACTGAAACATTTCATTAGATACGGTACTATAAATATGCCCATGCATCTTTATTATCACAACCTATTTTAAGTCTACCATGACGTAAAATAATTAGAGAAAAAACATTTGCAATAGAATAAAAATGAACACAGCAGTAGTTATTGAATTGAAGCATGAATATGTAGTGTGTAATGCAACCAATACAGTAATAAAATATGATTCACTTACGATAGTGTTCAAAGATGCAGCTATTGAAAGCCACGTATTCTCCTTTTCATCTTTATACGAGGCCCGCCGCTTATCATAAACGTGAGGATTTTCCTCAACACTCAATATTAGAATCTCATCAAATAAAACTTGCTCCATGATGCACAGCACAGAACAAAATAATGCATGGGTTATGTCACGGTCTTCTTGCTACAAAATATACGACGACAAAATAGCTTTTAGATGGCAATAGACTGAATCTAGTGGGCTGTGATCGGAAACGTGAACGCCAAAGTTGAAACTTGGCCAACTCTCCGTTCCCGATCTCGGGCTCCGGCAAGCTTTTCGTTAATTGTGAATGCTCATATTTAAATGTACGCATTTTAACAATTTTACCGTTTTCGTCTTCGTTCCGATTCTCTTTTCCGGTTAATTGTGAACCAGCCTTAAGATTCTATATGCATTCCTAGATTCATCCATACGTGCTACATGCCCTTCCATCTCAAACGTCTGGATTTAATGGTCCTAATTATGTTAAGTGAAGAATACAATGCGTGCAGTTCTGCGTTGTGTAACTTTCAACATTCTCCTGTAACATTCTCCTCCCTCCTAGCCCCAAATATATTCCCAAGCACCTCATTCTCGAACACCCATAACCTCTGAATAATTTCGAGGGAAAAATTGTTCCGGGGCCGGGTAACGAACCCGGGACCTTTGGTTAAACGGACCAACGCTCTACCAACTGAGCTACCCAGGAACTCTACCAGACACCTATCCAATTTTTCCCTCTACATCCACAGACCTTAACCTTAAAGTGGGCTGACAACCGTCAAGCAACCAATATTTAGTGCACACTAACTCTGTGTGACTTGAAGTGTGGTTTTCTGTTAACGAACAGTGACGTGTATTATGCAAATCGAGCTTTCAAGTATAACTCCCTGTAAAGTTGATTTGAATAATTTCGAGGGAAAAATTGTCACTGTTGAGCTGTTTTTCAACATATTCCCACCGTAACTGTGTCATTTGTCATACCATGGGATCAACTTTTGTATCCCTGTGTTGTACAGGGACATCACTTTATTTTTACCAATATTTTTAACATTAACTTGGCTATACTCGGAAACACTGTTGCCCCCTTCCATTACAGGAGTTTGATGTTACTAGTGCAATATGTAAACAAAACATTTTACTAGCTATAGGAGGAGAGAAAAGTAGTGTGTCTATTTATGTTGTAGGGAAATACGATATTACGATTTTCAGTTTGATTATCACTTTTACGGAATTTATCAAAATACAGTAGAGTAGTAACATTTTTTTCTAAAAACTCAACTTTTCAGGCGGCTATGTTCGTTATGTAATGTCTACTTTATTTAGCATATTAATTATTGATGTTAACATACAATATAGAGAGTGCATTTAAATTGAGGGGGTCATAAGTAAAGGGCTGTAAGTGCACTTAAGTTACTTTTGAGAAAATGGGGATTAAATATTTAAGCTTTCGTAAAACCGGTGAAATTTTTATTTAAATTTTATTGTGTGATGCGATTAAAATATCCCTTTGCTACTAAAATTTTAGATACTTTAGCTTACACTGGATGCACTTAACTCATGTTATTACAAATGTCACTAGCATTCCTTTGCTTCTAGCCACCTCAATTCAAAATAAGCTAATATGAATTTTTAAACAAGTTGCTGAAAATGGTTGCCGTTGATTACAATGTAGGCTTCAATTCAGTACGCATATTATTAAAAAAATTTGAATCATATCCTCTGAAATTGTATTTATCGTTTCCTCAATATAATTTTCTAGTATGATATTATTAATATAGGTTCTTTCTTCTATAGAAAACGCAACCATATTTCTGAAACACACTATACACTGCAGTGTTTACTTCACTGCTTGAAGACTTCGAATGCAACAGCGGCCGTAAGTTTGTGTGTCTGACGGGAGCAAGGACAATAGTGAAGGGGTGAGAGTGAAGTACATTCAGAAATGCAGGTACAATAAAAATGCAAGTAAAAATAAAATGATGTCCCTGTAGAAGTCAGCTGCCTGGGATCGGAACCAGTGTATGACTGCCGTCTGCACCTCTCTGTCAATTCCAATGGGGAATATGTTGAAAAATAGCTCAGTAGTTGTTTTATCTGTTCTAATAAATTTTTCCAATGAAATTGTGTTTTCTTTCTGTAAACGGTCACAGGAAAACTTAATTTTTTTACTGTCCTCGTAATTGCGTTCGAGTGGCCAAAATTTGTACAAACACTTGTTTTGACATTATCCACATGGTGAAAGAAAAAAAATTAACTTTGTTATCTGCCCCATGAGAATGTTTGCTTGTTAGTTTATCACGGGTATTTGGTCCATATATAAAAGTCATAATTTTTCACAAAAGTTTAAGGACAGGAATGAAAAAGCATGGTTTAGTCAGAGGGGAATTCTTAAAACATTTTTCTAATAATACACTACCTTTGCGGTAACTGGTTATTTTCTTATTTGTCAGATTTTCTCTGGCTTGTCAGTTTTTCTTCCGTCATATATTGATTGTAGAATGATTTGTATTATTCTGTCCATAGTCATTCTTACATAATTAATAGAAGAAATAGTGTTACATATTATGAAATGATTAGCCTAAAAATGTTCCGTTAAGGGCAAAGGCCTCCTCCTATAGAGGGAGAGCTCTATTTGTCTCACACGGTGAGCTATTCCGCGTAAGAGTGGAATTGTTCACTTGGTTCACATTCTGCACAGTTTGGTCTTCTTAGGTTTTTCCATTCTTCCCTATGTCTTGCTCTGCTTGACCAATGGCTTCCTACTCGTTCACTGAAGAGTTCGGCCCATCTTCGTCTTGGTCTTCCGCGTGATCTCTTGCCAATGCGGGGATCCCATAGTGTGACTTTCTGCGTCCATCTTCCGAGTCTAAGTCGTGCAACATGGCCTCCCCACTTCCATTTGGTGTTGGTGGCTTGCAGTGCTGAATCTTTAATTGCTGACATCTTTTGTAGCACTTCGTTTGGAACTCTGTCCCTCAGTGATAAGCCTAGTATCCTTCTCAGCATCTTTCTTTGGCATATTTGGAGACTGTTACGAAGTTTGGCAGTAAGAGACCACGTCTGGCACCCATATAACAGTACAGGAGTTACGCAGGTCTCCAATATTTCTACTCTGAGTTTCTTGCTGAGTGTTCCCTCCAGTACGATGAACTTGAGACTCAAGAATGCCTTCCACGCGAGAGAAATCCTTCGTTTTATTTCCTTCTCTGTCTTCTGGTGGAAGGAGACTACGATGAAAGAGTAATGAAACGGAGAAAAATTCTCTCCGGCGCCGGGATTTGAACCCGGGTTTTCAGCTCTACGTGCTGATGCTTTATCCACTAAGCCACACCGGATACAACTCCGACGCCGGTTAGAATCGTCTCAGATTAAGCTCCAACTCTTGGGTTCCCTCTAGTGGCCGCCCTCTACACTACGTCATAGATGTCTATGAACGCAGGACCGAAGTCCACACATGTGCTGAGGTGCACTCGATATGAGTGACTAGTTGGCCGGGATCCGACGGAATAAGCGCCGTCTTAAATCACGAAGTGATTTACGCATATCATATATATTATTTTAATGTACCGAAGTACATATGATATTTCCATGCAGATATTCTGCGTCATCATACGATGAAAGAGTAATGGAACGGAGAAAAATTCTCTCCGGCGCCGGGATTTGAACCCGGGTTTTCAGCTCTACGTGCTGATGCCTTTATCCACTAAGCCACACCGGATACAACTCCGACGCCGGTTAGAATCGTCTCAGATTAAGCTCCAACTCTTGGGTTCCCTCTAGTGGCCGCCCTCTGCACTACGTCATAGATGTCTATGAACGCAGGACCGAAGTCCACACATGTGCTGAGGTGCACTCGATATGAGTGACTAGTTGGCCGGGATCCGACGGAATAAGCGCCGTCTTAAATCACGAAGTGATTTACGCATATCATATATATTATTTTAATGTACCGAAGTACATATGATATTTCCATGCAGATATTCTGCGTCATCATACGATGAAAGAGTAATGGAACGGAGAAAAATTCTCTCCGGCGCCGGGATTTGAACCCGGGTTTTCAGCTCTACGTGCTGATGCTTTATCCACTAAGCCACACCGGATACAACTCCGACGCCGGTTAGAATCGTCTCAGATTAAGCTCCAACTCTTGGGTTCCCTCTAGTGGCCGCCCTCTGCACTACGTCATAGATGTCTATGAACGCAGGACCGAAGTCCACACATGTGCTGAGGTGCACTCGATATGAGTGACTAGTTGGCCGGGATCCGACGGAATAAGCGCCGTCTTAAATCACGAGGTGATTTACGCATATCATATATATTAGTTTAATGTACCGAAGTACATATGATGTTTCCATGCAGATATTCTGCGTCATCATACGATGAGGGCGGCCACTAGAGGGAACCCAAGAGTTGGAGCTTAATCTGAGACGATTCTAACCGGCGTCGGAGTTGTATCCGGTGTGGCTTAGTGGATAAAAAGCATCAGCACGTAGAGCTGAAAACCCAGGTTCAAATCCCGGCGCCGGAGAGAATTTTTCTCCGTTCCATTACTCTTTCATCGTATGATGACGCAGAATATCTGCATGGAAATATCATATGTACTTCGGTTCATTAAAATAATATATATGGAAGGAGACTAGCTGTCCTAGGTATACGTATTCAGATACGTATTGTAGTTCTGCACCATCAATTATTATGGGTGACTGATTTGTATAAAAGCCGTAACTGACACGAGTCCCAAGGTCTGGGCGATGTTCTTGTTCTCCTGAATACAGAGCCGTGTCTGTTTTCTCATCTGAGATTGGAACTTTTCTGCTTTGACTTATTTTTAATGTTCGTAATAACTCATAGCCAGGTAATGTTCCCACAATTCATCTGTGCGGGTCAGAGGAAATGTACGCGGGCCATTGTTTCCCACATTTCTTTGGGACTGACTACCGTAAGTAGGTGTGTATTAAACGCAAGGCGGTGTGTGTACAGTTTTCTTAGACAGGATTCAGAAGGAAACAAAGCCTTGAAAGATGATTTTCTCATCTGTGCCCGACTCTTTCTTTTCATTTCTCTCTAGTCAGCTCTCTCTCTCTCTCTCTCTCTCTCTCTCTCTCTCTCTCTCTCTCTCTCCCCCTCCTCTCTCTTTGTGGATAGTGGATAGACACATCCGCGCACGTGCCAGTATGAGCTTCCTCTGCGTTTGATTGTCTCGGTTTCATAACTCGAAATGGATTTTACCTATTATGTCCTTTTGCGGACATTTATTTTTCTATCACTTATTGACGGCTATAGCTTGAATATTAGAATGGAAATACGTACTATATAATTTTCAGCGGGATTCACATTTATTTTTGTAATAGTGGGGTAATATCTTATAATAGACATAGGGATATAAAAACTCTCTAACTCCAATAAACCAAATTTTACCAGAGAGATAAAAAACTTATTATTTCTCTTACTGACTTTAAATATTATACTTTTGTGAGAGATCGTGCGTATTTGCTTGATTTCCGCACAAAACCAACCCGCGGTAGGTCTAAAATACCACATTCAGTATTCCCAACCGAACACACATAACAATTTCCCTCTTCTTACCGCTTAAGTGACGTATTGATTTTACTGCTTTAGGCTTTTAACATATTATTTTTAGAGACGTTCAATATAGCAATAATTATAAATTGGAAACTTACCACTGCAATTTCACCTAAATTGCACTGTTAATTATTGTTTTTAAATATTTGCAAAAATTAAGTAAACTCTACAACTCCACTAAAGTTACTGCTTTTCGTGATGCATGTAACATTAAGGAAGCCGATTGTTTTAAGTTCGCATTTATAGACTGGGGAAAAAAAAAAAGACAGACGTATATCACGGCCTGCTGGAGTATAGTAAACACAGAAAACATTTTAAAGCAACAATGTTGAAGATAGATATTTTTGTTTTCCAAAATTGCCGTCATTGAACAGAAACCAAGATGGAGATTTCATTGCAACTAATTAGAAATTCCTCTTTCAAGTATGTAATAAACGATCTTCGCGAAAAATAATGTACGATACACGAGCGGTATGTTTTCTTTCAATTCTCGGAAATTAAAAAAGCTCAATTACGTTTCGCTTTTTCAAACTTTTCCTCGAACATGAAAACTTCAACATACCGCTCTTGTAACGCATATTACTATTATTTATTAATATTGTGTAAAGTTACATTCTTTTTCAATTAAATACTTCAAAACCTAAATTTTTACATTATCTTAGGCTACAATTTGAAATAAACACTGCTGGAGTTAGTGGTTTTCTGACTTCTACAGTGTATGAATTAAGAAAAATGAATAAATATGAGCCATGTGAAGGAAAATAGATAAGTATAATATCATAATTCCCTTATGAAACATTGGAATATACGAGAAAATGGAAGTTTATTATTAAGATTAACATTGCTACATTTTTTTAAATTTCAAATGTATGAGACAGAAAATCATACCATAAAGGACATCAAAATACACAAATAAAACCACAAAAAAGGTAAAGGTAAAGGTATCCCCGTAACATGCCATGAAGGCACTTGGGGGGCATGGAGGTAGAGCCCCATGCTTTCTATGACCTCGGCACTAGAATGAGGTGGTGTGGTCGGCACCACGCTCTGACCGCCTTTTACCCCCGGGAAAGACCCGGTACTCAATTTTATAGGAGGCTGAGTGAACCTCGGGGCCGTTCTGAAAGTTTGGTAACGAGAAAAAATCCTGTCACCACCTGGGATAGAACCCGGACCTTCCAGTCCGTAGCCAGCTGCTTTACCAACTGAGCTACCCGGCCGCCTCAAATAAAACCACAAACAATATTAAAATGTTAGCACAGTCTTATTCATGTTACAGATTCTGTTTTTTTCTCTCACTCTCATGTTCTTCCTGTGCATCTAGATTCTAGATTATTACTGTCCGCAAACAGAGTTTGGTAATTCATCCTACTTTCCTCAGAAATAAACTGCATTAAATTGTGCAAGTCCTTTTGCTTTCTTCTTTCAATGGCAATGCTGAATTGTACTTCAGTTGACTGGGGAATGATGCATCTGTATTGGGTTTCTGGAAGTTAATCGACTCGATATTGTGCCTTTAATAGTCTTACTTACATGGATTCATAGATTTTTGTGACATTCTGAATACCGTATCGTATCACTTCACTCAGCCGATTGAGCGGTAGTGTTGCCACCTACCGGGGAAATTAAGCTTGGAATGCAAAAACTCTCTTATTCCATGGAGTAAGTGGAGTTCTGACTTCCACGAGTTTTAAAACAGCCCCAGAATGCAGACTAATGTCGATATTAGTGTATTCTTGCCTTCCACGCATGCGCGACAAACTAACAAGCATCATCCAGCCCATAACTCAATTTTGTCAAAAACTGGAGTTAGTGAGTTTTTGATCTCCTTGTCTCAATTATTAACAGGATACAGATTCTTTATTGAGTCACTTGTTTACTTGTTATATTCATATTTTGTGCGAGATCGTGCGTATTTGCTTGTTTTCCGCACAGAACCAATACGCGGTAAGTGTGAAATACCACATTCAGTATTAACAACGTAACACACATAACAATTTCCCTCTTCTTACCGCTTAAGCGCGACATTCATTTTACTGCTTTATGCTTTTAACATATTATTTTTAGAGACGTTTAACATAGTAATAATTATAAATTGGAAACTTACCACTGCAATTTCACCTAAATTGCAATGTTAATTATTGTTTTTAAATATTTGCAAAAATTAAGTAAAGTCTACTACTCCACGAAACTTATTGCATTCCTGATACAAGTAACATTAAGGAGGCCGTGAAAAAAATCAACAGGATTCCAGATGCCGATGTTATTACTGCAATATGTTATATAAATAATATTGTTAAAATATTAAAATGAAAAATAAATCATTACATAACCTTACCGTTTGTTTTAAGTTCGCATTTATAGACTGGGGGGGGGGGGGAAGACACGTATATCACGGCCTGCTGGAGTATAGTAAAGACATAAAACATTTTACAGCAACAATGTTGAAGAAAGATATTTTGGTGTTCGGAAGTGGGCGTCATTAAACCGAAACCAAGATGGAGATTTCATTGCAACTAATTAGAAATTCCTCTTTCAGGTATGTAATAAACGATCTTGGCACAAAATAATGTACGATACACAAGCGGTATGTTTGTTTTCATGTTCTCGGAAATTAAAAAAGCTGAACTACGTTTCGCTTTTTTAATCTTTTCCTCGACCATGAAAACGTCAACATACCGCTCTTGTAACGTATATTACTATTATCGTCTTTTTAATTCCTACTTTTTAAATTTATTTTCGCTAATTGTTAATGCCTTAATACCCTATGTTTAGTTATAGAAATGACATCCTTCATTGCTCAGCGTTTGTCAATCTGAATCTAGCGTCAGATTTCTTGAACATTGGGAAAAAAGATTTGTTTAATTAGCTGGCAGATGTTTCACTCGTGGTATGGAGAGGCACGGGTTGTGTTACATGAGTTTAATCATTGCTTTAATTTTTTTTTCCTTTATTTGAATTACAGTTTTTGCAGAAAATGAAGAGGAATTATCTACTTAGTTTAAGTAATGCGTTCGTTAGCAGGGAGAAAAGCGAGTGCACATGTGTTGTAGAGATGTGTCACTTGCTGTACCGTTATAATTTATATTTACAACGTTATTATGACGGTATATGCTTTATGACCTCATTTTCAGAAGAGGAGAGCCAGCTTGCCTGTGTTACACATCCCGTTTTCGAATTGTCACTCTTACTTACAAATGGCTTTTAAGCAGGGTTTAAGCTACAAAATAAATAATTGTCGCAAAAATACACGAATGAAAAGTTATATTTGTGCAAATTGCGAAAAGCTTATGCAGTATTATAAATAATTGTACAGAAAGATAAAATTAATAAGATATGCAGAAACAAAAAGTTACGTAATTTGTTTCTTGGAGTTTTATTACTTTCAATCCATCTTACCACACTCTAGATATAGTCTACTTATGTAAGTAAATCATTAGAGGTGGGTATGTATGTTTAGAATCAATTATTGCTGAATTTACATCACATTAAAATACGTTATTTTATGGCACTCTAAACATTGAAATTCTTTACTAGTAGGCCCTTCAAGATTCATTGTTAGCAGAGTGCTAATTCTTGTTACTGAAAGGAGGTTTCTAATTCCAATCGTCCAACTAAATTCTCGCTCACAATTTACAGTATGCGATGGAATTATATAAATCAATCAGAAAAAATTGTTCACTTAACTTACATGAATTGCACCAACTCTTTGAAATCCATTCTTGAACATCTATTGCTCAACATCTTTCTGAACGTTGCCCATTACATCAGCATCTGATTTAAATTCAGGAGTCCACACACCTGTGGAGTAACGGTCAGCGCGTCTGGCTGCAAAACCAGATGGCCCGGGGTTCGAATCCTGGTCGGGGCAAGTTACCTGGTTGAGGTTTTTTCCGGGATTTTCCCTCAACCCAATACGAGCAAATGCTGGGTAACTTTCGGTGCTGGACCCTGAACTCATTTCACGGCATTATCACCTTCATATCATTCAGACGCTAAATAACCTAGATGTTGATACAGCGTCGTAAAATAACCCAATAAATAATTTTAAAAAAATCAGGATCTCCAGGACTCATCAGTTCATACGCATCTCTGATTTCAGTTTCTCTGTTACCATCTTCGTTTCTGATGTCCAATGTGATTGTATTGTCGTATTTTTGCACATCTATATATATAATTTGAACTGGTAATGGAAATTACGGGAAAACGGCTGAACGGATTTTAATGAGTGACCCCTCATTTTCATGCCTGGCATCCAAAGTTTTTCGGAAAAGTAGTAGTTTTCAGTGAAATGTCAATTTTCCTATATAATTTTCCTATTTTCCAAAATCCATCTGTTGTCAGTTTTGAGAACTAATTTTATTCAATCATGGCCGACTTGATTGAATTTCAGAACAAAACACACACTACAATAAACAATAGGCTATTACACGAAGGCCATGACCTGCAGGATTGCCGACATATTTAGAGCTCAATTCAATTTGTTATTAAAAACTGATTCTGCAGTGTATAATTTTCTGAGTAGGCCTACAGCTGTGTATTGGATATTCAAATCTATGAAACTTGAGGTGGTTTGATGACATTATTACCATTAGAAATTAAATATTATTATAGTTAATATCATGAGGCGTCTATTTTTCATTAATTGTACATAATATTGATGCTATATTGATGACATGAAAGTGAAACGTTTTGAGGTTATATAAGTAAATGTAGAGAATATCTTAATTTAGATCTTCATTTCTATAATTTACTGAGTGACTGCTATATATACAAAACTTAGGTAAGATAATAATATTGTTATTAAAAATCAAATATGTTTATACTTATTAACCCAGTGGGGTTGGGTCTTTTTCATATACTTAATGGCGGTGTGGTGTAGATATTGATATGTGTCATTGTCTTCAGTATTGGCTCGAGAGAGCGCAAAAATTACAGTTCCTAAGGAAAGATCAAAAGGTATTACTTACTGATAAAATAAGAGGCCTAGAAAATTTTGTAGTCTCCAGATCATTTCAGCAAGATCTCTTAGTAGGATAAAATGATTTTACGCTCTACATTTCAAGTTCTACATGCAGCAGCTATACGAAAATGCTATTGTTCGAAAGCTTAGCAAACCTGACATTTTTTTAACTTTTGCCTACAATCCACAATGACCTGAAATAGCTACTGCTATCGTCCTGACATTGATACTTGCGTTTTCGCGTTGGAACTCAAAAACTGAAGTTGGATAGGTTCAAGAAAAAGTATTTGGCCTAAAAAAATCCATTCAGAGGGAGTATGTTTCATTATTATCGAAGCAAATAACTATCAAAAAGACAAGTATTCTTCATTGAAAATAAATCTGAAAAATTTTATTTGAACGTCTACCGAACTTAGTTTGCAGCAGTATTTGCTGCACAAGCCACTAGTTTATATTGAAAGTTTGTTTCATTTTTAGAAGTCGAGTAGCAAAACGTAAAAAATGTGACTGTGGCTTAAACCCTGCTTTTAAGGAACCCGGAGGTTCATTGCCGAAGTACGAAATGGTTCTTTTGACAGCACATGACATGATAGGTGCAAATTTCATCGATGCCACTGCAGGAGGTACTCACGGCAATTGACAATTGAAGCTTTCCCCTGGAGAACGGAGCACACATTTTTCATTTTTTCAAATCCTGAATTCCTCTGCAATACTTTCTTCAGTTTTAATATGACGGCTTCTGGTACTTGTTTGTGTAGAAGCGAGTCCATGGCACCAGTTGCATTTTTCAGTTGTAGCGGCGAAGATTCCAAGTACTCAATATATTTTGGAAGGTCACTGAAATATGCCTTGAGGAAGGCAAGGGAGCCATAGATATTGTCATTGCAAAGTACAGATTTTGCCTTAGGGATTGAGGCAGCTTCCTCTACGTCGAGAGTGTCACCTCTCTCTCTCTCTCTCTCTCTCTCGCTCTCTGAAAATAAAAAAAAGAATCAATATATAAATGCAGTAAATACAGGATAACGCTTATGAACAATGATTTAGGTTTTTTTTTTTTTTTTAGGTATTAAGATCCAATTTAGGGTTTTTTTAGGTGCAACAGATTTCACATAATTACTCCTACGACCATGATTCGGAAAAGTATTGAAGAAATTAGGAGTTCAGAAGCAAGGGGAAAAAAAAAGACAAAAACCTATAAATCCTGTCCATAGTCATAAGTATACCGTGTTTAATGTACGAATGTTAGGAATTGCTTTTTAGTAGGTAGGGCTATAATAAATTTAACAGAACTGTGTCACCTAACGTCACGGGAATCCCGCTATGTATTCGTCTAATATGCACGCCATGTGAAAATACGAAAACTTTAGACCATAAATTTGAAGATGACATACAACAAACAGTTAAGATGTTTGCAGTGATCTGCTCTGTGGTCCAGTCTGTAGCATTTGTGGCGACCATGGAAGTGTGATTAATATCTCAACCAGAGGCACTTCCGTCTCCTTTGTCTTACATTTGTCGCTGTTGGTGTAAGGGGTGGGCTTCCTCCATTCTGCCTTCATGACCTGGAAGTCCCTCTATTTCCTGAATATCTAGTATTGCAGGCAAGCAGAGAATGGGCGATCATAGCCATTGCATACAACTGCACTCTATACACCTACATGTATACAGTGTGTACCTGAATGTTCTTTACAAACTGCTAGGATCAATGGAGGCGACAGAGTACTGTCTTCCTCCGACGAGTTTAGCGCTGGGACCTAGAGATGGCCGATATTTCACAAACCGATATTTTGTCACAGGTATTTTTTTTGTCACAGATAGACCTGTGGCTGATGACGCGAAATATCTGTGACAAAATATCGCTATCGAAATCTGCTCCGTTTTCAGTACTCTGCGACTGATATTTTCTCCTCTGCGTCGTAGGTTTGCGCATGCGCATGATACAAGAACAGCAGTCTGGCGGTAGTTTCTCTTATTATAAATTATGTAGTTATTACACGATTTAAATAATAACGCCAGTGGTTACCAGTACTTAATCTTATGTAAAATCCTGTCTGAAGAACCGTTTTGTTTTGTAATTATTTTCCAATGTTTTTCCGAATACTTATGTTTCGTTAATTTTTATTCTATGACTCAATATTATGTTAAGGGGAGAGGATAGTAATTTTTAAAACTTTTTTCTTATTTGGTGTAAAATATTAATTTTTTGTATGTAGAGAGCTCATGGCTATAGCAACTCAACAAAATATAAATATTTTGAATAAATTATTTGGGAGGCAGATTTGAAAAAAAAAATGTACCCAATGCAGGATTTTACTAAACTCGATATATCTAAGCAATTTTTAAAGATAAATTCAAACACTATGTTACAATTTATTTGTAAAAGCACGCTTTACAAACTGTCTGTAACAGAAATTTGATATTAGTTCCTACATTTGTAAAATAAACAATTAAAATTTAATAACATTTTTTTTATTTTCTTTCTTGCAAACAGAGAGACTTATTTTTAAAATGAAATCAATTAGGGAAATTCCGTTACAGAGAAAAGTTTCCTAGTAGTCTAGAGAATGTGTATTCTAAATTTCATTCATATATCTTTAATAGTTCAAAAATTATATCGATTTTTGTCTGGCTATGTAGCGAAAAAAGTAAAGTTCCAGAAACAGCAATCAAAAGGGGGTGTGATTTAATAATCCAGAGCGCAGGAACTTGAAAAATGGCGTCTCAACAACTGATAAGGGCACAAATATCCACAAAATATTATACAATGTATTCTACACATATCACAGAGTATTTTAAGGAAAAAAATTGTTTTTTGAAAATTTACCCATTTTTCACCAAAAAATACCATCCTCTTCCCTTAATGCACGACTTAAAATAATTTATCCATTATATTATATACAATAAAAAGGATCAATTTTTAAAACGATTAGGATAATCATATAACCTCAATTTCTCCATACCCAACTACATTTAAAAATGATCAACTGGTTCAATATCTATAATATAACCTCTTGGTACATGAGATTAACTTTTGACATGTTACTGTTCAGTTAGGTAAGTATTTATTTGTTAATGGTACATGTACATAATTTCTTTGTTGGATTTTCCCATATAAATCACTGATGAGTGATGTGCATAGAGAAATCGTACTCATATTTCACTGCTCTTCAATATTTCCTGCTAATTTTTATCGATGTGACAAAATATCGGTGTAATTCATGCATCTTGTGCTTACGTATCTATATAAAATATCGGTGTGACAAAATCACCGATAAAAGTCACAGATATTTAATTGTCACAGTCACAATTGTCACAGATACTTGAAAATGTCGTTTAAGCTCATCTCTACTGGGACCTGAGGTATTCTTGCCATCGGTGCGGGAGATTGCAGGTAGATTCTTTTGTTGCTACAGCCAAGCAGAGACGAGCGGAGTGGGAAGTATTAATCGTCCAAAAATATGCAGTCTTCAGTTTGTAGTAGTGTGTGAATATTTCATATACATATTGTTTACCTAGGCCTATATGGTTTTGTTATTAATATATTAAATATATTGTTGCAATTTTTGCTCAGACATCTCCCTGATGTTAGCTATGTTAATATTATATGAATTACTCATATTAAATATTTCACCATTACAAGTCATTTTTAAGGAAACATGCTGTGGAAAAGTTTTTGGTTTTATTCTATTGGAATTTTAGAATATGTGTGATTGGTATCGTGAAAAACAGATTCCTATAATGTCATGCGAAAATCGTTTGTTGGTGATATCTTAAAATACAAATCAAGTAGTTTTACTTCTCAAGTGAGTTCAGCAGTAGAGTATATTTAAATTGATTACTTTACAAATTTAATTCAATTCCACTAATCGCTAAATTTTATGGATTTGTTGTTTTCAATTTCTAATGTGTAGTGTAGCTTTGGGTGTATGTTGTTTATGTGTTGATGTAGGTTTTGGATCTGTCTTTTGTTTGCTTTGTAAAGTATTAAGGCTGGTTCACAATAAGCCGGGAATGGAAATGACAACGAGAACGAGAACGGAAATATTATTAAAATAAATTATTTAATTGTGAATGCTCACATTTAAATACATTTATTTTAACAATATTTCCGTTCTCGTTCTCGTTGTCGTTTCCGTTCTCGGTTTATTGTGAACTAGCCTTTAGTATGTCATCTACGTATCTGTGCCAGTATATGATGTTGTCTGCGTGTTTGTTGTTGCCTTTGTTTAGTATGTATGTCTGTTCTATGTGTAAGAAATTTTCTGCTAGTATGCTGGAAATGGGTTATCCCATGGGTAGGCCTTCGGTTTGTGTGTAATATTTGTTATTGTATGTGAAGTAGTTAAAATTTAACACAAGAAAGTTCTTATCGTACATATTCCGAAAAAATGCATCTTAAAATATCTCTACGATTTGTTGTAGTGAGAATATACGTATCATAATCGTTACACTGGTTGTTTTTTTTTATTATAGTAGACCTGCCGATTGCGGAAGTTGTAAATGTTCTACGACCATGGACTGCTTTTAATGGGGCTAGAATTGTTCTATTTGTGTACCAACTCAGGGGTACAATGTTACGAATGTTGCCAGCATGGTGCAATGGTGCAAAGTATCGTCTTGGAATTATCGAAGATGACACAAAATGAAGAAAGGGTCACACAAAGTGACCTTTTCTCATGCGACAGAAAGAGAGAGAAAGAAAAAAGAACTCTGTATCTATTGATTGATCGAGACAAGTTTCTTTACCGCATTATGAAATGAGGTTCCAGATATACATTAGGAGTATCAAATCACGGTCCATAAATGGATAGTTATTTATGTATTAAGGGAAGTAAGTAGTTTTTACTATATATTATTTTAATGTACCGAAGTACATGATATTTCCATGCAGATATTCTGTGTCATCATACGATGAAAGAGACGATTATGTCCGACACCGGGATGGGTATCCGGTGTGGCTTAGTGGATAAAGCATCAGCACGTAGAGCTGAAAACCCGGGTTCAAATCCCGGTGCCGGAGAGAATTTTTCTCTGTTCCATTTCTTTTTCATCGTATGACGACGCAGAATTACTGCATGGAAATATCATATGTACTTCGGTACATTAAAATACAGTAATATATATGATATGCGTAAATCACTTCGTGATTTAAGACGGCGCTTATTCCGTCGGATCCCGGCCAACTAGTCACTCATAACGAGTGCACCTCAGCACATGTGTGGACTTCAGTCCTACGTTCATAGACATCTATGACGTAGTGCAGAGGGCGGCCACTAGAGGGAACCCAAGAGTTGGAACTTAAAACTGAGACGATTCTGTCCGACACCGGGATGGGTATCCGGTGTGGCTTAGTGGATAAAGCATCAGCACGTAGAGCTGAAAACCCGGGTTGAAATCCCGGTGCCGGAGATAATTTTTCTCTGTTCCATTTCTCTTTCATCGTATGACGACGCAGAATTACTGCATGGAAATATCATATGTACTTCGGTACATTAAAATACAGTAATATATATGATATGCGTAAATCACTTCGTGATTTAAGACGGCGCTTATTCCGTCGGATCCCGGCCAACTAGTCACTCATAACGAGTGCACCTCAGCACATATGTGGACTACAGTCCTACGTTCATAGACATGTATGACGTAGTGCCGTGGGCTGCCACTAGAGGGAACCCAAGAGTTGGAACTTAAAACTGAGACGATTCTGTCCGACACCGGGATGGGTATCCGGTGTGGCTTAGTGGATAAAGCATCAGCACGTAGAGCTGAAAACCCGGGTTCAAATCCCCGTGCCGGAGAGAATTTTTCTCTGTTCCATTACTCTTTCATCGTATAGTTTTTACTAGATGAGGACGAGTTTGCGCCCGAGCGGTAGCGAGGATTGCAATTAAGTAGTCCGAGGCTAGCAAATTATACTTAACTCACAAACTGGATATAATGTTTTTTTCCACTCCCACATTTTACGTAATAAAGAAATCACATTTCTTCATTTTACATGATTTAATATAAGATCTGTTGGGAGAGTCGAGTTTTGAGTATTCTTTTGTTTGTTGCTGTGTTACTGTTGAATGAAACATATTTTCACTTACTTCCCTAGAGAAGCAATGTGACTTACGTCCCGTCGTCAGTAGAACCAACATTATCACGGTAAAATTCATTTACTTCCCTAAAAACAAGCTAACAGCATAGGCCTACTTGCGTCAGTGGAAGTGGAAAATAGTTTTTGTACTCCAGCATTTATCGTTAGTGAAACTCATGCATAATAAGCTCATAGGCAGATATGAGGGCGCATAGGGGCACTGCCCCCAAACTTATCTGAACTCTTTTCTTTTTATTAACGTTAGAAAATTTTACTGCTGTAAACTGTACCTAACCCCTTAAACTACTTCATTAACAATATATTCCTTTTGATTTCAAGTCTTGTAATACAGAATTTAATTTACATTGACTTTGTAATTAATAGAGATTTTGAATTTTTTTAGTATGCTTTCAGTTTTTGACTAACCATGGACATTAAACTACTTCATTAACAATGTATAACTTTTGATTTGAAGTCTTGCAATACAAAATTTAATTTACATTGACTTTCTAATTAATAGAGTATTTTGAGTTTTTTTAGTAAGCTTTCAGTTTTTTACTACATATTTAACAATGTATAACTTTTGATTTGAAGTCTTGCAATATAAAATTTAATTTACATTGAGTTTCTAATTAATAGAGTATTTTGAGTTTTTTTAGTAAGCTTTCAGTTTTTGGACTAACCATCGACATTGAACTACTTCATTAACAATGATTTGAAGTCGTGTAATACAAAATTTAATTTACATTGAAGATTTTTGTATTTTTCCAAATCATGCCTTATCCAACTATGTTGTTTTCAAAACTTGCCTTCTCATAGGTATTGTTCCAAAACTTGCCTTCTCCAATTTTAAAATTTGAATAAAAACCTTACTGAACAAAGTAACCTAGTGAGCTTCTATTCCTGATCTATATAGGCCTACTATAAAATATTTATTTTAAAGGGTGAAAAATTCTTATTTTAACATAACAAATAGGAAAAAAGTGTTTCTTTATTTATGGAAAAAACATCAGAAGTGGTTAAGACACGTTTTGGAACTATAGGACTCAAATGTTCATGTCTCTCTCGGGAATCGATCTTCGTACTGCTGTATTTGTAATCCGGAACGTTACTGCTCGAGCCACAGTCTTTTAGAGTGGGGATGGAGGTAAGCGCTACGAAGGCTACATTTAGTGGAGCCGTTACTTGCGGGGTACATGCATAAAATGTAATGCTACTCCATATTGTCGCCGGTGAGCCGTGTTTCTCAGACTCACGCCCTTCTCGAATGTAAAGTCTAATGGGTCACGCCCCACTCGACCATTATTGCTAGTGGTCACGCCCTACTTAGGCAATACTAGTAATTGCTGTCGTACACAACATAAACGATATTATTCCATTTGCATAAGATTCCTATTCCTGTCCACGGGCCGCGTCTGTGGCTGGTCTTCCATCCAGGCGACCCGGGTTCGATTCCCGGCCAGGTCGAGGTGAGATTTGTGGTGGATAAAGCAGACGTTGCAGAGGGCTTTTCTCGGGTATTCCCGTTTCCCTCATCATTCCACCAACACTCACGTATCATTTATCATCCGCAATAAAAAAAAATAACCTGTGGTGAAGTCTGGAGGTAGTACGGGTTTCTGATGCTGATGTTGGAAGGGCTTGGGGCTCATCAGCCTACTCGTGTGCAGAGGGGACCTGGCTATATCAGGGGCTGAAGTAGAATGGGACTGCTAGTTAAACAACCTACAGTAGAACCCCTATTATCCATGGTAATGAAGGGGTTGGAGTGAATGGTTAATCGAAAAAATCTGATAATCCGTACTATGAAAGGTGTTCATAAACAGTTTCGTCATTTCTCCCTTGATATTTTCTTGTAACACGCTAAGTAGTGGATCATAAGTTCACTAATTTAAGTTTAGTTTTCAACGACGGGTTTTTAATGGCCAAGGGAACTCCTTATGACAGCTGTCTGTGGAAAGATAGGAATAGTAGAGGTCTCATGTAGGTTTACAAATTTGATGCACTTTATATTTTGTTTTTCATTAAATCGCACACAGTTGTACTTCCTATCTCGTATTGTGATGAGACAGTTTCTCATTTCCCAAACCACTCAATTACTTGCATTTTTTTTTGTAGCAAACACGTTGTCTTTTGACACCTGTGGAAGAGATTTTGCATAGAAGTTAAACAGTACGGCCATTCGAAGAGTAGATCATAATGCGTAAGGATAAAGGTTTGTAAAAACATTATGTAAATAAAAAAGTCGTACTAATATAATGTACAGCACTCATATTTTTTCTGCAAAACCAAGACAGCAAGAGAGAAAAAGTCGGATAATCCACCAATCGGTTAATACGGTGATACGCATAATCGGGATTTTACTGTACTTATACAACAGCGAATCTTCGTTTATGATGCGTATATTGCGAAGGAATCGTAAAAAAGTGTCTTGCTGTATTCCTACGGAAATATCCTGGCGTTCAACAACCATCTGGTTCAACAATTCAAAAGAAATCGCTTTCTAAATTCAGAAAAACTCTATGACATAGCGACATAGAGTATAGACCAGGCTCACAGAACTGGGCGACAATTGTGACGTTACGTCACTCATCGGAATATGTCACTCATCCCTTCCTTCCACTCCCGCGCCATTGACTTGGTAGGGGAGGGGATTTGTATTCAGTGTCTGTCTTATGTGATTGCGTACGGGCCACAGATACGTCATTCAACGCCGGTGGGCTGTGGACGGGGAACCAACGCTTTCCCCATGCTTTCCACCCCTTTCTCGCCAGTTCTGTATCCCTTGTCTAGACTATAGGTTAGAACAGGCCTGCACAAGGTTTGCGCTCTCCGAGCCGGCTCACAGCTCATGAGCGGAATGCAGATATTAACTGCGCTCTTTAATGGTGGGCTGGAAGAAGGGGTGATCTCGTACAAAATGTACACAAAAGGAAGTACTATTACGAGTGTTTATGAAATGAATTCCCGTTCAGTGTTTGCAAAACTATCTTGGACTATTATTAATTAATAAAGAAATATTTATTTTACAGTAGTAATAGAAATTCTATAGCTACTTAAATGTACAATATCATTTTGTTATATTTTTATTTATCACTACATCAAAACCAGGTTTTATGCTGTTGGCAGCTGAAAGGAACAGTAGCCTACTGATCATAATGAAACATCAGTTACAGATGTTCGATATCTGCCTTTATTAAAGTTGATTATAGAAAACAGTTGCTCACAAATATAAATGTTGAGCCAAACATAGCAATCATTTTCACAGCCAACCTGTGTAGTCGTGGATATTATTGCTAATTTTTAGTCTTGTAAAACTCAACCAGGCTAGTAGTATTATTCAAACAATCTTTAGCTCTTAGGTCACATTGAAGATCAATACGTTCGAGCTGTAAATCGTTAAATGTTAAATGTTATGTTCCGTCTTTTAGATTCCTCCATACTGTACTGTAGCAGTAGGTAAGCAACGTGAAACAGTTACTGAGAATAGGCATACACACTGCACTCTACTAGATAACTGAGTGGTCGTTTCCCTCTCCTCTACCTATAGCAAGTCTATGTCATTCTGACGTATCTTCCTCTCCGTTTCGGCGAGCGGTAAACATAGCTCTCCCGCTCCGAAGGAGCGCACGCGCTCGTTGAGCGCTGTAGGTGCAGGCCTGGGTTGGAATGTTCGTTAGGGTCTACCGCTATAGAGTAACAGTTAGCAAGCCTGACAATGAAACGAACGGACTCGGGTTCAGATCCTGGTCGGGACAAGTTATCTTGTTGAGATTTTTTCCGGAGTTTTCTCTCAACTCATTAAGAGCAAATGCTGGGTAACTTCCGGCGCTGGATCCTGGACTCATTTCGTAGACGTTATCACCTTCATCTCAGACGCTGGATAACTTTTCGTTCTGAAAAGGAACTTTAAAATGTTACATTTGTTCCGATCAACATTCTGCTTATTTAAAGGACAAAGCTAAAATACTTTCAATCATTTATCATAATACTCTGCTCTCTTAAATTGACTGAGCATATTGGGAATTAAATCAGTGGCTTTCCCAAAACACGCTATGAAATGTTTCATATAAAACAATTTTTATCTCGAAAAGGAAACAAAAACGAGCAAAATGTATTAAACTTTTTTGTTTGAAACATCTCGAAGAATAACTTCCTGAAATTAATTACATTACTTACGGTTCACGCTATATATTCACGTCAAATTGCAGAAGGAACATTTTCCAAGCTTTCCTCTTCTTCTGTTGGAACTTTACGTTCAAGGGAAGAACCGCATCGGAAGCAGGTCGTTGCTATAGGTTAGTTATGAACAGTTTGTGGTTATTTTTCACACCTAGTAATGTCCCTGCATTATGCACGCGCGAGTCACTCGCGTTTACCCACGACTTCCGCTCTCCCGCGTTGACACTAATCTCTCGGATATAGAGATGATCGCATAACTTTCGTATTCAATGTTACGTTTTCATCCCATTGCTATTATTGACTAACAGTAATAGCAATGGGATGAAAACGTAACTTTAAATACGAAAGTTATTATTATTATTATTATTATTATTATTATTATTATTATTATTATTATTAGCGCTTACAGAGATAAGGCGTAACATAATGTTTGGCGCGTGTCACAGGTACTATCAGGGAACACTTAGGGGAGAGTCGGGTAGTATCGGACAGTGCGTTTCTTTCATCTACCACCATATGGTAGTATCTGAATGACATGGTTACGTTTCTCTATGAGACATCACAGAAACGTAACCATGTCAATCAGGTACTATCATCGTGTGGTAGATGAAAGAAACTCACTGTCCGATATTACCCGATGCCCGATACTACCCGACTCTCCCCTACATCTTGTTTGTGCTGCAGTTGACGTTCTATTCATGATTAAAAGCTGTACACCGCAGTCTGTTCACAATGCATTATACTATTACACTTTTACTACGTCATACTACTTTTTACCAATAAAACGGCACGAAAGAACGTCTTTCAACCAATCATGGCTGCTTATCGCACAATTTTATCGCTTCCCTAGCATTTGTTTAATTTTGTCGCTTCCCTAGCATTTTTTTGTTTTTATCACTACCCTAGCATATGTTTCTTTGTTTGCCAACATTTCAAACTGCAGATTCTTTACGCTACTATAAAACATGCTTTGCAATCGTCATTTGTTTCCCGCATAGATAGTCGACTGAAAATGCCGGCTCCGATCAAACATTTTGGTGAAGGTAACATTAGTGAAATAGAATTTCAGTAAGTCAATTAATATTTTATTGTATTAGAGTACTTTATTTCTTATAATCTTTATATACTTTCTTTTAATCGTGTAATAGTCAATTAAATCCCACTCGAGTTTTGATTTTCTCTAGATAAATCAAAACCTCTAGTGAGATTACTGTTGATAAAAGGCTGATACCAAGATGACCTTTCCTACAATCTAAATTATTTATAAACTTATTCAGCTGATTTATTTTTACTCGCAGAGTTAAGGTCATTAGGCCTTCTCTTCCACCCAATCAGTATAAAATACATAGAAAATATAAATAATAGCAATGTAGAAAACAATATAATAGTAATAATAATAATAATTATTATTATTATTACTGTAGGAATTCGTAACAAGCTGTTTTTTACGGTGATGGGTTGTTAGCCCTTCGCCCAACCCCCAAGCTGGAGGACCACCCCTTATCGGCTGTCCACGACTGCTTATTCAATATATTCGCAGCTACCCTCCATATCTGGAGGCCGTCTCCTCTATCCGCAACCTGAGGACGCGCCATGCCGTGGTGATAGGGACCCACCATACATAATAATAATTATTATTATTATTATTCTGAGAGAGGAACATAGGTTAAGGGTGTTTGAGAATAAGGTGCTTAGGAAAATATTTGGGGCTAAGCGGGATGAAGTTACAGGAGAATGGAGAAAGTTACACAACACAGAACTGCACGCATTGTATTCTTCACCTGACATAATTAGGAACTTGAAATCCAGACGTTTGAGATGGGCAGGGCATGTAGCACGTATGGGCGAATCCAGAAATGCATATAGAGTGTTAGTTGGGAGACCGGAGGGAAAAAGACCTTTAGGGAGGCCGAGACGTAGATGGGAGGATAATATTAAAATGGATTTGAGGGAGGTGGGGTATGATGATAGAGACTGGCTTAATCTTGCACAGGATAGGGACCGATGGCGGGCTTATGTGAGGGCGGCAATGAACCTTCGGGTTCCTTAAAAGCCATTTGTAAGTAAGTAATTATTATTATTATTATTATTATTATATTATAAGAGCAAAATGTAGATGTATTTTGTTGCATATAATTCTAAGAGTTAAACAATTACTATTTAGAGCTAAATAAAATAATTTGGACTAGAGGTATTATTAACACAACGAGAGAAAATTGTTATATTAAAAATAAAAATCATATTCTACAAAAGCAATATTAGAAGAAAGATATTCTACATAAAGACTAAAAGTAGTCTTTTTAACAATCGGCTTTTGAAAGTAGACAATTTCTGACAGCTCCTTCACTCTATGTACACTAGAATACGTTATTTCTACTATTTACCTTATCATAAAGTATGTAGACTTACATTATTCAAATATATTTGCACTATTGCACAAAATAAGTAGGCTGTAGTATTATGAAATAAAATATCTTGCATTCCAACACACAGCACTGCACATAAGCTTAATAGTGTAAATAATGTTTGATCAAAGTAGCCCTACATTCTTTATGATAGTGTAAATAGTAGAAATGGCGTAAAAAATAAATAATGCATATTCTAGTATACCTGGAGGAAATAATTTAAATTGTAAATATTAGTGTAATTGTTAAAGTGATAGATGTTTTGTTCTGCCCAACTTGACCAAACAGGAGTCGCATAAGCAATGTGAAGCACTACGCTTGGTAAATGCGCGATTTAAAAACTCCAGTAACACTTAGGCCCAATTGTATAAAACTCCCTGACTAAAGATCAACTTTGATCGAAGATCGAAAAGTGAACCGAGTTCAGACACTTCTTCTATCGTATAAAACTTTTCTGCGATCAAATTACCTTGGTTCAAATGCAATCTAAGTTCACGTGAAAAGGATTTGGCAACATCGCATAAACAGGTGAAATACGTAATGCGCGGACAGGTTTGTTCAGTGTTGCCAATCTAGCGACTTTAACTCTTTTTCAACAACAATTTCTTTTAACTTTTATATTGCTTAAATAGGGATTTAGTGACCTTTTTAGCACCCCATAGTGACAAAATTTAATCTTTCTTTGTTCATAATGAGAAATCTAGCGACTTTACAACTACTTTCTGGCGACTTTCCGTACACTCAGTTGGAGACACTGGTTTTTTTGTGCAATGTAAATAATGGCGGACAATAAGAAGGTTGACTGTTCTCCGAGTTGTTATCATATTATGGTGTTTGATACTGCTAAACATAATAAAGCTTCATAAAACGACAATTTTCGTTTAGTAATACAGTTAATTGAAAATTTATGAATGTACCTATCATATCCATTAATAATTAATGGTTGTTATAAACATAATATAATTATAGGTTATGTTATTTGATACTGCTGAACACGATAGAGCCTTATAAAATATAAGATTGTTTGTGTATTAAGGCAAGAAATTGAAAGAAATATATGTAAATGTACCTATCATATCTATTAATATTAATAATAATGGATATTTTATTTGCACAATCTATCACTCGTATATTTCAAACAGAAAAGAATAACTGAACTTGGATCATCTAACTTAATCGGAGAAATTTCTTCAGTCAAAGTTGACTTTAGTTTGAGACAAATTAATCTCAGATTAGACTTTATACAACACAAAATTCCAAGTTCAGTTGAAACAAGGATCAATTTAACCTCTGATCTAAGATTAAATGGTTTATACAATCGGGCCTTAATCTTGTAACATCGTGAGACAAAGTTACGGTGCCTAATTATTGTTATCATTAAAATTGATATCCCTTAACAAATTCCCATGTTCCTCATTTCATCTTTGTTTTCGATGTTTAGTGCGCTCTATATATCTCGAGAATGACGTAAGACATTTTAGTTCACTATTACGCCGGTATGGCTTGAGTTCTTTGTCGCATTATACTTCACTTTCAGATAAACAGATACCTTCAAGGAAGTTTCTTTATCTTTCATAGAGTCCTTCAAGGATATCAGAGATGTTTGGTTGTTTACTTTTAGTCATTGTTGAATTGTTTGTGTAATTTATGTGTATTAGACACGGAAATGCAACGTAGCACTTCTGTTGTTTGCAGTGAGACCACACACCACGTAAAGAGTGATGGAGACTTGCCTTTTTGTGTTGTAGTAGCAAACTTCAGGTGCCTGGTCGTGGTCTGAATGTTGCTATGGAGATAAATTACGTGCTTTCCTGAGCTTCATAACGGTGTGGGTGGAGGTGAACTCCGGAGCTGTTCTCAGCAGTGATGTAAACGTGAAAAATATAAGTACACGTAAACAAGGAGCCTCAGCTTTCTTTATACGAATCGAATATATAGAGAAAGTGCTGTGATAGGCTACCGCAAATAAATCCATTTCATTATTTCATGGAAATGTACCTTTTCAGCATATTAGCGTATTCGTTATACACAAAACGTGATTTTGGACATGCGTTCTCCCTGTGTATTATCAGGATCACGTAAGTGTAGTTCCTAAAAGTCTAATTTGGCCGTCTCTTCAGTGTTGCCAACTAATATAGTCCGGGTCAGCTTCATACCTAAGGGTGAAACCTAACCAGTTTTCCCCCATTACTACATATGCTAGTGAATTGTGGTGATTTTCTAGTTTGCACGTTTGATTTTCTTTTGCCAACTTCGTTTCGAATTTCGATACTGACAAATACTACAAATGGTAGTGATTTTGTAACTAGTATGTTGGCAGCTGAGACAAATATCGACAATATTTGTCGGTACTGGAGTTCTATGAAATTGAAATTGTACTAGATTTCTGAGCCTGTTACTGGAAGCTAGTGAAATTTTAACATACTAATAATTGATTAATATTAATACATAAGTTATTTTATGTGTTGCGTTGTGGTTATAATTCAAGACTATAGTTAGGTACGTTTTCGGAGTTAGTACTAATAATTTCATGTGGTCAAACAAAATACATTTTTAGGTTAGGTTTCGTGAGTCAATTGTTTATTCAAACCAATGAATTAGGTAATGCCATACAAAATACTTGATATGTTGATCACTTTCTCTTATAGTTTGCCTACGAAAATATGTAACACATTATTGAATTATTTAGACTAACCTTCCAACATAAAGTACGGTAAGTAAATAAGTCATTTACTACGGAGGATCGTGTGATATCTGGTAACAGTTGGCAACACTGACAAGACGGCAATATTTGCTGTTAGGGAACTGTTCTTATGTGACCCTCACTATACCAGATATCACCAAAGAGGGAAAAGTCACAATGCTACGTACTGAAATAATAATAATAATAATAATAATAATAATAATAATAATAATAATCATAATAATAATAATAATCATAATAATAATAATAATCATAATCATAATAATAATAATAATCATAATAATAATATTAATCATAATAATAAACAGTAACAATGTCTTACTTATTTACCACTTCTCATCTTTATGTTGCGAGGTGTTTTCTAAATGGTTCAATAAATTATGAAATAATATATTTTCCTCCTGAACTTCTCGTATATTATGTTGGTAATTAGGATTAGTATGATCTAATATTAAAATTTATTTTGTCTGGCAGCATTAAATTCATTGCTTTAACTAAACAGTTTACGATACACGAGACCTAACCTAAAAATGTACTTTGATCACGTGAAATGATTAGTACGAATTCCGAAAACAACACCACTTTAAAATGTACAACTTACTTAAAAACTTACAAGCACTTTCTTTCTTGGGGAAGTCGCAACCATGCTATTTCCTCTCTTGGACATTTTAATATCTGCTGGAGCAAGATCTAGAGAATATGGTGACTGTGGAAGGACAGGTATTTTGTTTTGTGCGAGGAATTCGCTTACCAAGAGCGACCGATGTGCAGGGGCATTGTCATGATGAAGAACGCAATTCTATCCTTGCCACAAATTGGGTCTTTTTCGTCGAACTGCATCACGAAGACTTCGAAGAACTGCAATACACGTCTCCTTACTGACAGTTCGACTCTCAGGAATAAACTCGAAATTTACGAGACCCTGGATAACGAAGAGCACTTCAAGCATTACTTTTCCTCCTTGATCGGTCGCCACACCGAGTCTCTACGCCTGGAGGGTAGGCGACGTACCACACGGACAAGGCAGAGAAGTTGCCTACAGAACATGGCGTTGCCAACCAAAGTTCGGGTACTTTCTGACTCTGCTAGTATAATTTCTTCAATGTTCAAACATTAATAAAAAAATAATACTGCTTTCCGTATAATTCTCCAGCAATAAAACTATGCTGAATACAGCCATTTAAATGTTCAGTTTCACAGCAGAGATATTAATGAATAAGTATGCAAAGTTCCATCAGTCTAGCTTTAACTACTGAGAAAATAGGAAATTTATTTTGTTAAATAATTAAATTTAAATTTTTGATTTGACATAACTCGTGCATTAACACAACTTCTACCGATTATATAAAATTATATTTATAATTAGATATTGAGGTAGTATTTTCACGAAAATAATCGTCATGAAACTGTACACTTTTTTAACTCGAAAATTTAAAAAATGATAAAATTGGTCAAAATGAGACTATTTTCAGTAGCGCTTCACCTTAAAATGGTTTTTGAGTTACAACAAATAAATTATTTTCTTGGCTTACATGGAAGAAACCTTCATCCTAAAGCTTTTATCCATCCCATTTTATGTTGTGTATTTTAACTAGTATCATAGACCCATTTCGGCTAAAGTCTCCCATTCGCGTTGAGATCTGTATCGATACATCTTGCAAGTATCGGCATCGCTTAGCTCGAGGGTTAGTGCAATAGATCATAAGAGGTCGCAGTGCTGGGTCATAATGTCTCCCCCCCCCCTCCGAAAATTCCTTCCATTCCAAGGAGCTTTCCTGTATATGTATATTGAAGTGAAACTCAACATATCTTTCTAAATCAAAAGTTTATTCCCCGTAGTTTTAAGCTTACAGATGTTATTCAAGGGAAAGACTCTTGGATTTCTGCTTGCACTACCATTTTTAAAATGATAATTTAACTTGTTATATGCATTTTTCATTCCATACTTATGTAATTGGGAACGAGAATTTTCCGCGAAAAAACTATTTTGACGTTTATGAAATATGATTTAGTTTAGATTCATAGAAATACACGAAAACTGTATGCATTCGGAGAAATTAAGGCAAAATGTGACAATCTATAGTAGCGCATTTCTCCGTTTCGTATTTGTATAAATTCTGTAATCTTCATAGAGGTTGTTTTTCTGTCTCAAAAGTGTATGATCCTCTCATGTAAATACCTAGACATTTTAACAGTAAGCAATGTAACATATCATTGAAATTACATAACATTTGGGCATCTTCCAAAGTATTACATACTGATTTTGTAGGTCAATATTCGTCTGGAATTCTACTTTTATGCGTCTCTAAAGCCGTAGACGACATTATCTAGTCTCTCCACTGTATAAGTCTAACTATTGCAGGGACGATCGTTTATGGCCAATAGCTTTCAGTGTTCACTCATGGAAAGGATAGGGAAAAGTCGGTTAATTTCGTTTCACGGATAAGTTCGTGCTGGTTCCCTGTTTATTTATTGCGTATTTACAGCAATGGAAGACCGAATCCTGAAGCATTCGCATATTATTTGGCGGACTGTTTCACTCATGTACCAATTCACCAATGGTTTGTAAGAACTGTTGAATTCCATCTAGTCAGAACTATATATCACTGCAGTATTGCCGATTTTATAGTCTATTATCACTTATCTTGTCGCAGCTGAATCGCAGTTGTTTCTTTTCTGGTAGACAATTGAGAAGACCATGGTGGTCATCCCGCTATTAATAATTTAACACCAACAAACATAAAGAGAAATAAAATGGTTATTTGAAATTAAAAAAAAATACAGTCAACTCCGGTTATAGTGAACCTCTGCGGATCAGCATATTTCGATCAATATATTCGAGTTTAACTAAAACTCAAGTGTCTGTGTTTATGCTACTGACGTTGCTATACATACAGTATTTATTTTATTTTATTGGGTTATTTTACGACGCTGTATCAACATCTAGGTTATTTAGCGTTTGAATGAAATGAAGGTGATAATGCCGGTGAAATGAGTCCGGGGTCGAGCACCGAAAGTTACCCAGCATTTGCTCGTATTGGGTTGAGGGAAATCCCCGGAAAAAAACCGCAACCAGGTAACTTGCCCCGACCGGGATTCGAACCCGGGCCACCTGGTTTCGCGGCCAGACGCGCTGACCGTTACTCCACAGGTGTGGACACATAAAGTATTAATGTTCGCTTGGGATAGACCACATTCAATATCAGTAGAATCCGGATTTTTATGTAATATTGATCCTAAAAATATGTACATAAATATGTAATTAAGAACCTAAAAATATGTTTGGTTATTAGAGAAGAAAATTCGCTCCGGCGCCGGGGATCGAACCCGGGTCCTTGGTTCTACGTACCAAGCGCTCTAACGACTGAGCTATGCCGAAGTTCAATCCACAGCACCGGATCGAATCCCTCTCCTCTAGTATTTTTCCCTTTGTGGCCTTACTCCATATTCGACATATATGTTGACATACTAATATTAAGTCAACTGCCATTATACAAGGAGCGCACTCAATTTAGTGACTTGATGGCCGTGATTCCACAGTATTATGCACTGTTGGGCGAAGAGTCTAAGTAAAGGTTAAGTTTTGGTCCTACAGAATATATCTGTTATGGTAACAATGGTTATTAGAGGAGAAAAATTCGATCCGATGCTGTGGATTGAACTTCGGCATAGCTCAGTGATTAGAGCGCTTGGTACGTAGAACCAAGGACCCGAGTTCGATCCCCGGCGCCGGAGCGAATTTTTCTGCTCTATAACCATTGTTACCAAAATTTAAACTTTACTTAGATACTAAAAATATGTACTAAAAATATGTGATATCAAATTTGCACAAGGAATTAAAATTTTATATGCTCGACCATGCCGAAATGTAGTAATTATACAACTGGTAGTAGCCCTTTAATGCACCTCATTAAAGTACACCTATTCATTAAAGTTCAGGTGTTCAGCCAATGACAAGTCACCTTTGTACCGTTATAAAACCGCAAGTATAGATTATTCTCGGATATGCAATCGAAAGACAATTAGCGAAAAGTCACGGAGGCTGGAAATCCAATACTGTCGAAGAAGGTTATGTTCTGTTACTATAATAATTAGCGTTAATTGTAAATAATATTCAAATAAATTCAATTTGTCATCTCGTTTTTCAATTCTAAATCAATTTCTAGGTTATATCAGACTAATGTTCATCTTATTCTCTATCAAGGTCAATGACATTCGGCCTCGGAAAAAATCAATACTTTCGCGTCTGCGCACATCTCACAATTCAGGTCAGTTCGCACATAACCATAACATGACCTAATTTTGAATAATTTCAAGTTAGAAATATGGTAGTAGCCCTTTAATGGACCTCATTAAAGTACACCTATTCATTAAAGTTCAGGTGTTCAGCCAATGACAAGTCACCTTTGTACCGTTATAAAACCGCAAGTATAGATTATTCTCGGATATGCAATCGAAAGACAATTAGCGAAAAGTCACGGAGGCTGGAAATCCAATACTGTCGAAGAAGGTTATGTTCTGTTACTATAATAATTAGCGTTAATTGTAAATAATATTCAAATAAATTCAATTTGTCATCTCGTTTTTCAATTCTAAATCAATTTCTAGGTTATATCAGACTAATGTTCATCTTATTCTCTATCAAGGTCAATGACATTCGGCCTCGGAAAAAATCAATACTTTCGCGTCTGCGCACATCTCACAATTCAGGTCAGTTCGCACATAACCATAGGATGACCTAATTTTGAATAATTTCAAGTTAGAAATATGGTCGAGCATAAAAAGTCGTATGAAACTTGCCTATAATGGTAATTAAGACGCTCGTATGAAAATTATGAAACTCGCTTGCGCACGTTTCATAAACAAACATACTTGCGTCTTGATTACTACCATTATAGGCTCGTTGCATAATGTACTATTATTTAAAAAATTGTATTTTAGTTTTTAAACAAAGATAAATAAGATTAATTGTATGAAAATTACACATTTATTATGTCACGTTATAGGTTTTAGTGCTGTTCTAAATTAATCAAGGCGTGAAGCACAATGTGCCACAGGAGTTAATTTTTGTCGACGATCGAACAATTCTAATACACCGAAAACGATTCTCGACATCGCAAGAAGTTATTGTTGCATATTTAAACAAATGAATGTGGCTAATAGCAATGTCTTCTGGAAGATTCCATGTTTCTCCGCAGAGGATGTAGCTCAGTGCGATGAAGTGACAAATGATAGTTATGTCAGTCACCTAGGTTTTTCAGAACAAAGCGTAAAATGGCAGGATTAGCAGGGAAATATCAGGTTATACCTGAGTGGTTGTCTGTCCAGGATGTTGAAATAATGTATCCCATTAAATTAATACTGACAACTTCTGCGTTTAAAATTGTATAATATTTTTTGTATAATAATGGTCACTTTTTGTTTCCCTAAAGTTTTCAGCACTTGCTCATAAAGAGATCAACTCTTAATGTATGTTTTTGAAGGAGCTATTATTGAAGAAATATTTTGAGAGCCCACATTATTAATTCCAGAGCTCCAGGATCAAGAAACTTTTTAAGGCTCTTTCACAATGAAAATTAAATATAACGATATAGCGTTAACTTAAGAATTTAAAGTTACGGTAAAATCAAGAAGTCATACCATCATTCACGATGGGAACATAAACATAACAGCAAACATACTTGGTAACCATGGAAACATGACAAAGACGCCATTTCCTCATATTCTGTCGTATACTTCAGCGCTCCACGATTGTGTTCTGTTTGCAAATCACGTAAGCATAAGCATGAAAGTTTGGAGTTTACAAACTTTCATGTTAACGTCTAACGGCAATGTTAAGGTCAGTGTTTATGTGAATCATTGTGAATGATCCCATTTGGTAGTCTGGTCGCAAACTTCTGTGTTTATGTTACGGTTATGTTTAATTTTCATTGTGAATGGGCCTTTACTCTATACTATATTCTTTCTGGCATTTATTTAAGTAGATTGGGTTAATAACAATTAGCAATATTACAGTTCAAGTGAATATTTCGACTTAGAAATATCATAATTGTTTTGAAACTGGAAAAGTGAAGAACATTAACTCATCTGTAACATCCGTGTCATGGAACAAACAGCTATAAATATTTACCAGTTATGTTTTTGTGAACTAATTGGATGCAATGAAATTTGCATAGCTTTCACATGGACACTATAAGAATGATTTTTTTGTATTTGCTTGCGGAAGAAACCTGTGTTTTACACTTTTTGTTAATAAGATGTGAAGTGAATCTTGTAACATCCGTGACGGAACCTTTCCTTTATTTTCTGCAATAATAATACATTTTATTCAACAACTTTCTCTTTTGTAAAAAGATACTGATCTTCTAAATTGATTCTAATAATAAAAGTTGACAAATGTCATTTCATTTTCAATATATAGAGTTTGAAAATAGTAAAAATGTAAAATCCGTGACAGCTGGAATGACTGCTGTGTTATTGAGAACTGCTTGGAGAAAGTTGTAAATTCGTGCACGAATAGCTGGTGAATAACTCTTCAAAAATATTGGATTGGACGCCACATGGAAGAAGGAAGAGAGGATGCCGATCAGTATGGATCGAAAGAGTTAGGAATACAGTAAGGGAAGGAAGACTTGGCTGGGATTGGGAAGATGTGAAAAAAATTAAGTTAAATTAATGTAATACTTAACTTTTCTGTATGTACATTATTTTGTGCGAGATCGTGCGTATTTGCTTGGTTTCCGCACAAAACCAATCTGCGGAAAGTCTAAAATTCCACATTCAGTATTCCCAACCTAACACACATAACAATTTCCCTCTTCTAATCGCTTAAGTGACATATTGATTTTACTGCTTTAGGCTTTTAACATATTATTTTTAGAGACGTTCAATATAGTAATAATTATAAATTGGAAACTTACCACTGCAATTTCACTTAAATTGCACTCTTAATTATTGTTTTTAAATATTTGCAAAAATTAAGTAAACTCTACAACTCCATTAAAGTTACTGCATTCGTGATGCAAGTAACATTAAGGAAGCCGTGAAAAAATCAACAATATTCCAGACTCATCATAGACTGGGGGAAAAAAAAGACAGACGTATATCACGGCCTGCTGGAGTATAGTAAACACAGAAAACATTTTAAAGCAACAATGTTGAAAATAGATATTTTTGTTTTGCAAATTTGCCGTCATTGAACAGAAACCAACATGGAGATTTCATTGCAACTAATTAGAAATTCCTCTTTCAGATATGTAATAAACTATCTTCGCACAAAATAATGTCCGATACACGAGCGGTATGTTTTCTTTCAATTCTCGGAAATTAAAAAAGCTCAACTACGTGTCGCTTTTTCAATCTTTTCCTCGAACATGAAAACTTCAACATACCGCTCTTGTAACGCATTTTACTATTATTCAACAACTTTTTTTTTTTTTCTGTAAAAAGATACTGATCTCCTAAATTGATTCTAATAATAAAAGTTGACAAATGTCATTTCATTTTCAATATATAGAGTTTGAAAATAGTAAAAATGTTACATCCATGACAACTGGAATGGCTTTTGAGAACTGTTTCGAGAAAGTTGTATATTCGTGCACGAATAACTAGTGAATAACTCTTCAAAAATATTGGATTGGACGCTACGTGGAAGAAGGAAGAGAGAATGCCGATCAGTATGGATCGAAAGAGAAATATAGTAAGGGAAGGAAGACTTGACTGGGATTGGAGGATGTGAAAAAATCGGGAACAGAATTAAGTTAAATTAATGTAATACTTAACTTTTTGTTGGACTGTATATACATTATTTTACGAGTTCTGTTAGTTTTATTTCTTCTTTAGTTGTAAGAGATGATTGTAAATGACGCATTATGCTCTGTGAGAAGTCATAGACATTGTAAAGTTGATTACTTACTTACTTACTGGCTTTTAAGGAACCCGGAGGTTCATTGCTGCCCTCACATAAGCCCGCCATTGGTCCCTATCCTGAGCAAGATTAATCCAGTCTCTACCATCATATCCTACCTCCCTCAAATCCATTTTAACATTATCTTCCCATCTACGTCTTGGCCTCCCCAAAGGTCTTTTTCCCTCCGCCTCCCAACTAACACTCTATATGCATTTCTGGATTCACCCATACGTGCTACATGTCCTGCCCATCTCAAACGTCTGGATTTTATGTTCCTAATTATGTCAGGTGAAGTATACAATGCGTGCAGCTCTGCGTTGTGTCACTTTCTCCATTCTCCTGTAACTTCATCCCGCTTAGCCCCAAATATTTTCCTAAGAACCTTATTCTCAAACATCCTTAATCTCTGTTCCTCTCTCAAAGTGAGAGTCCAAGTTTCACACCCATACAGAACAACCGGTAATATAACTGTTTTATAAATTCTAACTTTCAGATTTTTTGACAGAAGACTAGCTGACAAAAGCTTCTCAACCGAATAATAACAGGCATTTCCCATATTTATTCTGCGTTTAATTTCCTCCCGAGTGTCATTTATATTTGTTACTATTGCTCTAAGATATTTGAATTTTTCCACCTCTTCGAAGGATAAATCTCCAATTTTTATATTTCCATTTGGTACAATATTCTGGTCACGAGACATAATCATATACTTAGTCTTTTCGGGATTTACTTCCAACCCTATCGCTTTACTTTCTTCAAGTAGAATTTCCGCGTTTTCCCTAATCGTTTGAGGATTTTCTCCTAACATATTCACGTCATCCGCATAGACAAGAAGCTGATGTAATCCGTTCAATTCCAAACTCTCTCTGTTATCCTGGACTTTCCTAATGGCATATTCTAGAGCGAAGTTAAAAAGTAAAGGTGATAGTGCATCTCCTTGCTTTAGCCCACAGTGAATTCGAAAAGCATCAGATAGAAACTGGCCTGTACGGACTCTGCTGTAAGTTTCTCTAAGACACATTTTAATTAATCGAACTAGTTTCTTGGGAATACCAAATTCAATAAGAATATTATATAAAACTTCTCTCTTAACCGAGTCATATGCCTTTTTGAAATCTATGAATAACTGATGCACTGTACCCTTATACTCCCATTTTTTCTTCATCATCTGTCGAATACAAAAAAATCTGATCAATAGTCGATCTATTACGTCTAAAACCACACTGATGGTCCCCAATAATTTCATCTACATGTGGAGTAATAATAATAATAATTTTAGGAGAAATCGCGGTTCATAGACAGACTGGAAATTTCCGAATGAATTATTCGACTGTTACATCGTACTCGCAAATAAGTCAAATTAGCTGATAACTCCTATGACTAATAAACACCTCCCTGTTGAAAGCATGCGCTGAAAGTTCTGACTCGCGGACTTTAATTCTGCTACAGCGCATGTCTGCCTTCCTTTCACCGGTTAAAACGACCGTCCCATCAACTATTCTAGGAAGAATTTCGAATTCACGTTTATTATTGCTTCTGTGTGAAGTCTGCGACGTGTGTAACTTGGTAAGACGACAAAACAAATGAGAGTCGTTTGCGTATGAAAATAGTGGTGCAATAACAGTTGGATTAGCCATCGATGCGTAATGTATTCACATAGTTTAGTGTCACATTAAAATTAGAGTCTTCTTTTACTTGAGAGATTTCATCAGTGCTGTTTCGTCTTATGAAAATAAGTCGATATTTTGATATCATACAGTATATTATAAGTGGAGCTGAGTTAATGCAGTGCAATTAAATTAAGTGATGCATATTTAATAGTGACGTTTTTATCTTCTGTTCATTTTCCGCCGTATGTTTCAGTTTCAAAGATGCGTAGATGAAATATGTTTTTTGTGTCGTGTACACAGTTCGTGCATTTGTGTGTCTGTCCTCTATTTTCTTTTTTCATGCATCTCCTAAGTCGTTGTAACTTTTATGTTGTTAATGTTCATACTACTAGTATGTAGTTCCCTTCACTTTTATATTTCAACATCATTATTATTATTATGATGATGATTATTATTATTATTATTATTATTATTATTATTATTATTATTATTACTATTATTGTTGTTTAGTCAACTGTCCGAAGACAGGTTTGAACCTCATAAGTAACACCAATAAGGCATTACTCATGAGGCAACTAGGCCAGGAGATAATGGGGCAGGGCGGCTAGTTCCTTTCTCCCTCCAGTGACCAGTACATACATCGCCGATTAGCTACATATTTCACTAATCAGACTAGATGCATACAAACAATTGTTCTTCCTCTGACATATCGTCAAGTGAGATGTACTGCCTGATAATATAATAATAATAATAATAATAATAATGATTTATTTAACCTGGCAGAGTTAAGGCCATACGGCCTTCTCTAACACTCAACCAGGAGTAAAGACTGCGTTACAAAAACACTACAAATTTACAAATTACACTACAATTTTACGCACAAAATTGAATAAGATAATAATAATAATAATAATAATAAAAAATAAACAACAAATAAGAAGAAATCGGACATAATATATAGCATACAGAAAGAAAGAAAAAAGCATAATAATATGTGAACAGCAGGTCAAAATAAATGAGGCATACAAAAAAAAGACAATTATTCATAATAATAATAATAATAATAATAATAATAATAATAATAAAATAAGAATAGTAATAATGATGATAATAATAATAATAATAATAATAATAATAATAGTAGTAATAAAATAGTGCAGTACAAAGTATACAGTGAATACAATATTTCTAAGTACACACAATAAGGAAAATTAAGATTATATATAGCTCAACTTATCACATTAGAGATATAACATTATCGGAAAATATGAAAACAAAAATATAAAATAAGTTGAATATCATTAGAACATAAAAAAAATGTGAAAACGTGGAAACATGCATATATATATATATATATATATATATACATATACATATCAGCCAGAACCTCATTCATGAATAGTTATTATTATTATTATTATTATTATTATTATTATTATTATTATTATTATTATTATTATTATTATTAATTTTCTGCAATATTAGCCTACGGACCGTTTTTCGTTTCAAGTATGTGTTAGTTATTCAGTATTTACAATGCAATTTTAAAATAGTTTTCTATGTAATTTTTTAAGCATTCAGTTAGACTTTTTAAGGATTTCTGTGTTATTATTTGAAGTTATCCCTCAAGTTTTTCTCTGTCATTTTGGATTAACTTCCTCTGTCATATCAAGTTTTTCGCTGTTATTATATAAAGTTTTTGCCTGCCGTTATTTCAACTTTCCCCTGCCATTATTTTAGTTTTTGCTGCCATTATTTTAACTTTTTTCAGTTCCATTATTTCACGTTTTTCTCTCCTATTATTCTAAGTTCTTTAGTTCCATTATCTCAAGTTTTTCCCTGCTATTATTTTGAGTTTTTCAGTTACATTATTGAAAGTCTTTTCCTGAATTATTTTAAGTTTTTCAGTTCTGTTATTGTAAGTTTTCCCCTGCTATTTTCTAAGTTTTTTTTTTTTTCCTGCCATTTAAGGTTCTTCCTTTATATTAAACTTTCTCAGTCATTATTTTAAATTTTTCCCTATAATAATGTTAAGTTTATTCCAGTCTTTATTTCAGCTTTATGTCATTGTTCTATAATTTGTCCCTGTAAGTATATTAAAATTTTCAGTAATTATTTTAAGTTTTTTCCCCGTCACTTTTTAAGATATTTCTGTCATTAAGTTTTTTCTTTCATTAAATTAAGTTTTCCCTCCCATTATTGTAAGCCTTTCCTTTTAATTATGTTAAGGTTCCTTCCTGTCACTATATTAAGGTTCTTCCCTATCTTTAACTTAATTTATTTCTTGTCGTTTTATCCTGTCTTTCCCTGTCGTTATTTTGAGTCTTTCCATATCGTTGCCTACCGTACTTTAAGTTTTTCCTTCGTAGTCCATACCTTGAATCTTTTCCTGCCATTACTTCAATTTTTCCCTGCGTTTATTTCAGGTTTTCCTTGCCATTATTTCAAGTTTTCCTTGCCATTATTTCAGGTTTTCCTTGCCATCATTTCAGGTTTTCCTTGCCATCATTTCAGGTTTTCCTTGCCATTATTTCAAGTTTTCCTTGCCATTATTTCAAGTTTTCCTTGCCATTATTTCAAGTTTTCCTTGCCATTATTTCAAGTTTTCCTTGCCATTATTTCAAGTTTTCCTTGCCATCATTTCAGGTTTTCCTTGCCATTATTTCAAGTTTTCCTTGCCATTATTTCAAGTTTTCCTTGCCATTATTTCAAGTTTTCCTTGCCATTATTTCAAGTTTTCCTTGCCATTATTTCAAGTTTTCCTTGCCATTATTTCAAGATTTTCTTGCCATTATTTCAGATTTTTCTCTGCAGTATTTCAAGTTTTTTCTTGCCATTATTTCAAGTTTTTTCCTGTCATCATTATGAAGGTTTTTTGTCATTACTATAGGTGTGTATATATTAATGTTATTACTCTTAGGCTAATCCTGTCACACTTTTACTTTTATTCGTGGGGTTTTTTGTTTTCCTTCGTTTTGTGACACCATCTTACATTTAAAGTATTTAGTGATATTTAGAGCCTTTAGTGCATTTATTAAAGATAAGCAATCTTTCATCGTCTGTGTTGTTAACAGTTTGCCAACTTAATTGTTGTTAATTAGCGTGAAGACGTTATATTGAATTTGAATCTCTTTAAGAGGCGAAGATGGGAGAGAAATGTCAATACTCAATTCAAGCTGCATTAACCTCCAAGTACACAGTGCAATGTGTTCTTTAGATTTCTGACTGCAGTGTGTACAGTTTATGAGAAATAACTGTCTCTTAAGTGCCTTCAAATTTTTGTTCGTTTTACACATTTGTTAAACAAATTTCGCGGTACGCTCAAAATTGAGCTTTTCTTCGTTGTTAACCTTTGCATCCTAGGTTCGCGTGTTCAAACCCGGCCGAAAATTTATCTTTTAAATGAGGCTCTTGCTCACGAAATACTACTGCCAGCTCTCCAGTGTAAAACAGCTATGCATAGACGGATTTGAAATGGGATGGAATTCGGGAGGAGGGGCACTACGACCCAGCACTGCGGCCTTTCAAGATCTATTGCGCTAACCCTCAAGCTAGCCGCATTCTCACACCGGCTGACTACACTCAGGTTGACTGTCTATCCAGGTTTCGAGCAAACAAACGCTCCCCCACCCTCGTCCCTAAGCCAGCCCCCTCCGTGCGTCACCAGCCGGCGTTCAGGAAAAGCTATGGAATGATGACAGAATGATGTAGATACCTAATTTGGAGAAACGGGAGAACCCCGAGAAAAACCCCAATTGAGACCTTGTTCGCCACAGGTGTCACTCGATTTTTCAATGAATAATCCCAGACTTGATCAGGATTTGAATCCGGATCGCTTGCTGAAGACCGCCCAACTTCAAGGTCAACCTGGAATATGATCTGTGCCATTGGTTGAATAACAATTTATCCTTCTCCCTTCCTCTTCCGGCAGTGTTTACGTCGCCTGCCAGACGTTATGAAAAGCAGTATAAGCTTACGTATCTCAAGGCAATAACATTTACAGCGTTGTCAGAATGCATTACATTGTAAAATATCCTTTGCAGAACGAAAAGTTACGTTTGTTAAATTTCTGCACATTCAATTATTATCATAATACACTGCTCTCTCTTAAGTTGAATGAGCTTATTGGGAATTAAATCAATGACTTTCGCAAAACACGCTATGAAATGTTTCTATAAAACATTTTTTTATCTCGAAGAAAAGGATGCAAAAACGAGCAAGATTGCATTAAACCTTTCTTGTTTAAAATATCTCAAAGAATAAACCTCTGAAAATTACTTACGGTTCGCTCTGTATATCATATATGATATATGATATATCATATATATCATATATCATATCATATCATATATATCATATATCATATCATATCATATATATCATCATATATCATATCATATATATCATCATATATCATATCATATCATATCATATCATATATCATATATATCATATCATATCATATCATATATATCATATATCATATCATATATATCATATCATATATATATCATATCATATCATATCATATCATATCATATCATATCATATCATATATATAGGTACCGTATATCATATCACATCACATATATAGTACATATATACATATCATATTATCTCATTTATTATACCATATGAATAGGTACTACATATTTATGTATCTCTTTTTTCAACGCTATATACACAGATTGTGTAAGTAAATTTCCTCAAAAACTGTACAAATGCTCTAATTATTTAAAATAAGTTTATTTGAATTCCATTTAAAGTATATTAATTTTGAGAGAGTGTTTAGAACTCCTATTAGATCCCTGCGCGATAAATATCTATAATTTGTAATTCTCCTCTGCACAGCTGTTTTGCTCTGGAGAGCTGACTAGTATTTCATGAGGAAGAGCCGTTCTTTGCTGCTCCACGGAGCTTTCAGTTGCCGGGCCCTGGTATATACGAACAATTCAGACATTTTTAGGTTACTTTCGTATAATGGTTCTTCATTTGTTGTCCATTTTGTCAATGTTGTCATGTCATTACTCATTATGCTCTGAATGGTATTCATTTGTGTGTAGAATAATCTTTACGAAGCACATTTTTTATCTTTTACTTTCTTCTTTACAGAGTGTGAAGAGTTGGACGCCTTCATTATCCCAGCCTGGAGTTTAAGGTAATGTTAATTCCATTTTATATTTCTTCTATATAGAACGCTTGCTTATTTAGTTTTAATTGAAATCTATTTTTACGCATTTTTGCTATCCGGCCACAGTTTTGTACGCATTCTTCTAGAGCTGACATTCCATCCCCTCCGAATTTTATTATACGAAGTACAGTCAAAAACGGTTTTCATACTGCTACATCGAAGTATTACACCTACCATTACCTACCTGCTATTAAAATTGAAAGTCACACCTTTGGAGTACTATTTTGCAGCACTTTTTTATGGATTGAATAAAAACTATATTTTTTTGCACGATCGTGTTCTTTCTTGTATTTACAGCTATTGTTGTTAGGCCTTGAAAGTTAGAATTTGCATACAGAAACTTGTTGCTACGGAAACCATTTTTCATAACATAAAACTATACTGAAATAGACTTATTACAGTGCACTTATTGTTACTTAGTTACCATTACACTGCAATTTTGCGAAGACCTTGGAATAATACCACTCTAAATTTTCAGTGCAAAATATATTGCATTTGCAATTTTAAAATTATGATCGTACAAAAAATTTTGTACAATAGGCCTACACGTTTGTGAAGTGCATTATATTATTTCGAAAATTGAAAAACTCGCTCTGCTCGTTTTTTTTTTTTTCAAACTATTTGTCGATTTTGTAAAAACCACTTCCCAACCTTGTATCATAAAATATTATTATCTAATTTTTTTACTGAAGCATAAATATCTAGTCGGTCTGGGTAACGTTGTCGGTATAGCGCTGGCCTTCTGTGCTCGAGGTTGCGGGTTCGATCCCGGTCCAGGTTGATGGGATTTAAGTGTGTTTAAATGTGACAGATTCATGTCAGTAGATTTACTGGTATGTAAAAGAACTCCTACGGAACAAAATTCCGGCCCACCGACGGTGCTGATATAACCTCTGCAGTTGTGAGCGTTATTAAGTAAAGCATAATTAAATTATAAGATATTTAAATTACTAAATTCGAGATAATTGTTTTATATGAAACTTTTCAGAGCGTGTTTTGGGAAAGCTATTGATTTAATTCCCAATATCCTCAGCCAGTTTAAGAGATCAGTGTATTATGATAGTAAAAGATTGAAAGAATTTTAGTTTTGCCCTCCAAGTGTGCAGAAATTGGATCCAAACAAATGTAAAATTGAAAAATTCCTTTGCAGAACGAAAAGTTACATTCGTTCGGATCAGATTTCTGCACATTTAATGGATAAAACTAAAACTCTTTCAATAATTTATTATCATATTACACTGCTCTCTTAAATTGACTGAGCATATTGGGAATTAAATCAATGACTTTCCCGAAAGGCGCTATGAAATGTTTAATATAGAACAATTTTTATCTCGAAAAGGAAGCAAAGACGAGCAAAATTGTATTAAACATTTTGTTTGAAATATCTCGAGAAATAACTCTCTGAATATACTCAGGTTATAAAGGCTGTAAGAGGTATAAGTGCCGTCCTTTTCACAGTTTTCGAGAACGGTCTGCAGGTTCAAAAAATGTTCATACAACATAGGGTCAAAACTTCATAGTTTTCCCAGAAAAATATTTCTTTCCTTACTTTATTTGCGTTATACTGCCTATATCGTTAGTAAAATTACGAAAACAATTACATCAGTAGATATATCTAGCAAAGAGTTAATATTAGTTTAAATACATATTTGTGTTCTATTGCGTTTTCGTGAAATTAAATAACAATGCATGCTGGCGTGAGAGACGTGGCAACATGTTCAGCATGATTCATGCTGCTACAGCAGTCTGCACAGGCGTACAGATCAACTGAGTTCACCATAGGTTTCCTGCCGAGCGGATGGCAGTTCAGTACAGGTATTCGATAAACAACTTACAAAGTCATTCACAGTTCAGGAATATCATGATATGTTATTAATTTATGGAGAAAGTAGTCGTAATTCAAGTGCGGCAAGAAAGATGTACCGCCAACGTTTTCCGCAAAGAAGGTTACCTAATCGGCGAAGTTTTGTAGCAGTTTGTCAACGATTATTAGGCCTAGAAACTGGGAGTCTCTTACCCCGTTTCGAAAATCACACAACCAGAAATTTCTTTTAAAATGATACTGTTTTACGGAAGCGGGAGAGATTAAAATTTTGCATTAAAAAAGTGAGTGTGATTTTGTGCAGTAGACCATTATTGTTTATTTTTTAGACGTACAATAAAATGGAGCAATATTGTTAAATAAAATGTAAAACTACCATAATGTTCTATTAATGAGATTGAAAGTTTGTATTTGCTGCTTGTTTTATGTAGACAACAGTATTGTTCTGGTCCGCCCTTGCATTAGAACAGAGCATCTGTTTTTACCGGTATGGCTGTACCCGCTTGAGCTGTACTGTGTACTTGTAAACCCCATCCAGCAACGTTGCCAAACGTCTAATATTGTAAACTTTAATAATTAGTTAAATATTGCAATTAGAAAACAAGTGTGAGGACATTTTTTCTTCCTTATGACATGAATAATCATCAGTTAAAATAATGGCACTTATACCCCTTACACTCTGTAGGGGAGAAGTGGGTACAGTGAGACAGGGAGAGTAGTGAGACATTTTTTATTAGATGGTAAATTTTGATTTGAAATGCTTGTAACAGTGGAGTTGTATGTTGCATGAGTAAAGTAACAGTATTTTTCATACTCGATTTGATTCTAGTTAAAATAATATTCGTAATTTTTCACTCTAGGAGTAAAATTTTGGCTTGTGTTTAATGAAGGTTATATTGGATATACAAATGAAATAGAAATATGAATGTTTTGTTACCTAATACTATGATATTTGACGTTATGTTTGGCAAAATTTCGTCTTTCTTGTTTTGATTTTGAAATGATGGCGCCATTTTTAAACGAACTATGCGTAAAGGGAACAGTGAGACATGCCATTGAAGGATATACTGAGACGTCTCACTATTCCCATTTACCAATTATTTAAAAATGAACTGTAATTATATTACATTTACCGGTAACTAACATTAAAAATGAACATACTAGTAACCAATTTAGGAACTATAGCTTAAAATAATGGATACATTACATTTTAATGGTTTCTTAAATAAAAAATTATTCACAAAATTTAAGAAAATGTTAAAAAATAATAAAGAATTAAATTAAATTCTCATAATTATAAGCTTTGTTGTCACCAAAAATTCATTTTATTTTTTCGCAAAAGTTTTAAGTCATGGAAAATTCACTTTTTCAAATGTTCCACATGTTTCAATCGTTTCGAAATCAGACATCAAAATGATTCTAAATAAGTCTACAGGACATGGCAAGATAAAGAGACAGCAAGCTTTCTTTTCTTTTAAAATAAATGTAAATCATTTCAATGTCCGTTAATAGACATTGTGGTGTCTCATTGTACCCTCCTGAATGGGAACAGTGAGACATTTGCATTTTTTTTGACAAATACGCATTGTATATTATGTCCTTTATCTATTAACATTTCTGTTCATGTATTATTGTACTCCATGTTTTAATGTATATTTCTATTGCACTTGATTTTAAAATTACTTGAAATTTCACATGCATACATATGTTTTAATATTTTGTGTCTCACTGTACCCACTACTCCCCTATATGTTTGTATGTATCTATACAAGCTTATGTATTATTATATATCTTACATGTAGTTTTCAGTCATATTTTTCTTGTCGCACAAAGAAGAAGGGGATTGCTCATATTGTGTCCACATACTACCGTTCATTTTATAAATATAATTTCTTCCACTGATGGGTTGCGTCTTGCTGAATAGATGCTCGTTGACGGAGGGGAAGGGGAATTTAAATCGAGGAACAATGTTTGTGTGATGAACCCTTTCACGTTCCCGACTGCAAGTCGTCAGTTATTATTCCAATTTTCTTTTGAATTCCAGCTATTTGAGTCTGATAATTGAGGAAAGTCTGCAGTGTAAATCTTGTTTGTTAAGTCATTTGATATCTTGCTTCAATTACGGAGTTATTGTTCGACTTCATTCAAAGACTTCTTTCACTTTCTCGTTACACGAAGTATGGAAAAGCATTGCGATGCTATATAATAGTTATTTACAATATCAAATATCATAATGTGTCTTATTATAGTATAGTATTATAGTATAGGAACGACCACTCATATAAACTGAGGGAAAAAAGACAGAGGAGGACACTGGAAAGTTTTCTTTTCTCAATCGTACTATCAGAGACTGGAATGCTTTACCTGCAGACTTACTAAAGGCTTTACCAATAACCAAAAATGTGTTTAAAATAGGCTTAAGGACTTTACTAATAGACGGCAGTATATTATACACACTATTTAAAGGGTGTAATTGATATCTTGTTATTTGAAGTGTTCTATCAGTGAGGAAGTGTGTTGTGTCAGTGAAATGTGTAATGTCAATGAAGTTTATTGTGTAAGTGAAGTGTGTTGGTGTCAGTGAAGTGGCTGTGCAAAGTATTTGAACGGTGAAATAGAAGTGTTAGTGAAATCAGGTAGAATCAGTGCAGTGAGTGAGTTGACAGCGAAATAAGTGTAGTGCCGAAAGGTACTTGTGCAGGTATGAACCTGTCACACTCGTGGGTCTTAGTTCGAACTTAGGGTTAAGATACAAATTAGATTTACTTTAAATGTTATTTTAAGTAATCATACTTCATTCAATTTAGGATGTTCCTTGTTATTATTATTATTATTATTATTATTATTATTATTATTATTAATTATTGTTTTTATTAGTTGTGTTTATTATTAATTGTCATATTGAGTGTAATTAGTTACCACTGCCACCGGGCATATACCCATTTGCAGTGTGAATACATACATACATATATACATACATAAATACACACATACATACATACATACATACATACATACATAGTATGAAATGGGAAAATTGTCAGAGACCGAAAGCCTGAGTTTTTTAATCGATCCAGCACTGCAACTCTCAAGACTATTGCGCTAACAAGCAAACGTTCTGATGGGGGCAGATAAAAAAGTTAAATTTTTTTTCTTCCACCATGTTAATAATGTCAGAAGAAGTGCTTATACAAATTTTGGCCACTCGACCGCAATTACGAGGCCGTCCACAAAGTGATTTTCCTTGGGGCCGTGTATAGGAAAAACCACAATTGCATGGAAAGATTTATTGAAACAGATACAGCAATTGTTGCGCTATTTGTCAACATATCTCCCACTGGAATTGAGACATTTGTCATACCATGGGATCAATTCTGCAGTGCTCGGGAAAAGTGACATAAGTCAGTTTCCACAAACCTTTTTTGATAATTTATTGACAACTTACGGAACATCTGCTCGCTTGGAAAACAATACATAAGTATTTCTCCCATTACAATAATTCATACAGAAAAAAAATCAAATCGACATAAACCATTGTAAGTTGTCAAATTATCAAGAAAGGTTTGTGGAAACTGACTTATGTCATTTTTCCCAAGCACTGCAGAATTTTTGTGTCGTAGAAGTCAGCCGCCTCAGATCGGAACCAGCGTTTGACTGCATCTGCACCTCTCTCTGTCGATCCCATGATATGAGAAATGTCTCAATTCCGATGGAAAATATGTTGAAAAATAGCTCAACAATTCCTGTGTCTGTTCCAATAAATTTGTCCTATGAAATTGTGTTTTCTTTCTATTAACGGCCCCTGGCGAACTTATTTTTTTTACGGTCGAGTGACCAAAATTTGTATCAGCACTTCTTTTGACATTATTAACATGGTGGAAGAAAAAAATGTAACTTTTTTATCTGCCCCCATCAGAACGTTTGCTTGTAAGTTATGAAGCTAGCCTTCCGTGCGTCGCCAGCTAGTGTTCGGGGAATGCTATGGAATGATGAAGGAATGATGTAGATGGCTAAAATTGGGAAAAGGTGGAACCCGAGAAAAACCACATTGCTGCCTTCTTCGCCAGTAGTGTCACTATGGATTTGGATTTTTCAATGAAAAATACCAGGAAAATACCAAGCCTGTTCGGAACTCGAATCCGGACCGCTTGCGTCATAGGCTGAAGATCTGACTATTCATCCATTTCAGGTAACCATGGTAACCTATGGAGTGTAATAAACTTAGATCTTTTAATTATACACCTGGTAGCAGTCCTTTAATGCACCTCATTAAAGTACACCTACTCATTAAAGTTCAGGTGTTTTCAGCCAATGACAACTCATCTTACAGGTGTTCAGCCAATAACGAGTCAGCTTTGTACCGTTATAAAACCGCAAGTATCGGTTATTCTCGGATATGCAATCGAAAGAGAATTAGCGAAAAGTCACGAAGGCTGGAAATCCAATACTGTCGCAGAAGGTTATGCTCTGTTACTATAATAATTAGCGTTAATTGTAAATAATATTCAAATAAATTCAATTTGTCATCAAGTTTTTCAATGTCGTATTCAATGATCAAAGTTATACCAAGTTTAACGGATTACACAAGGTCAATGACATTATTGTTCCTCGGAAAAAATCAATACTTTCGCGTCTGCGCACATCTCACAATTCACGACCTAGAACAAGGTCACTTCCGATCTTGTCAGATACAAATAAAATGAATACATCTGAATCCGGTAATTTCAAGTTAGAAATATGGTCGAGCATAAAAAGTCGTATGAAACTCGCCTATAATGGTAATTAAGAAGCTCGTATGAAAATTATGAAACTCGCTTGCGCTCGTTTCATAAACATCCATACTCGCTTCTTAATTACTGTCATTATAGGCTCGTTGCATGATGTACTATATATTACTCTAGTGTTACCAGCTTTCTTTCATGCCGATTCTGGTGGTCATTAAATGTACTTCAGCGGATAATGTACATTTTACTATTTTTTTTTATTTAAACTTCTCACGTTAGTGACGAAAGCAGGCTGTCATGTGAGCCTAATTCAGGCTTGGAGACAATTGTGGCGTTACGTCACTCATCGGATTCGTCACTCACCCCTTCCTTCCATCCCCGCGTCATTGACTTGGTAGGGGAGGGGATTTGTATTCAGTGTCAGTCTTATGTGATTGCGTACGGGCCACAGATACGTCATTTAACGCCGGTGGACTGTGGACGGGGAACCAACGTTTTCCCCATGCTTTTCACCCCTCTCTCGCCAGTTCTGTACCCCTGGCCTAATTAGTCATATTAATTTATTTTCAATAGCTTTTAATAGAAAAAGGAGCATCTTCTGTGGACATCTGGAAAAAGAACTAAGGAAGAGACTAGTGAAGTGCTTTGTATGGAGTGTGGCACTGTATGTGGCAGAAACATGGGCATTACGACGAAGTGAAGAGAAGCGAATAGAAGCATTTGAAATGTGGATATGGAGAAGAATAGAACGTGTGAAGTGGACAGAGTAAGAAATGAAGCTGTGTTGGAAAGAGTGGGTGAAGAAAGAAACTGATCAGGAAGAGGGAGAGGAATTGGTTGGGTCACTGGCTGAGAAGAAACTGCCTACTGAAGGATGCACTAGAAGGAATGGTGAACGGGAGAAGAGTTCGGGGCGGAAGAAGATATCAGATGACAGACAACATTAAGATATATGGATGATACGAGAAAACAAAGAGGAAGGCAGAAAATAGTAAAGATTGGAGAAAGTTGGGTTTGCAGTGAAAGACCTGCCCTTGAGTAGAACCCTAAATGAATGAGGCCTAACAGGAACTCGAATCCTGATCGCCTGCGTGACAGGCTGTTCTAAACTCTAGACCATGTGACTCCTGGAAGAGTTGAATGTAATAGTTTTCGTTATCGTATTATAAATCCATAGGAATGGAATAATATCACTTACAGGTCTCCATCAATGGAAATGTTGTGGTTTTGTAAAAGAAAAGTATTTGAGGAATGTTATAATAGTGAATACCAAGACAAACTTTCACTCACATATCAGTATTTCATGTGCTCCATAATGTGTGTAATGAAAGTGTTGCGTAGTAACGGTGGTTTTTTTTATCTGGATATGCCATTTAGACTTCACGAAATGATACTGCCCTTCATCCTCCACTCGCTAGCGTGTATGGTTACGACATAATTTGTTATGGATTCGATGGCTGACAGGTAAGAGGTGATTTATCTCCCACAGGGACAGGGTGTGTCTTTGCCAGTTTTTATTCCCCCGTTACACGGGGTATGAAAAGAAAGTTACCGGATGCTATAAACATATATTTATCAGCATCCTAGCTACTTGAAAAGTCCTTTTGGGTTTGCCGCTTTTGTTTGTACAGCGACATCTTTAAACTGTTGTTGGTCGGATTTTGTTCATAGTTTTCATATACGAGTAAATTTATGACGAAATGATGATGTGCATGAAATATAATAACTTAGTACTAGTCTGTCTGTGTACAGCGATTTATATTAAACTATTGGACGCATTTTGTTCATATTCAGTATCTACGAGTAAATTTATCAGGGAATGATGTACATGAAATATAATAATTTTAGTACTAGTGTGTCTCTGTACAGCGATTTCTATTAGACTATTGGACAGATTTTGTTCATATTCAGTATCTACGAGTCAATTTATCAGGGAATGATGTACATGAAATATAATAATTTTAGTACTAGTCTGTCTGTGTACAGCGATTTATATTAAACTATTAGACGGAATTTGTTCATATTCAGTATCTACGAGTCAATTTATCAGGGAATGATGTACATGAAATATAATAATTTTAGTACTAGTCTGTCTGTGTTCAGCGATTTATATTAAACTATTAGACGGAATTTGTTCATATTCAGTATCTACTAGTCAATTTATCAGGGAATGATGTACATGAAATATAATAATTTTAGTACTAATCTGTCTGTGTACAGCTATTTATATTAAACTATTAGACGAAATTTGTTCATATTCAGTATCTACTAGTCAATTTATCAGGGAATGATGTACATGAAATATAATAATTTTAGTACTAGTCTGTCTGTGTACAGCGATTTATATTAAACTATTGGACGCATTTTGTTCATATTCAGTATTTACGAGTCAATTTATCAGGGGATGATGTGCATGAAATATAATAATTTTAGTACTAGTCTGTCTGTGTACAGCGATTTATATTAAACTATTAGACGGAATTTGTTCATATTCAGTATCTACGAGTAAATTTATCAGGGGATGATGTGCATGAAATATAATAATTTTAGTACTAGTCTGTCTGTGTACAGCGATTTATATTAAACTATTAGACGGAATTTGTTCATATTCAGTATCTACTAGTAAATTTATCAGGGGATGATGTGCATGAAATATAATAATTTTAGTACTAGTCTGTCTGTGTACAACGATTTATACTAAACTATTGGACGATTTTTTTTTATATTTAGTATCTACGAGTCAGTTTAGTACTAGTTGGTCTGTGTACAGCGATTTCTACTGATTATTGGACGAATTTTGTTTATATTCAGTATGTGCGAGTCAATTTATCAGGGATTGATGTAATGAAATATAATAATTTTAGTACTAGTTTGTCTGTGTACAGCGATTTCTACTGACTATTGGACAAATTTTGTTTATATTCAGTATCTACGAGTCAATTTATCAGGGAATGGTGTACATGAAATGTAATAATTTTAGTGCTAGTCTGTGTACAGCGATTTATACTAAACCAGTGGACGGATTTTTTTTATATTCAGTATCTACGAATCAATTTAGTACTAGTCTGTCTGTGTACAGCGATTTCTATAATTGGACGGATTTTGTTTATATTCAATATGTATGAGTCAATTTACCAAGGAATGATGTACATGAAATATAATAATTTTAGTACTAGTCTATCTGTGTACAGCGGTTTCTATTAAACTTTTGGACGGATTTTGTTGTTGTTTTTCTTCTTATCTTCAAGTATTTAGGCTTATTCCCTGTTACGCATCTATTTGCTGGTCTATCCAGCGTTTCCTTGGACGGCCTAAACTTCTTTTGTTCATATTCAGCATCTACGAGTCAATTTATCAGGGAATGATGTACTCGTCCGTGAAATATAATAACTTTGGTCTTGTGTGTGTACAGCGATTTCTATTAAACTATCGGACGGATTTTGTTCATATTCAATATCTACGAGTCAATTTATCAAAAGATTTTCATTATAACGGCGGTATACATATACTAATCTTGGTAAGGTTCAACGCGGACTGTCGATTAAGGGACAGATTCCTCTATAGAATATCTTGTTATTATAATTATTTATCTTGTTTATACAAACTTTTTGATTGGAAGGGGAATGATGTACATGAAATATAATAATTTTAGTACTAGTCTGTCTGCGTACAGCGACTTATACTTAACTACTGGACGGATTTTGTTCACATTCAGTATCTACGAATCAATTTATCGGGAAATGATATAGGCCTACATGAAATATAATAATTTTAGTATTAGTCTGTCTGTGTACAGCAATTTCTGCTAAACTATTGATGAATTTTGTTAATATTTATTAACTGTGAGTCAGTTTATCAGAAAATTTTGTACTTGAAATATAATAATTTTAATAACAAATTATGCATATCAGGCTAAGATAGATAGATTCAATATCCTTAATGAATAGTGTATCTACTTAAACCGTACATTGTGTAAAATAAGGGAACTGTCTTAGTGTTGGAATTAATAAATAGTGGATTTTTTGTGGCGTTTAATGTTTACTATGAGCCAAGGAAAGGGAAGGGGCTTAGAAGTTTCTGCTTGCAGGATAATCTGAAACACCTCCGGGAATCGAACAATGAAACTCTAATAAAGCGAAGGCAGCGCTGCGCTCCGCGGCCGTTCTATTGCTGTTATCGTAATTGCGAGAAGTCTGACATTACTGCAAGGCTGGAGAAACGAATAAAAGCTTCTCGAGCGTCTTTGGAAATAGAATTCAGGATTTATCAGATTCGAAGTTCCGCTTGTTTGGAGCCATTCTGTTTCCATAATTGGTATTCTAGGGGCATGAGACTCAAATGGAAGGTGAATAATATTCATACGTTATCGAAAGAGAAATGGGAGACAGTGGGCCGTTCGTTGTAATCTGTTCTTGGTGATCTAGTCCACCAAATTCTTTCTCGAGAGTCCATCAAAATATTCCGTATTTGGCGTGAAACAGACATGTATCCTGATGGAACTGAGAAATATATTTTTGATGGGATGGGTATCTGAATAGATAGAAAGTTCTCTGGATTTTAAAATGCCGGGATGTATGGATTGACAGTTGTTGCACAAATGGAAATGTAAAGTTTAGGTGGATGGGAAGGTGGTTGAATGCATGGACACATTTTGCCACGAAAGATACGAGCTTGAGTTGTTACTGAACACTTTATACTATACATTTACCAAACCGTTAACCAATATACTTACAAACTCTAAATCATATAAGTATTTCATGTCCTTCTTGAATAGAATATTCGTGAAACTGTAATATGTTAAATTATTCCCGGGAAAAAATCGTATTATTTCTAATCAACTATAATGAAATTGTAAGTCTTCAATTTCGCATACTATAATATTGTACTATTCGTTTTAATTTTTATTTTAATTAGGCATTTGATTTCTAATTTTGAGCCATTTCTTGTAATACCTGATTATTGCCAATTGTTGTTACTAAATAATGTATTTAATTCGTAAATTTTAAGCCATCTCTTAATATAGCTATTTATTGCGTCTAAAATAACATGTTTAATAGCTATTTTATATATATATATATATATATGTATATATTTCTTCCTATAACCATTAGATATAAATATAGAGACATGCCTTGAGGCTTTATGAAGTGCACTGGAAGCAATTTAAAACATGGGGGCATGAGATAGTTACTCTGCCTGCCATAAAAATTCACTTCAATTAATCCCCAAGGTAAAAAAAAAAGGCTTTATGAAACGATCCATTCTTTCATTAAGGTGCATTCTTGTACATAATTCATGTGAACTGCAACCTTGATCACAATTTTGTATTATAATTTTATTATTGTTTATTGCTTATAAAATATATTTTGATGCCAACTATAACCCTAATATACCTCAGGGTGAAATAGGGTTTATTAAATTGGATAATAAAAAAATGCGTGGACACATGTACAGTAGAACCTCTATTATCCGTGGTTATGAAGGGGGCGGACTATACGGTTAATTGAAAATCAGATAATCCATATCATAAAAGATTTTCATAAATTAAGTGAATAATACTTTGGCCTAAAATTTCGTAATTTCCTCCGTAGTCTTGAGTTTAACGTGCTATGTAGTCGAACAGGAGTTCATTATAAGTTCGGTTGTCAACGATGAGGTCTTAAGAGCCAGGGATTGATAGTTGTTATTGTTGATGATGACGAAGATGAAGATGATTATTATTATTGTCTGCGTAAAGATAGGAATACTTGAAGTCTCATGTAGATTTACATACTTTATGCACTTTATTCTAGTTTTCTTTTCTTAAATCGCGTACAGTTGTAACGCCAATCTCCTACTCTAAAGCAGCATTATCCACAGTTTCTTCTTTTTTAAGTCTCTATTATTTGTAATTGTTTTCAACACAACACGTTTTCTTTTGACAACTGTGGAAGACATTTTGCATAGACGTTACACAGTACGGTCATTCGAATAGTAAGCATAAGGACTGAATTGTACTCGGGTTTGTGGAAATTCTTGGGGTAATTTCTTTGAAAGAGATAGTGATCATTTTACGAGTAAGTATTTCTGTGCCGACAGCTAAGTATTTCTACTACATGCTTTGTAGTAAGTGTAAAGGCTTATAAAAATAACATTCTGTAGAAAACTATATAGGAACATAACATATAACACTTCATTTTTTTTTCCTGCGGAAAAAAAATAGGAGTTAGAAAAAAAGCCGGATAATCCGACAATCGGTTAATAGGGTGACGGATAATCGGGGTTCTACTGTATATGTACAGCCTCCAACCCATTAAGAGTAAATGCTGGGTAACTTTCAGCGCTGGCATTATCACCTTCATATCATTCAGACTCTAGATCAGGGCTGGGCACATTACGTGATTCTGAGAAATGAGCGCTGTGTGCTTTAAAGAGCGGGTCTCGCGAGCGATGTGACGTATGCATACTGTACGTCATTCAGTGTCGGTGCAGTGGTGACTCTGCAGTATGAAGGCGAACTTTGAAGACGGAGCTTCCGCTCATACACTAAAGCGTCCCGCTATTCCCAATGCGTTTAATGTATCATGGGAGGAGGAGTTCTTTTTGGTAGAGAGCAGTAGATTAGCAAAGTGTTTAATTTGGCATAAACACTCCAACTGATTAAGAGGTTCAATATCCAACGACATTATTCTTTACAACATGCTACTGAATATAACAAATATGTTGGTAATGAACGCCATAAATTAATACAACTTAAAGAAAATGTTTCTCAGGTACATTATATTAGAGTATCTATTTGATATTTGCATTACATTATAGGTTATTATACATTTAGTAATATATAATTTTAAATTATACAAGTATTATGATATATCATAGTATAGTATATTACAGTTCATGATATATCATAGCCTATATCATATTATATATCATGAACTGTAATATACTATACTATGATATATCATAATATTTGTATAATTTAAAATTATATATTACTAAATGTACTATAATAACATACTGCAATATAAATATCGAATAGATACTCTAATATAATGTACCTGAGAAACATTTTCTTTAAGATGTATTAATTTATGGTCATCATATATCATATCATATCATATCATATCATATCATATCATATCATATCATATCATATCATATATCGCATCGCATCACATTATTTTATATAATATTATATTATATTATATTATATTATATTATATTATATTATATTACATTACATTACATTACATTACATTACATTATATTATATTATATTATATTATATTATATTATATTATATTATATTATATTATATTATATTATATTATATATTAACAGGATGACAGTAATGCACTTAGTGAATCGGCTATGAGAATTAGCTACAAAATTTGCCACGAAATTGTAAAGGAATTGAAAACATTCAACGAAGGTAACTTCATCAAGCGATGTTTAATTATATTGGCAGATGAACTCTGTCCACAGCAAGTAGGGGAAGTGGAAGCCATACGCCTGTCTCGTAGAACCGTGGTGAGGAGATTGCAGTATGTGCGTGTGGGTTATGTAAATGAGCCTAATGATTTGTGTGTGTGCATAGAGCGAAGTTTATTTCATAAAATTAATAAGAGTGTTATAAATTCTGTACTGTACAAAGGATTGATGTAATATCCTTATAAACTATTATGTACTGACAGACTGAATGACTAGAACAACCGTGGCTCTTGTTATATTAATGCAGGGAAGGTAGCTGTAATGTGAGTCCGCCACTGCGTGAGCGTTCTGCTCGGCTTGGAACTGAAGTGCCTTGCGGAGCGAGAGCAGCTCTGGCCGACTAGACTGAGCCGCTCTCATGCCCGGCCCTGCTCTAGATAAACATAGCCCACTAAAAAACTCGATGAAAAAACCCAACCAGGTAATCAACCTAAACGGAGATCGAACCCACGCCCGAGTGCAACTTCGGATCAGGAGGCAAACGCGCTACCGTCTGAGCTATGCCGTTGGCCATTCTGTATGTATGGGTACAATTTCATAAAATGTATTGTTTATGAGGAGAAAGGGTTTGAGTGGAACTTGTTAACAAAGATGCGATGGCAGCTCTATGTGCTGTCACTTCTTGATCGCTGTGGACTGCGAGGTACCGTGAAAGTCGTTGTTACCTCTCGCTCATATTTAATTAATAGCAGCGTTTGCAACTGTATTATTTATTTACCTCAACGCTTTACACATTTCCTCGTTACATTAATGAAGTGTTGGTCCGCTGGGTTGACAGTTTCACCTCTTGTGATCATGTAGCGCAACGTAATGCTTTTACTTTCTCTGTACCCATGCAGAGAAAGCGAAATATTCACGCAAAATCTACTTAGTCGTTTTCAGTACAATGGGCCAAATGAGTAAGTCATTAACATTATGAGTGTCCATGTATAAAGTTTAAAATAGCTGTATACTTTTATCTCAAAACTGTGTTTTTGGACCCAAATCAGTTGGATAAACGGTGAGATATGAGTGTATAGTGGAGTGGAGAGAGAATTGTGTGAATGCGCGAGAGGTAACATTTTATATTTTTGTATATGAGAGAATGGTTATTTATGCAACTTGAGGCTAAAGCATAACTTTAATTCTTAAGTGGTTTGTTTATTGGCACGAACTTCGTGCCATAAAACCACTAGTGGATTAAAACTGTTTGGCCTCAAGTTGTATGCATGAATTTTTTCACTACTTTAAAATCTAATATAGACCATATATATTTTAATTTATTAAAACATTGAGAGCACAGGCTGACCGGAAAATAGAATTAATATTACTCGTAGCCTACATTGCATTGGGATGAAGGAGAAATATTTTTTTCTGAATTCTGTTTTGTTGTTTGTTAATTGTATAATTAAATACATTTTACTACTACTCCTGCTGCTGCTACTATTGCTGCTGCTAGTGCTGCTACTACTACTACTACTACTACTACTACTACTACTACTACTACTACTACTACTACTACTAATTGCTTCTAAGCTGTATATCTCATCATGGCTCATTCCTGTTATAACTGTGAAATAAAATTTGTATTACTCAGTAAACAATTGAACAGTTCTGTCAAAGGAAAAAATCCTTATTTTGTCTCTAAAAGCAATTGAGTAATCGCCTGTTTTATACGAAGGTAGTAGAAAAAGAAAATTGTGAGTATGGTTATGGAAGTGTGTGTATAAGAGATAGAGAATATCTTTTGCCCTACTTTTCCCCAGCTTTTACTCTTCCTGCTCATCTCTTCTTCTTCTTCTTCTTCTTCTTCTTCTTCTTCTTCTCTCCTCTACCTTCTTATCTTTTCTTCCTGCTACTCAACTCTTCTTTTCTTCATCTTTTTCTCTTCCTGCTCATATTTTCCTCTTTTTTTCTTCCCCATCTTCTCTTCCTGGTACCCAACTTTTCTTTTGCTCATCTTTTTCTTTTTCTGCTCATCACTTTCTTTTGCTCCTCTTTCTCCTTGTCTTCTCTTCCTGTTACTCATCTCCTTTTCCTCATATTTTCTCTTCCTGCTCATCTTTTCTTCCTTCGCTCCTCTTCCTCATCTTCTCTTCTTGTTACTCATCTCTTCTTTTCTTCATCTTTTTTCTCTTACTGCTTTTCCTCTTTTGCTCCTCATCCTCCCCGTCTTCTCTTCCTGCTACTCATATCTTCTTTTTCTCTTTCTGCTCATCTCTTCCTCTTTTGTTCCTCTTCCTCCCCATATTCTCTTCTCTCTTCTTTTGCGCATTTTTTTCTTTTTCTGCTCATCACTTCTTCTTTTGTCGCTCTTCCTCCTCACCTTCTCTTCCTGTTACTTATATCTTATTTTGCTCATCTTTTTCCTTTTCTCCTCATCACTTCTTCTTTTGCTCCTCTTCCTCCTCATCTTCTCTTCCTGTTACTCATCTCTTCTTTCCTCATTTTTTCTTTTCCTGCTCATTTTTTCTTCCTTTGCATCTCTTCTCCTAAACCTTCTCTTCCTGTTACTCATTTCTTCTTCCTTCACTCCTTTTCTCTTAAATCTTCTCTTCCTGTTACTCATTTCTTCTTTTCTTCATCTTTTTCTCTTCCTGCTCATCTCTTCTTGTTTTGCTTCTCTTCCTGCTACTCCTCTCTTCTATTCCTCATCTTTTTACCTTTCTATTCACGTCTTTTTCATTTACTCTTCTTCCTCCTTGTTTTCTCTTTCTACTACTCATCTCTTCTTTCCCTCTTCCTGCTCACCTCTTCCTCTTTTGCTCCAATTCTTCCTCATCTTGTCTTCCTGCTACTCATCATCTTTTTTCATGTCCAGAATATAATATATGACCACCTTATAACTTATTCTTGAATAATATAAAATTGAATTAAATATTACGACTTTACACAGACATTGAAATCTGACTTGACAGTCGATTCGGATGAATACCGCAAAAGATAAATTTGCGCATGGCGAGTTCTAGAGGTCAAGATTACTTGAGATAAGTCATGTGTCCAGTCCTGCTAAGGTCATGCCATCTTATATTACAGTTAGAAGCACTCGTATTCCTAGCACGAGAGAGAAAAATGTGTTAAACATTTATCTTTTGTAGCGGCATCTCGTGGCACATTAATCTGTCTAGTGTCTACTAATGCATGCGTATCGCTTGCTTAGCTTCCGGTAGAAATTATTGGCTTGTATGAAGGGCGTCCATTAACTAAGTGATTGGAGCGTCGACTTCCCACGCCAGGGGTAAAGGTTCAGAACGCGTTCACTGATAGTGGACGAAGAGTTCGGGGAAGTTTCCTCGAAATGCACAATTTTTGCTGCCATGTTTTTCAATAATTTCCTTTAAAAATGGCAATCACACTTATTAGTGAGGGCCCGGATTTCATGCATTTGCATATTTTTTTTCCTTGGAGAGCTTAACTACGTGCTTACACATTATCTATACGAATTATCAATTTTTGAGCTTATTATAAGCATGTATTTATAAGATCTACGAGATTTTTTTTCTTTTTCCCTTGTTAACGCAAAAAGCATGGAGCTGTGTGGGAGATAGAATGCGTGAATTGGCGTATGTAAAGAAACAATATGAAATTACAGTGAAAGGAAATCTAATTAAGAATATTTATTCCCTCTGGCCTATTTCAACAGCGTGGACGGTTTTCGTGTAAATTTAATTTAAAAACCACTAATTTCAAGCCACTGCACGATGCGAGCAAATCGCAACGTTGTAGCCAGAGAGTAACTTCACCTAGCGAGATCGATTTCGTTGATCTCTTGCATCTGTATTACCAGAAGAATGTGTTAGTGACGATGTTGCTAGAGTGCTGAAACTTCCAAATTAATTTTCTAATTCAGTAAAAATGACTTATCAATATTTAAAAACAGACCAGATACTTATAAATATAAATAATTAATTGAAGTTAAAAGATTTAATGCTAACGTTTTTGCCTATATGGCATCTTCAGGCACATATTCAAACTATCTCACTCCGTTCGCCTCGCCTCAGAAAGAAGCTCGCGCGGTTTGGTGCCACGAATTTGCGATCGGGCTCTAATACTAAGTGAACGAGCATCATGAAGTCGAATTTCATGCTACTTATGAGTCCTTTTTGACCCCAAGAATATTTGCTGTTAACAATTAGGATATTTTATAGCTTAATTCATTTTAATGTACAGTGAAGTCACAAAGTGGGCGTACCCCCATGTATTACAACACTACGATTGGTATGGTTGATTGATTGATATGGACATGTACCTGACAGTTTAATGCTCCAAGACATCGGTATGAAGACCTTCATTTTCTGCTGAATTCTGTGCCATGTCCTGGCAGATGTTTTGCGGAGATAATCATGGGTCACTTCGTAGAAGGCATCTTCCACAGCTGCTCGTAATTGTGCCATTGTGTTATAGCGGTGATTTCGCAATTTGTTCTTTATGAACCCCCAGAGAGCATTCAGCGTATTCCGAATCTCACCGGTCCGGTGGCATCAATGACGTCACGTTGCAGCGAAATAAGGAAGGATCGATGGCTGTCATGGCGGCTGTACAAGTTGTTGTCTGTGCTACGCTAGCAAAATTTTGCGAAATTTTCGTACTCCCATCTGGTTCAAAGAAAAGATAGCATAAACAATTTATTTCTTGAACCGGTAGTAATAACGGGTTCGTTGACATGTTCGCTCATAAGCCATTAGCATATTGTTTTTACGTTGTGCTCATTACAAACAATACAGCAGAACTAAAGCAGAACACACCGCCATGACACAACAGTGCACGATGTCATTCTTCTGCTAATTCCCGCCCTATACAAGAACCAATCAGATTCACTGATGGCGGCTGCCACCACCTCTACAAGTTGATGGCACCGGTGCGACACCGGTGGAGCATCAATGACGTCATCGGTGGAATTCGGAACACCGTGATGTCATCGGATTGCTCACCGGTGAGATTCGGAATACGCTCATTAGCAGGTGTTGTAGGTCGACAAAAGGAGCTTGATCATCTGCAGATCGTCTTCCAATCCACCGGTTGGAAAAGGTCGATGTTGAACGGACTCTGGTCAGCCATGTTTGTTTATAACTGCACGGTTACCATGGTAACATGGTACCAACGTAAACCTGGAGGTACCAACATTCACAAAATAAGCGAAATAAGATACATTGGGGTACGCTCACTCTGTGACCTTACTGTACAGTACAGGCAAATTGAAAGTTTTATTGCACCTAGATTTACTCACTATGTTTAAACAGTGAATTAATTAATTTAATTAGTTCAGTGGCAAAATATTTATTCGGTGTCTGCGTTTTATTTTTTTCAATTATCAGAGCATATTCACTTTCCTTGAAATAAAACGCGTAAAGGAAATTGTTATTGCATCAAGTATTAATTATTATGTTTATACAATTAATTAATTAATTTAGTCTCCACGTGCTGCAGTAGAAAGAACAAGAAGCTAATTTTACAAATACAAATAATTACTCTTGAACCTACAACATTTTACCCATAGCATGCATGGCTGTTTATACTGCATTTGTTTCATTTGTTCACTTTTCAAAGTACATGTTCACTTTACTTACAACAAAACAGTATTACTGTAAAATAATTCTAACTAGAATATAAAGACGTGTTCTATAGCTGAGGCCATCCGCGGACCCAAGGAATAAACATGAAACAGTTAGTGCGTCTGGCCGCGAAACCAGGTGGCCCAAGCTCGATTCCCGATTGAGGCAAGTTACCTGGTTGAGGTTTTTTTCGGGTTTTTCCCTCAACCCAATATGAGCAAATGTTGGGTAACTTTCGGTGCAGTCCACGCCTGTGGAGTAACGCTTAGCGCATCTGGCCGCGAAACCAGGTGGCCCGGGTTCGATTCCCGGTCGGGGCAAGTTACCTGGTTGAGGTTTTTTCCGGGGTTTTCCCTCAACCCAACGTGAGCAAATGCTGGGTAACTTTCGGTGCTGGACCCCGGACTCATTTCACCGGCATTATCACCTTCATCTCATTCAGACGCTAAATAACCTGAGATGTTGATAAAGCGTCGTAAAATGACCTACTAAAAATAAAATAAATACGAGCAAATGCTGGGTAACTTTCGGTGTTGGACCCCGGACTCATTTCACCGGCATTATCACCTTCATATCATTCAGACGATAAATAACCTAGATGTTGATACAGCGTCGTAAAATAACCCAATAAAATAAATAAATAATAACTTTCGGTGCTGGATCCCGGACTCATTTCACCAGCATTATCACCTTTATCTCATTCAAACGCTAAATAACCTAAGATGTTGATAAAGCGTCGTAAAATAACCTACTAAAATAAAAATAAACATGAAACAAATAATCAATATACGAGTATATGGGTACAGTAATTATGAAATAATGATTTTAATTGTAAAGCAAAGTAAAATAACCATGGATAGCATATCTAGGTTGCTGAAAGATTTCAAAGTATATGTATGTAGATATTAACAATAAAAGATGGTATGGGATCAGAAAAGACTCCAGGTAAATGTCGAGGGTTAAGAGGCCTATATGAACTTACTTACAAATGGCTTTTAAGGAACCCGCAGGTTCATTGCCGCCCTCACATAAACCCGCCATCGGTCCCTATCCTGTGGAAGATTTATCCAGTCTCTATCATCATATCCCACCTCCCTCAAATCCATTTTAATATTATCCTCCCACCTACGTCTCGGCCACCCCAAAAGTATTTTCCCCTCCGGTCTCCCAACTAACATTCTATATGCATTTTTGGATTCGCCCATACGTGCCACATGCCCTGCCCATCTCTAACGACTGGATTTAAAGTTACATATTAGCAGATTTTATTTACTTTTTGATATATTTACTTTTGAAAATTAAGTTATTACAAAATATTAAGGAAAGTAAATACTGTTAATTAATGTTTCAATGGAAATTAATCAATGGATTTAAAGGTAGAAAGCAATTACATCTAGAAGAAAATAGAAGTGCATGTGGAGATTCGAACCCTCGAACTTCCGACTTAAAAACCAGCATTTTTGCCACTAGGCTACCAGTGATAACAATGAAATAAACTGTCTATAAAATGAGTAGTGTAACCTGCATTAATGTTTTAATGAATGCACTTAAAATCGCCTGATGACTACTGACTGCAAAATATTGAAAACACACTTCATTTCTTGGAATATTTCACCATAAAATATGTTGAATCATACTTACATTACAAAGGTAATTATTTGTTGTTGACATCCACTCCTTCCGTCTCGAATTCATGTGCCACTTCTTTTTTTTTCTTTGTCAGCAGAAAAACGGTAGAATTTATAGACTCCGTGCCTACTATTATTTGTACAATTTGGAGCCGTACAGCCAACCATTGCGTAAAATTAATAATATAGTTTAATGTTCAAAACTAAAATGCATCCACATGTTAGATCTTTTACTTTCTGTATTGTTGTTTCCGGCAGACATACGTCATATCATGTCACTCGCTTGGGAATCAACATGGCGGATTGATCTGCTCGGGAAATATAGTGCTTTAAAATTTGAACTGGTAATGGAAATTACGGGAAAACGGCTGAACGGATTTTGATAAATGACCCCTAATTTTGAAGCTTGGAACTCAAAGTTTTTCAGAAAAATAGTAGTTTTCAGTGAAATGTTAATTTTTCAACATAATTTTCCTATTTTCCAAAATCCATCTGTCGTCAGTTTTGAGAACTAGCTAATTGCATTTCAGAATAAAACAAAACACACACTACAGTAAACAATATTACACGAAGGCCATGATCTGCAAGAATGCTGACATATTTAGAGCTCAAATTAAATTGGTTATTAAAAACTTCACTTACTAAAAATAATTTACAGGTTCGATTCTATGGTGTGTAATTTTCTGGGTACGGCTGTGTATTGGATATTAAAAACTACAAAACTTGAGGTGGTTTGATGACATTATTACCATTAGAAATGAAATATTATTGTAGTTAGTGCCATGATGTGACTATTTTTCATTAATTGTACATATTAATGCTATATTGATGATCTGAAAGTGAAACGTTTTGGGGTTATATAAGTAGATGTAGAGAATAACTTAAATTAGATTTTGATTCTATATTTTACTGAGTGGCGGCTATATAGTATAGTATCTGTTACTGAAAGCTATGAAACTTACGTAAGATAATATTATTAAAAATCAAATATTTTTATAGTTACTAATCAAGTGGGGTTGGGTCTTTTTCATATATTTAATGGCGGTGTGGTGTAGATATTTATATGCGTGATTCTCTTCAGTATTGGCTCGAGAGAGAATATTTTTCATTATTATGGAAGCAAATAACTTTCAGAATGTCTGGTATCCTTCATTGAAAATAAATCTGAAAAATGTTTATTTGAACGTCTAAAGAACTTAGTTTGCAGCATTTGCTGCACAAGCCACTAGTAGTGCTTTAATTTTTGTCATAGCAACAATTGTGAAACAATTGAAGCAGAAGTTCTGTGAAAATAAAATAATCTTTCCTGGCTAATGGCTGATTTCTCGAAAGACAAGATAATGATTAATTAGTCATTTGTTACCAACAAACGTAATTTCAATTAAATCAATAAAAATATATTTTAGCACCACGAAAATTCTTCCTATACCTACTACTGCGTTTGAGAAACTAAGAACCTAAAATTATTAAAAAGGAAAAAGAACAGATGAATTGTAAGTTCAACCACTGGATCTCGATTGTGATGCAGACTAGGGATTGAGCTTCGTGTTTTTCATTACATCGTAGCAGTTAGTACCAAAAAATTTGTATTCCGCTCTATCCAACATTTTTAAAATCTCTGCCCCCCCCTCCCATTTTATTCGTATTAGGATCGGCAATTAAGAGGGGCGCTGGGAGCATCTGCGTGCTGTTCTGTCGTATCTTGTCTTCACAGTCTGCAGAGAAGTGATTAAGAAACAATTAGTGAACGCGATTCGTTGAGGAAGTCGCGCAGTGATTAGACTGCGATAAGTGCAGAGCCTGGTCTCTGCCTGCTTGATTGTCTTGTCTGCTGGTTGTCCCCGCTGTATAGAGTTGCTGTATCTTATCACATTTTGGCACGAGTGTCTCGTCCATAACTTACATAAAATTATACCGTGACTTTTACAGTTTTCTGCTATTAATTCATTTGAATCTTAACTCCGCTGCAAAACCCTCCTGCATATGGCGAGAGCCAATAGCGGAACGCTGCGATATACCCATTATCATGGTCAACTACAAAGAGGCAGAGAGTAGTAATGGAAATTTTTCGGAAAATTTTTAATTGGAAAAATTTCCTGGAAATTTAGCTTAACTTTGCGAAGTTGTATAATAATTGTACTGATTGTAAAAGAGAAGACGAAAATGATACGATAAAAGAACTTCAATGGGAAACATTGGAGAACAGATGTAGAAAAACTAGAATAACATCATTGTATAGAGCACATCTAGGTCAGAAAGCATGGGTAGACATAACGGCTCGGTTAGAGAAGCCAACGTACTATGGTAGAACGATCATGATTTTAAAATCAAATGTAGGAAACAGAAAACGTATGTAGGTAAATTCTCATTTTTAAATAGAACTATAAATGATTGGAATGACCTGCCTGCAGCGGTCTTTGAGGGCTGTCCTTCCTTCCTTAAGGAGATTCACTGCACACATCATCTCTTTATTCTTCATCTTTCACTGTTGCTACTTCTCGTCACTGGAATTCTCTGCCGCCTGAAGTCAAGGACTGCCGAACTTTAATTTCCTTTAAATGTAAATTAGAAAAGTATCTTATGATGAGTTGCCAGACCTAACGTGTTGCAAATGTGTTCCACTGTATTTATTATTATTATTTCTTATTTTTATTATCTAAATCGTGTTTACTTTTCACTTAACGCCAATATGTATCCCACTGTGTTGTTGTTTTTTATTATTAATCTATTTTTTGTGTACATTTTATTCAATTGTCGGTTTCTTATTTAATTATGTAAGTCCTACTTAATTGTAATCTAATATTAATATGTATACTAATGTGTTTATTTTTATTTTTACTGTGTACATTTTTCTTTTTTTTATTGAATTATCGGCTTCTGCTTTTATGTGATTCGCATTTGATTCTAACAAATTAATATGTATTTCACTATGTTTATTTTTATTTTATGAGGTAAATTTGTAAGCAAGTTTTAATCCTGGTTGAGTGTAAGAGAAGGCCTTAAGGCCTTAACTCTGCCAGGTTAAATAAAGTCATTATTATTATTATTATTATTATTATCATTATTATTATTATTATTATTATTATTATTATTATTATTATTATTATTATTATTCTTCAAGAATAACTTAAAACGTTGTGTATAAAGTGTAAATTAAAATTAAGGTGACATTTATTTTTCTGAAAATTTTTGCCCTTATTAAAGATTTTTTTTAGCTTTCTCAAACCGTAAGACGAATGCCAGGTAATCTATGGCGAATCCTCGGCCTCATCTCGCTATAATCAATCCCATCAACGCTAAATAACCTAGTAACTGATATAGCGTCGTTAAATAACCAACTGAAAAACATAACTAAATTGGAATAAATGGGATATCGTATAGGGCTGACACGTATACAGGGTGTTTAAAAAATACGAGGCATAATGTATTTCCCACATGTTGACAATCAAATTAGTTCATTACAACATGTGTCCGGAAATGCTTCATTTCCGAGTTACGGCCTTCACAACAAACTTCCTGGAAAACACCATACCTCATGTTTTAGAAGACACTCCACTGATCAATCGTCAACACATTCACTTCTTGCATGATGGCGCTCCTGCACACTTCAGTCGTACGGCTCGCCGGTACTTGGATCGAAGGTTTCCTGATCGATGGATAGGTAGAGGTGGCCCAATTGCTTGGCCTCCACGCTCACCTGATCTGAACCCTCTCGATTTCTACTTGTGGGGCCATTTAAAATCATTGGTTTATTCGTCTCCGGTGCCTGATTTGGAATCCCTTCGGAATCGAATTGTGGCAAGTTCTGAGGACATACGCAATACTTCTGGAGTTTGGGATCGTGTTCGCAGGTCAATGAGACATCGATGTGAGGTCTGTATTCAAGCAGGAGGTGGACATTTTGAACATCTTCTGTAATGACAACGACCTGCGGAAAGAAAAACGTTCCGGTGAATTTCAATGTTGTGAAGGCCGTAACTCGGAAATGAAGCATTTCCGGACACATGTTGTAATGAACTATTTTGATTGTCTACATGTGGGAAATACATACCTGAAATTATGCCCCGTATTTTTGAAACACTCTGTATAGTGAGGATCACATAAGTGTAGTTTCTAAAAGTTCCTTTTTGGCAGTCTCTTCAGTGTTGCCAACTAATACCAGTTATCACCAAAGAGGGAAAAATCACAATGTTACGTACTGAAATAATAATAATAATAATAATAATAATAATAATAATAATAATAAACAATAACAGTGTCTTGGTTATTTACCACATCTCATCTTTATGTTGCGACGTGTTTTCTAAATGGTTCAATAAATTATGAAACAGTATATTTTCCTCCTGGATTTCTCGCATATTATGTTGGTAATTAGAATTAGTATGATCTAATATTACAACTTATTTTGTCTGACAACATGAAATTCATTGCTTTAACTAAACAGTTTACTATTCACGAGACCTAACCTAAAAATATAGTTTGATCACGTGAAATGATTAGTACGAATTCCGAAAACAGAACACCACTTTAAAATGTGTAGCTTACTTAAAATACTTACAAGCACTTTCTTTCTTGAAGAAGTCGCTACCATGCTATTTTCTCTCTTGGACATTTTAATAAAAATCTAAACACGAAAGAATTTCGTTAAAATGTCAATTATATTTACGTGCTTGTTTCATACGAAGTAGGTCTATAAGCTATTTCTTATTTAATTACACTTACTGAATATAGAGTTGAACTGGAACCACAACGCAACAGAAATTAACATTAATACCGGTATTACTAATTAATTATTAATTCATAAGCCTAGGTACTTGCATTTTGATCAGTTTACTTTACTGCAAACCGAAGTTATTGCTGCCAACATAACAGTTAGAAAATAACTGCCAGTTGTAATATTTGTCAGTACCCGAAATTCGAAACGAAGTTGGTAAATAAAATTCAACCGGAGAGCTAGAAAATCACTATAATCCAGTAGCATATTTAGTAATAGGGGGAAAATGGTTAGGTTTCAACCTTAGGATATTAAGTAAGCTGACCCGGACTATACTTCATTGACAGGGATTACCACGAAATGAAATACTTTGTTCCGAGTTCCGAACACTGAAGACAGCCGGAATTTTCTGTCATTTGATCGATAACCGCTACAAGAAGGGAAATTCCAGAAAAGAATAATCCAGTAAGGAAGTGGACTAGATATGCGTGTCGTCCTATCCTTTCTACTATTGAAATGCTTGCGTACTATTTCCTTGTAAATAAACCGATATTTCCGTACGTATTACATTCATATCCACACGCTCAGCATAAAACAAAGATACACGTATTTTCCGGTTGTATGTTGTATTTATATTTGTCCAGTAGCGGCTGGTGGTCAAAATAATGAGTGTGCTACAATCTCTATATCGGCCTACTGTATACACTTATATGCATTTATCTTAATTTGAGACTCGCCTAGTGACGTAATATGAAGTCCATACGACGTTCCTTCCTACTGCAGAACTTGTCAATTACCCTGGAGTTAAACCCCTCCATCTTGGACTTCATACTCTTTTCTATTGACAGTATTGCAAGAGCAGTGAGGCGATCCTGGGACATAGTGTTCCTTAAAAACGTTTTTATGCGTTTAAAGAAAGAAAAACATCTTTCTGGCTCAGCAGTGGTCATTGGTGTTGTAGCCAAAATATTTAACAACTTCGTTACTTCACAGAATGGATCCTGTGAACTGTTGGCGGCTATGTTATGTATTGTAACAATTAAACAGCTCCATCTATATTTCGGAAGTCGGGTCTTCCATACAGAACTACAAGTTGTGTCTTTAACACTCTTTTGTTCAGTACAGTATAGCTGTTGACAACAACTTCAAGTACGCGTTCAGAAAAATTATGCGAAAAATTGTCAAAAAAATTGCTGTTTAACAATTTTGTTGCGTCTAGGTAGGTTAAAGACTGAAACGATAAGTAGTTTCCTGAATTATACTGTCACATAATTCCTTAGCTTCAATTTTCTGGACTGACTGATTCTTGAGGTACCTCAAAAACCAGGTAAATGGCAGCAGCGGTCGGACACTTGAATTACCAAACAAATTGTACATAGTTCCGAGTTCTTCCACAAACAAGCATTCTTTCGTTACGCTTTACTTTTGCAATCTCCAAGCTGTGTTGTGCTGAAGCTGACTACAGCACTTCCCCGCGTAAAAATAGCCAATCAGAGCAGTGATTTCAGCTTCGCACATGCGCATTAGTTGTCTACATTCTCATGTAGAGTTTTGAGCAGCACAACGAACCCCCTGAGGCACCAAAGAGCGAAGACTAAATACTCTATAACCCGTCATGAACATAACCACGGGAAATTGTGAAATGGCAGATCAAGTACTATGGTATTGCAAATACATTATTTGAGCAAAAATTATCATTGTGCTGTAGCACTGTAGCACGTAAGGACGGGCCGCCCCTGTATTTGTCTATATTAAAGAATCATAATTAGAAGATGTAAACAATAACCGACATAGTTATGCATTATGTAAATTAAGGCAATTGTGACGGTATTCGATAATCTAAACGTAGATACGTTAAACCATGTCTTTTTTTTAGCTTTTGAGAGCTGGAATCCGTACATCTCGACGAGGGGCCTGTTTCATAAACACACTAATAATACGAACTAATATTATTACACTCATGAAAATAATTTTATTAGTTGACTAAATTCTGTGTCATAAACATTTTACACAACTCATAAAATACGCACAGTAATATTATTAATTTATTAGTGACCGCATTCTGTATGACATTAAGTCGCGGATTGTCATGCGTAGTAAATCAGCGGTGACCAAACTGGGTGTCGTGATTACATCGTGTAAGTCTGCGATGTCCGTTCGCTGCCCACATTACGCCAACCTTCCAAACTCTAAATTGTTTCGGCTTAACGAAGAAATTTTCAATCCTTGTTCTCCTTTTCAAAGTCCTTCACAGTTCTCTACCTATCTACCTTGCCTCTCGCTTCAGTTGCCTATCGTCATTATAATCTCTACACATGCACACAAAACAGCCATGTACTGCATACCAAGGCATAAAACGTAAACGTACTCAGCTTTAATAGCATTTGTGGAATACCGTACCCAGCGGCATCAGAAACTGTTGGAATTTAATATTCAACAGCAAACCTTGCTGAGTAAAGTACAATTCACTCACTCAATTGAAAATTTTAACTCCGTTGTAAAGCTACGAAAATAAATATATAAATGAATTGTTAACTGCCCCCCATTGGAGGTAGCCCAGAAGGACTCAGTATACTCTTCTACATGAATTTTATAATATTAAATGTTTACATAAATTTTGTTGAAAGAAAATTAAAATAAACATATATGAATTATGAAGTGAAGAAAAAAATAAGCAGAGTGAATATGATGACTCAGAATTTGGCAAGAGCGTTTCAAAACTGAAGTTATGATGTCAGCAGTAAGTGTCTGTGGTAGTTCAAAAGTCTTCCTGAAGCTTTCAAAGAACTTGGGAATCACACCACGAGCTCCAATAAGAAGACCAATCACCTCAATGTCTTCAAGCTGGTATTTTGCTTTGAAGTAATCAACTGTTGGCAGATAAATGTTATTTTCTTTATTGACATCCTCCGGCTGGCTACTCCCCTTTTCAATCCTTATGGTAGGATCAATTATATATCCTTTCTTGATAGTCTGGGAATACGCTATGATGTCAATACGTCTAGAGGAGCCATTAGTAGCAAGGCAAAAAACTTCCTCTTCTACTATCCAAGACTTTTTTCTTAAAGCAGTTGCAATTAAGAATCGAACATTATGGTGTCTGGCATTTTGGAGGAGTAAACCTCTGTTACACTGACCTTTGACGTGGGCAAGGGTTTCAGTCTCCGGGCAGCCATGTCTGCACCGGGATCCGTCCAAAGAGCGACCAGGTACTCCTCTAACTGCTGCTAAATTGGCATTCATTTTGAGGCAGGTTACCCATTCAGATGTAGATAGTCCAGACTTATTAAAAATCCAGGCGTTGGCTTTAGGTACTTGGCTGTACAATTCTACACCTCTGCCTCTTCCAGGCATTACTTTCCATGATTCGAATTCTGCATTTCTTAATTCCTCTCTTAATTTCCTACTCACAGATTTACGAAGTTCAACTGGACAAGGGAGACTTAGATGTTGACAGGAAGAATTAAGTTCAGACATACTATTTACATAAGGATTTTCATTTAATATTAAAGTGATGCAGATGTTGCAGTGTTGCAAGAACGCTTCCCATGATGCTCTGACTAGTCCCAAACCCCTGTATTTTTTGCTTGCATATAACATACTAGTAGGTGTATCAGATGGCAACATAAGAATTTGTTTAACAGAACTACGGATTACCTTGTCAAACTTAACTGTTTTGTTCTCTTCAAACGGGTACAGTCAGTCAGTTACTTAACTTTATATCATTGGTTAATCACTTAAATCCCTAAATATATTAGGCAAATAATACTAGTACAGTTTGCATTTCTACCTATTGTGATTTCATTTCTGTACCTACTTATGGGTACAGTATTTTTTTCTTGTATTTGTATTTGAAATGTTAATTGAACGTTTTGAAACTGAAATTACCAATTACATAATCGTAATCTTCTGCTTCTTCTTCTTTTTCTTCAAACATCCAATTATCTAGACCTAGTGGCCAGTTCTGATCTCATTGTCCATCCAATACTTTCCTAAAGGGCGATCTTGGCTCCGATTTCCTGTTGGATGGCATTTCAGAATTAAATTGGATAACCTCTCTTTAGATGTTCTTCTGACATGTAGTCTTCATTTATTCCTGTAATTGTGGATTTTGTCAAGAACTGGTTCAACTGTAAGTTTTGATAATATTTATGTGTTTTTTTTTTGTGATCCTACCATGTATAATATTGTTCGTATGTAATAATTCGATAAATAACGTTGGAATATATTACTGCATTAAGAAGTACTTTACCGTACAGTACAATACATTTTTAAAAATCCTTATATGAAACCGAATACACTTTATAAGAATAAACATAAAAAAAATCGTCTGTAGCTGCATTTAGATTGGCAACATGCCATGATTGTTTGGCCAAACACCTGCATAGAATTGGAATATATCAGTTCCCTAACTGCCCATTGTGCAACTCAAACCAAGAAATGGATTCGGATCACCTCAAAATCTGTGCTTCAGTGGCTGACCATGATAATACCTTTGAAAAATATTGGAGTGCAAGAGGTCATGACTTTATTGTCAAACGCCTGGCATTAGAAAACAACAACATATTTTGCTGGTCGCCTCATGAATTTCATTTCTGCTGCAGTGATGCGGGATTCTTTCTTTTTTTCATAGCCCAGATCCCACATCCAAATATTAGTGTAGGTGTTGCCAAAGAGTTATCCATATAACTATTCATTGGTTCATTCATTCATTTAGTGTTCTGCCCAAGGACAGGTCTTTCACTGCAAACCCAGCTTTCTCCAATCTTTCCTATTGTCTGCCTTGCTCTTTATCTCCTCATATGATCCATACATCTTAATGTCGTCTATCATCTGGTATCTTCTTCTGCCCCGAACTCTTCTCCCGTTCACCATTCCTTCCAGTGCATCCTTGAGTAGGCAGGTTCTTCTCAACCAGTGACCCAACCAATTCCTTTTCCTCTTCCTGATCAGTTTCAGCATCATTATTTCTTCACCCACTCTTTCCAACACAGCTTCATTTCTTATTCTGTCTGTCCATTTTACACGTTCCATTCTTCTCCATATCCATATTTCAAATGCTTCTATTCGCTTCTCTTCACTTCGTCGTAATGTCTATGTTTCTGCCCCATACAGTGCCACACTCCATACAAAGCACTTCACTAAAAACTGGAACAGAAACATAGACATTACGACGAAGTGAAGAGAAGCGACTAGAATCATTTGAAATGTGGATATGGAGAATAATGGAGAGTGTGAAATGGACAGACAGAATAAGAATTGAAGATGTGCTAGGAAGAGTGGGTAAAGAAAGAATAATGCTGGAACTGATTTGGAAGAGGAAAAGGTATTTGTTGGGTCAGATTTTGTATTGTATTTTGGTTCAAGTACTTTTATTATTTTCTTTTTATTTATTTATTTTTTCTCCATCTTGTATCTAAGGCCCGTAACACACTTGAAGAGTTTTCGCCAGCGAGAAATGTGTTGCGAGAAAATTAAAAAATTGATAACATGATTCAAATGGACGTCCACACACTGGAAGAGATTCTCGCTCGAGGCAAAAATCTCGCGCGAGTTTCTTGCTGGAATCGGTAGCTCAGCGAACTTTCTTGACACATTTATCAAAGATGTTTGACATTTATACTCTTTATGACGATTGAATGTAGAAAAAGATATCACAGGTGGCGATGAATTGTATTATTTTTATTTGAAAATAAGGAAAGATGGCTGATAATTGCAGTCAGAAACTTATCGAACTTGTACGAAGTCACCCGTAGGCCTATTTATAGGATACACGGGATGAAAACTATAAAAACACGAAACTTAAAGAAGAAATCTGGAGACAAATATCAGTTTATCTGAAAATAAATAGGGCTATATTTTATTTTGATGAGATTTAATAGTATTAATTATAACATTTGAAATAATGTATCTATATATCTTAACAGTTTACGTAATTTTAATCAGAATATAGTAAAGAATCCTCTATCATATCATCAATGGCAAAAAAAAAAAAACTGTGGACCATTGAACCTGAAATAGCGCCTAAATGTATCATCTTTCGAATCGAAACCAGTCTCCAAAACTCGCCCTTATTTTCGTAAGATACAATGTGATTTTCAGATATTTCTGGCTTTAATTTTAGGCCTACTTCTTCTTTTCATGATCATGTAACTCCATTTCCTCATCATCTGAATACTAAGAATTCAACATAGCGTTCGTACGTAATTTGTGAAGTACGACAATATACTTACAGGTTATATATTTAAGTACGACAATATACGTAAATACATAACCTATAATATTTCCCCCAACGAGTCATTACTATAATCAGAAAAAAGCTTTCTGCATGAAGGCAGTGCATAGATGATCATAGCGAGGTGTGATCTGTGATCGCGAGAACTCGCCAAGTGTGTGGAGGAAGGCTCTTCGCCTCTTTCTCGCAACACATTTCTCGTTAGCGAAAACTCTTCAAGTGTGTTACGGGCCTAAGTAGGTCTAAGTAAGTAAATAAATAACTATGTATGTAAATAAGTAAGTAAATACATAAGTTTCATGTTAATTATTTCCTTATAGTTGTAGTCACTTACTAGCTTGATACCATGGAAACCAACAAAAGTTAAAACATTAGCTTCGTTCAATGCCCTGCGGTTGTGTAGAAATGAGTGAAGACAATACAAATTGCTTGTGTGAATTGACTCAGTGTCTCACAGACTAAATTATGCGCTCAATTTAGGACATTAATTGCTTGGTTACAATGTGAGACGTGGATGTTTTGAGTGTTGCAGCTAGCTTTGAAAGGCAGTTGTTTTGGTACACGTAACATGGACTAGTACCAAGGCGCGTGTGAAGGAACCTAAGCATGGCATGACAAATAGTATTCGGCCATTATCACGTCATTGAGGAGCGAACGCTCTTGTGAGACAGGCAGTAGGTTGCTACAGTGCCAAGTGATGGACACGTGCAGTTTATTCTCCCTCCTTGCTGTGGATGGATCGTGCACCAGCCAAATGTTAACCACACAATCCCTATTCGTTATTATTTTTACCTTTTTCCCTTTTGTTTTTCCCGTCTTTAATTATATAATTTCAGCATATTACTTCTCTATTTTTTGTCTTTTCTCTTTCCTCACTTTATTGATTTCCTTTATTTTCCGATTTTTCATTTTTATTCTTTCGTTTTCTTTTTCTCGTTCATCTTTATTTTTCTCTCTTATCTTTCTTTTTTCTCACTTATTTTTCCTTTTTTCTCCCACATCTTTCTTTTTCTCTTATTTTTGCGCTCTTCTGCCTAATGTTTCCTTTTTTTCTTCCTAATTTTCCCTTTTTAATCCTCCATGTTTCCTTATTTCTCCTTAATTTATCCTTTTTCATTCCTAATTTTTTCTCGTTTTCTCTCTCATCTTTTCTCTTTGCTCCCTCGCTTTCCATTTTTCAACCTCTTTCGTTTTTCCTTATCGTTCTTTTTCTCTCTAATCTTTCTTTTTCCTCCCTATTCTTTTTTGCCTCATCTTTATTTTTTACCCTCTTTCTTCCTCCCTAGTTCTTACCCTCATATTTCTTTCTTTTTCCTTATTAATTTTTTCCTTCCTATTTCTTTTTCAGCTTCAGATTTATTATTTTTTTCTTCGACTTTCTTCTTTTTCCCCCTCGATAATTTATTTTCCCATCCTCATCTTTATTTTTTCTTCCTATTTTTTTATCCCTTCTTATTTTTCTTTCTTGTCCATATATTTTTTTAATTTTTCGTTTTTCTCTCATTTTTTCCTCCCTTGTATTTCATTTTCCCCCTCATCTTTCATTTTTCTTCCTGATCTTTCATTTTTCCCTCCCATCTTTCAATTCTCTCTCTCATCTTTCAATTTCTCCCTCATCTTGCATTTTTCTTTCACATTTCATTTTTCTGCCACATATTTAATCTTTTCTACCTCATCTTCCATTTCTCTCCCCTATCTTTCAAATTGTCCACACCTGTGGAGTAACGGTCAGCGCGTCTGGCCGCGAAACCAGGTGGCCCGGGTTCGAATCCCGGTCGGGGCAAGTTACCAGGTTGAGGTTTTTTCCGGGGTTTTCCCTCAACCCAATACGAGCAAATGTTGGGTAACTTTCGGTGCTGGACCCCGGACTCATTTCACCGGCATGATCACCTTCATCTCATTCAGACGCTAAATAACCTAGATGTTGATACAGCGTCGTAAAATAACCCAGTAAAATAAATAAAAATCTTTCAAATTTCTATCTCATCTTTCTTTCGATTTTTTCTCTCTTCTTTCACGTTTCTCTCTCATCTTTTAATTTTTTCTCTTATATTACAATTTCCTCTCTCATATTTCAATTTTATCTCTCATCTTTCATTTTTCTGCCACTTGTTTAATTTTTTGTCCCTCATCTTTCATTTTTAGCCCCGTCTTTCTTTTTTCTTCCTTATTTTCCATTTCTTTCCCTCATCCTCGTTTCTCTCTTTCTCCCTATCTTTGCTCAATTTTTTCTTCTTTGTTTTGATTTTTTCTTCACCATCCTTTTTATTTTCTCACTTGTTCTAGTTTCTTCTCCCTCTTTCTGTTTTCCTTCATTATTTCTTGTCTCAATCTTTTTTCATGCTCATCTTTTCTCTAATTTTTTTTTAAATTTACAATTCATTTTATATTTTCAGATATGTCTGGTAATATAATAAAATAAATATATATAAATTTCAATCATAAGACACATCTATTTGTTTTGATCCATGTTGTTTCGGCCAAAGTTTTTGTTTTTTCTGGCTGATTGGGTTTTGCTCTTAATTTTGATTCTTGCATAATTAGGTGTTAATTTTTTCTTTCAAACATTGTTGGTTAAACCAAATGTTTGCGTTAGTGTTGTGTAATTTAATCTTCAAGTTCAGATAACGTTTATACAATGCTGTCTGATTGACATTGAGTAATTTACAATTCATTTTATATTTTCAGATATGTCTAGTAATATAATAAAATAAATAAATATATATATATATCGATTTTATTACTTTATCATCTTTTCTCCCCTCGTCTTTCTTTGTAACTCCTTTTTCTGCCTCATCTTTCTTTTTTCTCCCTCATCTTCCATTTTCTCCTCTCACCTTTTTCTGTTTGCCTTTTTCCCCTACATTTATTTATTTTTTCTTCCTCATTTTGATTTTTTCTCCTTCCTTATTTTCGTTCACCTTATTTTAATTTGCTCTCTCTCTTTGTGCTTTCCTTCCTTATTCTTTTCTCTCCATCTCTCTTCTCCCTCATCACTCTTTTTTCGCCCTAATCTTTCTTTTTTGTCCCTCTTTTTCTCTCTCTGTACTTCCTTTCATTGTTACGGTATATCTGTCTTGTTTTCGAACAGTTGAGCACGAACTACAGTTAGGAATTCATTACATTTTTCAAGAGGCCGTGACACCACGTGTCTCCTCGTCCGCGGTGTAATGTTTCACTGCCCAGTCGATTCTTCCCTCAAGTCCGCCAGCTCTCAGGGCCGCAGAATTGAATCCAGGGTACTACGCCGAGTTCAGTCGGGACGAAACGCGACGCCGGCCGCTCCGTCACTTGATCGCTTCTGTAGCTCGTTGAAATTGAATATCGAATTACGCTCTGGATAGTGTTTCGCTCATGGGCTTCTGGGAGGAGTAAACATTGGCTCTTTGTTGTAGTCAATTCGCTAATATCATTTTCTCCGATAGATTCTATCGATTTCAGTTCGCAAAATGTGCCTGTGTCAGTGATGGTAAGTCGAGGAGGGATATTTTTCCTTTGGAAGAAATTTGGCTTAGTTTCCACAGAAAAAAAGAAAATGAATATACCGGTACCGAACAGAATATTCAGGAAATTTCATGTTTTAGAAATATAAGAATGAGGTTTAACAGTGGACATGGTTCGTCACGACATGCCCTTTGTACAGTTACTAGTGCGTAGAGTTCATAGCACATAAATTAACTACCTACATATATATATATATATATATATTTATTTATTTATTCATTCTGGTGTAGTTAAGGCCATCAGGCCTTCTCTTCCACAACACCAGGAATACAAATACAATAATATAGAAAAACAGAGAAAAAAAAAACGTATACAAAATAAAGCTACACAAAAAAATAAAGCGAGAGAAAAAAAACACTATAAACAAAGTAAAGCCACACAAAAATATACACAGGTTGCAGTCACACGAACTTTAAATGAGTGATTAAGTATCATAATTAATTGCATCCTAACTAATTAACTAACATAAACAAGAAACTTGCAATTTTAATCTAGATTTAAAAAGAAAAAAAAAACAAATCAATACTTCTAGCAATACCTAAAAACATTAACTAAGACAAAATTTTCCAATTTAGTTTTGAATTGTGATAAAGTCCGGCAGTCCCTGACGTCATTAGATAACGAATTCCAGAGGCGAGGTATTTCTACAGTATAGGAAGATGAGTATATAGACGTTTTATGACGAGGGACAGAAAGAAGTGCTTGATGTCGGTTTCGAAGAGTTGTAAGAAATTGAAAGCGCGATAAGAGATAATTCGGAGTAGAAGTATGCATGATTCTAAACAGAAGAGACAGTGAATGTATTGTTCTTCGTTCCTTCAGACGCACCCATGAAAGTAACTGGAGGGAAGGTGTCATATGATCAAATTTACGAGTATTGCAGATGAATCGTACGCACACATTATGAACACGTTGTAGTCTCTCAGCTAAGATTGAACTTACATTAGTTAGCAACGAATCGCAATAATCAAAATGGGGCATTACAACCGTCTGGATAAGATTCTTTTTTAGACCGAGTGGTAGAAATTCTTTCATATGGAACAAGAAGTGAAGTTGAGAAAATATTTTTTTGCAAATGTGTGTTACTTGAGTGTTCCAATTTAGATCACCACCCATAAGGTGAAGAATAAAGATGTCAGTAGAATAACAGCAAGAGAGATGAGGTTCATGAGAGCAACAGTTGGATATACTCGCTGGGATCATAAAAAAATGAGGACATAATGCAAGAACTTCAAATACAACCCATTATGCAGTTCATCAGCAAATATCAACTTCAGTGGAAGGGTCATCTCGAACGAATGGATCGATGCAGAATTCCAAAAGCACTGTTTCATTACCATCCGCATGGCAAAAGATCTCTAGGTCGTCCGAAGAAGAGATGAGCTGAAAATTCTAGTTTGAGACCGTAACAGGCCACTCGGCCTAATACTTGTTAGGAAGACGAGACAACATATACAGGGTGAACCATTAGCAAAGTCATTATTTCAGGGGGTTATTCTTTGAAATATTTCAAACAAAAAAGTTAAATACACTTTTGCTTGTATAATAAATTGCATAGAAGAAAAGGAAACTGTGGTTCTTTTAACCAACCATTCCGTCGCGAAGGGTTGACTGAGGATATTGGGATTTAAATCAATGGCTTTCACAAAACATGCTGTGAAATGTTTCATATAAAAGATTTTTTTTTCTCGAAAAGGAAGCAAAACCAGCAAAATTATATTTAACATTTTTGTTTTAAATATCTCAAGAATGCAGGGCATGTATGGGCGAATCCAGAAATGCATATAGAGTGTTAGTTGGGAGGCCGGAGGGAAAAAGACCTTTAGGGAGGCCGAGACGTAGGTGGGAAGATAATATTAAAATGGATTTGAATGAGGTGGGATATGGTGATAGAGAATGGATTAATCTTGCTCAGGATAGGGACCAATGGCGGACTTATGTGAGGGCGGTAATGAACCTCCGGGTTCCTTAAAAGCCAGTAAGTAAGTATATCTCAAGAACAACCCCCTGAAATTTACGGTTCATTCTCTATACCCCATATTTCAATTACAAAATGAATCGGTATATCAAAATAAATCGAAAGTGTTAAATATGCTCTGATATTTCATTCATCGATCAGCGTGGTGCATTTATGAACGTGATTAAGTACTACCGGGTGTACAGAAGTTCTGTTCCTATTTTGTAAATCAATTAGCCTACCAGTACAATAAAACTGAGCAACAGTGCTGCTTTAACTAACTTACGCAGCCACCAGCGTGGCTCAGTCGGTTAAGGCGCTTGTCTGCTGGTCTGAAGTTGCGCTCGGGCGCGGGTTCGATCCCCGCTTGGGCTGATTACCTGGTTGGGCTTTTTCCGAGGTTTTCCCCAACCGTAAGGTGAATGCCAGGTAATCTAATCCTCGGCCTCATCTCGCCAAATACCATCTCGCTATCACCAATCTCATCGACGCTAAATAACCTAGTAGTTGATACAGCATCATTAAATAACGAACTAAAAAAAACTAACGTAGATAAAAAAATGTTTCTCAGTGGACTTCAACACGTGCACCATGTTTAGCTTTTAGCACATTTGGTCCCATTCGCAGTATCTCATATAGCCAGGATTCTAACCTGTTTCAGCCCATTCTGTTAAGACAGACGGGGCTGGCCTCGGCGCATGGGTCTCCGAGCATTCAGCATTAATCTTATTCTTATGCCATCAGCGATTAAGGCATTTAGTCGTCAGCACGAGGGTAGTACGAGATATGTGCACGGGTAGACCTGACTAATTGTAAAGCAGTAAGCTCACTAACCTTGCCTGAAGTCTTTACGATCTTTTAATTCATAGTTCGAACTCGAGGCGATGAACTTGAGCCGAGACGGCCAGCCATCGGAGTCCACGAAGCCGCCTGCTGTTCTCAACGATTTCTTCGCTTATAGTTCCTCGAGGCATTGAACTCCGAGCCTGTCTCGAAAGACGACATAACCTTTCTCTTTCTGTTCATCTTTCATCAGCAGATGTACAGCTGTCAAAAGAAAAAGTGGCCGCTCTCCTGAAACGAAGTTCCCTTCGGGTATCTTCGCTACAATTCGGAGACAGGCGATGTTACATGTTGTTGGACCACGTTGCCTGATATCTACTGTTGTAATTGAAGTATTCTGTGTGTTATCGATAGCATAATGGTAGCGTTCAGGCCTCTTATTCATGAGGTCCTGCGTTCGACTACAACCACGTGCTTTTTATGTTCTGTTTTTGAGAGAGACAAACTATACATAATGGCTCTTTTACGATTATTTTAGTAATTAACATCAGGTTCATTAATATATTATGCCATGACTTTATCATTATGATATTGTGGCTGCAAATGGAAAGAAAAAAGATTTTATTCTCAATAAAAATATCTTTCGTGGCGTAAACAAAACTAATTTACTGGCGTCGGCCTTAAAACATTCAAACAATTAAGCGTTCAAAAAACAAAACAAAAAGCCACAATTCAATATTTAGTCTATCTTCCTCTTATCTCGATCATCTTGCAGTCGAGTGGGCATGGAATTGACTAGTCTTTGCAAATAGCGACTGTTTTTAGACACGATATTCCAGGCATTCTGAACATACATACATAAGTGTTCTGTCCATGGGCAGGCCTTTCATTGCAAACCCAGCAATCTCCAATCTTTCCTATTTTCTGCCTTCCTCTTAGTCTCCGCATATGATCCACATATCCTAATGTCGTCTATTATTCTTTTCAACCAGAGACCCAACCAGTTACTTTTTATCTTTCTAATCAGTTTCAGCATCATTCTTTCTTCACTCACTTTTTCAAACACAATTTTATTTCTTATTCTATCTGTCCACTTCACACGCACCGTTCTTCTCCACATCCACATTTCAAATGCTTCAATTCGTTTCTCTTCATTTCGTCGTAATGTCCATGTTCCTTCCCCATACAATGCCACACTCCACACAAAGCACTTCACTAGTCTCTTCCTTAGTTCTTTTTCCAGAGGTCCGCAGAAGATCCTTCTTCTTCTATTTAAAGCTTCCTTTGTTCATGTTTGCAGTTTTTCCTGGGAAGGATAGGCCTAAATGCGGTAACATCCCGTTGCTTTCCGCACACCACTATCTCTTTCGCATCTTATTAAATTCCAGGGGGCCCAAGCGTGGAGATGAGGAGAGTGGATTTGACTAATTGGGCCCTCCGGACTTCACCGAAAGTCACGGCAAGGGTTAAATATCAATTCTATCAGGATGTTTGACCCTATCAGAGATCGGGAAATCTCAATTAGCCTTTGCCCCCCGCATCCTGGACTAGCTTCTATGAATCATCAGAAAATGTTAGAGTGTGATTGGGCCAATTTTTCCGAAAATGTTTCCACACTTTTGCCCTCGTAGCTCAGCGGACGAACGTCGGAATTTAGATGTCAACGTCTCAGGTTCAATTCCTCGTTACTCCTTTTCATTTTATTGTGGTTCAAGATAGTATAATGTAATAATACAAAAAGAAAAACTAATACCAATATTATGCAACTGGATTTTTCCAAACCTAATATCAAATTTATGTTATTTATATCGCTAAAGAACGATTACAATATAAATAACTTGAATATTATTTATACAGTATCACTAAAGAACGATAACACAATATAAATGATAAATATCGGTTTGTTTAATTAATATAAGATATTATATAATACTTATTTAATTATCTAAATAAAATAACCTATTTTACAAAGAAAGATGTTTATTTGTGTTATAATAATTACCTACATAAAATACAGATTATTTATATTGCGAAAGAACAATAACAATATAAATAACTTGAATATTATTTTATAATGCTAATGAAGGAAAACAATATAAATGATAACTTGAATATTATTTATATCACTAAAGAACGATAACAATATAAAAAACGTGAATATTATTCATATCGGAATTTCACAGATTTATTACAGATGTATTTAAGAAATTGTAGAAGAATAGTAATTAGTAACAGTGTCCTATTTATTCTTCTTGGAGCAAAATTTGTAACTTTTAAAAGTGTGGTTACTATGTTGAAGTGTATGTGTTGCAACGGATGCTTGATTTGTTATGTATGTGAGTCAGTTATGGTATGCTTGATGTCGTCGCAATGTCGTAATTATAGTTTGATTGTGTTTGTGTGACTATTGTGTATTAATTTATTATGTATGGTACGGAAAGCTGCATATTTGTGTTATAGAAGTGTTACGTATGTGTGTTATTAATGTTTTTGTAGGTTTCAAATTGATAACTGATATTTGTTTTGCAATCGCATTGCCTAATTTACGGATTGTTTATGTTTTGTTTACATCGCGTAGGCTAATTTAATTTTCTTTTCCATTTCTCTTTATGCCTATCTTTTTTGTGTATAAAACTATAGCCCTAACATACATATGTAAAATAGGGCTAACCCCCATTGGAGATACTGTAGTTACAATAGTAATAATTATTATTCATATCGTTATAAAACGATAACAGAATACAAATGATGACTTGAATTTTATTCATATCTCTAAAGAACGATAACAAAATATAAATAACGTTATATCCATCAAGAACGATAACTGGATATAAATGATAATTTGAATATCATTTACATCACTAAAGAACGATTAAAAAATAAAATGAAAACTTGAAGAAGGCGCGAACCCTGAACATTTGAATCATTAAACAAGCACTCTACCGCTGGTCTGCGAGGAGCAGATACGGAACACTTTCATAGTTCCGGAACTGCTTGTACAAGCACATGCATCGTGTAACATCGCCGCGACCCGAAGTGGACTTTGAAAATATTCGCTGTTCACGAGTGCGGCCACTTTTTTTTTTTTTTTTTTTTGACAGCTGTACATACTATCTTCAAAGATTCGCTTGTATAATTTAACTATTTTCGAAGATTCGCTTGTATAATTTAACCATTTTCAAAGATTCGCATCATTCGCTTGTATAATTTAACCATTTTCAAAGACTCGCTTGTATAATTTAACCATTCGCTTGTATAATTTAACTATTTTCAAAGATTCGCTTGTATAATTTAACCATTTTCAAAGACTGCTGGTGTAATTTAACCATTTTCAAAGATTCGCTTGTATAATTTAACCATTTTCAAAGATTCGCTTGTATAATTTAACTATCTTCAAAGATTCGCTTGTATAATTTAACTATCTTCAAAGATTGCTGGTGTAATTTAACCATTTTCAAAGATTCGCTTGTATAATTTAACCATTTTCAAAGATTCGCTTGTATAATTTAACTATCTTCAAAGATTCGCTTGTATAATTTAACTATCTTCAAAGATTGCTGGTGTAATTTAACCATTTTCAAAGATTCGCTTGTATAATTTAACCATTTTCAAAGATTCGCTTGTATAATTTAACTATCTTCAAAGATTCGCTTGTATAATTTAACTATCTTCAAAGATTGCTGGTGTAATTTAACCATTTTCAAAGATTCGCTTGTATAATTTAACCATTTTCAAAGATTCGCTTGTATAATTTAACTATCTTCAAAGATTCGCTTGTATAATTTAACTATCTTCAAAGATTCGCTTGTGTAATTTAACTATCTTCAAAGATTGCTGGTGTAATTTAACCATTTTCAAAGATTCGCTTGTATAATTTAACCATTTTCAAAGATTCGCTTGTATAATTTAACTATCTTCAAAGATTCGCTTGTATAATTTAACTATCTTCAAAGATTGCTGGTGTAATTTAACCATTTTCAAAGATTCGCTTGTATAATTTAACCATTTTCAAAGATTCGCTTGTATAATTTAACTATCTTCAAAGATTCGCTTGTATAATTTAACTATCTTCAAAGATTGCTGGTGTAATTTAACCATTTTCAAAGATTCGCTTGTATAATTTAACCATTTTCAAAGATTCGCTTGTATAATTTAACTATCTTCAAAGATTCGCTTGTATAATTTAACTATCTTCAAAGATTCGCTTGTGTAATTTAACTATCTTCAAAGATTCGCTTGTATAATTTAACTATCTTCAAAGATTGCTGGTGTAATTTAACCATTTTCAAAGATTCGCTTGTATAATTTAACCATTTTCAAAGATTCGCTTGTATAATTTAACTATCTTCAAAGATTCGCTTGTATAATTTAACTATCTTCAAAGATTCGCTTGTGTAATTTAACTATCTTCAAAGATTCGCTTGTATAATTTAACTATCTTCAAAGATTCGCTTGTGTAATTTAACTATCTTCAAAGATTCGCTTGTATAATTTAACTATCTTCAAAGATTGCTGGTGTAATTTAACCATTTTCAAAGATTCGCTTGTATAATTTAACCATTTTCAAAGATTCGCTTGTATAATTTAACTATCTTCAAAGATTCGCTTGTATAATTTAACTATCTTCAAAGATTCGCTTGTGTAATTTAACTATCTTCAAAGATTCGCTTGTATAATTTAACTATCTTCAAAGATTGCTGGTGTAATTTAACCATTTTCAAAGATTCGCTTGTATAATTTAACCATTTTCAAAGATTCGCTTGTATAATTTAACTATCTTCAAAGATTCGCTTGTATAATTTAACTATCTTCAAAGATTGCTGGTGTAATTTAACCATTTTCAAAGATTCGCTTGTATAATTTAACCATTTTCAAAGATTCGCTTGTATAATTTAACTATCTTCAAAGATTCGCTTGTATAATTTAACTATCTTCAAAGATTGCTGGTGTAATTTAACCATTTTCAAAGATTCGTTTGTATAATTTAACCATTTTCAAAGATTCGCTTGTATAATTTAACTATCTTCAAAGATTCGCTTGTATAATTTAACTATCTTCAAAGATTCGCTTGTGTAATTTAACTATCTTCAAAGATTGCTGGTGTAATTTAACCATTTTCAAAGATTCGCTTGTATAATTTAACCATTTTCAAAGATTCGCTTGTATAATTTAACTATCTTCAAAGATTCGCTTGTATAATTTAACTATCTTCAAAGATTGCTGGTGTAATTTAACCATTTTCAAAGATTCGCTTGTATAATTTAACCATTTTCAAAGATTCGCTTGTATAATTTAACTATCTTCAAAGATTCGCTTGTATAATTTAACTATCTTCAAAGATTGCTGGTGTAATTTAACCATTTTCAAAGATTCGCTTGTATAATTTAACCATTTTCAAAGATTCGCTTGTATAATTTAACTATCTTCAAAGATTCGCTTGTATAATTTAACTATCTTCAAAGATTCGCTTGTGTAATTTAACTATCTTCAAAGATTCGCTTGTATAATTTAACTATCTTCAAAGATTGCTGGTGTAATTTAACCATTTTCAAAGATTCGCTTGTATAATTTAACCATTTTCAAAGATTCGCTTGTATAATTTAACTATCTTCAAAGATTCGCTTGTATAATTTAACTATCTTCAAAGATTCGCTTGTGTAATTTAACTATCTTCAAAGATTCGCTTGTATAATTTAACTATCTTCAAAGATTCGCTTGTGTAATTTAACTATCTTCAAAGATTCGCTTGTATAATTTAACTATCTTCAAAGATTGCTGGTGTAATTTAACCATTTTCAAAGATTCGCTTGTATAATTTAACCATTTTCAAAGATTCGCTTGTATAATTTAACTATCTTCAAAGATTCGCTTGTATAATTTAACTATCTTCAAAGATTCGCTTGTGTAATTTAACTATCTTCAAAGATTCGCTTGTATAATTTAACTATCTTCAAAGATTGCTGGTGTAATTTAACCATTTTCAAAGATTCGCTTGTATAATTTAACCATTTTCAAAGATTCGCTTGTATAATTTAACTATCTTCAAAGATTCGCTTGTGTAATTTAACCATTCTATGTCATAGTAATGAATGACCACGAAATTCCTTTGCTTTATGCATAACAAAGAATGTCTATAAATAATGTTATCCAGTTACTCTGATTATTTTGAAAATAATAGCACTCCTTCTGCAACTGCTGCCTTGTCTCCATGAGAGGGAGGTGGAGAGAGTTGGTAGAATGATAGAAGAAACGGGAGAACCTCGAGAAAAATCCTCAGTAACTTCTGCTTTGTCCCCCAGAAATTCTATCACTACCTGTTGGGTGATCGAACCCGAGCCGCATCGATGGAGGACCAGCGCTCTAGCACTTCAGTCACAGTCGCAGCTATATTGTATCGCAGCACAGTGCCTGTGGATTTCAGTTACAGCATTAGGCCTATAGCAGATTAATAAGTGGACAATATTGGTACAAAAAGAAAAGTATTCAATAACGAACAAAAAGTGAAATTGTTATTATCATAAGTAGAAAATGGAAAAAGAAAATTGTCTATCGTGAATTTGGACTGGTTAATAATTATATAGTCCAAGCGATTTGTAAAAACGTTCAGTCCTAGAAAACAGCTATTGGTAACGAATCCAAGAAATACGTTTTCCCGTTCAATTTTCTGTACCTTTCCTAATGAAGGAGCTGACAGATGGCTCCAAAAATCGCATGTATCTACACTTGAGAAAATATCCAAAATCCTCAAACGACAACCAGTTTTAAGTAGGCCTATATCACCACAACTGAAAGTGAAAGAACATCTGAACAAATGAGAAGTGGAAGAGAGAGAAATTAGAAGTTTAATTAAGTGAATTAGATATTTCATGTGATTCAATGTTGTGGGTTAGGAGTAGCATCAGTGGTACTATAACTGTAGAAGTATTATAGATATAAATTTACGGAAAGAGGTAATAAAGTAGGAAATTTAGGAGTGAAGCGAAAAGAAAGGGATAAATACGTAATTAAATAGAGGATAGAATAATAGGGAAATAATAAGTGATGTAAGTGTTATAAAATAGAGAAAATGGAAATGTAGGAGAAAATAGATGGAAAAGAATGATCAAGAGTAGATAGATTTGAGAATAGAGAATGAACAAATATGAGATAAATTATGTGATATTAAATAGAAAACCGAGAAATGGGAGACAGTGAGAGAGAATAGAAGAGGATAGTTAGGAAAGGATCGGTAGCGACTCAGTTAAAACAGAAAAATAGGAAGTAATCGGGAAGTACTTGGCAAATGAATATATTAACAAAAAGGATGGCATATTATATATATATATATATATTAAAGGAATGGTGGATCGAGAAAGGTCCAACATAACTATGAATATTGTAAAGTTGGCTGACAAATAATATCAAAATATCACCACAACTTGACAACAATGTGCGAATGACCTGCCGATTTTTTTTTCTTTTCTTTTCTTTTCTTTTGCTTTGCTTGGTTATTTTTTTAGTGAGTTATTTTACGATGCTGTATCAACATCTCAGGTTATTTAGCATATGATTGAAGTGAAGGTGATAATGCCGGTGAAATGAGTTCGGGATCCAGCATCGATAGTTATTATCGCCGCGGCCTAATGCTTAACATGTCGGCATCATACAATAACGTGCGGTGTGCTTTTAAAACAATTTTGCCGACCGATTGTTGCTCTGTAGGTTTCACTCTAAGCGTCACGTTGTCACGTCTACTTCCTCGATAAGAATAAGCACTAGTTTGTTATATTGTTAAATGGCTATTATTATTATTATTATTATTATTATTATTATTATTATTATTATTACTTCATATACGAGTACATTGACATTCTTAACTCTTAATAATAACTCTTTAATAATAATTTTAATCACATAGGGGAGAGTCGGGTAGTATCGGACATCGGGTAATATCGGACAGTGAGTTTCTTTCATCTACCACACGATGATAGTACTTGATTGACATAGTTACGTTTCTGTGATGTCGCATAGAGAAACGTAACCATGTCATTCAGGTACTATCATATGGTGGTAGATGAAAGAAACGCACTGTCCGATACTACCCGATGTCCGATACTACCCGACTCTCCCCTACTTTAATGTTCGTCCTCAGCACAAGGCATTGCAACCTCGGTTTTAGTCCACGTGGATTAGACAAGTAGGTGTCATTTAATAATGGAAGCAGCTTATTGGTTGCAATATTGAAATTGAGGCGAGTGATTGGAGCGGTGACATAAGAAATTGAAAACAGTAATACAATTAAATTTCAAAGACCTGCCGAATGTTATGCACGACGCCGCTCGAAGACCTGCCGAATGTTAACCATGGGAGCGCGGTAATAATACCAGCATTTGCTCATATTGGGTTGAGGGAAAACCCCGGAAAAACCTCAACCAAGTAACTTGCCCCGACCAGGATTCGAACCCGGGCCACCTGGTTTCGCGGCCAGACGTGCTAGTAGTTACTCCACAGTTGTGGACTTGGTTATTTAACAACGTTGTATCAACTACTAGATTATTTAGCGTCGATGGAATTGGTGATAGCTAAGTGGTATTTGCGAGACGAGGTCGAGAATTCGCCATAGATTACCTGATATTCGCCTTACGGTTGAGGAAAACCTGGGTGAAAAATCCAACTAGGTAATCAGCTCAAGCGGGAATCGAACTCTCGCAACTCTGTATTGGTAGAAAAGCGTCTGAGCCGACTGAGCTACGCCGTTGACCGCATTTTTGTAGATTACATGACACATTGGTATAAGAATTCCAAGAGCAATACGAGAAGCTGCTGGGAGAAAAATTAAGAAGGAGCTTGCTGAATTGCACGGGACCGTTAGAAAGAAACACGAGTTGCAGGTTGACAGTGAAATATTCGATCCTCGGTCGAGACAAAGGTTTGGCTGCACCCCACAGCTTCCATATTGATCGCGACTCCCATTAAACTGGTGAAATGGGTCGCTGTAATGTCTGGCTTTGACCTGAAACAACTTATCGCAGAAGCGTCGTCTGGAGGAACACGAATTTCGTACACTCAAAGAAATGCAACACTTCAAACATCGTACTAGAATAAAAAAAAACGGGTAGACTGTTGCTGTGTTTCATGGAAATCGTGTGACGTAAGATGGCTTTTTACAGTAGCGGCTCGTATTTAAAGGCTCTGACAAGGTACCGCCCCAACAGAATTCTAAAAAAACGTATTGAAATTAGAATTTAAATAAATAACGTTTCGGAAATATACATTACTTTAGAAAAGTATAAAGACATCCCACACAAACTCTTCATTTTTACGTTCCCTTTACAAGGTGGAAGAAAAACACAGAAGATAAACTTGTGAATTCTAAATGAGGCAGTAGAGCAAGTGGACAGCTTCAAATACTTGGGGTGTACTATAAGCAGTAACATGAGCTGCTGCCAGGAAGTCGAAAGGAGGATAGCAATAGCCAACGAAGCTTTTAATAGAACTCCTTCTGTTGACCTCTGGAAAAAGAACTATGGAAGAGACTAGTGAAGTGCTTTGTATGGAGTGTGGCATTGTATGAGGCAGAAACATGGACATTACGACGAAGTGAAGAGAAACGAATAGAAACATTTCAAATGTGGATATGGAGAAGAATGGAACGTGTGAAGTGGACAGACAGAATAAGAAATGAAGCTGTGTTGGAAAGAGTGGGTGGAGAAAGAATGACGCTGAAACTGATCAGAAAGAGGAAAAGGAATTGGTTGGGTCACTAGCTGAGAAGAAACTGCCTACTGTAGGATGCACTGGAAGGAATGATGAACGGGAGAAGAGTTCGGGGTAGAAGAAGATATCAGATGATAGACGACATTAAGATACATGGATCATATGAGGAGACAAAGAGGAAGGCAGAAAATAGAGAAGGCTGGAGAAAGCTGGATTTGCAGTGAAAGACCTGTCCTTGGGCAGAACACTAAATGAAATGAATGAGTGCAATAAAATATTAATTGACTTGCTAAAATTCTATTTCACTAATGTTAGCTTCAGAAATACGTTTGAACGGAGCCGCCATTTTCACTTGACTATATGCGGTAAACAAATGACGATCGCAAAGGATATTTTACAGTGAAGAATTTACAGTTTTAAATGTTGGCAAACAAAGAAACAAATGGTTGCGAGGTAAAAGAAAGAAAAGAAAGTATATAAAGATTTTAAAAAATAAAGTAAGCTAATACAATAAAATAGGTATTAATTGACTTACTAAAATCTATTTCGCTAATGTTAGCTTCACCAAAACGTTTGAACGGAGCCACCATTTTCAGTTGACTATCTATGCGGGGAAACAAATGACGATCGCAAAGCATGTTTTATAGTACCGTAAAGAATTTGCATTTTGAAAATGTTGGCAAACAAAGAAACAAATGCTAGAGAAGTGATAAAATTGTAGCGATAAACAGCCATGATTGGTTGAAACACATCCTTTCGTACCGTTTTATTGGTGAAAAGTAGTATGACATAGTAAAAGTGTAATAGTCAGTGCAATTTATGTGTTCAATATATTACCAAAGGGTGTCCATAGTATGAAGATAAGTAAATTTAAATCTGTTCTTAAAATATGGCTTCTTGATAATCCATTTTACAATATAAATGATTTTGTAAATTTTGATGCAAATCCTATTTATTAATTCTGCAGTGCTCGGAAAAGTGACACAAGTCAGTTTCCACAAACCTTTTTTGATGATTTATAGACAACTTACGGAACATCTGCTCGCTTGGAAAAAAATACATAAGTATTTCTCCCATTACAATAATTCATACAGAAAAGAAATCAAATCGACATAAACCAGTGCAAGTTGTCAATAAGTTATCAAAAAAAGGTTTGTGGAAATTGACTTATGTCACTTTTCCCAAGCACTGCAGAATTATTGTCTTATAACTTCAGGCGTATGACGTACTTGACAATAAACTGATTAAAGGTCCAAGGTTAACTGTATATTAACAGCCCTGAATATTGTATAGACTTATGTCTTCGATATTTTGAGTTATTTTGTCATTTGATACACCAGTCCACTTTTCTAAGAAAGGCGCCAACAATGTGTTTCTATGGCGACCAAATTCATAGCGGCGGGTTAGTTCCAGAAATTTCCGTCGGCACATACGTATATAACATGAGTATTTATTATCTTCATGCAGGAATGATACAGACGAGTGTACTGTATGGGAAAAGCCAGCAAGAAGCAATGCATCGATCGTGAGTGGAAAGACTCTTCTACAAAGTTTCCAGACAGGAAAGTCGTCTGACAATTGAAGTTTTCTGAGTTGCAAAGCTAGCGCCAACCGCCGTCTAAGAAGCACTGCCGCGAGTGCCAACGCTACCCATCTGGAATGGAGTCGCTGCTGTCGGGGGAGGTCTGATTATAAAGGAATGTCACTTAATAGTAATATGCGTTACAAGAGCGGTATGTTGACGTTTTCATGGTCGAGGAAAACATTGAAAAAGCGAAACGTAGTTGAGTTTTTTTAATTTCCGAGAACATGAAAACAAACATACCGCTCGTGTATCGTACATTATTTTGTGCGAAGATCGCTTATTACATACCTGAAAGACGAATTTCTAATTAGTTGCAATGAAATCTCCATGTTGGTGTCTGTTCAATGACGCCAACTTCGGAACACCAAAATATCTTTCTTCAACATTGTTGCTGTAAAATGTTTTCCGTGTTTACTATACTCCAGCAGGCCGTGATATACGTCTGTCTTTTTTCCCCCCAGTCTGTAAATGCGAACTTAAAACAAACGGTAAGGTTATGTAATGATTTATTTTTCATTTTAATATTTTAACAATATTATTTATATAACATATTGCAGTAATAACATCGGCATCTGGAATCTCGTTGATTTTTTTCACGGCTTCCTTAATGTTACTTGTATCAGGAATGCAATAAGTTTCGTGGAGTAGTAGACTTCACTTAATTTTTGCAAATATTTAAAAACAATAATTAACATTGCAATTTAGGTGAAATTGCAGTGGTAAGTTTCCAATTTATAATTATTACTATGTTAAACGTCTCTAAAAATAATATGTTAAAAGCCTAAAGCTTAAGCGGTAAGAAGAGGGAAATTGTTATGTGTGTTACGTTGGGAATACTGAATGTGGTATTTCACACTTACCGCGTATTGGTTCTGTGCGTATTTGCTTGGTTTCCGCACAAAACCAATCCGCGGAAAGTCTAAAATTCCACATTCAGTATTCCCAACCTAATACACATAACAATTTCCCTCTTCTTACCGCTTAAGTGACATATTGATTTTGCTGCTTTAGGCTTTTAACATATTATTTTTAGAGACGTTCAATATAGTAATAATTATAAATTGCAAACTTACCACTGCAATTTCACCTAAATTATACTGTTAATTATTGTTTTTAAATATTTGCAAAAATTAAGTAAACTCTACAACTCCACTAAAGTTACTGGATTCGCGATGCAAGTAACATTAAGGAAGCCGTGAAAAAATCAACAAACTTGCCGTTGTTATTACTGCAATATGTTATGTAAATAATATTGTTAAAATATTAAAATAAAAAATAAATCATTACATAACCTTACCGTTTGTTTTAAGTTCGCATTTATAGACTGGGGGAAAAAAAAAGACGGATGTAGCCTATATCACGGCCTGCTGGAGTATAGTAAACACAGAAAACATTTTAAAGCAACAATGTTGAAGATAGATATTTTTGTTTTGCAAATTTGCCGTCATTGAACAGAAACCGAGATGGAGATTTCATTGCAACTAATTAGAAATTCCTATTTCAGTTATGTAATAAACGATCTTCGTACAAAATAATGTACGATACACGAGCGGTATCTTTTCTTTCAATTCTTGGAAATTAAAAAAGCTCAACTACGTTTCGCTTTTTTAGACTTTTCCTCGAACATGAAAACTTCAACATACCGCTCTTGTAACGCATATTACTATAATGAACACACAGATTTGAGTTAGTTTCATGTGCTTTCTTTACTTGTGATTTAATTTAGTTTGTTTGGTAACAAAATCGGACACTACACTTGATGGTTCTTCTCGTGACTTGATTCAATCGTTTTTGTCTGTTTTTGGACGTAATTTTCGTAGCTGCTGTTATGCTTAAAAGGTCTTAAAACGTTACTAATTTTTTTAATGGGTGAACTGTTGTGAGAGATTTAATTACACTCCATGTGAAATTGTGTTTTAAATGTAAATAGCATATTAAATATATATTTTGAATTTTATATATCTTGTAATCATGCGTTTTTGTTAATTGGTTATTTTACGAGGTTTTATCAACTGCTATCGATTATAGCGTCTGAATGAGGTGAAGGTGATAATGTCGGCGAAATGAATCCAGGGTCCAATGCCGGAAGTTACCCAGCATTTGATTTTATTAGGTTGGGGGGAAAACCCCGGAGAAAAATCTCACCCAGATAACGTGTTCCAACCAAGATTTGAAACCGGGCCCGCTCGTTTTACGGTCAGGCATGTTTACCGTTATTCTACAGCGGTGGACTAAGTAATCACGTGTTCACTATGCAACTATATACATATACTTTGGAACCTGATGATGACTACCAGCTAGTCCAAAATGTTTGTCGTCACACCATCCAAAGATAACTAATTCGATTATTTTAAAAAAGATAACAAACTCCTGAGCTATTTATATCCGAACTCACACTTTTTGAAATCCAAATTGCAATAGAAAAATCAGGAAAACTAGAAATCTCCAGGTATCGATCAAATTCCAGCAGAATTAATACAAGAGGGTGGAAGCGCATTATCTAGCGAATTTTATAAGCTTATACTTGCTATTTGGGAAAAGAAAATTGTACCAGAACAATGGAAGGCATCCATAATTGTACCTATCTTTAAGAAGGGAGAAAATACTTATTGTAGTAACTTTCTAGGAATGTCACTTTTGTTGACGTCTTACAAAATTTTGTCCAATATTATTTTGAGAAAATTAACTCCATATGTAGATGAAATTATTGGGGATCATCAGTGTGGTTTTAGGCGTAATAGATCGACTATTGATCAGATTTTTTTGTATTCGACAGATATTGGAGAAAAATGGAAGTATTATGGTACAGTACATCAGTTATTCATAGATTTAAAAAAGGCATATTACTCGGTTAATTATATGATATTCTTATTGAATTTGCTATTCCCAAGAAACTAGTTCAATTGTTTAAAATGTGTCTCAATGAAACGTACAGCAGAGTCCATGTAGGCCAGTTTCTATCTGATGCTTTTCCAATTCACTGCGAGCTAAAGCAAGGAGATGCACTATCACCTTCACTTTTTAACTTTGCTCTAGAATATGCCATTAGGAAAGTCCAGAATAACAGAGAGGGTTTGGAATTGAACGGGTTACATCAGCTGCTTGTCTATGCGGATGACGTGAATATGTTAGGAGAAAATCCACAAACGATTAGGGAAAACACAGGAATTTTACTGAAAGCAAGTAAAGAGATAGGTTTGGAAGTAAATCCCGAAAAGACAAAGTATATGATTATGTCTCGTGACCAGAATATTCTGCGAAATGGAAACATAAAAATTGGAGATTTATCCATCGAAGAAGTGGAAAAATTCAAATACCTGGGAGTAACAGTAACAAATATAAATGATACTCGAGAGGAAATTAAACACAGAATAAATATGGGAAATGCCTGTTTTTATTCGGTTGAGAAGCTTTTGTCATCCAGTCTGCTCTTAAAAAACCTGGAAGTTAGAATTTATAAAACAGTTATATTACCAGTTGTTCTTTACGTTGTGAAACTTGGACTCTCCCTTCGAGAAAGAAAGAGAGGCTAAGAGTGTTCGAGAATAAGGTGTTTTTGGAAAATATTTGGGGCTGAGAGGGATGAAGTTACAGGAGAATGGAGAAAGTTACACAACGCAGAACTGCACACATTGTATTCTTCACCTGACATAATTAGGAACATTAAATCCAGACGTTTGAGATGGGCAGGGCATGTAGCACGTATGAGCGAATCCAGAAGTGCATACAGAGTATTAGTAGGGAGACCGGAGGGGAAAAGACCTTTGGGGAGGCTGAGACGTAGATGGCAGGATAATATTAAAATGGATTTGAGGGAAGTGGGATATGATGGTAGAAATTGGACTACTCTTGCTTAGGATAGGGACCGATGGCGGGCTTATATGAGGACGGCAATGAACCTCCGGGTTCCTTAAAAGCCTTTTGTAACTAAGTAAGTGTTTTGACGGTTATAATTATTTATCATTGGTTGTGTTCTTCACCTGACATAATTAACAACATTAAATCCAGACGTTTGAGATGGGCAGGGCATGTAGCACATATGGGCGAATCCAGAAATGCATATAGAGTGTTAGATGGGAGGCCGGAGGGAAAAAGACCTTTAGGGAGGCCGAGACGTAGATGGGAAGATAATATTAAAATGGATTTGAGAGAGGTGGGATATGATGATAGAGAATGGATTAATCTTCCTCAGGATAGGGACCAATGGCGGGCTTATGTGAGGGCGGCAATGAACCTCCGGGTTCCTTAAAAGCCAGTAAGTAAGTAGTATACCAACAAATTAGCGGAAATGTCTCTAAAAATTAGCAGTCTTAGTTATAACAATCCATAAAACGTGTTAATAGAATTTAATATGAACTATTTCTTCAGGAACAAAATAGGTTTTTACCAAAAATCCGGTGTGTAGTTGTAATATGCTCGCGTTGCATTTAATTCAGTTAACTTTTCATGGAGTTAATAATAATTATACAGTCTGGAATTGCCGGTCGCACGAAAATCCAGTCTGTTACGCCAGACTGACTCTGATTAAAGAGGCTAATGCGTGAACTGTCATAGAACGGAGAGCAACAGATGGCACGCGATGACTTCTAATGAGGGATCCGCTGAACACCGCCTGGCGCACCATGCGTCAACCGGTTCTCACTTGCGAAGTGATCTTCTGCGATGGCTCTCGGTCTGGAGGTTGAAGGGAGGAAGTTCTCCGGTTGCCGAGGGGGCGTGCGCGCGTCAGGAAGCAGCGGACTTGTTTATCTCCCGCCAGAGTGACAAGATCGGCTAAATGGAACTGGTTTCCTATTGCTCGGGCTGACCACAATTAAGCTGACCTCTATACGACTAGCTGGGCTGATCTAGATACAGTGGACACAGATTTAACAGAGGCTCTACCGACTTTAAAAAGTCACTCACTAATCACATTATAATTAATTGACTTTCTATCCTGTTTTCCTGTGTTGAAAGCCACTGTATCCCATTTGTACTTGATCTCGTTAAAGATTTATTTTTAATCAGTCTATTCTCTAAGTTATTTTATATACGAGTGTATAGACCTCGGATTTTAGATAAAACTCGTTTTATTCTTGATGTAATATATGAAAATAAATTCGTATATTCACGATTTATGGAAATATTTGATCAAAATTGATGGTCCTGTAGTCCCTAAAAATACAGACAATGACGTTAGAATAGTAATATACGTTACAAGAGCGGTATGTTGACGTTTTCATGGTCGAGGAAAAGATTGAAAAAGCGAAACGTAGTTGAGCGTTTTTAATTTCCGAGAACATGAAAACAAACATACCGCTCGTGTATCGTACATTATTTTGTGCGAAGATCGTTTATTACAGACCTGAAAGACGAATTTCTAATTAGTTGCAATGAAATCTCCATGTTGGTTTCTGTTTAATGACGGCAACTTCGGAAAACCAAAATATCTTTCTTCAACATTGTTGCTATAAAATGTTTTCTGTGTTTACTATACTCCAGCAGGCCGTGATATACGTCTGTCTTTTTTTTCCCCCCAGTCTATAAATGCGAACTTAAAACAAACGGTAATGTTATGTAATGATTTATTTTTCATTTTAATATTTTAACAATATTATTTATATAACATATTGCAGTAATAACATCCGCATCTGAAATCTTGTTGATTTTTTCACGGCTTCCTTAATGTTACTTGTATCAGGAATGCAATAAGTTTCGTGGAGTAGTAGATTTTACTTAATTTTTGCAAATATTTAAAAACAATAATTAACACTGCAATTTAGGTGAAATTGCAGTGGTAAGTTTCCAATTTATAATTATTACTATGTTAAACGTCTCTAAAAATAATATGTTAAAAGCCTAAAGCAGTAAAATGAATGTCGCGGTTAAGCGTAAGAAGAGGGAAATTGTTATGTGTGTTACGTTGGGAATACTGAATGTGGTATTTCACACTTACCGCGTATTGGTTCTGTGCGGAAAACAAGCAAATACGCACGATCTCGCACAAACAATTTTTGTGCGAGATCGTGCATATTTGCTTAGTTTCCGCACAAAACCAATCCGCGGAAAGTCTAAAATTCCACATTCAGTATTCCCAACCTAACACACATAACAATTTCCCTATTCTTACCGCTTAAGTGACATATTGATTTTACTGCTTTAGGCTTTTAACATATTATTTTTAGAGACGTTCAATATAGTAATAATTATAAATTGGAAACTTACCACTGCAATTTCACCTAAATTGCACTCTTAATTATTGTTTTTAAATATTTGCAAAAATTAAGTAAACTCTACAACTCCATTAAAGTTACTGCATTCGTGATGCAAGTAATATTAAGAAAGCCGTGAAAAAATCAACAATATCATAGACTCATCATAGACTGGGGGGGGGAAAAAAGACGGACGTAGCCTATATCACGGCCTGCTGGAGTATAGTAAACACAGAAAACATTTTCAAGCAACAGTGTTGACGATAGATATTTTTGTTTTGCAAATTTGCCGTAATTGAACAGAAACCAAGATGGAGATTTCATTGCAACTAATTAGAAATTCCTCTTTCAGGTTTGTAATAAACGATCTTCGCACAAAATAATGTACGATACACGAGCGGTATGTTTTCTTTCAATTCTCGGAAATTATAAAAGCTCAACTACGTTTCGCTTTTTCAAACTTTTCCTCGAACATGAAAACTTCAACATACCGCTCTTGTAACGCATATTACTATTACCTATTACACTTTTTATTTGCGAAAATTCATAACGGTATGTAAACAATACTATAAAAAGTTCTTTAAAAAAATATGGCGTAGCCCTAATATAACTATATAGGATAGAGTATATACATATAAAAAGCGAACCGTAAGTAATGTCATTAATTTCAGGGGCTATTCAAACTAAGAAGTTTAACCGTTAACTGGGCAAAGCTTCATTTCTCACACTAGTTTATTAAACCTTGTCGGACCGTAAAGAAAACAACTATCCCAATGTCCATATTTTTATATGTTGTACAGTCTATACATATAATTTGAACTGGTAATAGAAATTACTGGAAAACGGCTGGACTGATTTTAATAAATGACCCCTCATTTTGAAGCTTGGAACTCAAAGTTTTTCGGAAAAATAGTAGTTTTCAGTGAAATGTCAATTTTGAAACATAATTTTCCTATTTTCCAAAATCCATCTGTCGTCAGCTTTGAGAACTGGCTAATAGCATTCACGGCCGACTTGATATTCCCTTCGCTTTTTTGTAAAGGAGAAGCGAAGCGAGCATTAAGTCGGCCGTGTTGCATTTCAGAATAAAACAAAACATATACTACAGTAAACAATATTACACGAAGGCCATGATCTGCAAGAATGCGGACATATTTAGAGCTCAAATTAAATTGGTTATTAAAAACTTAACTTACTAAAAATAATTTACAGGTTGTATTCTGTGGTGTGTAATTTGCTGGGTACAGCTCTGTATTGGATATTAAAAACTACAAAACTTGAGGTGGTTTCATGATATTATTACCACTAGAAATGAAATATTATTGTAGTTAATGCCATGATGTGACTATTTTTCATCAATTATACATATTGATGCTATATTGATGATATGAAAGTGAAACGTTTTGGGGTTATATAAGTAGATATAGAGAATCACTTAAATTAGATTTTGATTTCTATATTTTACTGAGTGACGGCTGTATAGTATATGTAGTATACGTTACTGAATGCTATAAAAATTACGTAAGATAATAATATTATTAAAAATCAAATATTTTTATAGTTATTATTCAAGTGGGGTTGGGTCTTATTCATATATTTAATGGCGGTGTGGTGTAGATATTTATATGCGTGGTTCTCTTCAGTATTTGCTCGAGAGAATCTTTCATTGTTATGGAAGCAAATAACTTTCCGAATGTCTGGTATTCTTCATTGAAAATAAATCTAAAAAATGTTTATTTGAACGTCTAATGAACATAGTTTGCAGCATTTGCTGCACAAGCCACTAGTATTATAGTATTGTGAAATTTTAATTTTCCTTCTAATTTTTTTCTATTCTATTAAAATTATAGCATATAACCTATTAACCTGTTGTATTCTATAGGATACTTTGTCAATTTAAGGGTTAATATAGTTTTCCTCGTTTTTGCTTTCTTTTTTTAGATAAAAATTGTTTTATACGAAACATTTCATAGTCGGCCTCGGTAGTGTAGTTGGTACAGCGCTGGCCTTCTTTGCTCGAGGTTACGGGTTCGATCGCGGCCCAGGTCGTTGGCATTTAAGTGTGTTTAAATGCATTATTCTTTTCTGTATTAAATCGCGCAATGTTTTATTGTAATTGATAATTTATGAATGTAATGAAAATTTTCATAAACTTATTTTACCATGTTAGAAGCCATTGGAATACAGCCTATTTTAGGTACCTAAAGTAAGATTTTTAGACCTGAAATCCAACATTTAATTATACAAGGTGGGTCAAATGTCGCTTTCCCCTTTATTCGTTCATACGTTAGGTTTCATACTTGTACATCATCATGTACCATGTTCGTGCGTCAATTGTTTTTCTGATGTCTTGTCTTGTTATTGTTGTTGTTTTGTTTTATTGTGTTGGGTTGCATCTCTATGCAATTACTGCTAGTTTCTTGCAATGAATCGCAAATTAACCACAGAACAACGTGTTTTTGTGCTACAGCGTTGGTGGAAGCACAGTAAGAACACATTGTGTATCGAGAAACAAGGCCTCCATTTTAAACAAAATCTGTAAATAAATGTGTAGTCAAATGTAAATTTAATGTAAGGAAGTGTTTGGGGAAAGCGACTTTTAACCCGCTCCGTATAATCACTCCTTTGCATTTCCATTCCATCCCTATTTCTTTATATTTAATTGCATTATGTTCCACTTCATTACATTCTATTGTATTCTACTTCTCTACATTCCATTCCACTTCGTTGCATCCTGTTCTGTCCCACATTTTTACATTCTGTTCCACTTTGTCACATATGGCACACCGTTACCCCGAACGGCTAGACCGTCAGCTTTCCACTCTGGTAACCCGGGTTCGAGTGCCGGTGACTCCAACTGGAATTTTTGGCGGACAGAAACGGTGTTTGGTGATAGATGATGCCAGAGAGAGACGTAGGCCAGCCGTGACGAAAATGTAATCGTGCGCCGAGCCACTATGTAATCTGCAACGTGGATAGCACCTATGGAGGGAGGCGGACACCCGAAGGGGAAGTGAAGCAACTGTCTGACTTATTAACGGATTTTCATTTTCCTTACGTCAAGCACTCAAGTATAATTTTATACAGTATAAGGTTAAAAACTAATGTGTAGTACATGTAACGAAGAAAGAAATGAACAAGAAAACATAGGACACATTATCACAACCTAAAATTAACTGTCTTCAGAATGTCTCTGCGACAGAGTTTCAAAATGAGGAATTATGTCACTGCCAGTCGTAGTTGATCACGAAGGTATTTGTCTATCAGTCGTAATCTAAATTAGGTTTTTACTATTTTCATTGTTGAAAATAATTTTTCACAAACGTAAGTTGTAGCGAACATGGCTTCAACAGAGCAAGCGAAAAAACGAAGCTTCGGATGTTTATTTTTTGGCACAGATTTGAAAAGTTCAACATTTGTCAAATCCTTACATCTAGCTTTCATTGTAACATTATATTGTAAATCTGTGAGTTTAAATTAAAGACCTAACCGCATTATTCGTACATCTGCTGAAAAAGGATCGACGTACAGAGATAATAATAATAATAATAATAATAATAATAATAATAATAATAATAACACAACCTTTTAATGTTTCATGAGTAACATGTAGTATAATGCTGTTTTATGTTATACAACCGTTTTCCTCGTAATACTTGTGAACATATCATACATTTAGATTCCTTTCAGTTATAAGCCATTTTCTCTGCCATAGTTTTGTAAAAATATAGGCTATATATTTCTTTTTTTTCCTTCCTTTCCCCTTTTTGCTCTCTTTATCAGCCGATGAATTTATTATCATAGCCTTTTTATCGTGAATTTTATTTAATTTTCGTATTTCTTTTCTTTTTTATTATTATTTTATTACATTCCATTTTGATATATTCTTCCTTACGTTTTTCCATATTAACCATTTGTACTAAATGAGTTGCTTTCACTATATTCCAATGTATTTTACTTTCTTTTTTTTCTGTTATGGTATTATTTTCATGTTGCTTAGTGTCTATTTTATTATGCTATTATTATTATTATTTTTTTGTAATATGCTAGTATTCTGTTCTTTAACTTTTTGTGAAATTTTAACTGCTTGTGTACTTTGTGACCTGGTAGAGTGTAAGAGAAGGTCCTATGGCCTTAACTCTGCCAGTATAAATAAAGAATTATTATTATTTAATGTCCTTATCATATTGGCAACAAAAAAATGCGTCCTCTCATCCTACTTGAAACTTTCGTTTTTTAGAGGTACATGATTTCGAGAGAGACATTGCGACGATACTCCACTCGCAGGTCAGAGACAAATACAAATGGAACGGAGTTTGACTCCAGTGAGTGAGAGGGTGGGGATTAGGGGAGCAAGAGACATGCACAGCTGTCATTGCGAGCCACAATGTGCTCGTGAGTTGCATTTTCGCCACGGCTGAGGCTATACCATTTCGATATCTCTGCCTATGCATTGTCTCCATTCCATTCAATTGCATTGTGTTGAATTTATTTGTTGACGTAAAGGTCATATTCATTCTTTTCCATTATTTGTCCTAGACTTGAACTTGTCAGGATTTTAACCCGGGCCTCGTCGTGGAAAGAGGACGCTCCATCCGTCGTATCTTGAATTAAATTTGCTGCTACTCGGTGTGTTAGGATGACCTTCTAATGGAATGACCTCACTGCGGAGTTTGATGATGATCCGACAATTGATTTAAGAGTTGTTAGGGGCAAGCAATACGAAAGGAGCATTTTTCCAATCAGAAACAAGGTCATGAAGAAAGCAACGTACGCGGAACGGTAGTCAGCCTTTTGGTTTTATGTTTGTGATCGTGAAAGCCAGACGGCAGCACATGCAGTGTTGCCAAGTCAGCGGTTTTGTAGCTAAATCTGGTGTTTTCAGGACTACGGTCAGCTAAGAAGTTTACCTTCAGCGGCTAGCTATTTATTTAGCGTTTTTTTTTTATGATTCCGGCAGAGGGAAATGATATTTTTAAGTTTTTTTTTTCTATATGGATATTATAATTGTTTTTATTCTCCACCATGCCCAAATGTATAATTATACACCTGGTAGCAGTCCTTTAATGCATGTCATTTAAGTACACCTACTCATTAAAGTACAGGTGTTCAGCCAATGACAAGTCAGCTTTGTACCGTTATAAAACCTCAGCCATTGACAAGTCAGCTTTGTACCGTTATAAAACCGCAAGTATCGATTATTCTCGGATATGTAATCGAAAGAGAATTACCGAAAAGTCACGGAGGCTGGAAATCCAATACTGTCGCAGAAGGTTATGTTCTGTTACTATAATAATTAGCGTTAATTGTAAATAATATTCAAATAAATTCAATTTGTCATCTCGTTTTTCAATATCTAATTTAATTTCAATGTTATATCAAAGTTAATATTTAGTTTACTCTGTAGGTTCTTATAGGCTATCAAGGTCAATTTGGACATCTGTTCCTCGGAAAAAATCAGTACTTTCGCGTCTGCGCACATCTCACAATTTACGAGGTATTGCTCAAGGTCACTTAGATACAAATAAAATGAATAATTTCAAGTTAGAAATATGGTCGAGCATAAAAAGTCGTATGAAACTGACCTATAATGGTAATTAAGACTCTCGTATGAAAATTATGAAACGAGCGCAAGCGAGTTTCATAAACAAACATACTCGCGTCTTAATTACTATCATTATAGGCTCGTTGCATAGTGTACTATTATATGTACTTGTGAACAACAATGTTAGTTATCATAAAGCAGGATTTAGTATGGTATTATCACACTTTTTCATTGTGCGAGTATAAAATATTAACGTTTTATGTTAACTCGTTTTGATGCAACCATGTGCATTTCCTTCCTAATCCATTGTTGTTGTATACGAATAAGGTATGCTGCATTCGTTAAACTCTTAATCTAATGTATGCATTGTTTCTATAAATGAATTGATGTATTTAGTCACAAAGAATAGTTAATGAACTCAATTATTATTTTTATTTATGATACATGATATATTATTTGTGCGAGATCGTGCGTATTTGCTTGTTTTCCGCACAGAACCAATACGCGGTAAGTGTGAAATACCACATTCAGTATTCCCAACCTAACACACATAACAATTTCCCTCTTCTTACCGCTTAAGCGCGACATTCATTTTACTGCTTTAGGCTTTTAACATATTTTTAGAGACGTTTAACATAGTAATAATTATAAATTGGAAACTTACCACTGCAATTTCACCTAAATTGCAGTGTTAATTATTGTTTTTAAATATTTGCAAAAATTAAGTAAAGTCTACCACTCCACAAAAGTTATTGCATTCCTGATACAAGTAACATTAAGCAAGCCGTGAAAAAATCAACAAGTTTAAAGATGCCGATGTTATTACTGCAATATGTTATATAAATAATATTGTTAAAATATTAAAATGAAAAATAAATCATTACATAATCTTACCGTTTGTATTAAGTTCACATTTATAAACTGGGGGGGGGGGGGAAAGACAGACGTATATCACGGCCTGCTGGAGTATAGTAAACACAGAAAACATTTTATAGCAACAATGTTGAAGAAAGATATTTTGGTTTTCCGAAGTTGCCGTCATTAAACAGAAACCAACATGGAGATTTCATTGCAACTAATTAGAAATTCGTCTTTCAGGTATGTAATAAACGATCTTCGCACAAAATAATGTACGATACACGAGCGGTATGTTTGTTTTCATGTTCTCGGAAATTAAAAAGCTCAACTACGTTTCGCTTTTTCAATCTTTTCCTCGAACATGAAAACGTCAACATACCGCTCTTGTAACGCATATTACTATAATGTAGGCGTATCATTCTACATTATAGTTTATGTAACACAGTCATACTTAAAACTTAAAACCAGACTCATTGTTGGCAGGCTCAATGTGAAATCAGATTTCGAACTGACGGGTGTGATTGTAAATGTGATTATTTCCGAAGTTCCAATATAATATTCTTGATCTACTTCATTCAATTTTGAAGAAATATGCCGCGTAAAACTCTGTACGAATATGAAGACGATTTTGCATAGAACATAGAGCCTACAAAGTGACACAAACTTTCCATAATTGAATCGGTATTTATATAAAATTCTTCAGTTCCTAAAACTGTATAGTTTGTATTTCAAATTTGGAAGTGATGTGTTAAGAAAAATCTGGAGTTTTTTAAATACAGTTTAGCGGTTTTTTTTAAGCTTGTGCAGCGGTAAATTGAATTCTGAGTTGGCAACACTGAGAACATGCACCAACGATGCTGGCCTTGTAAAAACCTGTTGGTTGTTTGAAGGGACCGACCCGATGTGGGTTTCCATTCCAGCTTTCAAAATCCTAATAACCAAAACCAGATTGCATCATCATCACAATGACCTCAGGGTCCCTCCCTATTCATCGCGGCGCACAGGTATTGTGTTCAAAATACGCAACACAAATAATGCCAGTCTTTCCCTTTCCATTTGGATTAACATCCTTTGTTACTCAGCGTGTATTGGTCACCGGGTGTGAATGTGTGGTCAATTTGTGAACTCTAAACATTGCTCGAGCATTATAAAATCACACTTAGTTACATGTAATATGAATTGTTTATTTATACGGTTTACTAAATGAGTGAAAAGTATGGACCATTGCTTGTAGCTTCCCTGTTTTTAAGGGTACACTTTGGTGAAAATATTCATTTTTGTCAGAAAATCACATTTTTTGCATTAAAAATAGTTTATGTCAGGAGCAGATATTTATGGAGATTAATTTTATCATTTCTGTTCTTTAATATTGGGGTCGGCGGAGATTATTGGAGATTGATTTGTAATCTTGGCGGAGATTAATGCAAATTTGAGAAAATACAATTATTTTGGAATTGTAGTATTAACTCAGTATGAATATTACTTTCTAAATAATTAACATTAAAGTTTCGTTGGATTCTGGTAAAGATGCAGTATGGCCAATAGACAATATTTGTTCGAGTGAGACTGTATTTGAGCCGTTCAGAGCAAAAGTGGTGTAAGTCAAAATTGGATAATGACGTTTAAAGTAAAAATTCTGTAAAATACAGCGCAAAGTAGCAATTAATATGTTCTTGCTATCCACTGACCATTAATAGTTTCAATAAAGTGAATATTAATTGCTACTTTGCGCTGTATTTTATAGAATGTTTACTTCAACCCTCATTACCCATTCTTGATTTACACCACTTCTGCTCTGAACGGCTCATTTAGTAGTCTACACATTCATTAAAAAAAACTTGCAGCCCTCAAATTAACACTTTCAAATTATATTAGTGAAATGTTGAATTCTCCGTCTTTCGAGTTCGCTAATGTAATCAGAACACCTGGAATACCATGTAATATAGTCTACTTGGATATGTAACAAATTCAAGTGAAAAAAAATCCGAAAAAAAAAAAAAAACTCAGAATATAAAACGACGCAATAGTAATAATTCGCGAATGTGTTCATATTTGGCTGTTAGAACTCTATTTCGGGATTTGTCGCGATTGTTTTATCTGCATATTATTAATCAGAATCACTTAATTCGTAAAGATTAGTAAAAATATATTGTATATCTATTATGTCGTGATTTTCGCGATCTCCATAAATATGGTTTAAGGAAGCCCTGGAGAAATTTTCATGTACTTATGCTTCCGCCAGTTGATGTTTCGGCGGCCATGTTTAAAAGGCATATATATATATATATATATATATATATATATATAGGTATATTTGTATTAATTTTAAATATTTCAAACTCATTTTTCTCTGCTTTTGTTTTTCGCACATTTTGCTTTGCTAAAAATCTTACTTCTTCTACAAAATTTGTTCTATATGAATTTTTTTTTTTTGTGCAAAACATATAAGTATTTCCTTCAAGTATGACATTTTTTTAATGTTACTTTTTATTTCAGGAGTTGCTAACTTTCGACTGTTTTTAGAGGTGACATATTTTTTTTTTATTTGGATGGGATAAAAGAAATGAAAACATAGGGTAGTAAGCTTTGTTTTAAAATATTACAATTTGTAGGAATAATAGCGGTTAAAAAATAAGTTCAATTTACAAAAATGTTAATTCACACATTCGCAAACGAAATTAGTTGGAATTTGGTATACTTACTGTTTACTAGTAGAGTCAGAAAGTACCGGAACTTCGGGTTGAAACGCCATGCTTTGTAAGCAACTTCTCTCCCTTGTCCGTGTGGCATGTGGCCCACTCTTCAGGCGTATAGATTCAGTGTGCCGACCGATCAAAGGGAAAAGTAATGCTTGAAGTGTTCTTCGATATCCAGCTTCACCAAAACTTGTTAATTAATCAATATATTTATATGACTTTCAATAAATATATCTTTTGGTCACTTTAGATCATACATGGGCACAATTCGGTTACGTGAGGCACTCGATTTGAAATAGTTTGTTTACTAGGAGAGGAGACTGCAGAGTAGGATGGGAAATATAAACTGCTGTGACCTGCGTCACCTTATCGTAATCGCTAGGGCGGTCAGTGGCGAATTATTAGGAAAGCGCTTGGTTAACGTGAGAGACTCAAAAACTTTTATTCAATTTGGGAAATTAATTCGGCAGCTTTAATCATAAACCTCTTTACTATCTCTCCATCATTGAATTGATTTAAATCACAGGCGAGAAATTGCGTAACTAGCCAATAATATTCCATCACGTTGTCTACGTTTATTTTCTTATATATTCTGGCGTTTATCAAGATTACTTAATAGATTTGCACGTTCTCGACCTAAAATAATATCAGAAAATCATATTTCGTTTTCTATGCACATTTGATATTTTTTATATAAATTTATTTTGGAAGTAATACGTACAAACAACATTTAATTCCTCGTAGGCTACCTTTTAATGCAGCGTGTTTAAGGTATAATGTCGTATTTAGTATACTATGCAAATGTTAAGATCATAAATTTTCTTCGGAATAGTACGAAAAATAACATTTAATTTGTCTTATCTTCTAATTCAGCATGTTCTTTATGACATAAGGAGTAATGTCGTTGTATATTAAATTTATTAATGCTTAATAGGATTTTCCAGCATAACATACCTCATATGTTCTCCCCTTATAAACAGCAAAAATTCTCTTCCTCCCATTTCTAATGAAATAATCGTCTTCTAACGCGTACACACTGCTTTGATAATGCCATTATGCCACCACTGATATTGCTTATGAAACTGATATAGAACCTGCCCACGCCTAGGAGCTGCGTGAGGGAGGAACGGTGACTGTGAAGGTGATGTCACTCAGAGCGATAAGCTCTGTGAAGGTCAGTGAGGCACGATGCCCATCCATGCTTTACAGTAGATTACAATGCCTTAAGAACAAATCAAATTTTGTATTGAAAAACATTAATTTCGAATTAATTCACGCCAAAAACAAGAATCTCATTTGTAGGCTATAAACAAAAATTTCGCCACATTTCGCCACTTAAGATAATTTTGACTTGAAACATATGTTTTCAGCTGACAAAAAAATGTATTTCGCGAATCCCTGGTATGCGAAAACTAAATATCTCTAATTACAGGCGCTTACTCCTCGGCCATGAGGGGCCTTGACCAGCTGATTATAGGCACTTAGTAAACCACAAATCTCATATTATCTGTTGGGAATGGACCCCCGATCCAATTGATGAGAGAATGCCATTAGACTGAACCCCGATCATTGTGTATGTAAAGCTTCGTGTAATACCACGGCTTATATTAAATTGAACACCAGCCCTGCTCTGTCACTACATTATGGAAGCAGTTCGTTTTTATGCTTCTGTAGTCACACTTGGTATTCAACACATAGCTATAAAAACTAATTGTCTGAGAAGTACATGCAGATATATTTCCTATTCTGATGCGCACTTCTACGGTTAATGTAAAATTAACTTAAGGGAGCCTTAAATTTATTCTTATCAGATACTTAAGCTAAATAAGCGTAGTATTACAATAGTACATTATGCAACGAGCCTATAATGGTAGTAATTAAGACGCGAGTATGTTTATGAAACGAGCGCAAGCGAGTTTCATAATTTTCATACGATCGTCTTAATTACCATTATAGTAAAGTTTGATACGACTCTTTATGCTCGACCATATTTCTAACTTGAAATTATTCTTAAGTATTCATTTTATTCTTATCTGACTGGGGAGCGGAACTGACCTTGTGCAATACCTCGTAAATTGTGAGATGTCCGCAGACGCGAAAGTATTGATTTTTTCCGAGAAACAAATGTCGACATTGACCTTGATATAATCTAGAGAATAAAATAAACATTAATCTTGATATAAGCTTGAAATTGAATTAGACATTGAAAAACGAGATGACAAATTGAATTTATTTGAATATTATTTACAATTAACGCTAATTATTATAGTAACAGAACTAGCTGTCTTTCGATTGCATATCCGAGAATAATCGATACTTGCGCTTTCATATTGCTACAATGGTATTTTCTGATTGGTGGAACACCTGAACTTTAATGAATAGATGTAATTTAATGAGATCCATTAAAGGGCTGCTACCAGGTGTATAATTACTTCATATCGGCATGGTCGAGCATAAAAATAATTAGCGTATCTTGGTTTAATGATTAACGATGAATAACGTTACATATTAGGTTTTGTATTAAAACTACTTTACCGTGACATTAAAACATAGCTAGTATAAGTTATAGTCTACGTATATACATTATTTATACTCAGAAGTATGTCTCTCCTCGTTCTCCTTGTATTCTCTTTCTTTTCTTTTATTCCCCTTGCTGTCCTTCACTCCCCTTTTTTTCTTTTCATTAACTTTGTTTTCCCCTTGTTCGTCTTGTCTTCGTCCTTTTTTTCCTTTTCCCATTCTCCTTGTATTTCAGTTGTTCTCCTTGTATTCTCATTTTTCTCTTTGCATACCCATTGTTCTCCTTGCATTCCCATTGTTCTCCTTGCATTTTCTATTGTTTTCCTTGCATTCCCATTGTTCTCCTTGCATTTTCCATTGTTCTCCTTGCATTCCCATTGTTCTCCTTGCATTCCCATTGCTCTCCTTGCATTTTCCATTGTTCTCGTCCACACCTGTGGAGTAACGGTCAGCACGTCTGGCAGCGAAACCAGGTGGCCCGGGTTCGATTCCCGGTCGGGGCAAGTTATCTGGTTGAGGTTTTTTCTGGGGTTTTCCCTTAACCCAAGATGAGCAAATGCTGGGTAACTTTCGGTGCTGGACCCCGGACTCATTTCACCGGCATTATCACCTTCATCTCATTCAGACGCTAAATAACCTAAGCTGTTGATAAAGCGTCGTAAAAGAACCTACTAAAATAAAAAAAATCCATTGTTCTCCTTGCATTCCCATTGTTCTCCTTGCATTTTAAATTGTTCTCCTTGCATTTTAAATTGTTGTCCTTGCATTCTCATTATTCTCCTTGCTTTTCCTTTGTTCTCCTTGCATTCCCCTTGTTCGCCTTGTATTCCCCTAGTTCTTGTATTCTCCTTGTTCATCTTGCATTCCTCTTGTTATTGTATTCCTCTTGTTCTCCTTGTATTCCCCTTGTTACCCTTGCTTTCCATGCATCCCCTTTATTCTCTCTACGTTTCTCTTGTCATTGTATTTCCTTTATTGTCCTTGTATTCCCCTTGTTCTCCTTATTTTTATTTTTCTCACCATCCATAAGTATTCTATGTGAAGATATACAGCATAGTAAAGCCATGCGCTTGCCGACAGAAGATTGCACGCACACGTAGTTCTACGTATATAAATGGAACATAGTAAAGTATGAATCTGTCAGTTATTTCGAAAACATATTTTGATAACGTTGTATTTTTTATTACGAGGGAAGCAAAAAGGTCATGAAAAGAAGAGAGAAAATGAAACACTACAAAAATTACACGAAAACGCATGGGAAACGGGGGATGGCTTCGGGGAAACTTGAAGAAATGGAAGAAGAAGAAGAAGAAGAAGAAGAAGAAGAAGCGAAAGGATGCAAGTCGTACTGAAAGTCAAAACCAATCTTGAAGCGGAAAAAAGTACGAATATTTGTGTCGAGCCTTATAAATAATAAGACGGCGGTACATCTAAAGGAATAGTTAAAATTAATGTTAAGCAAAATATTAGACAAAATATTATCACAATTTCAACGTCCCTCTGTTGCGTGTAATTTGGAGTTGTAAAAAGTACTGTAGTTACACTTCAGTATTATATTATTTTAGCAAAACCAAGTAAAAAATTGCCCCTTTCCCGTGTCCGAGATTTCCATGATGTCCATCTTTAAAGTGCTGCGAGTTTTACACCAATTAGTACCGCTACTTCCCCAGCTGTAACTCGTTTAACTTGTAATTACTTTCCATAATTGCTCCAGTTTTGATTTGTGCAAAGTGTAGTGCTTTTAAATTGCTTCTTTCTTATCGGAGATCAGCACACGGTTTTCCTTCCTCGTCTACTTGTCGCAGTTAAAACTTTTCCCATTTGCCAGTGTCCCATGCATGTAAGTTCTGGGTTATCGTAGGCACAACAAGTTTTCATTTCTGGTCTTTTTGCCGATGTACTACTGGTCATACTAGCAGGGTGAACGGGGTCAGATTTCTCGGGCTTCGCTGGACCGTGGAGAATTTCAAGTTCCTGCCACTGGACTGTATGTAGTTCTTGTGTGAAGACTGAAGAGACTTTCTGTCTCTGTCAAGAAATGAACTACGGCCTCAAGTATGCGCAGTTGTACAGCAGTCCGCACCTGTTATACCCCGAGAATTGTGGTAGGTAGCCAGTCGTAACCTACAAGTTCCTCTTACCGATATTTTGAATGTACTTATTCAATGTAATTTCTCTTAATTTTATTTGCTTTCCTTTCATGTACTTTTATACCTCTCTCTTACATTTTCTTAATCTCCACTTCCCATCTTCTTTAGCTCCTTCTCCCAGTATCTTTAACTCATTTTCCTATATTATTTTCTCACCTTTACCCATTTTATATTGCCTCCCTGTTATAGCAGAGTTTTTCATCTTAAATTACTGTTTTTTTTTTTCAACTTGTATTACCTCCTTTTCCACCTTACATGATCTGTTTTCCCATTTTATATTATCTCCTTTTTCACCTTTTAACACCTCTTTTCCCACCTTATATTACCTTCTTTTCCACATTTCATGATTTATTTTCCCACCTTATATTACCTTCTTTTCCACCTTTTAACACTCTTTTCCCACCTTATATTACCTTCTTTTCCGCCTTACAGGATTTATTTTCCCACCTTATATTACCTCCTTTTCCACATTACATTATCTCTTTTCCTAACTTCTATTACCTCCTTTTCCACCTTTTAACACTTTTCCCACCTTACATTACCTTCTTTTCCACCTTACATGATTTATTTTCCCACCTTATATTATCTTCTTTTCCACCTTACATGATTTATTTTCCCACCTTATATTACCTTCTTTTCCACCTTACATGATTTATTTTCCTACCTTATATTACCTCCTTTTCCACCTTACATGATTTATTTTCCCACCTTATATTACCTTCTTTTCCACATTACATTATCTCTTTTCCTAACTTGTATTACCTCCTTTTCCACATTATATCACCTCTTTTTCCACCTTGTATTACCTTCTTTTCCACCTTACATTATCTCTTTTTCCATCTTGTATTATCTCCTTTTCCACCTTACATTATCTCTTTTCCAACTTCTATTACCTCCTTTTCCACCTTACATTATCTCTTTTTCCAACTTGTATTACCTCCTTTTCCACCTTACATTATCTCTTTTTCCAACTTGTATTACCTCCTTTTCCACCTTTTAACACCTCTTTTCCCACCTTATATTACCTCCTTTTCCACATTATATCACTTCTTTTCCCACCTTGTATTATCTATCTTCTTTTCCACATTACATCTCTTTTTCCACCTTATATTATCTCCCTTTTCACCTTATATCATCTCTTTTCTCACCTTGTATTAGCTCATTTTGCACCTTACATTATTATCTCTTTTCCCCACATTGTATTATTTCCTTCCTCTCCCAGGGGGTCCGATGCTTCAGGGATCAGCGAACTATGGCTCGCAAGGCCACCGGCTCCAATCATTGAAACTTGACGTTTAGCTAAGCACGAAAAGAAGAGAGCAGAAACCTCATGAAAGTGTCACTGCCACCGGGTATTTACCCATTTACAGTGTGAATAAATACATACATACATCTCCAAATTTTTCTTGTTCCTCCATTTTCTCTTCCTTTCTCTCATCATCTGCTTTTTTACTCCATATTCTTCTCATTTCCTGTTCTCCTTTCCCATCTTTCACCTTATCTATTTCCTTCCCGTTTCCTCTTATTCTTCTTTCCATATTTCTTCTCATGCCCCTTTTGCTGTCTTTTCCTCTCCATTTTTCACCATATTTCACTTCTCCTTTCCCTATTTTTTTCTTCTTTCTTATAATTTTATTCTACCCCGATATTTTTCTTCTTTACCTTTCTCTTCCTCCTCTTACCTTATTCCTCCTCCTATTTTCACTCTTTACGTTTGAATTTTTCTTCTCATCAGTCGTCACTTTTCTTTTATACTTCATTTCTTCTTTTTATTTTCTTCACCTTTTATAACTTTTTATTTTTCTTAATTTCCTTTCTTTCTTACAATGACCTATTTTCGCTATTGGTACTCAAACGCACTAAGAAGTCGCAAAATAACAGCACAATTACGAGTCACCAAGCCTTCGGACGACAGGTTTATCTTGTTTCTCGATTCTAACAGATGCTCATTATCCATTTCCTTCCAGATTAAAGCCTTAATTAACTTAGTTTTCACTAAATGTTTTCTTTTACAGTATGAAGACGAGACATGGACGAGCATAAGTTTACAGTAATTACTCTGCACTCCCAATTTCAAACCTGAATGTATGTTAGTCGGTGAAAGCTTCTTCATGCAGCGTTCTGCTTCTAGTAGCGTTACACTCTTGACATTTCTTGTCAATAAAGCCTGCTAAAATACACACATTTGAAATAACGGAACGGAAATACAAGTGTGAAATATGTACAGCTGAAGTCTTGTAAGGTGTGGCTCTTCAAAATTTTGTTAGAAGGTATCGAGCAAGCAAGTATCGATTTTTATATGTTAACATAAGAGGGTGTGATTTCCGGTTTATTTGTTCTGAACGAAGCTCCTGGACTCTGGTTTTCTTCGAACATTGAGATTTCCTCCGCCATTCTCACTCTGTCATTGTTCTCTTAATAGCGTTAGTGGTTCAAATTTACATTAAATGAATTATTATTTCCATTATATACAGTAAAAGTAAGGAAGAGTGCCCAATAAAAGCAGGCGATCAGTAGAAGAGAACACGCTGAGGACAACAAAATGGGAGGAAAATGGAACAAAAGCAGTAAGAGAGAACATATAGAAGAACAACAAAATGGGAGAAAACTGCAACACAATCAGAAGAAAAGAAGATATTGAAAATGATTAGCTGTAGAATGAACACCAAAGGTAAGCGTTCACTACATCGTATCGCACTCCTCATACGAATCGCACGCAACGGATATTTTAAGTGCAGTGCGTTCACTGTAACGGCTCTACCTCATCGCCTCATCGGATCCCCCTAACAGCTGTTTAAAACATGACGTCGTACGATATTGACATTGCTGAAAGCAGAGGAGTTTGAGGTTAGGTCTATTAATTACGTCTGTTAGCGAATAAGAATTTGTAATTGCTTCATGCGTCTTAATTGAAGAGGAAGAAACGAAAGAAATATTGGTTACGGTACATAATATATTTGCAAGAAACGACTTGATTACTGTAATGGAAACGCCTCAAATTATATAATTCTTCGCAATTTTCTACACGCGAAATAAGTTTTCCGTCTGCCATTTTGGCGCGACACTGAACATGGCACAACATAATAGTAACAGTTGACCAATTAAAATCGATTTATTAAAGAAGACCATGATCGCACGCATCGGAAAAGTTGCCCATCCGAGAAACGTGGACGGATTTGCCGATAGGCGATGCGTCCGATACGATGTAGTGAACGTGGTTACATAACGATTACAGCAAAGATAGTCTCTTTCCTTTTTCCGATCCGTGCCATTCGTCCGATGCGTGCGATACGATGTAGTGAACGCGGTTACATAACAATTACAGCAAAGATAGTCTTTTTCCTTTTTCCGATCCGTGCCATTCGTCCGATGCGTGCGATACGATGTAGTGAACGCGATTACATAACAGTTACAGTAAAGATAGTCTTTTTCCGATCCGTGCCATTCGTCCGATGCGTTCCATACGATGTAGTGAACGCGGTTACATAACAATTACAGCAAAGATAGTCTTTTTCCGATCCGTGCCATTCGTCCGATGCGTGCGATACGATGTAGTGAACGCGGTTACATAACAATTACAGCAAAGATAGTCTTTTTCCGATCCGTGCCATTCGTCCGATGCGTGCGATACGATGTAGTGAACGCGGTTACATAACAATTACAGCAAAGATAGTCTTTTTCCGATCCGTGCCATTCGTCCGATGCGTGCGATACGATGTAGTGAACGCGGTTACATAACAATTACAGCAAAGATAGTCTTTTTCCGATCCGTGCGATTCGTCCGATGCGTGCGATACGATGTAGTGAACGCGGTTACATAACAGTTACAGCAAAGATAGTCTTTTTCCGATCCGTGCGATTCGTCCGATGCGTGCGATACGATGTAGTGAACGCGGTTACATAACAATTACAGCAAAGATAGTCTTTTTCCGATCCGTGCCATTCGTCCGATGCGTGCGATACGATGTAGTGAACGCGGTTACATAACAATTACAGCAAAGATAGTCTTTTTCCGATCCGTGCGATTCGTCCGATGCGTGCGATACGATGTAGTGAACGCTGTTACATAACAGTTACAGCAAAGATAGTCTTTTTCCGATCCGTGCCATTCGTCCCATGCGTGCGATACGATGTAGTGAACGCGGTTACATAACAATTACAGCAAAGATAGTCTTTTTCCGATCCGTGCGATGAGTGCGATGAGTGCGATACGATGTAGTGAACGCTGTTACATAACAATTACAGCAAAGATAGTCTTTTTTCCGATCCGTGCCATTCGTCCGATGCGTGCGATACGATGTAGTGAACGCGGTTACATAACAATTACAGCAAAGATAGTCTTTTTCCGATCCGTGCGATTCGTGCGATGAGTGCGATACGATGTAGTGAACGCGGTTACATAACAATTACAGCAAAGATAGTCTTTTTCCGATCCGTGCGATTCGTCCGATGCGTGCGATACGATGTAGTGAACGCGGTTACATAACAATTACAGCAAAGATAGTCTTTTTCCGACCCGTGCCATTCGTCCGATGCGTGCGATACGATGTAGTGAACGCGGTTACATAACAATTACAGCAAAGATAGTCTTTTTCCGATCCGTGCGATTCGTGCGATGAGTGCGATACGATGTAGTGAACGCGGTTACATAACAATTACAGCAAAGATAGTCTTTTTCCGATCCGTGCGATTCGTCCGATGCGTGCGATACGATGTAGTGAACGCGGTTACATAACAATTACAGCAAAGATAGTCTTTTTCCGATCTGTGCGATTCGTCCGATGCGTGCGATACGATGTAGTGAACGCGGTTACATAACAATTACAGCAAAGATAGTCTTTTTCCGACCCGTGCCATTCGTCCGATGCGTGCGATACGATGTAGTGAACGCGGTTACATAACAATTACAGCAAAGATAGTCTTTTTCCGATCCGTGCGATTCGTCCGATGCGTGCGATACGATGTAGTGAACGCTTACCTCAACAGTTGGAAGGGGGAGGAAGAATGCGTCAGGGAGTGTGAGGAAGAACAAAGAAGATACGAATAAAATGACATTGGCAGCACAGCACGTAGTTGAAATGCTGCTCTGTAGGATGAAGAGGAGAGGAGTTCAGAAGGCTGAGCTGGATGTGGGAGGACCAGCAGCCTGTATGAGGTTCGTACGTTACCTTATTCGATCAACGGCCGTGGGATGATGAGTGAACAGTTCCATGCACGGCTCTACACGAAGTTCAAAATTGCTCTTGAGGTAAGGAATTAATGGAGCTAATTCTCGTGAAATTAATCGAGTTAATTATTGCTTAAACTCTGCCATGCGGTGAAGATGGTTCAGTCGATAGAAACTACTGCCGCGTTAAGCCGCTAATAATATCCCGGGTATTGGAAGTTAACGGTTCTCCCCTTAAAAGTGGTCGGAATGGTCTGCAATGTACGCAGGCTCTCAAAAGAGTGGGTCTTCCCGCAGGGAAAATCGATTGAAGCGTTGAATTTAAGTCTAGCTACATTTTACTACCAGAAATAATGCAAAAGTCTTGTTCTGGGCCGTAGAGTTTGTGCACACAACAGTAAGATACAGCTTTGACACACGCACATGAGTTTGGATGCCCGAAATGTTTGTTCGTTGTCATTATAGTATCCTATGTTGTCTGAAAGGAGGCCCGTTATCGTGTCTAGAGTGCTATCATAGTCTTCATATCGTAAGAGCTATGTCTTTCTTCTTCTTCTTCTTCTTCTTCTTCTTCTTCTTCTTCTTCTTCTTCTTCTTCAGTAGGTGCTACAACTTTGTCGAAGTTTTGACCTTCTCAATTAATTTGGTCAATTCTTTACATTCTTTACATTCAGTGTTTTCAAATCGTTGGTTTTGTTTTCCTTCCATCTACTTTTTGGTCTTCCTTTTGCTCTTTTATTGATGGGGTTCCATTTATATATTTTCTTAACTGTTTTTCCTTCGTCCATACGATTGATATGGCCAAACCATGCCATACTTTGCGCTTTGATATAGTTTACTATGTGTTGGTTTTGTATTAAAATATTTAACTCTTTATTATTTCTAATTCTCCACTCATCGTTTGCATCTTTTATTGGGCCAAATATCCTTAGTAATATCTTCCTTTCAAAAAACCAGGAACTTTTGCTTACAAGCAAACGTTCTGACGAGGGCAGATAAAAAAGTTATTTTTTTTTTCCTTCCACCATGTTAATTATGTCAAAAGAAGTGTCAAAAGAAGAAATTTTGGCCACTCGACCGCAATTACGAGGCCGTCCAGAAAGTGATTTTCCCTTCGATGAAAAAATAGAAAAAAGCACAATTGCATGGAAATATTTACTGAAACAAATACAGCAAATCTTGCGCTATTTGTCAACACATCCCCCAATGGAATTGAGACATTTGTCATATTATGGGATCATTTTTGTGTCGTAGAAGTCAGCCGCCTCAGATCGGAACCAGCGTTTGACTGCGTCTGCGCCTCTCTCTGTCGATCCCATGATATGAGAAATGTCTCAATTCCGATGGAAAATATGTTGAAACATAGCTCAACAATTGCTGTGTCTGTTTCATTAAATTTGTCCTATGAAATTGTTTTTTTTTCTTCCTGTTAACGGTCCCTGGCGAACTTCTTTTTTTACGACCCTCGTAATTGCGGTCGAGTAGCCAAAATTTGTATAAGCACTTCTTTTGACATTATTAACATGGTGGAAGAAAAAAATTAACTTTTTTACCTGCCCCCATCAGAACGTTTGCCTGTTAGACAATTCAATTAGGGTCCAGGTTTCACTTGCATATGTTACAATTGGTCTTATTACTGTTAAATATAGTCTTAATTTTGCTGGTTTGGATGCGTATTTGCTTTTGAGTAGGTTGAGATTTCATTCATTCATTTATTTTATTCCATAGATCTTACATGAGCAATGAAGCTTTAAGATGTGGAACATGTCAACATTTTACAATATTACAATTACAATTTTTACAAATTTTTATAGTTTTACAATTTAGTCATTTTCTACAATTTTTACAATTTTGTACAATTTTTTTTACATTTTTTTTTACATTTTGGCGAGATGTAGTGAGATGAGATGAGGTCTGAGGATTCGCCAAAATATTACCCGGCATTTGCCTTTTCGGTGGGGGAAACCTCGGAAAAACCCAACCAGGTAATCAAATCAAAGGGGTTGATGCCAAGGACTCGCCATAGAATTAGGCTACAGACCCATGAATTTACGAGAGATGTGGTCTTTGATAGAAAAAAATATATATCACATCTCAAAACATGAGGCTTTCTGTAAAACGTACACTGGGGAGTAAAGTATGCTTTATTTGCCATAACAATTCTATTGTTTATTTCTTCCTCGATATTGTTTTCGTCGTTTACTATTGATCCCAAGTATTTGAAGGATCTTACTCCTTCAAAAATAGTATTATCCATCTGTAAGTTTTCTGGTTCATTATTTTTGGTTAAACAGTTTACAAATTTTGTTTTCTTTGCATTTATGATTAATCCATATTGTGCTTATTCTTCCAATAAAAGTTTCGAGCTTTTCAATTAATGCTTTCTTTGCTCTTGCTATTAGCAGTATATCGTCTGCATATGCTGTACATTGTACCAATCTTAAGATCTATGTAAAAACGTGAATACTGAATCGGGTTAAGAACAGCCTAGGAAGAACAGGAGAAATCTACGTACAGTCGAAACCGTTTATAGCGACATCGCTTTTAACGACGTATTGGCGATAACGGCGAAATCTAACGGTCCCGTCTAAATCCTATATAAGCTTAGGTTTGCTTGCTGCTGGGTTTGCAGTGAAAGACCTGCCCTTTGGCAGAACACAATGAACAAATGAATGAATGTACTGTATAATGTACATTGTATGTATGCACTTCAAGATAAAGTAACTACATACAGTATATCATACAAGAGCTGATTATTTATCTATAAAAATGCTCTCTACTTAACGCAATACAATGACAAAGATAAGACAGAAATTATCCATTCAGAAATCAAATCTTATCGTTATCACAGCTGTTATGTCAGTCCAATATCAGAGTAATATGCATTACGAATAGTTATTTTAAGCTACTATACTAACGTAGTTATGGAAGAAAGGATGTAACCTTGCAGTCTAGACAAGTTCTTCCTCTTTCCTAAAGATCCGAACTCGTAGATCCTGAGTCAGCAAGTGACGTAACTTCACCTTCAAGAGAGAGAAATGCGGTGACTAATCAAGCCCATCGCGTCATCATAATTATCACCTGCAGTCATATACAAGAATGTGGCAACAAAGCCTGGAGCGATGTTATTCACGCGGTAAACAGCAGCGCACACGATGTCGTATTAACTTGTGGTTACACTTCGTTGAGTCTGTCGTTCACGCCTCACAAGCAACAGCGGTGGTCTTCCATTAGGTCATGCGCCTAGAAAATCCAATGAATCGAACGAATAGTGCGTAACTAGAGACAGGCTGCACAGTGATATCTTAATTCCTCGTAAAAGTTTTATGCTGGATTGCGAGAAAACAAATCATTAAGGAAGTTACATAATGAATCTTTTAACATTAATAAATTGTCTTGTTCTTCCTGAGGGATTGGGCTCAATGGCCTGTTCCATCTAGCAGGACATTTTATCTGAAGAGCAGAATTGTCCTCAGAAAAGCAGTACATGATAACGTGACACGCTTATTTAAAATATCTTATACAGGGTGATTCACGAGGATTTACCATCTCAATATTTTCAGAGTTACACTAATTTAAATTTCCTTGTAAAATACGTTTTTTTCTTTAGTTTGAAGGAAAAAGAATAATACAAAATAGACAATTAACAATTCAGAAGTATCATTTCTGTAATTGGCAAGTATTATGAATATATATTATTTTAATGTACCGAAGTACATATATTTCCATGCAGATATTCTGCGTCATCATGCGATGAAAGAGTAATGGAACGGAGAAAAATTCTCTCCGGCGCCGGGATTTGAACCCGGGCTTTCAGCTCTACGTGCTGATGCTTTATCCACTAAGCCACACCGGATACCCACCCCGGCGCCGGGCAGAATCGTCTCAGATTAAGTTCCACCTCTTGGGATCCCTCTAGTGGCCGCCCTCTGCACTACGTCATAGATGTCTATGAACATAGGACTGAAGTCCAAACATATGCTGAGGTGCACTCGTTATGAGTGATTAGTTGGCCGGGATCCGACGGAATAAGCGCCGTCTTTCGCATATTATATATATTATTTTAATGTACCGAAGTACATATGATATTTCCATGCAGATATACTGCGTCATTATGCGATGAAAGAGTAATGGAACGAGTGCACCTCAGCACATGTGCGGACTTCAGTCCTACGTTCATAGACATCTATGACGTAGTGCAGGGCGACCACTAGAGGGTACCCAAGAGTTGGAACTTAATCAGAGACAATTCTGTCCGACGCCGGCGTGGTATCCGGTGTGGCTTAGTGGATAAAGCATCAGTACGTAGAGCTGAAAACCCAGGTTCAAATCCCGGCGCCGGAGAGAATTTTTCTCCGTTCCATTACTCTTTCATCGTAAGTATTATGAAGCTAAAATGTGCTATGAACTCCTTAGTTGCTTCGTGCAGACATCTTTTTTTTTTATTTTTAACTAGAAAATTACATTATTCTTACGCACTTATCACAACAATTATTATAAATCACATCACTTCCACTGACTTAATTATTTGCAGTTCAGCTTTGCATCCTAATTTACAGTCTTGGAGAGTTTACAACACATTTTAAAAAATGTCGCCGTCCGCTTGAGTACACTTGGCCGCACTCTTGTGAACGGCACTCGTCGCGCTACGTAACTGCATACGGCTGTCTTTGATTTCCGTACGTCTCGCGCTGGCTGCTGACTGCACGATGACCAAGATCACGCGTTCACAGCAATGCGTTCCAATAACGAAACGTAACTCTGTAAATATTGAGAATAGGATCCATGTTTATATGACATTTTTTGCTCAGAATGTCTTCGGAAATAAGTTCCGTAAAGGACGGTAAATCCCCGTGAATTACCCTGTATGTTAGTCTTAGTATACATAAAACTGATGTAAAACTGTTAATCATTCATTAAATTAACTATTTAACTGTATAGATAGGCGCTGCTCAAAGTATATTCCGCGAGCAAATCCCGTGAGTCCTAAATATTATTTTTCTTTTTTTTTTATTTATTTAATTTATATTTACAGAATATATCCTCTGATTGAAGTTCTGGCTGATATATTGTATTACCAGGCAGTATATCTCACTTGACGATATGTGTCAGAGGAAGAACAAATTATTGTTTGTATGCATCTGAAGTCTGACTAGTGTAATATGTAGCTAGTCGGCGATGTATGCAATGTAGAGGGAGAGGAACTAGCCGCCCTACCCCATTATCTCCTGGCTTAGTTGCCTCATAAATGGCACCTTCTTGATATCACTTGTGAGAATGATTATTAGAGGAGAAAAATTTGCTTCAGCGCCGCGGATCGAACCCGGGTCCTTGGTTCTACGTACCAAGTGCTCTAACCACTGAGCTACGCCAAAGTTCAGTCCACAGCACCGGATCGAATCCCTCTCCTCTAGTGTTTTTCCCTTTGTGGCCTGATTCCAAGTTCGATATATAATGTTGACTGTCATTATACAAGGAGCACACTCAATTGAGTGACTTGGTGGCCGTGATTCCATAGTAATATGCACTATTAGGCGAAAAATCTATGTGGAACCTAGGGTGGAACTTAAACTGAGAGGATTCGATTCGACATCGGGATGGGAATCCGGTGTGGCTTAGTGGATAGAACGTCAGCACGTAGAGCTGAAAACCCGGGTTCAAATCCCGGTGCCGAAGAGAATTTTTCTCTGTTCCACTCTTTCATCATCATGTGATGGCGCAGAATTTCTGCACTGAAATATCATATGTACTTCGGTACATCGTAATATATGATATGAGAAAAAAACCACTTAAATCACGGCGCTTATTCCGTGGGATCCCGGATCCCGGCCACTTAGTCATAACGAGTGCATCTCTGCACATGTGTGAACATTGTGCCACTGTCATACATCTATGACGCAGTGCATGAGGGTAGGCCAATAGAGGGAACTCAAGAGGTGGAACTTACACTGAGAGGATTCGATCCGACATCGGGATGGGAATCCGGTGTGGCTTAGTATAGGACGTCAGCACGTAGAGCTGAAAACCCGGGTTCAAATCCCAGTGCCGGAGAGAATTTTTCTCTGTTCCACTCTTCCATCATCAAGTAGGCTACTTTATAGGGTTAAAGAAACAATATAATAAACGTTCTTGCAACCAAGCATTAATATGTGAAATAAATTATCAGTATTTCGCAATCCTTTCGAGATAACACTGCTTGTGTTGTGATGTATCACTTTGACGATGTTTTATGTAAGTTTTAATTTTTCCTATAGCCTATTTCGCTTTTTATTAATTAACAGGCTCCATTTGCTGTACATTTCGGTTCATTATTAGGCTATATTTAATAGATACCGGTACCATTTTCCCTCCATTTCGGTTTATTATTATATTCAATAAGTACCACTTTTCCTCCATTTTGTTTTATTATTACATTTAACAGGTACCTATTATTTTCTCTTCATTTCGGTTCATTATTATATTTTTTTATTATTGGGCTATTTTACGACGCTGTATCAACATCTAGGTTATTTAGCGTCTGAATGAAATGAAGGTGATAATGGCGGTGAAATGAGTCCGGAATCCAGCACCGAAAGTTACCCAGCATTTGCTCGTATTGGGTTGAGGAAAAACCCCGGGAAAAAACCTCAACCAGGTAACTTGCCCCTACCGGGATTCGAACCCGGGCCACCTGGTTTCACGGCCAGACGCGCTGACCGTTACTCCACAGGTGTGGACTTCATTATTATACAGAGTGTCCTGCTTAGAGGGATAGAGATATAAATGCTAACCATTTAAAATCAGATGAAGATATTGTTTTGATTTACATCTGACAAGATGCAGAAACTATCCAAGTTTATGCACCAATAGTTTAAAAACAGTTGCATGTTCATGCGCGTGCGCACTAACGTTTTTCGTGGAAACAAGCCTGGCGCCAGTCAGTAGAACATTCCGTCATTGGACCATTCTTCTTCATCGAGGCAACAGACACAGGGAATGTGTATCTGGACAAGTTGCAGAACTTCTTTTGTTGATCAACTTCTCCCAGAATCGGTTTTTCAGCAACATGGGGCTCCACCCCATTACTATGGAGCAGTGCGTGTCTTCTTAAATGCAAACTTTCCCAATAAGTTGATCGGAAGAGGAGAACCCTTGCCTGGCCACCTAGGTCACCCGACTTGACGCCCATTGACCTTCCTCTGCGGCTTTGTGACAAGTGTTGTGTACCAACGTGATACAGTTGACACTTTGGGAAAGCTGACACAACGCATTATAAATGCAGCTGCGCTAATCACCCCACAAATGTTATGGAACACTTGGCAGAAGGTTGAGTACATTTTAGATGACTTCAGGGTAGCTCGAGGCGCACACATCGAGTTGCACTGACCATTCTCCGAGAGTTTTTACAGCAAGTTGTACAGAAAGTTACAGATAAAAATGTTAAATGTTTTTCTTCCACCATATTAATAATGTCAAAAGAAGTGCTTGTACAAATTTTGGCCACTCGACCGCAATTACGAGGGCCGTAAAAAAATACGTTTGACAGGGACCGTTAACAGAAAAAGAACACAATTTCATTGGACAAATTTATGGGAAGATACACAGCAATTGTTGAGCTATTTTTCAACATATTTTCCATCGGAATTGATACATTTCTCATATCATGGGATGGACAGAGAGAGGTCAAACGCTGGTTTCGATCTGAGGCGGCTGACTTCTACGACACAAAAATTGTTCTCATTGTATGACGAATGTCTCAATTCCAGTGGGGAATATGTTGACAAATAGCGCAACAATTGCTGTATCTGTTTCAATAAATATTTCTATGCAATTGTGCTTATTTTCTATAAACGGCCCCAGGGAAAATCACTTTCTGGACGGCCTCATAATTGCGGTCGAGTGGCCAAAATTTGTGTAAGCACTTCTCTAGACATTATTAACATAGTGGAAGAAAGAAATAACTTTTTTATCTGCCCCCATCAGAACGTTTGCTTGTAAGCGGGACACGGTGTATTTAATAGGTACCATTTTTCCTCCATTTCGGTTTTTTATTAGCTATATTTAATAGGTTCCGTTTTCCCTTCAATTCGGTTTATTATTACATTTAATATGTTATTAAGTACTACGAAACCAGCATAACGTAAGAGAGAATTCCTCTAAATTAGTTACGTAGCAGTTTTCATCCTCCCTACTCGCTAGCAGCGGAAGAAAGTACGAAGTTTATGGCTGCTGCCCGGATTACTTTGCAACTCGATAACTCAATTTAGAGACAGCCGCGTGGATGCCGCTTCATACAGGGAGAAGTCAGCTGAATTTGTTTACTAAGAAAGAGCAGGTTTTACAAATCCATATTGTTATTTCATTATTTGTTTCTCTTGCCATTCCACTGGAATCTGGAAAGGAAACTGCAAATGTGAAGCAAAGTGATATCAGAGAAGAAAATAGAGGGATGGGAAGTTACCCAATCTGAGTTTCTTTCAACTGGAAGTTTCCAGACAGAAGCTTTCCTACTATAAAAACGTCTGGGATTTAGAATGTGTGGCGCTTTATTTACCAGAGGTAGTGCTCCACGTTATGGAGAACATTGAATATTTATGGATTATAAATCTAGTATAAAGATATGATGATGAAAAAGGGGCATTACTGAACACTAACCCATCATCTTGATAAAACGATGATAACGGCTGGGGAGAACACGTTACTGACACAGCGGGAAAAGCATGGAGGGCGTTACACTTTGCGATGAGGGTACTGAGAAAAGGCTCTGATAAATCCAAAGAGATTGCATATAATTCACTAGTTCGTCCAGTAATGGAGTATTGTGCTGCATGTTGGGATCCTTACTGATTAGAACATTTGAAACACTGGAAAATATTAAAAACGGGCTCTCAAGCGTTGTTGTAATAATTCACCATTAAAATGAGACACACTCACGGACAGGAGAACGCGAATTCGATTATGCGCAATGTTCAAAACATACAGAGGTGAGTCTGCCTGGAGAGAAATAAAGAATAGGTTGCAGCCGCCAAATTACTCTTCAAGGAACGACCACTCATATAAACTGAGGGAAAGAAGACAGACGACGGACACTGGAAAGTTTTCTTTTCTCAATCGTACTATCAGGGACTGGAATGCTTTACCTGCAGACTTACTAAAGGCTTTACCAATAACCAAAAATGCATTTAAAAATAGGCTTAAGAACTTTACTAATAGACGGTAGTGTATTATACACACTATTTAAAGGGTGTAATTGATGTTTTGTTATTTGAAGTGTTGTATCAATGAAGAAGTGTGTTTGTGTCAGTGAAGGTTTATAGTTTATAGTGGCAGTGCAAAGTATTTAAACAGTGAAATGTTTTTGAAGTGTTAGTGAAATCAGGATAGAATCAGTGAAATGTATCGTAGTTCCAGTGCAGTGAGTGAGTTGTCAGAGAAATGAGTGTAGTGCTGAAAGGTACTTGTGCAGGTATGAACATGTCATACTTGTGGGTTTTAGTTCGAACTTAGAGTTAAGGTATAAATTAGATTTACTTTAAATGTTATTTTAAGAGCTCCCTGTTATTATTATTATTATTATTATTATTATTATTATTATTATTATTATTATTATTATTTTATTCAGTTTTGTGTGTAAATTTGTAGTGTTTTTTGTAACGCAGTTTTACTCCTGGCCTTGACTCTACCAGGTTAAATAAACCATTATTATTATTATTATTATTATTATTATCATTATTATTATTATTATTATTTTATTCAGTTTTGTGTGTAAAATTGTAGTGTACGTTGTAAATTTGTAGTGTTTTTTGTAACGCAGTTTTACTCCTGGCTTTGACTCTACCAGGTTAAATAAACCATTATTATTGTTGTTATTATTATTATTATTATTATTATTATTATCTTATTCAGTTTTGTGTGTAAAATTGTAGTGTACTTTGTAAATTTGTAGTGTTTTTTGTAACGCAGTTTTACTCCTGGCCTTGACTCTACAAGGTTAAATAAACCATTATTATTGTTGTTATTATTATTATTATTATTATTATTATTATTATTATCTTATTCAGTTTTGTGTGTAAAATTGTAGTGTACTTTGTAAATTTGTAGTGTTTTTTGTAACGCAGTTTTACTCCTGGCCTTGACTCTACCAGGTTAAATAAACCATTATTATTATTATTATTATTATTATTATTATTATTATTATTATTATTATTATTATTATCTTATTCAGTTTTGTGTGTAAAATTGTAGTGTACTTTGTAAATTTGTAGTGTTTTTTGTAACGCAGTTTTACTCCTGGCTTTGACTCTACCAGGTTAAATAAACCATTATTGTTATTATTATTATTATTATTATTATTATTATTATTATCTTATTCAGTTTTGTGTGTAAAATTGTAGTGTACTTTGTAAATTTGTAGTGTTTTTTGTAACGCAGTTTTACTCCTGGCCTTGACTCTGCCGGGTTAAATAAACCATTATTATTATAGTTATTATTATTGTTATTATTATTATTATTATCTTATTCAGTTTTGTGTGTAAAATTGTAGTGTACTTTGTAAATTTGTAGTGTTTTTTGTAACGCAATTTTACTCCTGGCCTTGACTCTGCCAGGTTAAATAAACCATTATTATTGTTGTTGTTGTTGTTATTATTATTATTATTATTATTATTATTATTATTATTATTATTGTTTTATTCAGTTTTGTGTGTAAAATTGTAGTGTACTTTGTAAATTTGTAGTGTTTTTTGTAACGCAGTTTACTCCTTGCCTTGACTCTACCAGGTTAAATAAACCATTATTATTATTATTATTATTATTATTATTATTATTATTATCTGATATTTTGGTCCACTTAAAAATATGTTTCGCCTTACTGTGCAGTTTCTTAATCTTACCATTTGTTGCACGAAACAAAGAACACAGCTATCCCTTTCATAAGGGTTTAACATGCATTTCTTTGTTAGGTGGGAATATTTCTACTTGAACCTAAAGAAAGTACAGAAATCGTATTCGAAATAACAAATTTTCCTTTACATACATTTCGCTACCTCTTATGGATTTTTTTGCGCGCCCGTAACGCGGCGCGCCCACCGTCTGGGAATATCTGCTTTAGGGTGTGCTTGTGGCGTAAAGTACATGAAATATGATGTAAGCGAAAACCGGCAAATGAAATACCGTATTTTGAAGTTAGCTGTGTTCAAACATGACATAACTGCTGCTTGCTAGCGTAGGAAATGTTCCTACCCTCCTCTCCTCGCCTCCATTTCTTACCCCACCAAGTTTTTAACGCCGCCTTTAATATCGTTAATTATTTACTGCGGGGTGAACGGTGGGGAGACGGTAAGGTGAAATGTCAACTGCTCCCCCGTGTTTATATCTACGTAGAGTGAAGGGTTCGTCCTTCATTACGCTTCACTTTGCCATCGGTTCCCTATCTGTACTACTCTCTTTCCAGCTAAAGATTGAAGTAAATGTAAATAAATGCACGTGGCATAATGGTTCCTGATTGGCTATTGGACGCACAACGTCTCCAAACTCATGCTTGTCATCTTCTTCCTCACATTATTCATTCATTCATTCATTCATTTATTTTATTCCATAGATCTTACATGAGCAATGAAGCTTTAAGATGTGGAACATGTCAACATTTTACAATATTACAATTACAATTTTTACAAATTTTTATAGTTTTACAATTTAGTAATTTTCTACAATTTTTACAATTTTGTACAATTTTTTTACATTTTTTTACATTTTGGCGAGATGTAGTGAGATGAGATGAGGTCCGAGGATTCGCCAAAATATTACCCGGCATTTGCCTTTTCGGTGAGGGAAACCTCGGAAAAACCCAACCAGGTAATCAAATCAAAGGGGGTAATCAAATCAAAGGGGTTGATGCCAAGGACTCGCCATAGACCATCCGGCTTCAGTCCCACGGCTGGGGAAAACCTCCGAAGAAACCAAAGTCCAAAGGGGGATCCAACCCAAGCCTTCTAAAATAATAAAATGTATAATATACATGGAATACGAGTGAATTAAACATGCTTATAAAAACACTTTCTTACGATTTAAACAACATGTTTATATTAGTAGTTTCAGACATTGCGTGTTAAATCATTGTAACGTGTATTATGGTAACGCGCATGCGTAATAGGCATTAAATCTCTCCCAAGGTGACTTGCAGCTTCACAGAGCACATCAGCACAGCTGGTGTAACACAGTGCGAGATTCAGTGTTGCCAACCTCAAATAAATTTCTGTAGAATTAAAGAAATTCTTCACTCTTCAAAGAATAACATTCAATCACGAATCTACTATTCCCAGTAGAAAAATAATAAATATGAACCCTCTGTGAGCATTTTACGGGTTAGTTCAATGAATGTGTTGAAATGTCTGCAATATATCAGACGGTGGCTGCCCTGCGTGCTCACTTGCTGAAAATAATGCTTTGGTAGCTAGCTTGCGATTGCGGAGTAATACATTTCGGTTTTGTTTACGTCTACTTCAATCTTTAGTTGGAAATAGTTTATCTGGAAAAAAATGCGTCTTCGTAATAATCGCCAACAACATCATGGTTCCTGAAGACAGGAAATGGAAACACCTTTTAAATCTATAGGCTTACCACAGAGGTTATAAAATCAATTCTAAGCCTTAAACGCTTAAACAGATGAATTTGTCTTGGTCTGCAGACCACTCTTCCACGATTTTTATTAGGAGGGCTAGGATTTTTATGTAACAAAAATGTATGACCTTGACGGTGGAAAAATACGAAATTTATAGACACACAGAAACACATCCGTAACACATCCTCGACACTCCATTCAATTTCTGAACACACACCCTTTTCGATACCCTTTTCATGAACATACTTCACCATAACAGAAAACCAGAAGATAGCGCAGTAAGTGCGGAAACTCGCTATAATTCAGAGGGTGGTGAATATAACATGGAAACTAGTCAGTCAGGTAAAATAACAGCATAATTTAAATATTAACACTGTGAAGTTGTCATTTATTTAATCTAAATAACTTAATGGTTAATCAGTAATAAAAATATTTAAATATGTACAGTAGCCTACATACATATGGGCTACAAATTTTCGAAATATGGACGAGAAATTTATAAAAATGATGCAAAATAATGTAAAGAATATCTTTATTGTATCAGATTTTCATACTTATAAAAAAAACCTTTCATACTTATATAAGATTGTAATTTTACAGATGATGACACGATTCTGATGGCATTTTAACTGCTTAACGCTTCGAATAAACAAAAATATAAACCACATTGAAAACGCACTCAAAGCTCATACACGACTGTGATGGCTCGTGAACTGAATAGAATATATTACAGCCAAATTCTTTAACCTGAATACAAAATCCTTTGTCAAAAGTAAAATATGGACTTGACCAGGCGACATTCGTAGATTGATTGTTACAGCTAAACTCATTAAAGAGCAGAAACTATTGTTAGGTTACTATTGTTTTCATATTCATACTTCAGCTATTTTTGGAAGCTATTTTTTTGTTTCTTACAGCTACTATTGGGACCTGTTTAGTGTTTTGGAAGTTTCCGCTTTGAGGTTATAAATGCATGTGCTACTGTATTTTATCATCCAGTCTGCTGTCAAAAAATCTGAAAGTTAGAATTTATAAAACAGTTATATTACCGGTTGTTCTTTATGGTTGTGAAACTTGGACTCTCACTTTGAGAGAGGAACTAGGTTAAGGGTGTTTGAGAATAAGGTGCTTAGGAAAATATTTGGGGCTAAGAGGGATGAAGTTACAGGAGAATGGAGAAAGTTACACAACGCAGAACTGCACGCATTGTATTCTTCACCTGACATAATTAGGAACATTAAATCCAGACGTTTGAGATGGGCAGGGCATGTAGCACGTATGGTCGAATCCAGAAATGCATATAGAGTGTTAGTTGGGAGGCCGGAGGGAAAAAGACCTTAGGGAGGCCGAGACGTAGATGGGAAGATAATATTAAAATGGATTTGAGGGAGGTGAGATATGATGATAGAGACTGGATTAATCTTGCTCAAGATAGGGACCAGTGGCGGGCTTATGTGAGGGTGGCAATGAACCTCCGGGTTCCTTAAAAGCCAGTAAGTAAGTAAGTACTGTATTTTAAAGAGATTGATGTTTTAGTCATTAATTCCTCATGCTAGCACCACAGTCTACTATATACAGTCACGAAGCTTTGGATGATTTTTTGCAAATCTCGCGATAGTTGCTAGCAGCTTGGAGCGCTGTGAGTACTAGGAACAATAGACTGTGCCACAGCCATCGTGATCTAATACAGGTCGTAAGACAGACCATGTAACTCGCTTAACCCGATCACGAAGGGCGGCGTTTCAACCATATAAATTAGTTGGAATGCATGTTTCTCTAAAATGTAGTGTAATTCCATTAATAAAATTTAAAACAATGATTATGAGACACTTCATACATAATTCACTTGCGAGTTAAGATGTAATATTATTTATGGTGTGAAAATTACGTTTTTCGTATGTGTAATACCTGCCTTTATTTCGATTAAATATTGCGAAATTCTTGTACATTCATTTATGCACGATTCAATAATTTTCAATTGCACCGCACGGATATTTAGATATGTTGAAATTATAGGTTATGTTTACTGTCCCAGTTGCGCCTTTCTGTCTAAATTTAGTGATCTCCAATGCCTTGCCATTCATATGAAAATTATAGGTTATGTTTACTATATTTAACCTATATTTCTAAATTCGCAATCATACATTTTAATTAAGCATAATGTCATGTATGATACCCCGGACATTCAATTTGTCTGTATTTTAATACTACAATTGAGTACTGAATTATTGTATTTATCTACTACTTAAGAGACGAAGTAACACAATTGTACGTACACTAATTTCATAGGAGTGGTATGGTAAATGTTTCGTCTAAAATTAAGGAAGGTAGATATGTTAAATTGAAATCAATATAAATTCTTTTTTATTAAACCTCAAAATACCTTCCATTCTAAACTTGAAATGTTGGCGCGAACAGATTATGTTAACATGTAAAATTCTCTTCACATTAAAGTAATACAGTTTTGTAATTATTTCTGCAACATATTATGCAACAAGAAGTAAACGGAACTTATGGACACATTACACTAAATAAAGCGTAGCAATGATACGCAATAAAGTTATAATATAATATTTCACTGAGCTCCATACACTGAAATAGAAAACCCGAACAAACATTATGGTACGGCCTGGTCTAGATCGAAAGAACATTGACTGTGCCGTATTTCGCATTTTTGTGAAAAGCTATGTAAACTGTGAAATGTTCGTTATCGGTTGTAATAACTGTAAATGGCTAAAATACAATAATTTGAATAATAATATGGGACAATGAGACGTTTGTAGTACTATAAATTGTAAGAAAAATAGGTTAGAGTTATCCTTCCGAAAGATCCAGGAAGGTGAGTTTATAGAATATAATATATATTTTATGAAAATAATATGTAAACCTTATGTATTTCATATTTCAATAGTGGAAGGAAGGTGTTAATTTTTTCAAAAGAACACGATATCGAAAGTACAATAGATTTTATGGTCTGCTAGGGAAAGAGTCTGTGATGAGGCGATATTAACGATCCTGGTGGTGAGCAACTATCTATGGATGCATATTTCAACTGTCTATGTTTGCATATTTAGTAAGTACTAGCCGTACCCGTGCGCTCCGCTGCACCCGTTAGAAATAAATATAAAGTAATTACATAATTAAAATAGGACATTTGATCCAGGGAACATTCGTGTTCGATAGAAGGATAAATCGTTTAATATGTTACTTAATTTAAATTGTATTTAAAATATTAAAATGCGATCATTTTGATCCAGAGACCACTCCTTTGGTGCAATGACAATTCCTTTAACATGTTTCTTAATTGTTATTACCAATTATTTTTGGAAAAGCGAAAATTAAGAGAAAAATTTTGGCTACAGATTTATTATTATGTTCATATTATATTATATTATGAAAAAGTGTGTTGATAACGGATGTACTCGAATTAGAAAGTTTTTAATTTGTTGTGGGAGCTCTTGAATCTCAGGAGGAACAATTTTTACAACAGCGCAACTTAATCTGATTGGCTCATTACCCAATTTTTTTGCATTGCATTTATCGCATATGTATTTTATGTATTTTAACACGATTCAATTGAGCATAGTTAAAATTTGAATTATAAAATAATGGATTGCTAAGCTAACGTACTATTACTGCATACTAAATCAATACACTCTCGTTGTTCGTTAATTCTCTGAGATAAAAATGAATATGTTCATAAACATTATTATAAGAAATACAGGAAATAAATATACAGAATAACCTATCAAGTTTTCTGTGCATAAGGAGCTGTTTTAATCTTACCTGTCCTCAATTCACTCACAAGTTACTGTAATAACATTATAGCATTATGTCCATCCAGAGAAACTACACTTTCCAATGATGAAATAATAATTAATTATACAAATCGGTTAATTTAGCTTCATACAAACACAAAAACATTGTCTGTAGGCTATGTTTCATAGCTTTCGATTGTTGTGTCCAAGGCCCCTTATAGACGAAGTCATTTGTTTTTTATTTCAATACACCGCCTTAGATGGCAGTTATTTTAATATTAAAACTCATTTATCTCATTAAATATCAGTCCTATCAAAATTTTTCAGGGGATAAAACTTATCAGAAATCATTTTTAAAGAAACTTTGGTTATGTAACATATTTTACAAAAATCAATAATAAGCGAGATATTTCGATTTATTTAATTCAGGCCCCCTTATAAACCCCCTTTTAAATAACGTATTTTGAATGCCATATAGCCTATAATCTAAGTTACAACGAACTTAATTTATATTCCAACTTTCATCGAAATCGGTTCAGCCAATATCGCGTGAAAAGGTAACAAACATACAGACAGACAGACATACAAACAAAAATTTCAAAAAAGCGATTTTCGGTTTCAGGGTGATTAATTATATATGTTAGGACCAATTATTTTTGGAAAATCGAAAATTACCAGAAAAATTTCGGCTACAGATTTATTATTAGTAAGTGTTAAGCTGTATATACTAGACTGTGCTAGCACCACGACTGGTCGACTGATTTTTCAAGCAGCCCTAGAATCTTCTGTTTTCGCTTTGGTCCGACACCAGACTTCTTGCTCTGTGTCCGCAATCGTCTGTGCCGGTTGGGCGTGACACAAAGAACTGTTTTATTAGAGGTGCTGTAATATTTCTGGCTGGCGCTTTTACTCGACAGTGTGTATATATTAGTCGGCACCATACTGCACATGTGTATTTATATCAGCTGTGGAGGCCGTTGTACGTACTTGAGCGATATGAACCCTCTACTGTATTTAAAGATAAACTAAACAAGACGATTGCTTCTCGTTTTGCGTGAAATATTCTTTGTCATTGCTATAAATTCAGTGAGCTTGGCTACGATTCCCGGCAGAGAAGTGGACTTTATCTTCCGCCTTTAGCAACTGAGTGCAATAAACGTAATTAGTCTTGTGTGTATTCTGTGTTACCTCTTATTGTGGCAGTTGTGGCTATTGGCACAGGTATAATTTTGGTTTAATTGTTCATTGGTATGTACGGCCTATGTGTTTGTGTGTTCTTAGGTTTAATTATACTTGGTTACATGCGAGTTAAATGCTTGTGTATGTTAGAAGGCTCCTGCGCCGTAGCGTCGGGCCTGAGGTGTCATGCCTGGATCCGCGTTAAGGAATGCGCTCTAGTTCGAGCCCTCATGGAAAATAAATACCTTAATAATAATGATAATAATACTTATTATGATTATTTATTTATTTATTTATTGTTTCATTCACTTATTCTTCCATTTATTCTTTCATTTACTCTTTCATTTATTCATTCACTTATTCATTCATTTATTTACTTATTTATTTATGTATTTCTTTATTTATTTATTCATTTTTTTATTAATTTATTTTTCCATTTCTTTCATTTATTCATTAATTTATTCATTTATTAGTTCATTTATTCATTCATTCACTTATTTATTTATTTAGTTATTTATTTGTTTGTTTGTTTGTCTGTCTGTCTGTTTGTTTGTTCTGGCAGAGTTAAGGTCATAAGGCCTTCTCTTATACTCTACCAGATCACAAAGTATACAAGCAGTGAAAATTTAACAAAAAGTTAAAGAACAGAATACTAACATTACAAAAAAATAATAGCATAAAAATTGACAATAAATAACATGAAAATAATACTATAATATAAAAAAGAAAGTAAAATACAGATCTAAAGATTGGAATATAATAAAAGCAACTCAGTTAGTACAAATAGTTAATAGGGAAAATTTAAACAAAATGGAATGTAATAAAATAATAATAAAAAGAAAAATAATACGCGCCTTTCCGTCTATAATTTCACCTAAACTTCCCTTCATTTCGTCTATTATCTGCTGTATAGGGTGAGGGACAAGTCTCCATAAAAATGGTGATACAGTGATGTCAGGGAATGGTGCTACCTGTCATTTAGCGCAGACTTTTAATGAGAAGCATGATACGCAAATTATCCACGACACCGTGGTTAAACTGATCCAGAAATTCAAGAGGACAGGTTCCGTCGAGGACGAAGACAGATCTGGACGGCCAAAGACCGCAACAGATGAAGGTACGTCAGTGATGGTGTTTGCAGTAATGGTGAAGAGCCCGAAGAAGAGAACCATTCGCCTCTCTGCGTAACTCGGGATCAGCCAAAGAAGCCGTACAAGATGCAGTTCTGCGAATGCATCTGTCGCAGAGTGACTGTATCACTATTTGTATGGAGACTTTTGTTTGACCCTGTAGTTAAAAATACGCTGTGTTGAAGTCTTGGGAGCAAGACTTCTGATATAGGAAAGGATTTGGAACCCCGTGCCCTGGGGCTTCTCAAATACTCGACTGAGAATGGGACCTGACTCTGTCAGGGCTGAGGCAGGATGGCCCACCTGTCAGAATCGGGTGCACGAATGCCACCCAGGCCAGAAAGATTAACATTCGCTTATAAATTTCAGTAGTCTATTGAACGTATACATCGAGTTGAAGGTCTTACAATCTATTCGTATAGGCTATGTATGAAACCCTGCGTATCTCTGTACTTACATACTTACAAAAATGGCTTTTAAGGAACCCGCGGGTTCATTGCCGCCCTCACATAAGCCCGCCATCGGTCCCTATCCTGTGCAAGATTAATCCACTTTCTATCATCATACCTCATCTCCCTCAAATCCATTTTAATATTAACCTCCCACCTACACTATCTACCAAAAAGTAATGTGGAACTGTTTTTGCCCTTTTAGAACCTCTTGGTACCAACTCTTGTTGCTAACAGCAGCCACCCTGCCATGCGTGCGCTCCACTAGTTTGTGTAGGATATCCACTGAAATGCGTCGCCATTCCTCTTGCAACATGGCACTCAGTTGGACAATGGAAGTTGGCCGCATCTACCGAGACCTCAATCGCCCGTCCAATTCTACCCAAAGGTGCTCAATGGGATTGAGATCAGGACTCCGTGCAGGCCAGTCCAACCGGTGAACATTATTGCCTGCATACCACTGCATAGTAGCCGCCGAAACATGGGGCCAACTTCCATTGTCCAACTGAGTGCCATGTTGCAAGAGGAATGGCGACGCATTCCAGTGGATATCCTACACAAACTAGTGGAGAGCATGCCTGACATGGTGGCTGCTGTTATAGCAACAAGAGGTGGTGCCACGAGGTTCTAAAGGGACAAAAACAGTGCCCAATTACTTTTCGGTAGATAGTGTACGTCTCGGCCTCCCCAAAGGTCCTTTTCCCACCGGTCTCCCAACTAACACTATATATGCATTTCTGGATTCGCCCATACGTGCTACATGCCCTGCCCATCTCAAACGTCTGGATTTAATGTTCCTAATTATGTCAGGTGAAGAATACAATACGTGCAGTTCTGCGTTGTGTAACTTTCTTCATTCTTCTGTAACTTCATCCCTTTTAGCCCCAAATATTTTCCTAAGAACCTTATTCTCAAACACTCTTAATCTCTGCAAATCAAGATTTCAGGTATAATTCCCTGTAAAGTTGATTTGAATAATTTCGAAGGAAAAATTGTTCCGGGGCCGGGCATCGAACCCGGGACCTTTGGTTTAGCGTAAATTATTCAAATCAACTTTACAGGGAGTTATACCTGAAATCTTGATTTGATAATATACGTCACTGTTCGTTAACAGAAAACCACAATTGAGGGCTTTGGGGGAAAAACCAGGCAGTTCCAATTCAGTACTTTTCGAGATAATGAAGAAAACTTACCGCCAAGCAATAAGCATGTACAGAAAGAGGCAGGTCTAAAATGTATTATAACTGTGAATGTAATTCTTGCAACTACCCGGTTCTTTGACCAAACGATAGAGCGTACTTTTTTCTTCCTCTGTGCATAAATAGCTCAAAAAAAAAAAAAAATTGGAGCTGCCTGGTTTTTCCCCCCAAACCCCTCAATTTAAGTCACACGGAGTTAGTGTGCACTCGAAGTTGGTTGCTTGACTGTCAGCCCACTTTGAGGTCTGTGGATATAGAGGGAAAAATAGGATCGGTGTCGGGTAGAGTTCCCGGGTAGCTCAGTTGGTAGAGCTTTGGTACGTTAAACCAAAGGTCCCGGGTTCGATGCCCGGCCCCGGAACAATTTTTCCTTCGAAATTATTCGAACTCTTAATCTCTGTTCCTCTCTCAAAGTGAGAGTCCCAGTTTCACAACCATACAGAACAACAGGTAATGCATACCTCTGTAGCAGTGCATTTTGGTCATGTTCGGTCACAAGGCAGGAGTGAGCTGGTGTGTATCTCCGCAACGCAACGCAACGGTACATTTGCACATAAAGCGCGTCCTTCGCATAGGTCATGACCAGAGCGATGCAACCGGACTGGAAAGAAGCGTCGACCCGCCGCGCCGCGGTGTAGGAGTAGCGTGGGCAATGCTGTCACTGCGAATGTTGGACTGTGCTCGCTTTCAATTACAGCTGTCACAAGGAACTGGTGGGGGGCGACACCCTCACCACGTCCTGCCGCCGCGGACAGACTTTTTGACTTCCTCGTGATGCTGCAGAAGATCAATTTCCAAGTGGAATTCTGTGTTTTCTACTCTCATTGTCAGAAGAGATTACACTCATCTTTTTTACTTAGGCACGAAACCGCAAAATAGGCTTCATTAAGGCATATGGGCTATTCCATCTCAAATCGACCGAAATATAGAGAAAATTGACCTTGAAATTTTTAAATACAATGAAACTTTTTTTTGTACGTAGAGAACTGTGATACAATGCTTTGTGCAAAGTTTGAGGCATCAGAACTTCATAGTGTTTAAATTAAAAATATTTAAATTTATCGTATTTTTATAAAATTAGCAACTTTAAACAGTTGTGGCTCCGAAACCCTTTCACCCAATGATCAAAATCATGGTTTATTTTGATGCTGAGAAATTAAAGTTTATATTGACATATAAACAGGTTTTTCTTACTTTTTATGGAAATGGAGAAATTTAGATTTTTCCTCATTAAGACGCCTTTGCCAAGGAAAAAATATTTTAAAAATATATAGTTAGATTCCGGATTGAAAGTACAAATAAACACACATTTTTTACTGATGGCACGTTGATAAGAAAGTATTGAAAATAACAAATAAAGAAAATAAATAGTACGTGCGTGAAGTAACCAGCTGACTGTGAAACGGGAGCTAGCCGAGACAAGCAAGGCCAGGAGACAAACACGTGATGTTTCTTCTAGTAACGCATAGCTGGGCTAGCTTTATCACAAGTTTTCGTAAACACAGGAGTAAAATGACGCCCAACGCTCGCTTATCTTCAGCTCTCGGCCAGTGCGTGCGGTAGTGCACCGTTCAAGTCTAGGCGTGTGAAAATAACTTATTTAATACCCTCAAAACTTATTGCCGAGCCACTAAGCAAACAATGCCGAATCCCTCTTAATAATGCAAGGTTTTTTCTCAATATTTTTTACATTTTTACAAATTGGCAAAAAGCCTAAAAGTAAGTAAAATCAGATTATCTGTCTCTCTGTATACAATAAAAATAAGGATTACTTCTTAACATAACCTACCAAATGTCAGCTTCAAAATGAGCTCCCGTTCAGTGTTCTGCAGTAAATGGTTCCAGAGTTCTGAGCGCTCAAATAGGCTTGTTTTTATAAAATACGCTAAATTTGTCGCTCAATAGTACGAAAACCGTTTGACTTTCGATAGTATATTTTTTAAAATGCACTCTCCTCAGCACCTTGTATAAATAGGGAAAAAATTAGAGTATTAAAAAAATCGGAGGTTTTTTACTGATCGATTTCATATGGAATAGCCCATATAGACATTTTATGTGGTATAAAAATCTCCAATAGACGTATTTTATTTGAAATATGTTCCATGTCCAGCTTAAAATATCAGTAAAACAAATGGTCATTTTTACTTTTAATTGGGTTTTTTTTTTTCGATGCTTTATCAAGTGCGATGATAATCTAGCGCAGCCCTGAACATAAGAGGGGAAGTGAAAGAGACGAAGAAGCGCCCATCCATGTTCTTTTCGCTTACACCGCCTTATAAACAAACACGCAGAAGGCATTGTGTGTCAGTGGTGGATTTTATGCTCCCAGCGAGAGCCGACATTTCATAAAAGCTATGATGTCCGCCTGATACAAACCGTCACTGACCTTCCTGTCTGCTCGTACCGCACCAAAACCGGGAACGGTGAATTGCCACAAAATTGTGGTTGGGCCAGTGTGAGATATGTGAATTGAATGGAAAATGTTATGTTATGTTTTATTTAACGACGCTCGCAACTGCAGAGGTTATATCAGCGTCGCCGGATGTGCCGGAATTTTGTCCCGCAGGAGTTCTTTTACGTGCCAGTAAATGTACTGACATGAGCCTGTCGCATTTAAGCACACTTAAATGCCATCGACCTGGGCCGGGATCGAACCCGCAACCTTGGGCATAGAAGGCCAGCGCTATACCAACTCGCCAACCAGGTCGACTAATTGAATGGACATTACGACGAAGTGAAGAGAAAGGGATAGAAGCATTTGAAATGGATACGGAGAAGAATGGAACGCTTGAAGTGGACAGACAGAATAAGAAATGAAGCTTTGTTGGAAAGAGTGGGTGAAGAAAGAATGATGCTGAAACTGATCAGGAAGAGGAAAAGGAATTGGCTGGATCACTGGTTGAGAAGAAACTGCCTACTGAAGGGTGCACTGGAAGGAATGGTGAACGGGAGAAGAGTTCGGGTTAGAAGAAGATATAGATGATAGACAATATTAAGATATATAGATCATATGAGGAGACAAAGAGGAAGTCAGAAAAAGGAAAGATTGGAGAGAGCTGGGTTTGCAGTGAAAGACCTGCCCTTGGGCAGAACACTAAATTAATGAATTTAATAATTACATATTGAGATAAAATAACAATATGTTTGCATATTTAATACACTTTTAGTACATATAATCCTTTTCCTTCATTATAACTGAAGATGTATACGGCAAATTGAAATGCATTGAGGTTTGGTAGTGCTTTTCTTACAGTTTATGCGATAATGATGTGGTTGCCATGGAGTTGTAACTAGACTGAAAAATAAACAATAAGCAAACAGTTAATTCTAAAGCTGAAGCTATATAGATGCTTCAGGAGGAAACTCGTCTGTTCCTCAGTTAGCAGAAACAAAATCTGTTAAGGATGTAGAGCCCCGGTTTCGTCGGGAGTTCAATCTTCAAATACATGTAGAGAGACGTGAATTCTGAAGTACATTAGGCTGTACTTTCTTCTCAGAATTCGGCTTAATGTTCTTACTACAGCAGTTGTATTCATGATGTGTCTGTGATGTATACTGGAAAAGCTTTCTCCCGAGTGAAAGCACGTGACACACACGTTGACCATATGACTCGTGTAGTACCGGATTTAAGGTCACCCAGGCTTCAACGTAATGCTAAACTGATTGTTTTATCACTTGGAAGAATGAGTCATAAACATTATAATTACATGCATTCATATCATAACCGAGTTCCAATGAGTGAGTCGTGCAAATTTCTTACTGCAGAATTGAAAAGAGTTCGCGTCAGTGTTTGTTGTTTAAGACATGACTAACCAGTTTTATATGAATGACTACCAACATTAGTGCTGTCTTTTCTGTATGACCATGGATAAAAATGCAAATGTTGCACGTATCGCAACGATTCTGTTATTTTTATCATGTTTATAGTTAATGTTCTTGAACTAATACTCAAAAAACATATATAAATGAAATCATCTACTGGGTGAACAAATTATTTCCCGTCCGGAAAGCGGCAGCTCTGGCTATCGGCAGACGCGCACCCACACTCTGGTCAAGGAAGCAGCGCAGTATCGGTGATTCAACAAACACACTCTAAATGTAAAAGATTGCTGAATATAAATATAAGCTGTTAGAACATTATTAAATTTATCCAAATTAAGAAACGAGATTCTGAAACTATCCGCTTTCTCGCTCCAAACATTTCTGGAATTACTTTAAAAATGACACATTACTAGCTGCATTTCCCTTTGAGAAATTGGGCAATTTTTTCCCAGTCATTTTTAACGGTAAACCTTTGTACTCGAGAGTAAAATGAAAAAAATGTTAGAAAGTTTCACGGTTAACGTCATTTGTTAAGCAATGGATCAAACTCTTGCATTGATATGTGTTTGCTAGAGGAATGAACTTACTTTATATGAATTACATTTATTATTTCTCTTATCTTAAACCCATACTGAGCCACCGGCGTAGCTCAGTCGGCTAAGACGCTTGCCTGCCTACCCGGAGTTCCGCTCAGAAGTGGATTCGATTCCCGCTTGGGTTGATTACCTGGTTGGTTTTTTTTTTCTAGATTTGCCCAACCTTAAGGCGAATGTCAGGCAATCTATGGCGAATCCTCGACCTCATCTCACCAAATACCATCTTGCTATCATCAGTCCCGTCGATGCTAAATAACCCAATAGTTGATACAACGTCGCTAAATAACCAATTAAAAACCATACTAATGCCCACGTGCATCAACGTCGGTTAGTGTAACCACCGGTTAAAATTGTCACCTAACCTCTGGTTAAGCATCTGGTTAAAAATTGCAGTTTTAGGCGCCTAAAATAAGCTCAAAATTTGTAAAATTAGGCTCTATTTTAATGAAAATAGGCATTTTAGGCACATCAAGGTATCATACTTATTTCTTTCACTGAAATTTTTAGTTATACACTAAAATACGCACAAAAAAGTATGTTTGAACATTAAAAAAGAATACTGTATTATATTTATAAACAGACCTGCACAAATTTAATATATTGAAACTAATGAAATACGCTGCACTATCAGTTTCAGGTAATTTATCAATAACTGTGACCACTTCTTTAAAATAGCTACTTAGAATAATACACCACTGACTGAATCCAGGTTCCCCATCGTGTAACAACCGGCTGAGGTGGGAGTGGGATATCTGGAAAGTTCTCTCTGAATATTGAAATCCTGGATGGGGCTTTACAAAAACATTTTTTTGTGTTAGAAATAAACGAATTGACAAGAGGAAATTCATTCCGGATTGTTTCAGAAACCCTGTGAAGGCCATGTGCTAGACAGGTTACATGCGTGAGGTTAGGATAAAATGTTTTAAGAAGTGGAGCTGCAGCAACCATGTATGAGGCAGCATCAGTACAAAACAACAGAACTTTAGAATCGTCTATATTACCTGAGTATAAAGACTGTAGGCCTTTATTTACAAAATAAGCAATGGCTTGGTTATTCACTTTCGAAAGTTCCTTAACACATACGAGGTGTGGAATCGAAGGTCCATCAGGACTAAGTTTTCCTACTACCATATTTGCTATATACCTATTCATAGGATCTGAGGTTTCATCCACAGAGACCCATATGTAAGAATCACCTATATCCTCCCGAATGGAAGCTAAAGTTTCATTGTATATTCTGTCTAAGTAATTTTTTCTTAGGGTCGACTCAGATGGGATATTTTGTTTGCAGTATTTTTGTAAAAACTGTCTTAAAACCGGATTTTCAATTGCATTCCAGGGAATGTTAGCAGCAACAAACGCTCTGGTTAAATCAGCATAGAAATTGCTGCTGAGATTGGATGAAGTAGGCTGTGTTAGTAAAGTTTGTTGCAGTTGATTTTTCTGCTGAGCTTTAGCCTTATGAGCCGCTCCTTGCACATGCTGCTTTAGGTGGCACTTCTTTTCTTGCGAAATCTAAAAATGTAAAGTAAACTGAATTAAAATAAAATCCTAATTGTTGTATTGCCGTATTTCTATCACAAAGTTAGTGGGTTCGAACAATCAAAATTTTAATGACCTGCAAATATTTTAACTATCGGAATTTAAAAGGTTAAAGTGTAGTGGTCTTAAAAAGAATTATACCTCAGGATAGCTCAGTCAATGTATAAATATTATAGGCCTACTCATTAAAATTAATAGAATTTATATATTTCAACTATTGTTACATACCTGTTTGCTACAAATCTTGCAGAATATTATTTTTCCATCATAAGTGAATTCTGAATATTCTGTTAGCCATTGCCGGATCAATGTAGATTTTGCACTTATATTTTTCGGCATTATCGCGTTAAACTTCACAAGAAAACGTCCTACCGCTCAAAACTTCTCAAAACAAATAAGGTGAGGGAAAGAGCAACTGTTAACGAGCATTCAAATGAACCGTTGTTATTGAGATTCAATTGGACAAAAATACAAAGTTCCACTTATTGTTGCATTTCCTGGTAGTGTTAACACTAGGAGGGCCATTCTTTTAAATATTTTGTAACGGTTTACCCTACTAATTCGCAGTTTTACGACTTTTCATAAATATTTCAAAAACACTCTTTCTCCAAAAATTGTGATTTTATGACACTCTGAAGGGCAGTACAACTAATCGGTTTCAGACCGAAAACAGTCATTTTTATAGTATAGTATATCTCTGAATCGGTAGCAGCACATGTTGTGATTGTTGCCTGCTTCAAAACTAAGGTTGGTTCTTTGTCGGCATTTATGCCTCCAAACATGTTAAATTCGGTGAAATCTATTGCGAGTGTCGTGAGATTCAAAACATTTTGTTTCCTTTATCAATGGTTTCATGGCCGGTGTGAAGCAAACTTTCCACTTTTTAAATGCCTTAAATTTCGCAGTGAATGCATGTATAAATTATAAAAAGTAAGAGTAAAATGCGAAACTTTACAGTGAGTTAGGCATTTTAGGCGAATATTAACAAATTAGGCTCTAATAACCGTTTTAGGGCATTTTAGGGCACTATAAAACTCTTTGAATACCTTTCAATCTCCATGAAACACAAATATTAATAATTGTTTTTACTTTTCTCCTAAAGAAACAAAATAGGCATTTGCCCTAGAATCCGATGTCTGATTATTATACAGTACTTGAATTACTTGATAGAGCGTGAGCGTGAAGGTTCTTTAATGGAAAGAGAGAATTCTTACGAGGAATTAGGTGACAGAAAATTTCAGGAGGGATTTCGTTTATCAAAATCTACAAATGGATCACTTGAAATAACATAAAAAGTCATATTTCTCCTATGGTTCGACTGCTTATATTACGATTCTATGTAACTGATATTTTCTGTATTTTAAGAGGGAATAACTTACTCGAATATCTCTTTCTCTATGTCACTGGCTGAACAAAGAGAGGTTATTTATGGATCTTAGGATAATGAACAGTTCCCTCGTATAAATGAGGTCCTTGATCGTATACACATTGCTATTAATCATCTGCATCCTTTTCCTTTATAGATATTCCATCTTTTTATATAATATATTTAAATTCTAATAATTAAGTCTAGCAACACTTCAACCACACATTGGGATATAATCATTTTTGCATTCAATTTTCTATTTTGTACGATTTTAACCTAACAGCAAAGAAATGCAACTCGCAAGTATAACAGCGCCCAAAGGCAAACAAATGCAAAGCGCAAATGTAGGACACGTTCATTTCGATGTAGAACGGAGTGAGCGCAGTCACTTTTAGACGTTGACTATTATCTTTGCAGCGGTATGGATGCTTTCCTTTAGTCATTTTGTAGAAACAGTGTACCGCCATAGACTTTACTCTGGTTAAATGAGGTGTCAGCTAGCCATGTTTAAGTAATCTGTGATTATGAATGGTGCACACAAATTACATTTTAACCACTGTTACTGTTTAACCGTTGTTTCATTATCTACGATTACTGCGTTTTTAACCGATGTTGATACACTTCGCCATAACTGTTCTCCAACAAACCAATTCATATGAAACATAATATTTCTATTGTAAATACTTGTACAGGTATACTATATAGTATATATTCAATAAAGAAATAATCATTATTTCATTAATAATAATAGTAATATGATTATTATTATATTTATAATTAATAATAATAATTACTTATGGCTTTTATGGAACCCAGAGGTTCATTGCCGCCCTCACATAAGCCCGCCATATTAATAATACAACACATAAATTGCATTACATTTATTTCACTACCAATCATATTCGCAATCCTTATAAATAAAGAACTAATTTTTCAAAAATTTAAATACCACAACAACGCCCAACAAACCCAACCGAGAGCAAAATTCTTCACGCAATTACGTGGCCCTCTGAATCCCTTATCACTTTTTTCCTTCAGTTCTTCCAAGATGTATGAATAATTTCTATACACTTTATCTTTTGGTTTGAATAGTTTGATTTTGAGATTAATCATTTTCGAGAGAAGGAAACCATACCTACAAAAAGAAGCTTGAATAACCAAAGCAACGGATTTGAGAAAGTTGAAATTAAATATGTTAAACGTACTCCATTCTTCTGTGAATAAAATAGTGACATTTTATTTGATATAAACCTAATGTTGAGCCGTAAACGTTAACCTCGCGTTCTGGAGGTTCCGGGTTCCAATCACGTAATCGGCCAATGTCGTCATAGTTTCTCATTGTTTTCTTGATCATAATTTCATAAATAACTAGGAAAACTGATTCAGAATACCTAAATACATTGTTGTACACTGTGATAAGTCTGCAGGCTACTGAGATATGTAGCCAGCCACCAGATGGCAATATATGAATAGGCTGTTTCGCGAGCTTTAATGCCGAGTACATACCGATAGATGGCAACACGTCGGAAGTACACGTCTGCGGATTGGTCGGTAGATAAAGCCAAATTGGAAACCCAACCAATGTACCATTCCCAACAGATGATCGCGATATGGGCTCGTGTTTGAAGCTACTACAGTATAAATAAATTTAAACAATAAACTTGAATTGCTTTTCTGTTTCGAAATAACCTTTATCATAGCAACAGACGTTTTGTCAATTAAGTGGCTTTATTATGATACCAGACTGTCATTCAAAACTTCCCAGTCTAAATAACTGTTTATTTCAATTAAATTTAACTTGAGAGTTAAGTTTAAAATTGCATTTTTGGGTTTGACTCCTTACCTTCTAACCCCCTTTTGAAATTTCACATCACACCCCTATAGTATGTTACTTAAATTTGAAAGAGTATTCAGTTGTTTATACATCTCATTCATTTTGTCTCTCATTTTTTGTTTACCATCGTCGCCTGGAAACCTGAATTGTTGTTATTGTTGATTAGAGCTAAAGAGAATAAAACTACAAAGAGTATTGTTAATTACAGGTTATTTCTGGTAGTAACACAAACTAATATTAAGGAATATAGTTCTGTATCTTAGACCAATTCTTTAGAAATTTTAAACAGGGTAGAGTATAATTAATACCGAAGTTTGGACTTTGTCATTTATGTATGGTTTTGATATTATGGCAATGCTACGTAGAGGAGTTTCGAAATAGGCTGTGTTACTGTTTAGCCAACAGTAGAGCACATTTTGAACATTTAATTTACTAAATTTAATTAATTAAATAACAATCCAGGTTGCCAGGTGACGATGGGAAACAATATATGTAGAACAATTGAATGAAATGTGTAAACAGTTGAATGCTCTTTCAAATTAAGTATCATAACATAGCGATGTCGTTCGAAATTTCAGGGGGTGAAACCTAAAATGTAATAGACACTGCTTATAAACTTCCTCTTCAATATCTAAACTGATGTTCTTTTAGTTAAATTTAATTTAAATAAATAGATCTTTAGACTGTACATTTTTTAAATGAAAGCCCGGTATATAAACTTAACGTTAATAAAATTTCAAGCATTTAATATGTGACCTTACTTTTGTGTAACTCTCATTATATTATGTTGTACGAAACTTCACAATGTGGGCTCAGCACTACAAGCTTACGGATCTTCACCAATACTTAATGTGAGTTGCAATCTGTCCAGATCACACCCTCACAAATTACAGTCTTCATATCCTCCCGTCTCTGGCTGCATGTAACATTGGCCTTGACCTTTCAATTTATTATGAAATTATTTATGCAGTTTTAGTCTCTCCCATGCAAGCTATATTTTCTTTCCACACCCTTGTTGACTTAACCAATAGTTCTAGATTTATGTTTGCGTTCCTTACATCCACTTCACTTTCCAGTCTTCATTTATATATCGGGCTTTCATTTCAGTGACATTTGATGAGCAATCTTTTATAAATTAACTCTGAATGAGATGAAGGTGATAATGCCGGTGAAGTGAGTCTGGGGTCCAACACCGAAAGTTACCCAGCATTTGCTCATATTGGGTTGAGGGAAAACCCCGGAAAAAACCTCAACCAGGTAACTTGCCCCGACCGGGAATCGAACCCGGGCCACCTGGTTTCGCGGCCAGACGAGCTAACCGTTACTCCACAGGTGTGGACACAAGTATTGTCTAAACACTACAATTTAGAAAGACAAATTTATCAAAAGAGACTAAAACAAGGATAAACAATTCAGCTCGGTAAAGTAAGCAGTGCAACGTGGTTTCCTATAATAATAATAATAATAATAATAATAATAATAATAATAATAATAATAATAATAAACCTATAGAGGGCCGAGGTCTACCAGCCGATTGCTAGCCTCATGTTCACATGTCTTAGTAGAGGTGAACGATCATCCAACCATTACGGATGTAACGTGTGGCTAAGGTGATGAGGGCCCCCACATATTATAGCTAATTCACGAAACCGGATTTCGCTACCTATTTTAAGCTCCCCAAATTTATCACGATGCAGGATGTGTACCGGTCCCCTACGCTGGCCGAAATTTCATGAGGAAATGTCCTCCCTCATAAAGATTCGAACCAGCGCTCTTTTCGTAACGCTAGCGCAAGGCATGCTGCCTTAGATTAGTGATTCCCAATCTGGAGTGCCGGGCCGCGATAATAATAATAATAATAATAATAATAATAATAATAATAATAATAATAATAATAATAATAATAATAACAATTTTAAAATATCTTCTATGAAAATTTAAACATACGACTGGCCATGACATCGAGATCTTATAACCTCTCCAACTTGAAATATTTATTTAATGTAAATTTGTGCTATCGCAGAAAAAAACATTGTATGATACGCATTCGTAAAGTTATTTTTTTGGTCCTCGTGTGTTTGTGAAACTCGGTTTCGCTACGTTTCAAAAACTATATATACACTTGTGTCAAAACGGAACCTTTACGAACTTGAATAATAAATAATTTACTATTAAATTCTGTATAATTTGTAAGTAAGTAATGAAAGAGTTCAAGATTACTTACTTACTTACTTACTTACTTACTTACTTACTTACTTACTTACTTACTTACTTACTGGCTTTTAAGGAACCCGGAGGTTCATTGCCACCCTCACATAAGTCCGCCATTGGTCCCTATCCTGAGCAAGATTAATCCATTCTCTATCATCATATCCCATCTCCCTCAAATCCATTTTAATATTATCTTTCTATCTACGTCTCGGCCTCTCCAAAGGTCTTTTTCCCTCCGGCCGGGGCCTCCCAACTAACACTCTATATGCATTTCTGGATTCGCCCATACGTGCTACACGCCCTGCCCATCTCAAACATCTGGATTTAATGTTCCTAATTATGTAGGTGAAGAGTTCAAGATTATTATTATTATTATTATTATTATTATTATTATTATTATTATTATTTTAATGTTATCGGTATGGCTTTACGTTTATAAATAAAATATGTTTGTCTTTTGTAAGAAAAAAATTGCGTTTGCGAGAGAACTCCTCAAAATATCCTCAAGGCCAAGGCTAAATTGTGCAGAACTTGAAGTGAACTCAACAAAAGTAGGCCTTATAAATATTCTCTTAAAATTGAGGATCGTAATGGGGCCTAATGGCCATTGCAATAAAGAATAGCAGCAGAATCATAACTACATACAACTTGTATTAAAATGCTTTTGGTTACGAACTACAACCTTGTTAGTCTATTTTGAATATTGTACCAGACTGTAATACAAGCCTATGACACGTACCGATGTATTTCCGTCGCTGACGATGTGAAAACATTTGACAACCAAGTAATCGATAGATACACAGAACTGACGTAGGAAGAGGGAAGACAATCGATCGTTGCAGTTGTTCCTGTGAGGTCATGCCCTCTTTACACTGGATACGCAGAAACTGCTCATCGTGCTGTCCATGTAACGTCTGACCCGATAGATTTTTTACGTCTTGTCTCTGGCCCGGCTATATGAATAATTAATTAAACTGAGATCAAACAATGAAGGTAATCTTCCGTTAAGCTGAACTTAGATGTTTGGTTTTATAAGCTCCAGACCATGATATTAAATTAAAAGATTATTTTAAGGTGAAAGATTTACTCTAGAGTAATCATTCTTTTTTTTATTTTAAAGCTTAATATGTATACACACATCACTAAAAAAAATGAAAGAGTTCTGATAATAGTTATTTATGGTACTTGTGAGGTAAGTGTATCTTTATTGCGCGAGTGGAAAGATTTAAGCACGAGCGCAATGAAGATCACGCTCACAAGTACCATACGTAATTTTATCCATGACCATAACAAAACATTTTGTTTTATAAAAGAAAATAATATGTTGAAAATAAGTCCTCATATAATCATATATCATGGCATGGATTTTAGAATCGATACGTTTACTAGGTAGGTCATGATGTAGAAGGCCATGAATAGTGAAGAATGATATTTAAGGCGTTGGATAAATAACAAATTATAATTAATTATATAGTTTGAATATATTTTATGCTCGACCATGCCGAAATGTAGTAATTATGCACCTGGTAGCAGGCCTTTAATGCATGTCATTAAAGTACACCTACTCATTAAAGGTCAGGTCTTTCAGCCAATGACGACTCAGGTTACAACTGTTCAGCCAATGACAGGTCAGCTTTCTACCGTTATAAAACCGCAAGTATCGATTATTCTCGGATATGCAATTGTAGTCAAGTCCTTGTTCCAGAGAACGCCTCAATTGTAGGTAATAGATGAAATTAGAGGAAGGTGGAGAGTGTTGGTGGAATGATAGAGAAAACGGGAGTACCCCGAGAAAAACCACTCTTCAACGTCTGCGTTGTCCACAAATTACATCACGAACTGGCCGGGGATCGAATACAGTCAATCTGGATGGAATACCAGTGCCCTTAAGTCACAGACGCAGCTTACTACTACTACTACTACTACTACGACTACTACTACTACTACTACTACTACTACTACTACTACTACTACTACGGGGACTATCAGCAAAGTAGGGAGGGAACGTATCCTACTCACCCCATATAAGTTTGATTGGCAGGCGAGGGGTAACGCAATTGTTTTGCTAAGTCAAGTGCAGTGGTGGATTCTACACACCGTGCGCGTCAGTAATTTCTTTGTTGTTATAAATCTTGTTTCCAAATCTGTACAGTCTTTTGTTTATATGAAGTACATGTGTCATACAATAATTATTACAGCCACCTACTACGATTAGGCAAATCATATATTCTTCAATTTTATAACCATAGCCTACTTTTATTATGTGCACGAAAAATTCTTGAACTGCCTTGTGATCGACATAATAAATTGTTTCTTTTTAAAAACAATAAGGAAAAAAATAAAGCTCCATTGTCATTTAACTGTACAACATATTAAAAATATTCTAATTATCATTGATCAACATAGGAAACTGTTTCTATTTAAAACCAATAAAGACAGTAACAAGCTCCATTGTTATTTAACTTGAAGACTTATTAAACACAATGTACGTAATGATCGACATAATCAATTGTTTCTTTGTAAAAACACTAAAGAAAGTAATGCTAGTTTTAATGTTTTGTTGTTGTTGGCCCTCGGAGTTTGTTATTAACTAAAAAGGATATATTTGGCTCTAAAGTAGAACAACTCAACCGTAATACTGAAAGTAAATGCATGCCTGTGAACCTAGACCTGGAGATACTTCTAGACATATTCATTTTAGAAAAAAAAAAACTGCTCATAACAGTAAGTTCAGCCAATCATTGATACAACGCGCATAGGCCTAATATGCACTCAAAGTTTTAAATAAGTAAGTTCAGTTCCAGATACTTAATAAAATAATAAGTAACTAAATCCCGAAAATACCATAAACATATTATGAAAATACTTTTTAAAATTGTAAATAAATAAATACCTGTAAGATCATCAAAGTTCGCTTTATGCTTCCGATCAAAGTGGTGTTTAATATTAAAGCGTTTTATATGCGCAATTTTAAACTCGCATATTAAGCAGCAGACTTTTTTTTTTGTAAGTAACAATAATTATTCTTTCTGCCACTCTTCTCGAAACTGACGTCCCGAGATCGAAGCCATACCCGCCACTGAATGAAGAGTGTCTAGAGAAGCACCAGGCGGAGGAGATGGTCGGTGGAGTGAGGTAAGGAGGTTTTGAGTGCAGTGGCCCTTCGGAGCCATTTTTCCCCATGATTGTACTACTACTGCTACTACTACTACTACTACTACTACTACCACCACTTCTTAAAGGTATCCTCTTTAGGCACCATTGAGCGCATTAAACCCGATCGTCAGTTCCGTAGCCAAGTGCTCTGCCACCTGCTGCTGATGGTTCTCGTGAAGATCTCAAATTGTAATGTTTAGGTTTTGACTTATTTTACACGTATTCCATGTTATTAATTACTTACTTACTTACTGGGTTTAAGGAACCCGGAGGTTCATTGCCGCCCTCACATAAGCCCGCCATTGGTCCCTATCCTGAGCTAGATTAATCCAGTCTCTATCATCATATCCCACCTCCCTCAAATCCATTTTAATATTATCTTCCCATCTACGTCTCGGCCTCCCTAAAGGTCTTTTTCCCTCTGGCCTCCCAACTAACACTCTATATGCATTTCTGGATTCGCCCATAGTGGGTTTAAAAATATCCTCCCGTCCTACTTTAGCATTGAAATCCCCCAATAAAATTTTCACGTGATATCTAGGTAATTGATCAAAAGTCTGTTCCAATTCCTCATAGAAGCTAACCTTTATATGGTCGTCTTTCTCTTCTGTAGGGGCATGAGCATTTATAACTACGATATCGCACCATCTACCCTTAAGTACTAAATACGACAACCTATCACTGATAAATTCGACCTTTTTTACTGCTGATTTTATTCTTTTATGAATAAAGAATCCTGTTTCTAATTGGTGATTATCGTTTCCTTCCCCATAATACAACAAATAATCTCCTATTTGTGTTATGCTGTTCCCATCTAACGTAACCTCCTGTACTCCAACAAAGTCTATTCTATATCTACATAGTTCTTTTGCTACTAATGTTACCCTCCTGTTCTATATAGACTTGTAACATTCCAAGTACCAAATCTCAAAACCTTATTCCTTTGCTGTGGTCGTGCCAGAGAATCAGTCCCGTTTCGAGGCTTATTTGAGGGATTCGTAACAAGCTGTTTTTTACGGTGATGGGTTGTTAGCCCTTCGCCCAACCCCCAAGCTGGAGGACCACCCCTCATCGGTTGTCCGCGACTGCTTATTCAATATATTCACAGCTACCCTCCATATCTGGAGGCCGTCTCCTCTATCCTCAACCTGAGGACGCGCCATGCCGTGGCCATGTTGTTAATTGAGTATCAAAAACCTTTTATGTGAGCTTCACACACAGTGTAGCAAAATGTACAAAATATATTGGACCAAACAATACTTTAAAAGTGATGTCACGGTGTAACTCTGAAATAACCGAAATAATTGATTTTGACAGTAGACCAAATAATATGAACTTTAATGGAACTGAAAATGACAAAAAGTGATGTCACGACCAGAAATAGCCTAAATCATTGCCTTTGATATTACATTTCCTCCCCAAATATTTTGTATGTTATTTTTAAAAACTGAACAATATCGTACTTTATTTAAAATGATACACGCCATCACATACACCATGCCCAGACCCAATCAAACGCCTCCTACGTTCTCCCTTCCAACACACACATGCATACACAGATAGAAATCTGCGTAGTAATGCATTGCTGCCACAAAATACTGTATTAACTTTCCATGTAGCGTAGCAGAATTCATTGATACTCGCACATCGCATCTTTGATGTTGATTTCCGCTTCATTTTACTGCTGTTAATACACGTAGTTCACACTTCTGTTGACGTCCGTAAATAATATGGGCTTTGCATGCCTAAATCAGTGGTTCCCAACCCTTTTTTGGCTGACGACACACTTTACTGAACGCCTACTATATCGGGACACACTTATTTGTTTTAATAATAATAATAATAATAATAATAATAATAATAATAATAATAATAACAACAACAATAACAATCAGTGCTTCTCTTTTGAAGGGAAAGGTGGTGGAACTGAATATTAGAATATTTTATAGCGGACGGGGAGATGATTCACTGCACGGGAATTTTGTCGTTCTAAGCTCCTTTTCGTCCAACTAAAACTTTCAAGGTCTAAGCGGAATTCAAAGAAAAATTGTATTAAAAACATAGTTATTTACACATATTTCGATTTCATGATGAAAAATGCAAGAAAAAAGTGTCGGAACACCGTTCAAGCGTGTTTCGCCAGAAAAAAAGCACGGATAACTTCTTTGTAGTGTCGGACATTCGGTGTTGTAGATAGGTCGATGTTAACACGCAATCTAAAAAAAAAAAAAAAAAAAAAAAAAAAAAACAGCAACTTGAGTGGCTTTAGAAAAAATCAGAGGTATGTATAAAAAATGCCAATGTGTCTTTGCTGGACGGCCGATAAAAGATTTTTATTATCGTTTTTGAAAATTCACCTATTTAAATTAAATTTAAGTCTGCGCTTGGAGGCTTGCACAGAGTTTCTCCATACGTGGTCTTATGGTTGACAGACCAACACGTAAATCATCTTCAAAATACAGCAGTCCGTTCCTTTTTTTTTTTTTTTTTTTTTTTTTTTTTTTTAAGACTTCACTATTAGAAAAATTTTTTGTTTATTCGGCACCATCGACTGATTTGACAAAACATTTCCGCATATGAGACACTTTGTTTGTATTCATCGCCACGCCACGTAAAACCGTATTGCAAGTATTCATCATTATATTTACGAAACGCAGTACATTTTTGTGAACGCTGAAGGGAATTTTCGCTCGCATTAGTTGAATTAGCACTGTTATCATCTAATTCGAACTTGATTCAGATTGTCTTTTTCGAATTAAAAATTTGTCCATGATAAAATCTAAATAAAGCACTTGTGATAATATAGTCGCTCACACGCATATACTGAATCTGACCAATGTGTTCTCACGATTCTAAACTCTTGTTTATTACTAGAGATGGCCGATATTTCACAAACCGATATTTTGTCACAGGTATTTTTTTGTCACAGATAAACCTGTGACTGATGACGCGAAATATCTGTGACAAAATATCGCTATCGAAATCTGCTCCGTATTTAGTACTCTGTGACTGTTGCAACGTCTGCGACTGATATTTTCTCCTCTACGTCGTGGGTTTGCGCATGCGCATGATACAATAACAGCAATCGGGCGACAATAACAGCAATCGGGCGGTGGTATTCGATTATTTTTTCGTGATATTTTGTTCAATATTATTTTTTTCAAAGTGATGATGTGTTGCAAAGTTATTAGCGGCATTATAATAATATAATCATGAATCTGACATTTTGTTTTCATATTAAGTCTGAATATATGTTTTATAAATATTTTATATATTCCCCCGAGATCTTCACATTTTCATATTACTGTGAATATATATTAATGTATAAGATTTTCCACTCAATTTTTACGCAGTAACAATATTTTTTTTTAGTTATACTATTAATTACAAACAGAATAGTTACAGGAGCCTACATTATTTTAATAACTTTACATGTACTTCTCTCATTTATGTATGATCGAGTTTTAATGTATAGCTCTAACACGAACAGTGCAGGGTAGTATTAATTAAAATAATTAAACTTAAAATAAAATTATTTGTAATAAGTTCATTACCGGTATGTTGTTTATGGTTATTAACGCTTATGAAATCGCACAGTGCTTTCTAACATTGGTACTCGTGTGGGGTGTTATTTCACCCAATTAATAGGCCTAATCAATGTTCTCAACTTGATATTTAGTGATATTTATCTAGATATTGTTAAAATCATCAACTTCCAAGTAATTTTCAACTTTTAAATATAATAATATGGGGTAGTTAGCAAAAATTGTCAATTTATAAATTCCAAAAAGATCTGACATCTAGCAGACATTGCTCCAACAAATAGTTCTCATTGCCCTTGCACACTTTTAAAATAGACCTACACTTACACATAAACGGGATAATTAATTACATTTGAAAATAAGGGGTATCAAACGTAAATCATGTTAGTTCACTCCGTGTCACTGAACGTTATGCTCTTCCGAACTTTCGAAGCATTTCTCACAAGCCGACAACAGCACCTATAGAATTAAAACCGAACGAGATAAAACTTATTTGGCTAAACTAACCTTGAGGTAGTTTCCTTCGTATTCCCCTTATACACCTTGCATATACGAATCTGTGACAGGTTAGGTTTGGTTAGTTTAGGCTTTGTTACGCCTTGGATATACGATCAACTGCATCTCCACAAACAATCAAATTCAACGATTTTCACTTCCGAAATCACCGAAACTACCTCAGCGATAGTTTAACCTGAGCAACTGTCTCTCCACAAAAAAATTCCTTATAAATGCAATGATTTTCACATCCGAAATTGCCGAAACTACTTAAGCGCTAGTTTCACCATCTTATTATAAATGATACAGTGATTACACGATTTAAATAATAATAATAATACCATTGGTTACCAATAATTTATCTTGTGTAAAATCCTGTCTGAACAACTGTCTTGTTCTGTAATTATTTTCTATTGTTTTTCAGAATACTTATGTTTCGTTAATTTTTATTCTGACTCAATATTATAATGTTAATGCACGACTTAAAATAATTTATCGATTATATTATATACAATAAAAAGGATCAATTTTTAATACGATTAGGATAATCACATAACCTCAATTTCTCCGTACCCAACTACATTAAAAATTATCAACTGATTCCATATCTACAATCAACTACGATATAACCTCTTGCTATATGAGGTTAACTTTTTACATGTTACTGTTCAGTTAGATTAGTATTTATTTGTTAATGGTACATGTACATAATTTATTTGTTGGATTTTCCCATATAAACCACTGAAGTGTGGCGTGTAAAGAGAAATCGTATTCACATTGCACTGCTCTTCAATATTTCCTGTTAATTTTTATCGGTGTGACAAAATATCGGTATAATTCATGCATATTGTGCTTACTTAGCGATATAAAATATCGGTGTGACAAAATCACAGATAAAAGTCACAGATATATAATTGTCACAGTCACAGTTGTCACAGATACTTGAAAATATCGTTTAAGCTCAACTCTATTTATTACTAAGTAGATAGAGTAAACGAATTACTACGCATTGTTGCAGTGTTCGCTTTCATTCGAATTATCGCCAGGCAGAAAAATTAACTGAGCATTGTTGCAGGTGTTCACGTTTCATTGGTAAAGTCTGTCTCCAAATAAAATGTATCATATCAAAGACATCGTTGTAAATAAAAAAAAAAAATGCGTTGTAAAGAGGCTTTCTGGATGACATAACATTTATTATTTAATTTCAAAATTTCGCGAAACACTTCATGGGGCTACGCAACACATCGGTTGGGAACCTCTGGCCTAAATCATGCTTATTGCATGAATGAATCTCCACAGAACCCAACTTTTGTATATATTGTAGAGTAGGGCCTTATCTCTTCCCAGAAATGTATGTACTTTTAAACTATTTTGTGGACATCATTTGTAATTCGTTACGTTCTTTCCGTCCCTCCGTAGTTTTAAACTTACTCGTATGGTTGAAACAAAAGAATGACGAAGCGATTTTAAGCTTAAAAAAGTTATTGTACGTACTACCGCAGTAAATTAAATTAAAATAAACTGGCAGTAGACGTCTCCATGGACAGTCTGTGAAGACTGTAATGGCTGCATAGAGCTAGAGGGATCTGTACAGGGTGTAACGAAAAAAACAGTGGAACTTCGAGTATGGATCCCCCATATGCATAGAAGAAAAATGGATATATCAACATCGGTCCGGAAATGCTTCCTTTCCGAGTAAGGCTTGCAAATATGATCATAGTGGACTCCAGTACGTTGTTTGCTGTAATTATTATGAATCATCCATTTACATTTCTTTAGGCCTATCTGAATTCTCCAAAATGAACAAATGTTGAAAATGAAAACAATTCACGGCCAAACAGTGCCCCAGTCTATCACAAAAAACAGTCCATTGACTTTTTCACAGTTTCAGGAGTGAGTTTCTAACAGCAGAAAAATGACAATTTGATAACAATAGTGTATATTCTGCTAGAGTTTTAAACGAATTTGTTAATTTGAACCTCTTTCTAATCTGTTATTTTCTTTTGGTTTCAGAATCCAGACTTCACTGCCATCTAGCAGACTGGAAAAGACTAAGGTATAGGATTAACATATTTTGTGTGAATTAGTTTTTAGGAATTGTGCGATATTCTTAAGATGCGATAATTTTATCATTTTTGTACATACCTTTCTTCATTTTTCGTAAGTTATATTTCCAGTTTCAGACTTTACCTCACGCCCGAGATAATTTTTTTTTTTACTTCTTTCAAGAGAATTTGTCGTTACTGCAATTTGCTTTGCATGGTTTGTTTCAAAGAAATGTCTGTTTTGCAATTTTACATTAATGTCTGCATTACAAGAACTTCTACTGCCTTTCGTAATATGAATGGGGTCTACTCTCTGTAGATCGGGTAGGTTGCGTTTGAGGCGTTACGCTTTAAGCAGGAGGATTGCGGGTCCTATTCCGTTGGGATCATGAATTGTTTGTAACAAATAAGTACGAGGGATTGTTTTTTTAGTTAGTTATTTAACGACGCTGTATCAACTACTATGTTGTTATTTAGCGTCGATGAGATTGGTGATAGCGATATGGTATTTGGCGAGATGAGGCCAAGGATTCGCCATAGATTACCTGGCATTTACCTACGGTTGAGGAAAAAACCCAACCAGGTAGGCTAATCAACCCAAGCGAGGATCGAACCGCGCTCGAGAGCAACTTCAGACTGATAGGCAAGCGCCTTAACCGACTGAGCCACGTTGGTGGCTAATTAATATCAGTGTTAATATTAATACATAATAGTTATTTCATGTGTTGCGTTGTGGTTATAATTCAAGACTATAGCCAGGTAAGTTTTCAGAGTTGGTGCTGATTTTAATGTTTTGAAAATTAAACAGATTTATTATATTGCCTTATTAATCTTCATTCATAAAAATCGTAATAAATTCAAATTGTATCATCATAAATATGGAACTAAAAGATCCGATTTTATACGACTAGAGGAACCAAAGTGTTTCACAAGCACAGCTCTTAGCCATAGTACCTACTTTGGTCCAAGGTTATACAATAAAATAATTTATAAATACCCAAATTTGGAAAATTTTGGTATCAGAAATTTCAAAAATAGCGTTAGGAATTTAATTTTTTAAGAATATATATTGATTTAATATGTATATGTATTTGTATGATTTAAATTGTTAAAATTGAAAATGTAATTTTTTTTCTTGACCCAGTTTGTGTTTATCTTTGTGTTTAGATATCTCCCTGAGTACGAGTTTTTTTACTCCTTCAGGGAAGAACTAAGATTGTATTTTTGTCCATGTTATTTTATTAACAATAAACAATAAACTTATAATTTCATGTGGTCAAACAAAATACATTTTTATGCTAGGTCTCGTGAATCAGTTGTTTAGTCAAACCAATTAATTTAATATTGCCAGACAAAATACCTAACGTGTTGATCCCTTTCGCGTATAGTTTGCCTACGAAAATATGTTACAAACTATTGAATTATTTGCAATAACCTTCCAGCATAAAGGTAAAGTACGGTAAGTACTTAGGATCGTGTGATATCCGGTAACAGTTGGCAATACTGACAAGACGGCAATATTTGCTGTTTAGGAACTGTTCTGTTCTTACGTGAGCCTCACTGTATCAGTGCTGTATTTCTTATTCTCCCCATTTTGTCATTTTGTTGTCGTGTAGGCTGCATCAATTTCTCCTTACTTTTTGGCCTCTCTGTAGTAGAGAAACTGGCTACGGACTGAAAGGTTCCCGTTCAATTCGGTGTGGTCGCGTTGTCGACTTCTACAACGATCCCTGTCTCCATATGCCGCGGTTTCTGAAAGGGATTACTTACTTACTTACTTCTTACTTACTTACTTACCTACCTACTTACTGGCTTTTAAGGAACCCGGAGGTTCATTGCCGCCCTCACATAAGCCCGCCATTGGTTTCTATCCTGAGCAAGATTAATCCAGTCTCTACCATCATATCCCACCTCCCTCAAATCCATTTAAATATAATCCTCCCACCTATGTCTCGGCCTCCCCAAAGGTCTTTTTCCCTCCGGCCTCCCAACTAACACTCTATATGCATTTCTGGATTCGTCCATACGTGCTACATGCCCTGCCCATCTCAAACATCTGGACTTAATGTTCCTAATTATGTCAGGTGAAGAATACAATGCGTGCAGCTCTGTAACTTTCTCCATTCTCCTGTAACTTCATCCATCTTAGCCCCTAATATTTTCCTAAGCACCTTATTCTCAGACACCCTTAACCTATGTTCCTCTCTCAAAGTGAGAGTCCAAGTTTCACAACCATACAGAACAACCGGTAATATAACTGTTTTATAAATTCTAACTTTCAGATTTTTTGACAGCAGACTGGATGATAAAAGCTTCTCAACCGAATAATAACAGGCATTTCCCATATTTATTCTGTGTTTAATTTCCTCCCGAGTATCATTTATATGTGTTACTGTTGCTCCCAGGTATTTGAATTGTTCCACTCTTCAAAAGATAAATTTCTAATTTTTATATTTCCATTTCGTACAATATTCTGGTCACGAGACATAATCATATACTTTGTCTTTTCGGGATTTACTTCCAAACCTATCACTTTACTTGCTTCAAGTAAAATTTCTGTGTTTTCCCTAATCGTTTGTGGATTTTCTCCTAACATATGTGCGTCATCCGCATAGACAAGCAGCTGATGTAACCCGTTCAATTCCAAACCCCCTCTGTTATCCTGGACTTTCCTAATGGCATACTCTAGAGCAAAGTTAAAAAGTAAAGGTGATAGTGCATCTCCTTGCTTCAGCCCACAGTGAATTGGAAGGGATACTTTTTGAAATAATTTTTTACCAGGCTGAAACTAGTTTTGATCACTGCTCTGGTCAGTATTCAAATTTAGTTGTCAACCCCGATTTTCACATACTAAAACGTCCTTTACAATATTAAAATTTCTCTCAGTTAATGCCACACAAATACATAAAATCCCTGTACATTTGCAGTCGTGGCCGTTGACAGCTAGTGCAGGCGTATCCTTTTCGGAACAGTTTAGATACTGCGGGCGACAAGACATCACAATCAGGCGAGAATAATAATCGCTAGTGACGATTCAAACTTGCTACCTACAACTCGTTTCAACCAGGCTGTCCGGTACAACTGCTGGACTTTCGATGTATTGTCGTAACTATTATACAGTATTTTAACCTTGTAGTGTATTGATAAAACTTTTTTAATTTTACGCTCTGTCCTTGTCATCTTATGAAGCGATATCATATAACGTCGCTTTTGTCTCCGTTATACCATTATCAAAGAATGACGTGGCCTATTATAATGTAAGAAGGTTTGTTTAAGCCATACAATGACCCTTTGATGAGGCAGATAAAAAGTTTTACCGAGGCACACTAATTTCATATCAGTTTTACAAAGCAGTGCTTGACCGGCACAAAATTGGTCATTTTGAACTTCGCTCAGTCCAGGGGAATAGCCGTGACTAATAGAAGGACTTTCATAAACTTTTGTCCTGATTAAACGAGCACTTTCCTGCCATAGCTTAGCCGACATCTTCACATCAGTGAGGATAGCAATAAAATTCCATTCCCAGCATATTCTGTTTTACGTGTGTAAAAAAGGTTTGTTGCATAGGTTTTCTCAGAGCGCATATGTTCCTCTCCCATCATTGTTCTGTTGTTTCACTGCAACCTTATCGACTCGTATGGTTTTAGGCTTACGCGGTGTTGAACATGATGGAGGTTTTTGCATTTTCATAGGAAAGAAATAAGTTAAGCGTTCACTACATCGTATCGCACTCCTCGTACGAATCGCACGTAACGGATATTTTAAGTGCAGTGCGTTCACTGTAACGGCTCCATCTCATCGCCTCATCGGATTCCCCTATCAGCTGTTTAAAACATGACGTACGATATTGACATTGCTGAAAACAGAGGAGTTGAGGTTAGGTCTATTAATTATGACTGTTAGCGAATAAGAATGTGTAATTGCTTCATGCGTCTTAATTGAGGAAAGAAATATTGGTTACATAATATATATGTAATAAATGACTTGATTACTGTAATGGGAACGCCTCAAATTATATAATTCTTCGCAATTTTCTACAAGCGAAATAAGTTTTTCGTCTGCCATTTTGGCGCGACAGTGAACATGGCACAACATAATAATAACAGTTGAGCAGTTAAAATTGACTTATTAAAGGAGGCCATGATCGCGCGCATCGGAAAAGTTGCTCATCCGAGAAACGTGGACGGATTTGCCGAGAGCCGATGCGTGCGATACGATGAACGCGGTTACATAAGAATTGCAGCAAAGATAGTCTTTTTCCGATCCGTGCGATTCGTCCGATGCGTGCGATACGATGTAGTGAACGCTAACCTATAGTATATTACGATACAATGTTGGGAAGTCATTTTTACAAAATTAAGAAAGAAAGTTTGAAAGACAATCAAACGTGTATTGTACAGTATTTTTTACACGATAGAATATTTTGAAAATATATTTTTTTTAATCTTAACATACATTACGTACATTACTCTATGAACAGCTGATTAATGCTAGCAGTCTGGCCAACGTACAAACTTCACCATCAACTTCAATATGAAGGAGTAAAAATGATTCAGATACTTGTAATATTTCGTGTTCAATTTGGATAATGTTTATTTCTTTTAGTTAAGTGAAGTTTGAATTGTTTAAATAAAGTTCAGTACATTTGAAATGCAGTGTAAATAAAGTTGACGAAAATAGTTCAATTTTATACTTATTAATTCATTTGGTTTCTTATGGAATAATAAACTAAATTTTAAGTCTATTAATCGATAGATTACCGTAGTCTAGTCCACACCTGTGGAGTAACGGTCAGCGCGTCTGGCCGCGAAACCAGGTGGCCCGGGTTCGAATCCCGGTCGGGGCAAGTTACCTGGTTGAGGTTTTTCCCGGGGTTTTCCCTCAACCCAATATGAGTAAATGCTGGGTAACTTTCGGTGCTGGAGCCCGGACTCATTTCACCGGCATTATCACCTTCATTTCATTCAGACGCTAAATAACCTGAGATGTTGATACAGCGTCGTAAAATAACCCAATAAAATAAAATAAAATAAAAACCGTAGTCTATATACTCCACATGAAAAAATCCATATAGACTACACGTAAACATAAAGTCCACACCTGTGGAGTAACGGTGAGCACGTCTGGCCGTGAAACCAGGTGGCCCGGGTTCGAATCCCGGTCGGGGCAAGTTACCTGGTTGAGGTTTTTTCCGGGGTTTTCCCTCAACGCAATACGAGCAAATGCTGGATACCTTTCGGTGCTGGACCCCGGACTCATTTCACCGGCATTATCACCTTCATTTTATTCAGACGCTAAATAATCTTAGTAGTTGATACAGCGTCGTAAAATAACCCAATAAAATAAAATAAACGTAAACATAAAATTATAGTTACTGCACATCATTGATTTAAACCTGTCTGTTGGATCCGTTACCAAAAATTATTATCCAGGACTACATCTCTTATTTGTTTGGAAAGGATGAAGGATCGTGTCCTTTAGTTCAGTTGCTGTTATACAGTAATCTCACGATTCCAAAATATTGACTTTTCACATGATAAACAACTTGTTGAACATATTTATTAGCACTAAATACCTCTTAAATCAAGTATGGTATGCCAATGTTTTTAATATTACAGAGTAGGCCTATAAGGCGTTTAAAAATATCAGAGATAAATTTTTGTTCTCAAATGCCCCAAAAACTCGTTTGTGATAGAGAACGTAGCTGCTAGGTTTTGGATTAGCAATGACATCTTTAACTGTATGGCATGTTACTCATACTTAACCTATCTTCCTTACATTCACTATACATTACCTCCAATTTTGCTCTCACGTTTCCCACCTTTTTCCCTCACAGAGGCTGACAACTTGGTTTTCCTGGAGCTCATCTTTTCCTCCTACAAAATATCGAACTTTCTCTTAACAGAGTTTGTCTCTTTCTTTCAACGTAACTCGTCTTTTGCTCTAAGTGAAACTCAATTATTGCTCTAATAGACCGCAACTCTTACTCTAATTAGAGCGCAATTCTTGCTCTAATTGGACCTCAACTCTTGCTCTAAGTCTAGTTTAACTCTTATTGTAATTGGAGCTCAGCTCTTGCTCAATTAGAGCTCAACTCTTGCTCTAATTGGAGCTCAACTCTTGCTCTAAGTGGAGCTCAACTCTTGCTCTACGTGGAACTCAACTCTTGCTCTAAGTGGAACTCAACTCTTACTCTAAGTGGGGCGCAACTCTTGCTCTAAGTGGAGCTCAACTCTTGCTCTAAGTAGAGCTCAACTCTTGCTTTAATTAGATCTCAATTCTTGCTCTAATTAGATCTCAACTCTTGCTCTAATTGGAGCTCAACTCTTGCTCTAATTGGAGCTCAACTCTTGCTCTAAGTGGAATTCAATTCTTGCTCTAAGTGGAACTCAATTCTTGCTCTAAGTGGAACTCAACTCTTGCTCTAATTAGAGCTCAACTCTTGCTCTAAGTGAAACTCAACTCTTACTTTAATTGGAGCTCAACTCTTGCTCTAATTAGATCTCAACTCTTGCTCTAAGTGGAGCTCAACTCTTCCTCTATTGGAGCTCAACTCTTGCTCTAATTACATCTCAACTCTTGCTCTAAGTGGAGCTCAACTCTTGCTCTAATTAGATCTCAACTCTTACTTTAATTAGATCTCAACTCTTACTTTAAGTGGAGCTCAACTCTTGCTCTAAGTGGAGCTCAACTCTTACTCTAATTAGATCTCAACTCTTGCTCTAATTAGATCTCAACTCTTGCTCTAATTGGAGCTCAACTCTTGCTCTAATTGGAGCTCAACTCTTGCTCTAATTGGAGCTCAACTCTTGCTCTAATTGGAGCTCAACTCTTGCTCTAAGTGGAGCTCAACTCTTGTTCTAATTAGATCTCAACTCTTCCTCTAATTAGATCTCAACTCTTGCTCTAAGCGGAGCTCAGCTCTTGCTCTAATTAGGTCTCAACGCTTGCTCTAATTAGATCTCAACTCCTGCTCTAATTGGAGCTCAACTCTTGCTCTAAGTGGAACTTAACTCTTGGTCTAATTGGAGCTCAACTCTTCCTCTATTTGGAGCTCAACTCTTGCTCTAATTAGATCTCAACTCTTGCTCTAAGTGGAGCTCAACTCTTGCTGTAATTAGATCTCAACTCTTGCTCTAATTAGATCTTAACTCTTGCTCTAATTGGAGCTCAACTCTTCCTCTATTGGAGCTCAAGTCTTGCTCTAAGTGGAACTCAATTCTTGCTCTAATTAGACCTCAACTCTTGCTCTAATTGGAGCTCAACTCTTGCTCTAAGTGGAACTCAACTCTTGCTCTAAGTGGAACTCAACTCTTGCTCTAATTAGATCTCAACTCTTGCTCTAATTAGATCTCAACTCTTGCTCTAAGTGGAGCTCAACTCTTGCTCTAATTAGATCTCAACTCTTGCTCTAATTGGAGCTCAACTCTTGCTCTAATTAGATCTCAACTCTTGCTCTAATTAGATCTCAACTCTTGCTCTAATTGGAGCTCAACTCTTGCTCTAATTGGAGCTCTTGTCTTGATCTTAAAAAAAACTCGCTCTCGTGCTCTTGTTAAGAGATTTTTCATTCTTATTCGTACTTACAATATTTAATTTTTGTCTTGCAGTTTCTAAAACTATTACTCCTACAGTTTATCTTTATTCTCTACCTTTTCGATTTACATTATTTTTACCGTACATTTATTCATATTGAAGCCTTGTATGTCGTTCCAAATGTGACGTCAGACCAAAATCAGCATTAGTAGAATGGTTAAAGAAGAGCAGAAACTACATCTGTCTTCTTCGTGAACTATAAACCACAGATACAAATCGTTATTTTACAAATTTGTTGTCTGGTAAATGGGAATCGTTGTGGTTCCTTTGCGGTTTTATGCCGATAAAAAGTGATGCATCCAATAAGTCTAGCTTGAAAGGGAATATAGTCTTAATACATAACTTAAAATATTTAAGGTCGATTACGCTCGAATTGTTATGGTAATGGGCTGAACTTCTGTCGTGCCGCGAAGACTAGCAGGCTGTGACGGGCAGCATTAAAATGAATTTCCCTGATCTCCTTTTGTTTTCGCTCGTTAGAGATGTTCTCCCTTGTGACGTGTCATACACGTTTGTAGTGTAAAACGAACTAAGGCCTGTTTCATAAAAGAATAGTTAATTACTATTACTAGTGACGTATTTTTTAGCGTAAAAATTTGCGTTTCATAAACGATTCCGCTGCAGTAGTTACTGTAGAAACATACTATATTTACTGCGGTAATTTGTTTATTCTCGGAATTAGTGGAAGTGATTGCATTTATACACGCCGAAAACACATTAAGAATACGGATGGATTTGCTTAGGTAAACTGAACGGAAGTGAGTGTATGACACAGAATATGAATTTATTGCGGTATGTACTGTAGTAAATTCTGGTTTACCACAGTATAATTTATTTTACTGCAGCAGGTTTACGAAACAGAAAAAAATAATGATAAATTGTAATTGGATTTACTACTGTCACTGCAATAAATACTACAGTACCGGTTATGTTTTATGAAACATGTCGCTGAACTCTAAATCATCCATAAAGATGTTCTCACAATAGGGTTCCCAGACATATTGGAAAAAAATATGGGACACTTATCAGTTTTCACTACGTAAGTAAAGGCTCATTCACAATGAAAATTAAACATAACTTAAGCGTTAACTTAAGAATATAAACGTTACGGTAAAATCAAGATCATTCACGATGGGAACATAAACATAACAGCAAACATACTTGGTAACCATGGAAACATAACAACGACAGAATATGAGTAAATGGCGTCGTTGTTATGTTTCCATTTCCTCATATTCTGTCGTATACTTCAGCGCTCCACGATTGTGTTCTGTTTGCAAATCACGTAAGCATAAGCATGAAAGTTTGGAGTTTGCAAACTTTCATGTTAACGTCTTACAGTAATGTTTAAGTCAATGCTTATGTGAATCATTGTGAATGATCCCATTTGGTAGCCTGGGCGCAAACTTCTGTGTTTATGTTACGGTTATGTTTAATTTTCATTGTGAATGGGCCTTAAGTTTAGTATGCGCACCCATCAAATATGCCAATCTTTCAAAGTGTGTGTGTAGTAAAGTTTACTAACTAAGGGTAAGTAAACAAATAGTAAACAACATTCTTAGGGAGCATATTTGCATTACATTTAAGCTTCTTTATGTAAGTTGCCTTCAAATTGTTTTTACTAAGTTATTACAGAAATAGCTACAAAATACACTAAGTTACTCACGTGACAATATTCTTATAAATCAATCCACCTTGGCCTTGCAATATTTCTCTGAAGAATTAATTTCACTTAACAATTGTTTATTTTGAAGAATCATGTATGAAAAGCAACACAATCCTCACTGAAGAATTGTTTTACAACAAGCATTGATTTTGCTGTTTTTACAGATAATTTATTTTTCTCATCAGTCCATAGAGCGTTCATGCGAGAGCATTTGGACACACGCATTTGTTCCAGGGATACACATAATGAACTCCACTACCCTCTTCAAATTTGAGAGTTCTCCTTCAGTACTTTCAAAAAGATCCACCCAGACTTCATCTAAACATTTGGTGTTGCCATCACTTCTCTTGAGAAATTAATAACTCACAATAATATTGTTTCATAATAGCCCATCTAATCCTCATTTCAGATTGGTTGATAGGCCTTCCCCTCTACTCACTCTCTTTACCATCCGTGAAGGGGAAGATCCTACTATCCATCTTACTAACGTTCGACTAATTGACCTCGAACGTAGTGAAAATTCTTATTATTGAACATGTTTACCGGTGACCTATATTTCGAAAGCCTATACTAAGCGTTTATAGTGTTTCATTTTATTGTTGTTTATATCAACTGGCACATTAACAAGCTACTGACAGCAGAAGATAAATGTTTTCTTCACCGCTAGTTGCTACTCTACAGCACAACGGGACAATCTGCACTGTGTTATTCCCCCCTGCCTTCATAATACAAACCAACATCCCTTAGTTTAATTAATTGTTAGTTGAAAATATTGTAAGAACGACATTAAAATATACTCAAATATGTAATTTTCAAACATCTGTGTAATTGTATTTTATATCCACTTATGTACTTTATTTAATATTTTAGTTTCTTGTGTGTACAACTTGAACAGAATAAATATGGGAAATACCTGTTATTATTCGATTGAGAAGCTTTTATCATCCAGTCTGCTGTCAAAAAATCTGAAACTTAGAATTTATAAAACAGTTATATTACCGGTTGTTCTGTATGGTTGTGAAACTTGGACTCTCACTTCGAGAGAGGAACATAGGTTAAGGGCGTTTGAGAATAAGGTGCTTAGGAAAATATTTGGGGCTAAAAGGGATGAAGTTACAGGAGAATGGAGAAAGTTACACAACACAGAACTGCACGCATTGTATTCTTCACCTGACATAATTAGGAACATTAAATCCAGACGTTTGAGATGGGCAGGGCATGTAGCATGTATCGCCGAATCTAGAAATGCATATAGAGTGTTAGTTGGTAGACCGGAGGGAAAAAGACCTTTGGGGAGGCCGAGACGTAGATGGGGAAGATAATATTAAAATGGATTTGAGGGAGGTGGGGTATGATGATAGAGACTGGATTAATCTTGCTCAGGATAGGGACTGATGGCGGGCTTACGTGAGGGCGGCAATGAACCTCCGGGTTCCTTAAAGCCAGTAAGTAAGTGTACAACTTGAGGGGTGCAGGAATAAGAGGTAACAGCTACCGTTCTGTTACTCACGGACTCAGGGCAAGTAGAAGGGGAAGGAAATGCCTTCGCATCCTCTCAACTTGTATGAAATGACGTTTACAATGCAATGATGAAGTGCGATGTTTGTAATTCGTAATGTAGAATAGACATTATAACTTTTCCATTTTTTCTCAGTTTAAAACTCTAAAATACGGGACTGAAAGCTGTCCCGAAGACTTTTCTCGGAACAACGACACGCATTAGCTAAAAACGGTACAATCCCGTATTTTACGGGACGTCTGGGAACCCTATCTCACAATCTCATACCTTTACAGAAAAAAAAAAAAAAAAGAAAGTAATCTGAATTGATATGTAGTTCGTGCGGTTCGCAACAGATGGCGCCATTGCCTTGCGTGCAAAGTTCACACGTTCCACAGCACGCACCCGTTTTAGCATTGTAGTCGACGACACGTGAATTTGTGAGCTATGGACGCGACTTCCGTTTGATCCGTTAATTGCGCCAAATAACGGGAATTTGATATCATAACACATCTGACCGCAACACAAGAGAAGGCATTCCTCGTGCTGTTATGTCCATCAATGCAGATAGTAGTTCGGTTCTGGATGAACAAATTTCGCTGCTAGATAAAATCGTTGTGGTCGTACCCACGATTCCCTCATCCATAATTGAATATCCCCGGTGCATTATTAAATTCCCTGCAGTGGTTACAATCCCACTGGACTCTAGTTCGGTTCCCGGCGAGGGAATTTCCCTCTCTCCGTATGTGTTTTGGAATTAGGTTTGTCTGCTGACGAAAATTTCCCCTTTATTAAGCATTTATTTTATTTTTTATTTATATATTTTTAACTTATTGACTTTGTCAAGTTTTATGATTTTATTGATAATATATGACATAATAAAGTGACTCATCTCTTTCCTTATCGGTAGATAAACTGCTTGCTGCTCAGATAACCACTATTTACGCAACACATTTTTTTTTTGTATTACACGAAAACTATACACGCGGAACTCAAAGCGTATATTAATTTAAAAATAAATTTGATCTGAAAATTAGAGTAACTACACGGGGGAAAAAAGTCTCAGATAACCGTATATACAGGGTAAACCATAAGTAATGCATTTAATTTCAGTGAGTTATCCTTTAAGACGTTAAGGGTGTTTGAGAATAAAGTGCTTAGGAAAATATTTGGGGCTAAGAGGGATGAAGTTACAGGAGAATGGAGAAAGTTACACAGCACAGAACTACACGCATTTGATTCTTCACCTTACATAATTAGGAACATTAAATCCAGACGTTTGAGATGGGCAGGGCATGTAGCACGTATGGGCGAATCCAGAAATGCATATAGAGTGTTAGTTGGGAGACCGGAGGGAAAAAGACCTTTAGGGAGGCCGAGACGTAGATGGGAAGATAATATTAAAATGGATTTGAGGGAGGTGGGATATGATGATAGAGACTGGATTAATCTTGCTCAGGATAGGGACCAATTGCGGGCTTATGTGAGGGCGGCAATGAACATTCGGGTTCCTTAAAAGCCAGTAAGTAAGTAAGTATCAAGACATTTAAAACAGAAAAGCTTAATACAGTTTTGCTCGTTTTTGCTTGCTTTTCGAGATAAAATTTGTTTTATATTAAACATTTCATATAGTCTTTTGTGAAACCATTGATTTAATTTCTAATATGCGCTGTCTATTTAAAAGAGTAGTGTATTATGATAGTAAATAATTGAAAGAATTTTAGTTTTGTCCTTTGAATCTGCAGAATTTAATTCGATCAAATGTAACATTGTAAAATTCCTTTTCAGAACGAAGAGTTACATTTGTTCGGATCAAATTTCTGCACATTTATAGGATAAAAATAAAATTCTTTCAATCATTTATTATCATAATACACTGCTCTCTTAAATTGATTGAGCGTATTAGGAATTACTCCCTCCGTTCCAAAATATGGTATAGAAACAAAGTAGGTTTGATTATTGCGCATGCGCGCACGAAATGTTTCGCGGTGTGGTATTCTGTTCAGTAGTGAAGGGACTATCAGACAGTGCAGTTGTGAATGTTTCTAATCTTCTGTAGTGCATCAAACTATAATATTTAAATAGTTCATTATGAACAGAAATCAAATGGGCACCTGCTGTGGTGTTCCTGTTGCAGAGAATGTAACGCCAACCCGGTCAATTTTGAATAGAGCATCTAAGGCTCAACAGTCGTACAAAAACGGGTTGTAATTTATTGCAGCGTGTATGTTAATTTGTCTCTCTCAAAACAAAGTTTGTTTTTTTTTATCTTTTATTTATTTTACATCACACAGAATGAAATGTACCTAATTTTTATGTTTTTCTTATGTTAATTTATGAAACAAATAAGTATCTAGAAGATGTATTAAAGTTACATTATATTACTGAGAACTTGAAAAAATCTATACCATATTTTGGAACAGAGGGAGTAAACCAATAGCTTTCACAAAACCTGCCATGTTTCATGTATCTCGAAAAGGAAGCAAAAATGAGAAAAAGTGCATAAAATCTATTTGTTTGAAATATCTCAAAAAATAACCCCATGGAATTAATGACATTACTGACGGTCCATCTTGTATAGTATGAAGCAATATAAGTGCTGGAACTGTCGAATGCTGCAAATATAACACAACACTTTTTGTACGTAATTATAAGTGAATATTCTCTTTTTAATGTGTAGCTTATTGCATTGCCACGAACTAAACTGAACTGCACTAGAGTGAACGTCAGCTGTATACTAAGGCTCTAACCTTGACGTCACTTCAGCCTATGTTATCTGTCCATACGCGACACGAAAACTTCCCATATTCGATCCAGAGGATATGTAAACACTATTTCCTTGACAGTTGCGTTCAGTAGGCCTATATCGACGGTAAAAAAAAGACTATCTCAGCTGAACCTGTTTCCTGGGGAACGCACAAGAAAAAATAAATACATTGTGTAATTACAAAAAAAAAAAAACAGATATCTTAAACTCTTTGTAAATGAAGGACATAGTTTTTCACTCCCTATATCTTTTATACGTGTTGTTCTTTTAAAAAATTAAAAATAGGATAGCTGCAAGCAGTTTTCCATGCTTTTTACTCACATTGTAGAGTATGTACCGGTACTTGGAAAGAAATGGAATTGTTCCGGACGTAAAACCGGGTCACACGGGGATAGTTTACAGGAGTCAAGTGCTCGAAGCCTTAAACTGGATGCTATATTTGTGATCACACGGAGACATTAAACTTGAAAGCATGCTTGGAAAAAAAGCGCGCGCTGAATATGTTGTATTCTTAGTGGTGTTTGAATTCTTGTATTCTGTTATAGTTAATAAAAATCAATAGTGAACTGGCATTTTTAGTTTGGTGAAACTGAAGATGCCACCAGCACATATTCAAGCATGTGTGCAGCTAATTGGCGCCTTGTTATTGTATGAATTACAAAATATTCTTGAAAAAAAAAAAAAAAGAAAGAAAAGAGAACATGGGTTAAGAAATGGATTCGTAGCAGAATTCTGCACGTGCATCTAATACCTTGTTGAAAGAATTAGCTGAAGAAGGTCCTGCAGAATACAGGAAGCATCTCAGAATGAGTCCTGTTTTAAGGGTTTTTAACTTTTTTTGAACCACTTCTACGTCTATGTTTTCGAAACCTTGTTTCATGGGTTCACTGACTAGTTTCTGGAATAATAATTCCCGCTTGTTTTTATTGAGGTATTCTTTGTCACGTATATTCCATACAAGTTCATACTTCTCATACACTTTCAAAAAACTGTACGATATCGTTGGAATTCCACTTAGGGGCGCTCATTATTAATATACTTCGACAATAGGCCTAAAATACAAACTTTCTACTTGCCAAGTTGCTACAAGTTCGCATTCACACGCGGGAAGTGGTGGAGTCAAGTTGGTCACGTGACGGGAAAGTGGACACAAAAGTTGACGGGTCGTCAACTCAAATTCTGCTTGACCGCCAAGTCATAACTTGACTGTCTCGATCATATCACACAGGGAAAGTTGAAGGAAAGTCGACTTGCTCCAAGCACTTGACTCCTGTAAACTATCCCCGTGTGAATTGGCCTTAAGAGGCAACATAATCATTATCAACGTGGGTTGTGATAGTGATCAAGAAGATAGCTGCAATTTCGTAGAAAAGTCCGATTAGATAAGGCGACATATGTTTCATATTATCAAGGAGTGTTCTTTCCTCACTGCTTGTCTTCCCTGTACAAAATGATGTCACTTCCGAGTAAGTGATGGAGAAATCAGTCAAGTCGGAATGGAAGAATGAGAGGAGGTGAATGAAACCTGAAAGCCGGATTTCCAACCTGGAGTTAACCACAGAGATGACATGGGCTTATCTGTAATCAGTTGTAATTCACCTTTCCGCATAGGTATATCAATGGGAATTTCTTACGATCCGTAACTGTCTAGCATGGAAGCGAAATTCTGGTTTAAGAAACTAAGAGGACGTGATATTCTTAATTAAAAAGTGACAGGGGATTTGAGAAAATTTCTCTTAACATGCCATTTATATTTAGATGTAAACTGTAATAGTATATTACGATACAAGGTTGGAAAATGCTTTTTACAAAATCAGGAAAAGTTTGAAAAACTCGCTGTGCTCGTTTTTCAATTTCCGAGATTTTGTAATTCACTTCACGAACGTGTATTGTATACAGAATTTTTTGCTTGATAGTGTATTTTGAAAATAATATTTTTTTTTAATCTTGTTATACAGTAGATACGTACATTACACTATGAACAGCTGACTGATGTTAGCAGTCTGGCCAACGTATAAACTTCGCTATCAACTTCAATGTGAAGGAGTAAAATAATTGATTCAGGTACTTGTAATATTTCGTGTTCAGTTGGAATAATTTTTATTTCTTTTTGTTGAGTGAAGTTTGAATTGTTTAAATAAAGTTCAGTACATTTCAAATGCAGTGATTTGTTTCGTATAATGTATATTACGATAATTAACACTGCTTTTAGAAGCATTGTATCATACATAGAGGGGTTTTCATTACTAGAGCAGTTATTTGTAATATTTCAACATACTTACCTAGGTTGGCAACTCTGAATTCAGTAAATTGAACTTTCAATCTTGGCGGACATTTGCTGTAAGGACGAGATAACACACTATCGTGCAAAAACTAATATTACATCATTGTTAATAATAAATGTTATACTATGATTTGAATTCAAGTTCCACGTTTATCCATGGTAATATATTGTTTTTAATTCTTTTTGTTGTAGTGTGTTCTGTATGTATATTGTTTGGTATCCCATGACATAAAAGGCAGAGGGAGTTCCTCCTTTGGGAATTGAAAATGAAAATAAAATATTAATTAAGGTAATAGAATTAGGATGAATAAATACAATTTGCTGTAAGGTTTAAGTGTGTCTAATGAACGGAATGAAATAAGCTATGAATAACAGAATGGCAAGGAAAACAATGATAAGACAAAGAGAACATCGGGGAATTCGAGAACAAAGGAAATAGGACAGTACAAGGACAAAGAAATCAAGGGGAATACAATGAGAACAAGTGGAAGACAAGGAGGCCAAGGAGAATAAGTGAATCACAAGGGGAATACAATAAGAATGCAAGGAGAACAAGAGGAAGACAAAGAGAACAAGAAGAACCAAGGGAATATAAAGAGATGAGGAGAATAGAAGGGGAATAAGAAGAATATTAGGAGAGTACAAGGAGAACATGTAGAAGAAGGAGAACAAGAGGAATACAGCGAGAACAAATTAAAAACAAGGGGAATAAGACTAATATAGCGAGAACGAGGGGAACACAAACAGTGCATGCCGAATACAAGGAGAACAGAAGTACAGGGAGAACAGGCGGAATAGAAGAGAAACAAGAGGAATACAAGGAGAACAGGAGAAAACAAGAAGGTCAAATTAAATACAAGAAGAACAATGGGGATACAAAGAGAACAAAAGGATGCATGCAGAACAAGGGTGAAATTAGTGGATCTAGGAGAATAAAGAGGAATACAAGGTGAACAACTGAGGGGTTCTGTGATTATACTTTTTTTTTTTTGCTAATGGCGGATACTTAATTAGGGGAGAGTTAGATAGTATCGGTCATCGGGTAATATCGGACAGTGAGTTTCTTTCATCTACAACCAGATGATAGTACCTGAATGACATGGTTACGTTTCTGTGATGTCGCACATAGTTATGTAGACCGGGGACAGAACAACTAGAGGCTTCAGTGACGTCAGTACAGAAGAACCCACACACAGCAGAATTGTTCGTTGCACTACAAACTGAAAACGTTGACTATCTACTTTCACTGATCCAACTGCGCTCTCACAATACAATAACGTCTGTTCAGAAAATGTTTTGCAGCGGAATGGTACCGTATACCTGCTAGTGCGGGAGGAGGGGTTGGTCGGACAGTAAAAGTAACCGTCTCCAACCTTCTAGATGTTCTGTCCCCAGTATAACCACGTCATTCAGATACTACCATCTGTGGTAGATGAAAGAAACGCACTGTCCGATATTACCCGAAGTCCGATACTACCCAACTCTCCCCTATATACGTAAATATCTAAATAATTGTATTTTTAAAAATGTACTAAGCAATTATATTAACTGGTAACTTAGATAAGTTTCAATAATAGTATTTCACAACGTATATATATTTTTTTCTCGCTGTTATTTATACTCGCTTTAACATCTTTGGTCATTTCGCGAGTTGATCTTCTGTGTGAAATCCGAAGGCCTGTGTACTATTGTTGTGAACTGGATGACGATTGTTTATGTATTACTGATTTGTTATGAATATGATTTCGGTGATGAATGAGGCCGGTGATATTCAGGGATGTTGCGGCCCGAATTTCCTGGCATTTGCCTTACTGTTGAGGGGAAACCCCGAAAAAACCTCAAGCAGGAAATTCAACCCGACCGTTAATCGAACTTGGGCCCTCTGCATAAGAGACCAGCATGCTGACCCTACACCACAGAGGTGGTCTTTTATTATTATTATTATTATTATTATTATTATTATTATTATTATTATTATTATTATTGCCGGGTAGCTCAGTTGGTAGAGCAGCTGGCTACAGACTGGAAGGTCCGGGGTTCGATCCCAGGTGGTGACAGGATTTTTTCTCGTTGCCAAACTTTCAGAACGGCCCCGAGGTTCACTCTGCCTCCTATATAATTAAGTACCGGGTCTTTCCCGGGGGTAAAAGGCGGTCAGAGCGTGGTGCCGACCACACCACCTCATTCTAGTGCCGAGGTCATGGAAAGCATGGGGCTCTACCTCCATGCCCCCCAAATGCCTTCATGGCATGTTACGGGGATACCTTTACCTTTTTATTATTATTATTATTATTATTAGTATTATTATTATTATTATTATTATTATTATTATTATTATTATTCGTAGTGAAGACAGACGTAATTCTACTTCATTCAAATCCTACTACTACAAACACCATCTCGCAAGCATTAATTTCGTGACGATAGATAACCGGCAGTTGATACAGTATCGTTAAAATATTAGATTGAAAATTTAATAAACGACGTCCATGACAGTGACTGACAATACAATAATGAAAACTGTAGTGGCAATGAAGTGACGAAGAAGACGAAATCAGAACAATGAATGGCTTTGTTTGTGTTTTCTGTGAGAGATGTTGATACAGCATTAGTAATTTCCTCCGAAGCATCTGTTATTATTAGAATGACGACATGCTCTGTGCTGTCATTAACCGACTGCAAATATTTGTTCACATTGTTTATGTGTTCTGAAAGGTACCAATCAAGAATGTTGTCTTGTCGGTTTATCAGCTACTGCGTCAGTTTTTTTTCTGTCGATAATTCAATATGTCAAGCATGTTTGTTATTATCTGCGAGTTTGTAGATTCTATCAACCCCCCTCACATACACCCTCCGCGGTACCTGCGTGGACTAACACCGGCTTGTCACACAGGCGATTCAAGTTCGAATCCTGGTGAAGCCTTCCTTTTTAATTTAGTATCAGTAGTGATATTTGTGGTTGTGAAACTTGGACTCTCACTTTGATAGAGGAACAGAGATTAAGGGTGTTTGAGAATAAGGTGCTTAGGAAAATATTTGGGGCTAAGAGGGATGAAGTTACAGGATAATGGAGAAATTTACACAACACAGAACTGCACGCATTGTATTCTTCATCTGACATAATTAGGAACATTAAATCCAGACGTTTAAGATGGGCAGGGCATGTAGCACGTATGGGCGAATCCAGAAATGCATATAGAGTGTTAGTTGGGAGTCCGGAGGGAAAAAGACCGTTAGGGAGGCCGAGACGTAGATGGGAAGATAATATTAAAATGTATTTGAGGGAGGTGGGATATGATGATAGAGATTGGATTAATCTTGCTCAGAATAGGGACCAATGGCGAGCTTATGTGAGGGCGGCAATGAACTTCGTGTTCCTTAAAAGCCAGTAAGTAAGTAAGTGATATTTGTGGCCGACAAGATCGCAGGTAGAGTTTTTCTCGGGGCTCTCTTCTTTTCACGTGGTAGACATCTACATCATTCTTTTGACATTTCCATATTATTACCATTTCATAACATTCTCCGATCGTCGGCGAAGTGCAGAGAATGATTCGTGCACGAGTTGAGTTCACTTACTCGAAACTTGTATATAGTCCGGGCCAGCTTACTTAATATCCCAAGGGTGAAACCTAACCATTCCCCCCTCCACCCCCCCATTACTACATATGCTAGTGGATTATGGTGATTTTCTAGTTTGCAGGTTTAATTTTCTTTTGCCAACTTCTTTTCGAATTTCGGTACTGAGAAATATTACAACTGGTAGTGATTTTATAACTGTTATGTTGGCGGCAGTGACACAAGTTGTCGGTAGTTGAAATTCTGAAAATTCAAATTGTTCTAGATTTCTGAGCCTATTAGTGGAAGCTAGTGAAATTTGAACATACTAATAATTAATTAATATCAGTATTAATATTAATACATAAAAGTTATTGTATGTGTTGCTTTATGTTTTGGTTACAATTTCAAGATTAGAGTCAGGTAGGCAAAGTGTAAATAAATACAACATATTTCGTGTTAAACATGCCCTTGAGTAATCGATAGAAATACCATTTCACATTTTAAATAATTTCTTTTGTGTTTAGACTTTTATTATTAATAATGGAGTAAATATTCTAAAACATACATTTCAAAGTGGCATTCGTTTTCGAAATTCATACTAATCATTTCACGTGATCAAACAAAATACATTTTTAGGTTAGGTCTCGTGATTCGTAAACTGTTTAATCAAAGCAATGAATTTTATGTTGTCAGACAAAATACATTTTAATATTAGATCATACACTAATCTACTAACTATTAACATAATGTGCGACAGCTCCAGAAGAAAAATATAGCCTACTCTTTCACAAATTATTGAACCTTTTAGAAAACACCTCCTCAACATAAAGATGAGATGTAAATAAGCAAGACATCATTATTGTTAATACTATATTATTATTATTATTATTATTATTATTATTATTATTATTATTATTATTATTATTATTCTAGTACATGGCATTGTGTGATTTTATCCCTTTTGGTGATATCTAGTATTAGTTGGCCACACTGAAAAGACGGCCAAATTAGTCTTTTAGGAATTACTCTTACGTGATCCTCAGTATACATAACGTATCCTACCGCAGTCGGTGTGTTGGAAGTGCACCTACAGTAGATGAGTGTAGTACAGTATCTGTGTCATACGAGGAGTCTAGAAATAAAACGTACACTGGGCAGCAAATGAAATGCCGATACGAAATTATATCGCTTTCACAGGACTTTAGCAAACATGGCGAAATGGAAAGTTATTTGCCTGAGATTATTTTTGTAGACATATAAATACGACTTTTATAACATATTCACGTTAGTCCATACCTGTGGAGTAACGGTCAGCGCGTCTGGCAGCGAAACCAGGTGGCCCGGGTTCGAATCCCGGTCGGGGCAAGTTACCTGGTTGAGGTTTTTTCCGGGGTTTTCCCTCAACCCAATACGAGCAAATGCTGGGTAACTTTCGGTGCTGGACCCCGGACTCATTTCACCGGCATTATCACCTTCATATCATTCAGACGCTAAATAATCTAGATGTTGATACAGCGTCGTAAAATAACCCAAGAAAATTAAATATTCACGTTATTATTTAATATGAATTGATTTTTAATTATTCATATACTTTTATTTTACATGTATATAATTATGTTTTATTTAACGACGCTCGCAACTGCAGAGGTTATATCAGCGTCGCCGGTGTGCCGCTATTTTGTCCCGCAGGAATTCTTTTACATGCCAGTAAACCTACTGACATGAGCCTGTCGCATTTAAACACACTTAAATGCCATCGACCTTGGCGCTATACCAACTACGCTACCGATGCCGACATTTTACATGTGTAAAATGCTTTTGTGCGACATTGTGCGTATTTGCTTGGTTTCCGCACAAAACCAATCCGTGGAAAGTGTAAAATTCCACATTCAGTATTCCCAACCTAAGACACATAACAATTTCCCTCTTCTTACCGCTTAAGTGGCATATTGATTTTACTGCTTTAGGCTTTTAACATATTATTTTTAGAGACGTTCAGTATAGTAGTAATTATAAATTAGAAACTTACCACTGCAATTTCACCTAAATTGCAATGTTAATTATTGTTTTTAAATATTTGCAAACATTAAGTAAACTCTACAACTCCACCTACATTCGTGATGCAAGTAACATTAAGGAAGCCGTGAAAAAATCAACAAATCAACTTGGCGATGCTATTACTGCAATATGTTATATAAATAATATTATTAAAATATTAAAATGAAAAATAAATCATGACATAACCTTACCGTTTGTTTTAAGTTTGCATTTATAAACTGGGGGGGGGGAGACGTATATCACGGCCTGCTGGAGTATAGTAAACACAGAAAACATTTTAAAGCAACAATGTTGAAGATAGATAATTTTTGTTTTGCAAGTTTGCCGTCATTGCACAGAAACCAAGATGGAGATTACATTGCAACTAATTAGAAATTCCTCTTTCAGATATGTAATAAACGATCTTCGCACAAAATAATGTACGATACACGAGCGGTATGTTTTCTTTCAATTCTCGGAAATTAAAAAGCTCAACTACGTTTCGCTTTTTCAGACTTTTCCTCGAAGATGAAAACTTCAATATACCGCTCTTATAACGCATATTACTATCGTATTGCTTTCAACTGGCCAGCAAAAATATGCATATTACATACGAATCTGGTCCTAGTAAAGAGGTTTCTGAATTCCTGTGGACATGATGTTTCTTGTAATGAGAAACATACAATGTACATTTGAAGAATATATCAACATGGAGGTCATCTTCAGGTCATAGTGTTCAGAACATTATAATGTTATGAGTAGAGCTAGGATTTTGATGCCCTATAAATCATGAAAAAATGTCCTAAAAACAATGCATTTATGAACCAAAAAAATTTCAAAAATGCCCTTAAAAATGTCCTAAAAATTGATCTTACATAATTGGCTTACTAGGAATATTAATATTTAGACTAGTAATTACCGTAAATTAAATTCTAGTACCAACATTCCAGTTTATTTAATGTTACATAATTTTTATAAGTAGTACACTTTAATTAATTATTTACCTGATGTAGTTTCATGTAGTCTACCACAAGGCCACTCTTATCCGGAACTAGCGGGTATATTGAAGGGGTGGTTGTACTGATCCATTACGTGGGGTGTACTACGTTAAAATGACAATATTTGTGTAGAAAAACGATTAAAATATTATACAAAATAATGGGTATTAATGGACAAAATATGTAGAGAAAATATCAAAGGATATAAACATTATTTTACATTAATAATGGGGATTTATGGCCAAATTAAATGAAAATGCCTCAGAAATTACCGAATAAAACAAAAGATGCTCTTATGAGTTGAAACAGGCAAAAAATGCAAAAAAAAAAAATGTCCTAACAAATATGTCTTAAACACTCAGTTTATCACATAACATATAAATACTAAAGCAGCAATGTTTCTGGCTTACTAGAAAAAAGATGCAATTTCATCAAAATCCTAGCCCTAGTTATGAGGTACAGTTAAATGCTATTATGTGTAGTACTTTAACCCTTTCTGATCTGAATTTATGGTTGCACAAGATCATAGAGAGACCATGGAGATACAAAAAAAAACAAAACAATCCTCTTGCTAATAACAGCTGGCCAAGGAACTAGCGGGTGCTGCATTCTATCGGTAAAGAACGGAATTATTTCTGAGGATACCAAATGGAATCATCAGGCAAATCATATGAGTCAGATATTACAGAAATGTTGGTGATTCCAAATGGACTCATTCGCGAGGAAAGAGTTAAATTTGGAGTTTTTTTTTTTTTCTAAAATCGGTCAGTGCTATAATTATTAAGGTTTTAAAATAGCCCGTTTCATTGACTCACTCTTTATATACATATACACGCGCGCATTTATAAAGCAAATAGATTCCACTGACGTCACAAGCAGTGTGTTATTTGACTGTGTCTGGGGTGTGGGGCTTAAAATGCAGTAATTATAAATACTCAGTTTTATAGGTATGTTATTTCATCCAGCGGTTTCATATCGATTCTGCTGGTGATATATTCGTATTATCGGAAAATGATGACCGTCTATTACAAAATACAGTTCGTGGAACTCCATAGATCTTGACAGCAATGTTTGATATGCAGTGTTGAATGCAATTCATGTTTTTTTTTTTCAGCATTTGAAAATTGAAATTACACACAGTCACATGTATGTGTTTTTAATTAACAAGCCTTAGCCACTGGATCCCAAAATAATTTTATAATGCTATATTTCGCCATAGAATTCACCGATATACTATTCAGTGTGTGCAGATTTTAGACTAAAATTAATTCATTCATTTTCACGACCGGGTTAAGCTTTAAAGGTTCGTATTTGACAATCTGGTATCATAATGTATGGACAAGAATGTGTATGCAATTATAGACAGGGTATTCGTATGACTATGTTACAAAGTCTGTAGAGTTGGTATGTCTTGTAAATACGTGATTGTATTAATGAGTACGCGATTCAATTGATAAATACGTTATTTTGTAATAAACGTATGATTTTGTTAAGGACTACTGGATGAGGCCCACACAATCTCATTTAGTCCTATTTCTTAGTTGGTTGATGATGATGATGATGATGATATAGGGTGCTGCAGTGGGATATGACGGTTTTTATAGCCCTGTTGTGGGACACTCAGGATTAATTAGTAGAAGAAAACACATATACTGGAATATATATTATTTTAATGTACCGAAGTACATACGATATTTCCATGCAGGTATTCTGCGTCATCATACGATGAAAGAGTAATGGAACGGAGAAAAATTCTCTCCGGCGCCGGGATTTGAACCCGGGTTTTCAGCTCTACGTGCTGATGCTTTATCCACTAAGCCACACCGGATACAACTCCGACGCCGGTTAGAATCGTCTCAGATTAAGCTCCAACTCTTGGGTTCCCTCTAGTGGCCGCCCTCTGCACTACGTCATAGATGTCTATGAACGCAGGACCGAAGTCCACACATGTGCTGAGGTGCACTCGATATGAGTGACTAGTTGGCCGGGATCCGACTCATATCGAGTGCACCTCAGCATATGTGTGGACTTCGGTCCTGCGTTCATAGACATCTATGACGTAGTGCAGAGGGCGGCCACTAGAGGGAACCCAAGAGTTGGAGCTTAATCTGAGACGATTCTAACCGGCGTCGGAGTTGTATCCGGTGTGGCTTAGTGGATAAAACATCAGCACATAGAGCTGAAAACCCGGGTTCAAATCCCGGCGCTGGAGAGAATTTTTCTCCGTTCCATTACTCTTTCATCACATATACTGGAAGTTATCTAGTACAATGCAATTTATTAATGTCTGATAACTTTTTAACTCTACATTTCGTAAGTAGCTTTCACGGCAACGAATACATTCCTGCAATCTGCTATGAAAGTTCTGCATAACTCGCCCCAACAAAACAGGTCGATGGCACTAATTTCGTTCCTTATGTTTTGTTTCAGCTGGATGATAGAGTGAGGCTTGTTGCGATACACCCTACTTTTGAGATAACCCCATAGAAAATAATCAACGCACACTGCTCATGGTTCAGTGAACTGTCTGCGAAACATGTTTCCAGGAGAATAATTCTTGATTCGGAGACATTGCCTGGCCGCCAAGATCTCCTGACCTGACTGCAGCTGATTACTTCCTATGGGGTTATCTCAAAATTGGAGTGTATCGCAACAAGCCTCACACCATCATCTAGCTGAAACAAAACATAAGGAACGAAATTAGTGCCATCGAACCTGTTTTGAAGGGGCGAGTTATGCAGAACTTTCATAGCAGATTACAGGAATGTATTCGTTGCCATGGAGACTACTTACGAAATGTAGTTTTTAAAAAATAATCGACATTAATAAATTGCATTGCTCCAGATTACTTGCAGTATATGTGTTTTCTTTTAATTCATCCTGAGTGTCCCACAGCAGGGCTGTAAAAACCGTCACATCTCATTCTCATGTTACAGTAGAACCTCTATTATTCGTGGTCATGAAGGGGGTGGAGTGAACGGTAAATAAAAAAAATTGGATAATCCGTACAATATAAGGTTTCCATAAATTAAGTGCCTAAACTAATACAGTTTCGTAATTTCCTCCATGGTCTTCTGTTTTAACATGCTAGATAATACATCAGAAGTTCATTTTTGATTTTCAGTGGCAAAACTCCTTATGACGGCTGTCTGTGAAAAGATAGGAATAGTAGGCCTACAGGTCTCATGTTGTAGATTTGCATACTTTATACACTTTATATTTGTTTTCCATTAAATCGTGTACAGTTGTAATTCCTATTCCGTATTCTGATGCGAGATGAACCACAGTTTATTATTATTATATCTCCAATGGGGGGGGGGGTAGCCCTATTTTACATATGTATGCTAGGGCTATAGTTTTACACAAAAAATAGGCCTAAGCATAAAACAAATTGAAAAGAAAAATAAATTAGCTTACACAATGGAAATAAAACCTAAACAATCCGTAATTTAAACATTGCGATTGCAAATCAAACATCAGTCAACAATTGAGACATACAGAAAACAGTTACAACACATAAACAAAACATTTCTTATAGCGGTACTCTATAACACAATTAAGCAACTTTCCCTAACATACATCATAATTAATACACAATAGTCACACAAACACAATCAAGCATCCCACAACTATGACTCACAACACAACAAATCAAGCATCCTCTACAACACATACACTTCAACATGATAACCATACGTTTAAAAGTTACAAATTTGGCTGCAAAAGAATAAATAGGACACTGTTAGTAAATAGTGTTATTTCTACAAGGTCTTAAATACACCTGTAATAAATATGTGAAATTCCTTTATGCAACATTGCTTCAGAAGAACTTTTGTAATTGGTGGTGAGAAAGTTATAACACACATGCTAAGGTGGGTTTCTAGCCGGTATCTCTTGCGTTCTTGTAGTGGGCACTCAAATAACAGGTGGTTGACTGTTTGTGTGGGGTGTTCACAGGGACATAAAGAGCCATTTGGGTTGTCAATTTTGAAACGTTCAAAATATGAATTAAATTTTCCGTGTCCAGTCATAAATTGCTTGGATATGTAAGATGGTTCATAATTCTTTACGGTTAGTTTCTCTGAACCACAGTTTCTCTTTTTCCAAACCATTCAATTACTTGTACTTTTTTCGTAGCACAACACGTTTTCTTTTGGCACGTGTAGAAGACATTTTGAATAGAAGCTAGACAGTACCGTCCCTTTAAGAGTAGACCATTCTGTATAAGGGTAAAGGTTTGTAGAGAAAACACTCTGTACAAAAACATTCGTACTAATATTAATGCACAGTACTTCATATTTTTTCTACATAAAAAAGAGCGAGAGAGAAAGACAGTCGGATAATTCACCAATCGGTTAATAGGGTGACGGAAAATCGGGGTTCTACTGTATAATCGTAAATACGCCTATTTAAGACTTCTGCATCTTGGTTGGGACAAGTTACTTGGTTGGGGTTTTTTCGGGGTTTTCCCATAACCCAATAATAAGTGCTAGGTAACTTTCGGCGCTGGACTCTGGACTCATTTCGCTAACAGTATCACTTTCATATCACTCAGGCGCTAGATAATTATAGCAGTTCATAAAGCGTCGTAAAACAACCAATTAAAAAATTAAAAAAAAAAAATTTTGATTGAGAGAAGGACCGGTTTTGTGCAGCAACTTGTCCACGAACATTCTCTTAATACGTTGACGCAAAACAACCGATCTTCCTCCCGCTCAGTAAAATTGTAATAAATTCTCAAAAAGTATTATCACAATATTACTCATCACGATATTACCAACCTTTACCCTACAAGAATATTACTACGATATAATACCAAAAATTGTTACGATTTTTAATTTATTTACAATTCTTTTTATTAAAGTCTCTTTCTTTAGATCAAAAAATGGGACATGTTAGCAGCTTTCAAAGCTACTTTTCTATATGTTCAGTGTTTTACTTTTTTGTCTCGGTGCCTCAATTGTAGGAGGTTTTCGAGCACTGGTGCATGGTTGTCCACTGACGATGTTAAGAACGTCTTCCTCAGATTGAGTAGTCCGCGTTCTTTCGTCGCATCATGTTCCCGTAAGCTATGCCAAAGCTGTCCTGTTATCCGGAAAAAGTGATCAATTTGCTGAATATTGTATGAGGTGGGTGACGTCGTAATGGATAGCATTGCCGATGAATCCACTCAGCTTCGGCGCCACTACTCTAGCTCCTCATACACAAATTGCATGTCAGCAAGATCTGATAAAGTATAGACCTCAGCCATGCCATCAATGAACTGGCGACATTGAGAGCAACTGTTACCTTCTAAAATGAAAGTGGTTTCTCACTTGGCTTAAACGTTGCTACTTGATATGTTAGCCTACTAAACAAATAAATCTAAACGGTAAGCAATCAAAATAGCATATCCAAATAATAATTGTTATAACTGTTGAGTTAAACGGTGCGTTTCTGTAACCAGGCCCCTAATTACAAACTGTTCTTCCTGGTCTCCTACCGTCACTACAAGTTTTTAACATAGTCATGGGAACACCCTGTGGATATATATCATCATTTAACGCTAACCCATAGTACCGAAGCCGGAACGTAGGTGCCCTCTAGTGGAGGTTTTCATACCTGCAAGGAATTTAGTTTCACTTATTTTCCGACAGGAGGCAGAGAGACAAGTGTTAAGTTCATCGCCTCAGACACCACCTGGTATGCAACTAAGGTATTACTAGGACGCAAGAGAGAAGAAATTTATCTACGTAAAGATTATTATTTTTATGTACCTACAGAATAAATCTGTTATGGTAACTATTAATATTAGAGGAGAAAAATTCGATCGGGCGCCGGGAATCGAACCCGGATCCTTGGTTCTACGTACCAACCGCTCTCAGCATTGGGCTACGCCGAAGTCCAATCCACAGAACCGGATCGATGGCAGTTGACTTAATATAAAATATCAACATACATGCCCAACTGGGAATCAGGCAACAAAAGGAAAAAAACACTGGATGCTGTAGATTGGACTTCGGCGTAGCCCAATGGTGAGAGCGCTTGGTACGCAGAACCAAGGACCCGGGTTCGATCCTCGGCGCCGGAGCTAATTTTTCTCCTTTAATATTAATTATTAAGGAGAAATTTAGTCCAGAGGCTCTAATTTAGACTTTGAGGTCTTTAACGTGCCGGAAACCTCCGACACGGGACGCACGGCTTGAAATCCCTCCCGGAGGACTTGGGCTCCGGATTTTTACGCCGTGAAAAATTCATCGTCCCCAGTCGTGTTTCAACCCGCAATCCTTGGGTCTAAAGAAGAGCGCTATGCATATATAGGCTTTACATATTCAAGCAATTTTTCTTCCCTTTTATAATATATACCATAAAGCGTGATAAACTTAGTCTATAACATATAAATATTGTGGATATATAAATATATAAATACTGTGGAGTGCAGTTTCACAGGCTTTGCCGACAGACCTTCTACTGCTCCCTACTAATTGGTTGTCATAAATAAATGCCTTCCTTACTGTGATGGAAGTCTCGTCTTCGCCTTTTAGTAACCAATCACAACCCTCTTTTAGAAAAATTGATGGACTCCCTTCATATGCACGTAGAGGAAGAATTGCCACATCTTTTTCGAATTCCAAGAATCCCGTCAGTTAGCACCAGAATATCATTTACTGTGTCAACTGTGAGCATGAGCATGGGAATGGAGGACGGGACGGGATGGGATGGTCGAGGTATTTGTGTAAGAAGTCGTAAATCTGTTAAGTGAGCGTTCAAAGGAGCTTCCAAACTGCATACGATTATAGTGAATGTACCCTACTATTCCCTTCGATGATTACCCCTAAAACTGATTTAGTTCTTCGACAAAGTAAATGACCTTCATCTTCGTCATCATTGTGTCTTCATCGTCGTCCTTACCCTCATTGTCGTATTGTCACTGTCACAGCAGTGGGGTAGGCAGGGGGTGGCGATCTCCTGAGACCGGTTAGCCTACCCTCTCCCCACTTTTCAAGAAATATTTTAAAATTATATTAGTTTTAAAGCTTGAAGAAACAATCCTCCATTGCCGTTGCAAATGTGACGCCGAGAGAAAATTATTGTTTGATTGTTTCTACTGACAAAGACCAATATTGTATTTAGAATAACAAATCTGTATATTTCTCCTGACAAATTGTTATAAATTGGCCGATGATTTTCAAAGAAATTATGAAGCTACCGTTCTCAGCGCACTAACTAGGTTAAGCAATTTATTTAGGGTCTGCTGATTCACTCTGCAGCGATGGAGAATGGAATTTCCTCAATAACAACTTTTGGGGAGTCTAGATTGATTTTAAATTACATAATAATGAACGACAATTATTTTTGTCTTTTAAGTATGTTGCATTTAAATTACGGGCAAATTTACCAAGTGATGTTCGAAAAACTTATCTCCCCATCATAAATTAATCGCTACGTCACTGATCCACAGTTAATTTCATAGCCGTATCATCACGTTCACCTCAGTATTGTCGACACCTTCATCGTGGTGTTATCAAATTCATCACCATTTCATCGCCGTATCGCCATCACATTCATCGCCATTTCTTCGTCACATCATTGTCACATTTTATCACCGTATTGCCATTACATTCATCGCTATTTCGTCTTCACATTCATTGCCGTGTTGCCATCACGTTCATCGTCTTTACATCGTCACATTCATTGCATTGTCGTCATATTAATCGCCATATTGCCGTCACATTCATCGCCATTTCATCACCGTGTTGCCATCACGTTTATCGTCACATTCATCGCTGTGTCGTCATATTCATCGTCGTATTGCCATCACATTCATCGCCGTGTCGTCACATTTATCACTGTATTACCATCACATTCATCGCCGTGTCGTCACATTCATCGCTGTATTGCCATCACATTCATCGCCGTGTCGTCACATTCATCGCTGTATTGCCATCACATTCATCGCCGTATTACCATCATATTCATTGCTGTGTCGTCGTCACTTTCATCACCGTATTGCCATCACATTCATCGCCGTGTCGTCACATTCATCGCCGTATTACCATCACATTCATTGCCGTGTCATCGTCACATTCATCGCCGTATTGCCATCACATTCATTGCCGTGTCGTCGTCACATTCATTGCCGTGTCGTCGTCACATTCATCGCCGTATTGTCATCACATTCATCGCCGTGTCGTCGTCACAGCCATCGCCATATTGCCATCACATTCATCGCCGTGTCGTCACATTCATCGCCGTTTTGCCATCACATTCATCGCTGTGTCGTCGTCACATTCATCGCCGTATTGCCACCACATTCATCGCCGTATTGTCATCACATTCATCGCCGTGTCGTCGTCACAGCCATCGCCATATTGCCATCACATTCATCGCCGTGTCGTCACATTCATCGCCGTTTTGCCATCACATTCATCGCCGTGTCGTCGTCACATTCATCGCCGTATTGCCATCACATTCATCGCCATATTGCCATCACATTCATCGCCGTATTACCGTCACATTCATCGCCATATTACGATCACATTCATCGCCGTATCGGCGTCACTTTCATTGCCGTGTTGCTACCTTATCGCCATATCGTCTCCAAGTACATGGTATTACACTTGTTAACATTTTACTTGAGAATGTGTGCAGCCTTATGCTGGTTTTGCTGTTTTTGTAAGTGACAACATTTTACAGGTTTTAATTTTCCACGTAAACTATGTCAGCATTAGTGTCTGCAGTTGCCAGGTTGTGATGTGTGTTTGTTTCAGTATATACTTACATGTTTATGACTTCTAAAACATACTGCATATTGGAGTATAAAGCAGAAATAGTGAAAGGATAGAGCTGAAAAACACACAAACAGAATAGATTTATCGTGTCATATAAAACTCAATATGGCTCATATTTGCGGAGCCGTTTCAATTTTGTACTTAATTGTATTTTATGTGTGGCTGGATCGCGCAAGGAGTCGGGATTTATGGGTTTGGATGCCATGAGTGCGAACCCACCCCTCCCGGAGTTGCATGTGACCCTGCCCTGTTAATAATGCACGTGCTCCTACTTTTATATATTTAACTTCTCGTTGCGGAAATGACGCAGTAGTTCCCAGAGGGCGAAGCAAACCTCTCAGCAAATAAAACTGTTCATCACCACGGCCATAAAAGTTGCGTGAGTGTCGTCGCAGATCATCTCAGCTTACTTTACAGCGCCAAGCAGTCTGAGAACCATTAATAAATTACCATGTCTTCAGAACACACTTTCCTGTGGTATTTGAATGTTGATTGGTTGCTAACATCTCCGTACATTGTCGAAGAGATCTTTCTGAATTACTGCCGGCGCGTCGGTTTATCTCAGTCTACGTTTTCAGATTGTATAGGTCCCGAGAGGATGTAAACGATACTTCAAGCCGTATTTGCTAGAGTGCGTTACAAAACTTGCTGTCAAACCGAGGTCTGCTTACATGAAAATATGTACGCCCCGCTTTCTCTGAGAGGCTGGATTAATTTTGCCTTGCTCGGGTTAGTTTCGTCTTGCTCCGGTTATTTTCTACTCGCTCGTGTTAGTTTCTGCTTGCTCGGGTTAGTTTCTGCTCGCTCGGGTTATTTTCTGCTCGCTCGTGTTTAGTTTCGGCTTGCTCGGGTTATTTTCTGCTCGCTCGTGTTTAGTTTCGTCTTGCTCCGGTTATTTTCTACTTGCTCCTGTTAGTTTCTGCTTGCTCGGGTTAGTTTCTGCTTGCTCGGGTTATTTTCTGCTCGCTCGTGTTAGTTTCTGCTTGCTCGGGTTATTTTCTGTTCGCTCGTGTTAGTTTCCACTTCCTCGGATTATTTTCTGCTCGCTCGTGTTAGTTTCTGCTTGCTCGGGTTATTTTCTGTTCGCTCGTGTTAGTTTCTGCTTGCTCGGGTTATTTTCATTTCGCTCGTATTAGTTTCTGCTTGCTCGGGTTATTTTCTGCTCGCTCGTGTTAGTTTCTGCTTCCTCGGGTTATTTTCTGCTCGCTCGTGTTAGTTTCTGCTTCCTCGGGTTATTTTCTGCTCGCTCGTGTTAGTTTCTGCTTGCTCGGGTTATTTTCTGCTCGCTCGTGTTAGTTTCTGCTCGCTCGGGTTATTTTCTGTTCGCTCGTGTTAGTTTCTGCTTGCTCGGGTTATTTTCTGTTCGCTCGTATTAGTTTCTGCTTGCTCGGGTTATTTTCTGCTCGCTCGTGTTAGTTTCGGCTTGCTCGGGTTACTTTCTGCTTGCTCGGGATATTTTGTGTTAGTTTCGGCTTGCTCGGGTTATTTTCTACGTGCACGGGTTACTTTCTGCTTGCTCGGGTTATTTTCTGCTTGCTCGGGTTACTTTCTGCTTGCTCGGGATATTTTCTACTTCCACACGTTACTTTCTGCTTGCTCGGGTTACTTTCTGCTTGCTCGGGTTACTTTCTACTTGCTCGGGTTAGTTTCTGCTTGTTTCGTCAGATCAGTATACTTACAGTATATGCAAATTACTTACCCTCTCTTCCTCAAACGTACCGATATGTGATCGTGAATTGCAGAAACCTCACAAGTCACGTTTTTTCTCAAATTAAATTTTTATATGGTTGTAATATTCATACATAAGCCTTGAAAGTAGTACAGAAATTCCTCACGTCCAGTGCTCAGTGTACATTTCACAGCGGCATTAAGTTACAGGGGATTGCAGGAACACCACAAAGGGCATGTAGAATTTTTTAGAAACTAAAACACATCATTTTGATTTTCTTTGTCTTTTTTAATAGGAATGAAGAAGATATTGTAAGAATTAAGTGTGCTATTCACATAATTTTACATTTTTATATTTCTGTATACTTTTCTCAATTTCTTGCTTGAAATATACATTTAAAGATCAAGATGAAAATTGTACTTCGTCTTAGTCACCTGAAAGTTGTTTTAAAGAAATAAAATGATTGTTACTATTCATGAATAGCAAAAACCCCACATATCCGAGCAATTAACTTTTTTTTTCAGAGAATACTAAAAAAAATTGAACTTATTATGATGCTTTAATAAAAATAGTCAGTTCAAAATACCAAACGCTTTTGAAGGCAATCTGTTTTTTGTGCCTTCTTAAAAATTTACTCAAATGGATATGTGGGGTTTCTGCAATTCAGGATTCATATGGTTTCTTTTATGATTCTTTTGTTCAGTTCCATTTCTTCAGATTAGATTCAGTTCCTTTAGGTTAGTTTTGATTTGTTGAGACTAATCTTATTTTCCTTGTGATGTATTTAGTTTACTTGGATAAGTTTAATTATTTTTAGTGTAAAAACTAGTCTAAATATTAATATTTCAGGAGAAAATTCGCTCCGGCGAATAGACTTCAACAACAGAAAACCAAATCTGACCTAAAGAAATTATTGTGGTGAAGTGGTGGTAGCTGCGAATGTATTGATTAAGTAGTCGCGGACAGCCGATGAGGGTTGGTCCTCCAGCTTGGGGGTTGGGGAAGGGCTAACAACCCATCACCGTAAAAAAAAAGCTTGTTACGAAATCCCAAAGACTCGGGAGAAAATTAAACGCAAAATAAATATGGGATATGCCTATTATTATTCGGTTGAGAAGCTTTTGTTATCCAATCTGCTGTCAAAAAACCTGAAAATTAGAATTCATGGGCCGTATTCTTAGACATTTTTAGCGCGGGCTTTCGGTGGATTACCAGCGTTTTTCGTATTCATAAATCAGTGTTAGCGATAGGATATGATATGAATTCTGTACTAGTAACCAGTGGATAGCCGGGGCTAGCTTAGTACGCTCGTAGCGCGTGCTGCGAAATGTCTATGAATACCACCCTAAAAATCAGTTACATTACCAGTTCTGTATGGTTTTGAAACTTGGACTCGCTTTGAGAGAGGAACAGAGGCTAAGGGTGTTTGAGAATAAGGTGCTTAGGAAAATATTTGGGGCTAAGAGGGATGAAGTTACAGGAGAATGGAGAAAGTTACAGAACGCAGAACTGCACGCATTGTATTCTTCACCTGATATAATTACGAACATTAAATCCAGACGTTTGAGATGGGCAGGCCATGTAGTGAATCCAGAAATGCATACAGAGTATTATTTGGAAGGCCGGAGGGAAAAATAACTTTGGGGAGGCAGAAACATAGATGGGAGGATAATATTAAAATGGATTTGATGGAAGTGGGATATGATTGTAGAGACTGGATTAATCTTTCTCAGGATAGGGACCGATGGCGGGCTTATGTGAGGGCGGCAATAAACCTCCAGATTCCTTAAAAGCCATTTGTAAGTAAGTAAAAGCAACTTTGGTCGTTATAATTGGCTCAGCAATGTTTGTAGATGCGATTTCGAGCTCGTAGTCCAGCTGATGTCCTTGGGGTTGTGCGTTTCTATTGGTTAACTGTAGCGATGTTGTCGACCTCTGTACCCATGTAATAACGCCGAAATTAATGAACCAATTTTGATTAAATCAGGCATGGCGAATATACGTCAAACTCTATTAGGCAAATGAGATTTTAGTTCACATTGGTTCATTTGCGGTCTCTTGGCAACGGACCTTCGTAATGAGCCGTATTCCATCAACTCCACCGCCAGCAGTATTGCTATTGTTGCTGCTTATGACACTACCACTAGTACCACCACTACTGCTTTTACTTCCCTGTTTTACGAAGCGTAAAGAGAAATTATTGTTATTCAAAAGAAATCGAATTTAAGATTTTCGTATGTAAGTGAAATAACCCAGCAGATTTTCAGAGTAAATAGCTCATGCTGTATGTAACAAAAAAGTATAATACCATATTGGTGGAAAGTTCATAGTTTTCTCAGAAAAATAATGTCCTCCCACCCTCCAAATATTTAACACCCTCTTATTTGGTAACTATTGCGAGTGGGATCGTATTTTTCTGTCTATATCGATATAATAGTACATTATGCAACGAGCCTATAATGGTAGTAATTAAGACGCGAGTTTCCTAATTTTCATACGAGCGTATTAATTACCATTATAGGCAAGTTTCATACGACTTTTTATGCTCGACCATATTTCTAACTTGAAATTATTCATAAGTATTCATATTATTCTTATCTGACTGGGGAGCGGAACTGACCTTGTGCAATATCTCGTAAATTGTGAGATGTGCGCAGACGCGAAAGTATTGATTTTTTCCGAGAAACAAATGTCATTGACCTTGATATAATCTAGAGAGTAAAATGAACATTAATCTTGATATAACCTTGAAATTGATTTAGACATTGAAAAACGAGATGACAAATTGAATTTATTTGAATATTATTTACAATTAACGCTAATTATCAGGGAACGGATTTATATGGACTAAAAATATATGAAATATGTAAATATATATGTAGTTATTTTTACCAAAATATGGAATTAAATATGGATTTTTACCAAAATATGGAATTAAATATGGACTTAAAATTATAAAAAAATGACTATGTACGTTAAATATTGGTACATTTTAATCAAACTAAACAAAAAATATAATGGACGTACCTTATCTTCCAATGTAGTTTCAACAAAACACAATTTTTATTGTCTGTTACCATAACAATAGGTTACAAACATTTCTTTCAAGTGCTGAAAAGTGAATCTTCTTCTATTGTCTCTGAGGATAGATTTATACTGACTAAAAGAGCGTTCGACGTCACAAGAAGTAACTGGTACATAATTCAATTTCACAATGTCTGCTGGGGATAAGTCCAAGTTAATCTTCACTGTTGATTCACCACTCATCACAGCAACAACCTTTTGTAGTTCTTCATATCCAGGGTTTTTTTAAAGTACAGTGTCCACCTTAGCTCTTACTGCATCTGCAACTTTACCTCTACCACGATTCAGTTGTTCCACAGTACTATTTATAATTTCAAAACTTTCAGATAGTGAAAGGTGCCTATTTTGGAGACTTTTGAGCGTTTTTATGATGCATGAAAATGTATGCTGAATGTGAGCTAAGTCATTCTTCACACTTATGTCACAGGTAACTGTTTTCGCAGTGTCAATTGAGACTGCATCTTCAGAGTCCAATGCAAGGAGAACATTGTTAATAGAGTCTATATGTTCGGCATAATATTCAACTGCTTCTAGCCATGTACCCCATCTAGTTAAAATTGGCTTTGGTGGCAATGGAATTTCAGGGTACATTTCTTTCAACACGTTAACTCTACTGGGAGCTTTGAGAAATACTTTTTTCACTGATGAAATCAACAAATCTACTTTAGGGAAATTGTCTCTGACCACTTCTGCCACACGATGAAATGCATGCGCCACACAAGTAAAATGAGTCAATTTAGGATATACAACAGATAATGCTTGTCCAGCTTTGACCATATAAGGGGCAGCATCGCTAATAAAGAATAACACATTATCGTACATAATACCCTTTGGCCACAGGATACCCATAGCTTCGTTGAACAGTTTAACTATAGTTTTGTTATTGCACTTTTCTAGAACATCACAATGTAAAAGAATTCGTTCAGAATATTGTTCACTTAACAAACCGATAACTACATTACCAACAAGTCTACCTTCTTTGTCGGGAGTCTCATCAATGGAAACCCAAATTGAACTATCTTTAATTTCATCTCTTATCTTCTGTATTGTCTCATCGTAGATGGATGGAGCATACGTCTTCCTAAGTGTTGACTCATCCGGGATTGTATGTTGAGTATATTTTTCAAGGAATTCCCTGAAGACCTTATTCTTTAGTTTGTAGAGAGGAATATCAGCAGAGATGAGAGAACGGCACAGGTCGATGTTAAACTCAGATCTTACATTCGATGTTGTTGGTTGTGTTAAAAACAATTGTCTCTGCTTGGAATTTAGTTGTTTGTTGGCCTGATGTTTACTAGTTGTAATGTGTTGTTGCACCAGGAACTTTTGTGTAGATGATACTGCACACTGACACAAATTACAAAATAATATTTTATTGTCAGTTGATAAACCATCTTCTTTAAATTCTGAAATGTAACTTGTTAGTTTTGATTTTAAATTGACTGAATGACGTACTTTTGGCATATTTACCGTCTTTATAGTATGATTTACAAAACTGAACCTATGTGTACTCTGACTGGCATTTAACTGTTGAGCTGCACAACTGAAGTCTGTTAAAAATTTTAAATTAAATTAATACAGTTTTGTAACTTACTTTCCCATTGTTGATAGGACTGCTAATTTTCAAATAACTCTGATGTTAAAGGGATTACTGAACATGTGTTTAAATCTCTATTGTTGAAATGTATTTTTAAAAGTTAATGGAATTTTGTTTTGTTTTATTGTTAAACCTAATATAATATGGACTGTTTTATATGAAATATGGAAAATATATGGAAATTAACGAAAATATGTACTAAACTCTAAAATATGGAAAATAAAAGTAGGATTTTTCAACCCTACACATTGTGAAACATAAAGATAATGCAAAATATAAATTATATTAGCTTTATAAGTAAATATGTATTTACATATAAATCCTTTCCCTGCTAATTATTATAGTAACAGAACAAAACAGTATTGGATTTCCAGCCTCCGTGACGTTTCGCTAGTTGTTTTTCGATTGCATATCCGAGAATAATCTATACTTGCGCTTTCATATTGCTACAGTGGTGTTTTCTGATTGGTGGAACACCTGAACTTTAATGAATAGGTGTACTTTAATGAGGTCCATTAAAGGGCTGCTACCAGGTGTATAATTACTACATTTCGGCATGGTCGAGCATAAAGTATAATACCATATTGGTGGAAAATACATAGTTTCCTCAGAAAGAAAAATGTCCTCCCACCCTCCAAATATTTAACACTCTCTTATTTGGTAACTGTTGCGGGTAGGATCGTATTTTTCTGTCTATATCGATATAAAATCTAATAAAGAATTATTTATCTCTCTGGCCTATTTCAATACCATGGACGGATTTCGTGTAAATTTAATCTTAAAAATCACTAATTTGAAGCCACTGACCGATGCAACTAGCTTGCAACATTGTAGCCAGAAAGGGAAATGGAAGGTAGTTCACTAAGGCAGACAGATCTGAGTTCTTTGATCTCGTATTACGAGAAAAGAAAAGCGTGTGTTAGCGGCGATGTTGCCAGACTGCTGAAACTTCGAACTCAATTTTCTAATTAACGGTGCATTTAATCACAAAACGTAATATTGGTTCAGAATGTTAAAGAAAGTATTTTTAACGAAACATCCATACTGTAGAAGGCTTAGTTGTGTATTATAATTAAATACACGTAATTGTGGAGATTATTCAGTCCTTGCGTAAAATCTCCAGTGAACATGGTGTTCTTATCTCGCTGTAAGATATTCCTAAGTCATTTTATGTATAAAATTGATGTAAAATGTTCATTAACAAAATGATCACCTACGAATTAAAGATTACTGTTAGTAAATATTAGGCATCAAGAAAGCAGTGTAATTAACCAAACATAAAATGCAGCAAAGGGACTAGCCATACCGGAAACAGGTCGCTGCTGTAGGTTTGTCGTCATCAGTTTGTGGTTAAATTACGGACTTACCAACTTTCATGCATAATGCGCGATTCACCTGCATAATATCGCAAATTCGTGTCAAATGATTATTATCCAACTTACAGGATGAATTTGCGATAATGGCCTGTAACGCTTCAGAACCGTTTTACAATCAACCAATCACAGTTGTGTTTCTTGATAAGTCGCCTCGTACAATACTTCAGTGTCTATCACAGAAAATCAACAAATACCAACATAATTTAATTTTGAAAACTTCGTTTTCAATAACTCGAACTTCAAGTAGGCCTAATATATAAATGTCTGTAAAACCTTTCGTGTTTTTATTCTGTTAATGTAGCCTAATATTTCAGCTTATCTTACTATTCTTTCGTATTTCCGCTCTGAGTAGTTGGCAATAGTATTTAGTATGCCGTGATAGATAGTAGTTTGTTTTCGAATTTCATTACAAGGAAACCTAATAATGTCTTATTGCTCTGTTTTATAATATTGTCATTTACGTAAGTAATTCGGTTTTGAAAGTTATTTAATTTTATTCTTTGAATCATGCTTTAGCCCCATTGCTACTGTATTGTTATTATTATTATTATTAGTATTATTATTATTATTATTATTATTATTATTATTATTATTATTACTAGTTTGTTTGGTTATTCTTATATTAAGGTATACTCGTCAAAATCACATTCATTTCAATTTCATCCGTTTGTGTTGTTTTTGAGCTTTCCTGTATCATGTATTTTGCAGTTATCTATTCATTTGTCATTATTGTTTATTTTTGGTTGTCTCTAATTTTAATAATTTTTGTGCGAGATCGTGCTTATTTGCTTGGTTTCCGCACAAAACAATCCGCGGAAAGTCTAAAATTCCACATTCAGTATTCCCAACCTAACACACATAACAATTTCCCTCTTCTTACCGCTTAAATGACATATTGATTTTACTGCTTTAGGCTTTTAACATATTATTTTTAGAGACGTTCAATATAGTAATAATTATAAATTGGAAACTTACCACTGCAATTTCACCTAAATAGCACTGTTAATTATTGTTTTTAAATATTTGCAAAAATTAAGTAAGCTCTACAAGTCCACTAAAGTTACTGCATTCGTGATGCAAGTAACATTAAGGAAGCCGCGAAAAAATCAACAAGATTCCAGACTCATCATAGACTGGGGGAAAAAAAAAAGACAGACGTATATCACGGCCTGCTGGAGTATAGTAAACACAGAAAACATTTTAAAGCAACAATGTTGAAGATAGATATTTTTGTTTTGCAAATTTGCCGTCACTGAACAGAAACCAAGATGGAGATTTCATTGCAACTAATTAGAAATTCCTCTTTCAGGTATGTAATAAACGATCTTCGCACAAAATAATGTACGATACACGAGCGGTATGTTTTCTTTCAATTCTCGGAAATTAAAAAAGCTCAACTACGTTTCGCTTTTTCAGACTTTTCCTCGAACATGAAAACTTCAACATACCGCTCTTGTAACGCATATTACTATTGTATGCATTGTTTTTATAATTCCTTGTTCACCGTAAATCTTGTGCTAACTTTTATCTTGTGCTGAACTGTTATTCGTCCGAGACTGTTGTACAGCACAATAAATTATTAGTAAATAAATAATAATAATAATAATAATAATAATTATTATTATTATTATTATTAAAATTGATATCCTGCACTAAATTGGAATCTCCCGAATTTTATCTCTCGTAGGTTGGCAGGTCTGATGTTGCATGCGCTCCGCCATTGTCAAGAATTACGCGAAGACGTTTAGTTCAGTATTTCGCTGATACGGCTGAACGCTTGGTTGCACTATAAAAACAATTTTCTTAAGCATTTGAGTATTAAATGATTGTTTATGTCCTATGTTTCGGGTATGAACAATAAATTTTTTGTGCGAGATCGTGCGTATTTGCTTGTTTTCCGCACAGAACCAATACGCGGTAAGTGTGAAATACCACATTCAGTATTCCCAACGTAACACACATAACAATTTCCCTCTTCTTACCGCTTAAGCGCGACATTCATTTTACTGCTTTAGGCTTTTAACATATTATTTTTAGAGACGTTTAACATAGTAATAATTATAAATTGGAAACTTACCACTGCAATTTCACCTAAATTGCAATGTTAATTATTGTTTTTAAATATTTGCAAAAATTAAGTAATGTCTACTACTCCACGAAACTTATTGCATTCCTGATACAAGTAACATTAAGGAAGCCGTGAAAAAATCAACAAGATTCCAGATGCGGATGTTATTACTGCAATATGTTATATAAATAATATTGTTAAAATATTAAAATGAAAAATAAATCATTACGTAACCTTACCGTTTGTTTTAAGTTCGCATTTATAGACTGGGGGGGGGGGGGAAGACAGACGTATATCACGGCCTGCTGGAGTATAGTTAACACAGAAAACATTTTATAGCAACAAAGTTGAAGAAAGATATTTTGGTTTTCCGAAGTTGCCGTCATTAAACAGAAACCAACATGGAGATTTCATTGCAACTAATTAGAAATTCGTCTTTCAGGTATATAATAAACGATCTTCGCACAAAATAATGTACGATACACGAACGGTATGTTTGTTTTCATGTTCTCGGAAATTAAAAAAGCTCAACTACGTATCGCTTTTTCAATCTTTTCCTCGACCATGAAAACGTCAACATACCACTCTTGTAACGTATATTACTATTATCTGGCCCGTGAAGAAGAGTAACTGGGAATCTCTGCCTAGTCTTATTGTGAACAGCGTTCGTCTGCGTCACCGGTTATCCAGCCAATGAAACCCGAGACACATAGTGCATACAACAGAGCTAGCATTACGTCAGTCTGTGTTCTTCGTGAATAATCTATACTTTGTCTCTCTGTTGATACACAGTAGGTATTGACTAGAAATCAACGTAGCAGTTGTGAAGCATTATGCATCCTGAAGAACGATGTGGTTTTGTCGCTCCCGTACGAAGTGTGGAAGTAAGAGGCCAAAGAAGCGTCAGTACAGAAGCAAGCACATGTGAATTTTCTCTAACAGGCCACAGATGTTTGCTAATTACTTTCAGCGAAGCAGCATTGTGTTACTGACAAGGAACTGTTTGTACGCGTCATTCCGGGAAGAGGCACGGCGGCAACCCTTGCCATTCTATCGATATGAACAGCCCGTAATACCCGCAATGTAGCATCGTCAACAGCTCTTGAAGCTCCGAAGTAAATTCCTAATGAGGGAAACGTTCACAATTGCTAGCGTAGCTGCTGTCACTCTTACACGTTGAACCTTTCATCGACCTGATGTTCATATGCCACGATATACTGTATTAGGCCTATTCTTGTAAACTACAGTAATTTGATTAACTCGCTTATGAAAGTAAAGAATGTTCACAGAGTGAGGAAAAGGATAGAGCTACTGTCGCATCTATTACTATTATTATTATTATTATTATTATTATATGTTAGCCAACTTTACAATTCAGAATTATGATGCACCTTTACATTTCTGCTTTTCGATGCACTCTTTTGTGTTAATATAGA